>NW_027132509.1:3527500-4266816 GCF_026122565.2 Emydura macquarii macquarii | reverse complement strand
GAATTCATTATTCTATGGAAAAGTTCAGACTTGGATCCTAACTTTGTGTGATCGTGCCATGGAAGTGGGAAGTAGTGGTGTAACACAGTGTAGTCTGCAGCAATTCCTTTTGGAATCTATCACCAGAATCAGCCACAGGGACGTGGGCCTCACTATCTTTGCCTGCCTTTTTGTTGCCTCTTCCCCACGTTAAACCTGAACAAGCGGACTGTAATGGGGGACAGGACTCTTGCTGACTCACTGTATCAGCAATTTTTCAAATGCTACATAAGGCTGCTGATGGTCTGCTAACTGCAAGGTGGGGCCTTTTGTCTTGGAGAACATAGTCAGCTGACACATGTTAAAGCAGCAGCACTGGGCTTGGCATAGAGTCAGGGAGCCATAACTGGTTGATGGGTCTCATCATTTCTTCTTTTCCCCTCTCTTGGGTGGCTATGGGGGAAGAGAGGGAAGGAGTCATCCTTCCCTCAGTGCTACACTAGGTTTAAGCTAAATCAGTTGTGTTCCAACGCTGCTCTGTGGGTTCCCAAGCCTCACAAGGAAACAAGCTACTCTCCTTTCTCACCTTACATGCAACAGGAGAGCTGAAGCTGGAAAGGACAACCATAGCTCACCAGAGTGTTCTCAGCTCCATCAGAGCAGCTCCTGGGTCTGCAGGGAAGAAGTGGGATGCAGCTGGGGAGGTAGTGCCCTTTTTACAAACTTACACTCGTGGGGCTGATTCAAATACTGCCATTTTAAAATGTCAAGGCACAGCACAGGGTCCATTTCCACAGCAGATTTTCAATTCACAATCAAATACAACATTCCTTTTTAAAAACAGTCATCTATACAGCTGGGACTGCCCTGGGGCAAATGAATGCAGAAATTGGGCAAGTGCATCTTATGGAGAATTTGTTGTTCTCTCTCACCAAAAGAAGTTGGTCCAATAAAAGATATTACTTCACTCACCTCTCTTCTCCTATAGAGAAGTGCTATAGAATTTAATAGAAATACATATCCTATCATTTTTAACCATTCTATACAGTTTAATTGGGATTTATTTTCCTGCTATAAAATTCTATGATGATGATTCAAACACCTATATAAATGATATCACTATTATATTTATCATTTCTAGAATAATCTCTAGAGAACCCTATTAAATTCCTATAGACTTCCTATAGAATTTTCCAAATGGGATCCTTAATTAGTACTGTATACTTACATCCAGGCAATCCTATTGAAGTGTATTCATATTGGTAAAGAAAACAGTCTATATCCAATAATATCTTTATTTCATGATCAGTTTGTTTACATTTACCAAATCAGACATTCCTCATTGTGCACTAAACCTATACCCTGCCAAGTTAGAAGGGCGGTGTGTGAGGGGTTTCTGGTTTTAGTTTACTGAGCACAAATGACTGAATCAATGCTGCAAATCTTACAATTTTACTTCAGCTTGACAAAAAAAATTTAAAATGGCTCTGTTGCACTGTATCAAAATATCCCATGAATAAAAAAAGTTTGGCAGGAGACTAAATACAAAATAATTTATCCAACTTCCCTGCCACACCCTAATTTCTGAAAATTTATCAGCACCAGGGCTTTTTCTTCTGTTCACAGACCCATAACATCTGTACCAGTGAAACTGACAAATAAATGCTTCAAGTAAACAAGTCCCTATTTGCAAGCAGCTTCTACAGTAAGGACAAATTTAGCTAGAGATGCAACAAGAGCACCAGCAAAATCGCTCACCTATCTATGAAGATGTCATATTTGTTTGGGGAAATCCCTGTTTGCAGATGAAATTTTTGAAACTTTGACTTTTAGGATTTTGAGACTTTAAACTATAAATCTGGAATCAAACAACAATTGGTAAGATAAAGGTGAACTGAAATTACTTTTTCCTGCACTCACTCTGTCTGTCATCTGCTGTGGAATGTAAGACAAGGAATGGGTGAATAATGGATTTTTCAGTTCTCTAGCAGTCTCGGATAAAGAATAATAAAAGAATCTGTTTGAGTTGGTCTGAAACTGGAAGTGCTAAAAATAAAAAATATCATGAAAATGACCTCTTTTAGGTCAAATAAAACGTTGTGTTTTAGAGCATTTTTAAAATAAAAGCAAAGGAAATAAAGGGATAGTTTAACAAATTAGCAGGAGGAGAATGGTGGCTGCTTTCTTATGCCCTTTAGCTCAGTCAGTGCTTAGGAAATGCCCTCAGGAGGTGAGAAACCCAAATTCAAGTCCTGGCTCCAATGATTAATTATTTATACGAAGTGGGCAGCTTCAAAAGAAGAAAGTGAGTGAAACTCTCACCAAATATGCCATAGCCCAGTGGCCAAGGCAATGTTGGAGACCCTACTTCAAATCCATACTCCACATCAGGCACCAAGGAGAACTGAACCAGGTGTATCACAGCCCAGGTGAGTGTCCTAGCCACTGAGCTAAAGCTTTTAAGTGAGACCCCACTGCCTGCTGTCTTCTCCTCTGGCCACTTAACTAAAGATGTCCATTGGGGATGCAATTCTACACATCTGCTCACCGCTACATGGGTGAAAGGTTCAAAGTAATGTCAAGGTGCCTGAAACAGCCAATGGCATAATGCATAGAGAGTACTGCAGATAATCTCTCCTGGCCACTGGGAGTACTGGTGGAGGGACTGGGCAGTAGTGGGGTGAGTTGAGAGAAGAAGCAACTGGAAGAAGCTAGAGGAAGCAGGGACAGTCTGGGGGAGGAAAGATGTGGAGAGCCAGAGGATGGGGAAAGACAAACACAAAAAGAATGGAGGAAGAAAGGCGGCTAAAGTCAAGACCTTCAGATACTTGGGAAGCCAGTCACCTGTTCAGCAGGAAGCACAGGGTTAGCTCAGATCCCATAACTGGTAGGTTAGGAAGGATATTTTAGGTTAGGGAAGGAGCCAAATTTCAGAGTTTTTCTGAAGAAGTAGCCCTGCTTTAAGGTTACAATTAGGTTCATTCATATATGCTTACACCCCTGTTATAACTTAATAATTCATAAATACACTGAAAGGATAAACACAGTCTATAGCACGATCATCCTTCACAAATCTCATGTAACCAAGGGCCTGATGTGAACAGATGTAACTGTAATGCTGCTTATATACTAGTTATGAAAATCACCCACAGTGTTTCCAGGTGCAAAAGTCCAAGTTATATAACATGAGCTTTACTGGATTGTTTAGAATAGGTTGGTTCAAGCATTTTGAACAGATTACCCCAACTAGTCACATAAAATAACAAGAAAGAAAAATCACTCACAAAGGGGAAGATGCCAGCGTACTGGTGTGAATAGCTCGTTTACCCCAACTACACTATGATAATTTCACAATTCTAGCTTATTACACTTTGTTAAAATATATTTAATCAAAGAGAAGCTAGGTGGTTCAGTGTGCACCTGGAAGTATTACTTTTGAAGCAAATGAAAATAAATATGCATTTTAGCAAGAGAAACCACATTACTCCTTAATTCACGCCCTGAACACAAACACTTGGAGACACTAAATTTTTAACTTACAGGATATTGATTGACTTGAATTTCATTGTGGTACAAGCCACTAACACAAAACATTAAGTGGTGGGAGCAAGGTTAATTGCACCACACTGAGCAGTTTATTTAAATGGCTCGAATAACAGGTACTGTTAATTAGGTTGTTTGGCTCACATTTTTCAACACAACAAAGCTGTCTAGCCAATGTGGCCCTACACTACCTTTAATCTTTGCACAAAGCTCCCATTGACATGACTGGGAATTCTAGATGTGGACCCAGTGAAAATGAGCAAAACTTGCCTTTACATTTTGGTAAGAATGACTTTGCAAGGATTGTAGGCATTTTACCTGTGGTAGAGAGCAGAGTTCCAGAAATTGACAGCAACATCCAAGCGAAGATCATTGTGGTACCCATCTTGTGAGGAATCCTGAGGAAAGGAGCATCAGAATTTATAGGCTCTGATTATGGAGGGGGCGAGGCTCAATAGTCTGATCCGCGTCTACAGTAAGTCAATACAAAGTGCATTCTAAAGGTGTTTTCATTTCAGACATAAATGAAGGTGTGTTTAATTTGTTCTCCATTTAATTTTATTTTTATGACTTCCTGATCTCTGCCGGAAGAGAATATTTAAGCAATAGCATTTCGCACTTCTTGAAGGAGAACTTTTGGCATAAATTATCCCCCATTAATTTGACTCGTGTATGAATCAGAAGTTACCTTTGGTGTCTCTAGAGTGGATCCAGTTGATTTATTCTTCCCGGCTACTGCTGATGGCATGAAAGGGAGAGAATCTTCGAGACTATAGGAAGTGGTGGGGTGGCCTTTCTCCAGGAAGTAATTTTTCATGGTGTTTGAAGGGTTCATCAGTTGTCTGTAGTACATAATTCAGGAATGTGATTGAATCACTGCATCACAAATAAACTACTGTCAAATACTTGTAGAATATTTTATTAGTGTCTGATTGACTCATGACATTTTGTGGTTCACCTAGGTGAGTTATGGGTTCGCTCACTGTTTACCTTGTAATCATGGGTGTCTTGTGGCTGTGCAGCTTTGGTCCAGAGCTCTGACTCCAACAGCCTGCCAGCAGCCCACTAACGTCACACTGGATTTGCCCAAGTTGGTTACTCCTTGCAGGCTAAACTTAGTGCCCTTCCAGCTCTGAATTCACTCCAAAATCATCCTTCCACAGGCACCAGTCCATCTCTCTGGACCCCCAAGGAGAAAGTATTAATTTGGCTGTCTCTACAAAGACTCCAACTCAATAATGAAGCAAAAACAACCCAGAAGACAACATTTCTTTCATTAAACTCTTTAAAGTATTATGAATAGTAAATAAATTAATAAAAATCTATTCACAAATGGTTCAATTAGGAAAAAGGATAAACTGGTCAGGTAATTTATTCACAGTGCATAATTCCACCAACTCTTTTCTCCACCACTGACCTCAAAGTGTTTGTAATTGCTTTTTCATGGAGTAGTTTTAGGAGAATTCCATTGTCAGGCAAGCCCTTCATTGTCAGTGTGAATAAACAGAAAAATATAATGAATGATTAATGTGTGCACTTACTGTACTAAACATGTTTTCCCCTTTATCTGGATAGATATTAAACATGTTTGCTGGCTATTGTGTCTCCTGTAATATCTGGAAAGATATTCATGGATACTTTGTTCTCCTTGGCTTTTCCTAATAATCATGAGGTCTTTTCCTTCACTACACTGAGAAATAAACTATACAAAGTTTTGAAAAAGACACACTGCTGAAATCTGTATTCTGTCAACATTCCTGATATTAAATTCTATTGATTATTACTACTAACTTTTTTTTCTAGTCAGAGTGTTTTCAGTGGAGTTCATTTAGGAAAAATTTAAAGGATACAGAAGATTAACCAGATATTAACCACTACAAGTTTAAGAAAATCCTAGTTTAAAGAGGCAATTCACAACCTTCGTAATGAGGGAATGGCCCCTTAACACCTTATCGGGGCTCACCTTTTTGAAATAGCAATGAGGCTGTGTGGTCTGTAGGTTATAGCCTGGGCTTGGAAGTCAGCACTCTTGGGTTCTACTTTCAGGCTCTGCCCCTGACTTTCCTGTGACCTTGAGCATGTCACTGTGGGTGCGCAATCAGTTCAAATCAATGGAAAAACTCCCAGTGACTTCAATGGGAAAGGACTGAGACCAGAATTTTATGTACTTTTAGGAGCAGGCTGACTCAGAACCTCCGACCTACGGCTGTTAAAAAGCTGTACACAGTTGGAGATCCCTCTTTTAAAACCTCATTTTTTTATATTGTATATGTTATGAAACCTTGATTAGCACAGCAAGAGCTTTCCTTCAAGATAAGGTCACAAGGAGAATAGAAACTCAATTTACGTGAACAGATTGAGGACACACCAGAGACCATTACTGATAGCATATCAGCACCCTGTGTTTTCAAACCCACTATCTAATTGCAAGAATACTGTAATAGCTCAAAAAAGGTCAGAGCTACACCTGCCTCTGGAACAGCCTAACGTCAGATTGTACAGTATCTGCTATCATAATGCAAATATTTTCCAGCGTTTTGACTTACAACCAGTTTCACTAAGGAAACTGGCACCAGTTCCCTCAGTCTGTCCTGTACTGGATTTCAGTTAGTTAATATAGAACCATTGATTTATTAAATAGTGATTTATTAAAGATAGTGATGATTCATCTATTGATCAAGCAAGCAAATGTTTGATGGATAGCATCAATTATTTACGGTTTATATTGTTCTATTACCACAGCCATGTGAGAAAAGAACTCAGGTCAAAAGTTTCCGAAGGCATTGATCTGACTTTTGTACTCAACTGAGTTATTCAACATAGACATAAACCCCCTCACCTCACACCTCACATAAACCTATCCATAAATTGATCTAATAATTATCAAAGTAATCTGTAAAATTTGTAAAAATCACAATGTATTTGTGGACAATTCATGAATAAAAAGAAAAGATGCTAAATTCAGCATGTAGGCTAGTGGACCCTGTCACCAGCCTGGGACAACCCTCAGCCACTCCCACTTCAGTTTGTGGCCCTTTCCTCTAGGCTCTGTTTAAACTTGAACATAAAAAAGGGGAAATGGATCAATAACTAAAAAGCAACAGTCCTGCTCTCTACTGAGATTGTGGGAACCTCTGGCCTCAGATAGCTTAATAGGTTGGACCATCCCTCAGCCTATTACACACTCCCCCTTCTACCTCTGCTCCCAGACAGTTTTAAAAATCTCTCTCCCTCTGACCTCTTCAAACATCTTCTAGCTGGCCACAGGTGTCACTCCATCAGGAGGATCATAGTCTGCCTTGCCCAAAGAGAAGCAGTGGATCCAGCCCTCCATGTCTTCTCCATGCCAGACCCTGTATCCATATCTCCATGTCTTCAAGCTTCATGCCCTCTGCTGTTGGATGGATGTGACTTCTGTTCTCCTCTGACCAGCTGCAAAGTGGCCAATTGGAAGAAGGTGCCACTGTCAGCGGGGCTACATGAAGCGCCAAGCTCATAACATTACAATGCTTTGGGGATCCAGGTGTCCCAGAGTTCTGTTGAAATTGAGAGAAACCCCCTCTTTCAACAGAACCATCTGGGATGCTGAGACTGTCGTGCAAACCCAACTCATTCCCAGCAAAATAAAACATCTACTCATCTAGTTTTCATAGAATTCCAATTCTACTCCTGGGAATTCCAATTCCACTCTGAGTTCTGGGAGTGGTTCTGGTCAGTTCATCTGAGCTGGTCTGGCCACCCCTGTTTTTAAACCCCTCAGTTGCTTTACATCTGACAGATGGGGTTAGTGACTACAATAAATACCTCTGCACAAAGATAACTACAAGAAATGAATTTGTCTTTTTCAAAGAAGTACAACCAAAGGCAAATAAGGCTCCTTATTAACAAAACGGTGAGGGCAAATAAGAATTGCATAAATATATCAAGATGAGCAGCCAAATGTGCTGCCATAGAAAAGCAATGGAGAGCCTATCCTGAATGAGAGCAGACTAAAAGATAAAAGGAAGTCATAAATGTTCACTTCACTATTAAAATAAATTAATGAGTTGTACACACTTTGGTCTACTGTTCTTTTTCCTACTTCTTTGTTACAGTACAGCTTCCAAGAGATGGCATGGCTGTCAGCCAAGGATTTATAGATACAAAATACACAAACATGCACACAGTGGTATATCCAGTGTTGAAACTGAACCTAGTGTTGAAAGGCTAGAAAACATACACAAATGCTGCTGATCAATGCCACTCCATGCTCAGAGTCATGGTATTTAATAAGAATTGACACCACACCACCAAACGCAGCTGATGAACACCACCACCTGAAGGCATGTTTCCATTACTATGTCACCAAGCTACTCCTCCAGACCAAGGTTCTAATATGGCTGCATCTCTCTTTCCGATGAGAGTAATCTAAGCTCTCTTTTATCACAGATTAGTCAATTTTGACCTTTATTGTATTTTTTCATGGCATCCCACATCCAACTTTAACTGCTGCTGCTCTCATTGTGTGTAGCATTTGCTGTTAAACTTTGGGAACCAAATCTTCAGCTGGTGGAAATCTGCACAGCTCCGTTCCAATGAATGGAGCTACAGTGATTTATACCAGCTGGAGGATTTGACCCCGGAAGTTTCTGGGTGGTAGTAATGTACTTTTTCCAGAGTTATCTCTTCCCTGCCCCCATGATGTTCCTGTCACAGTCTTAGGTTAGGTTGCCCCTTTGAGACCCTTTTCCAGTCTGCAAATGCACCCCTTTCAGGAGGCAGGCTTGTGTTCCCACTTCTGTACATCTCTCTCCTAGAGAAAAGGGGACACCGAGCAAGAATATTTACCCTTTTGTTCTAGGGAAGTCCAGGCACCTCTCTCCTTAGATATAGTATCTATTATCACCTCCTTGGATTTCAAATGTCATACCTTCACACTGTAATCATTCCCCATAAATCACACATCACATGATTATCATAAAACTGTGCCGAGCCTTACCAAATCAGTCATACATAGATATCGATATAGATCTTTCCCTCTGGATCACACTGGCAGGACACACATGGGTGTTTTCCTGTGACCCTTCCTACCCCATCTCTTGTCATCCCAAAACCTTGGAGCTTGTGCCTGGGATTAGGTCCTGCTCTTCCCACTTGTCTTTTGTGAGAACAGTGGTGAACCCACATTCCTCTTGGCATCTCAACTTCCGCTCAGGCTGTCCTTCCCATTCGGGGGTGTGGGAAGCAATGCCTTGAACAGCTGGGGAAATCAGGCCCTTTGTAAAGCTGGACTTTGACCAGCAAGAACTCTTGGGCTCTGCTTTCCTAGGCTCAGGTGAGAAAGGGAGGCAGGGCCATCCCAGCACTGGCATGCCCTCGCTGGGGTTTTGTCTCTATCCCAGAGCTGTTTGTATGATGGAAAACCATGAATGGTTCCTCTCCCCACAGAGCCTGACTCACACCTCATGGCTGGACAGAGCCGTCCCTATGGGACCGCAAATCAGGACGACTGTCCCGGGCCCCACATTTTGGGGGGGCCACGCCTCAACATCACAAGAGTTGCCAAGCCCTGCCCTAAGAGCAAGCAAAAGTACATCCGAAAATGTGACCAAACCACCCAATTTTTTTTGCCACAACAAAGTTGGCGGATTTTCATTTCTAGCTCCAGCCATGTGGTGCTGGAAGCCGAAAATTCAGGAAGCGAATAGGCCCAATACATGAGAAAACAACCTACGATGTTAAGGGGGGGGCCCACACAGTGTGATATGCCCTGGCCCCCGGGGACAGCCCTGTGGGTAGAGGTACTTCCCCTGCCCAACTCCAATTTATGTGATTGCTTACAGGCATTAGATGATTTGAGGCTGGGAGATTCTGATCATGACACAGTGGACAAAATTCTACTGTGTCAGTGAGCTTCTGATCCTGTTATAATAATAGATGAAATTCACAGTGGCATAAGCAGGCTGAATTTGAAGTTAATTTCCTTTTGAACTTCTCACCTCACACCTTTGCACCATTGCTGGGAAAAATGTTGGTTTTCCTATGTAAACTGCCTAAACACAGGTGGTTACATAAGATAAGAAATAATTAAATTAATGTATACTGATAAAGGGATTTATTTCCATGTTTTGAACAAACTCGCAGAATTACTTGGCCAATTTAGTGTAATTAGTAGGAGAGGGAAGACAAGGAAGCAGATTTATTTCATTAGCTGAGACATGGGGACAGATTCCAGCACTGCCTTGTCCAATAGACTATTCTACCAGGCACACAGCTAGGAGTAATGAGATGAAATTAAGGAAGGGGAAAATTAGGCTGAAGATTAGGAAAATCTTCCTGATGCTGAGATGCATTTGGCCCCAGAATAGTTTCCCAAGAGAAGTGATGAAAGCCTCATTACTTAAAAAGTTTTACCCTAGTTTGGATAAAAGATGGGAAAATGTGTTGTACAGAACAATCCTGATCTAGCAAGGGGAAGTGGTTGAATAGATCTCTTCTATTACTACTATTTGTGGTTCTCTGATTTATTTGGTGCATGTATCAAGGCTGCTAGGGGTTTCTGAGATCATCTCCCTGTCTGAGAGATGAAATTCTTCTCTGTTCTAAGAGCGAATCTCCTCCACCCTGACAGTTCTATGCTCTCCCTATTCAACAGCTTCCATCCTTGCATCTCAAAGTGCTTTGTAAATAGAAAACCTTATATTCCTCTTGGGAGGTAGAATAATGAGTCCACATGCTGCAGATATACAGACTTCAGGGATAGAGCCTTCAGGACCTTTCAGCCAACATTAGCAGAAGCCTCAAGATCAAAAAAACAAATCTATGGCCTCACCAGGAACTGACATGACAAAGTGAGATCTAACCTGCACAGTGCACTTGTAAATACCAAACAACGTTTATGGCTCTGTTGAATAGTATTCTAGATAAACAGTTGCTTCTATTAACAATGCTGTGGATACACAAAACAGAGAGACACATCATGTTGTCTCTTATTCACAGCAGTCATGAGACTGAGCGTAAGAGATTTTGAGAGATTTGAAAATAGCCAAAGTGTGTTTTTTAAAATCAGGACACTGGGTCCTATTTCATTCCTGCTGAAGATGCTGTGACTTTGAGCTATGTTCATTGTATAGGATTGGGCCCACTGCTCTGGAGTTTGCTCATGACCTCTGTTTTTTCTCTCTCTCTCGAAGTACCTGAAAGTCACATTAGATACATTTCATGAATGGGAGTGCTGGGGGGAATACTTTTGTAGCATTGTTGAATGAGTAGGATTTGTGACTGTCTGAAGGTCAAGAGATCTGGGCTGAGATTTTCAAGGCTAACTAGCGGATTGAGCCACACAACTCCCATAAATTTCAGTGTGGCTAAATTTCTTAGTCAGCTTTGACAACAGCAGCCCAGAGTTCTGTTCCTGACTCTGCTGTGAGAGAACTTAGGACAGTCACTTCTCTGTGGCTCAGAATCACTTTCTGTAAAGTGGAGAGACTGTTACTGTCCTTTGTAAGGAGCTTGGAGATCCGTGGATAAAAGGTGCTGTATAAAAGTTAAAAGCTAAGTATTATCATCACTATTTGAGGATCAATATAAGATAGAAGTTAGTACATATTGATCACAGGAGCTGAGTGGGGGGAGGCGTCTGGCATTATGAATGCATTAGCATCACATAGCAGACAGTCCTTGGTATTGCCTGGACCAACTAAACCATCTTTGCAAGCACAATGATATGAGCTGGTGCTGGGAGGTATTGGTGGCCTGGGATAAACAGCAAGTCAGACTAGATGATCTGCTGGTCCCTTCTGGCCTTAAACTCTATGAGCTTTCTGAACCACTCAGGTGCAATACAAAAACCATCCTACTGTAAGACTCTGTCTCCTAAAAACATGATATTGTGAAATAAAATGTAACATAAACTAGTGTGCAACTTCACTAAATGATAAATGCACTACTATCGACAACAACACATTAAAAAGCAACCTTTAAGGAATGTTAAGGTTGCAAAGTCAAGCATTCAAGAGTTAGGATATGCCAGAATTAAGGTATGTCATGAAATACCAAGATAGAAACCTGTGTGTTCAGAGACCGAAAATCAAAACAACAATTTAAGTATATGAATCATAATTCTGGAAGAGGCCAAGTGTCTCCTAGCTGTGTGCCTTCGATTCCCACCAACTCTAGTAATTCAGTATCTCATAGGAGGCCCTCGGCCCCTCAGAAATACATTTACACATTCTAAGGTCTGGTCTACAAGTAAAAATGTTACTGGTGTAATTATTTCAGTTACAGGAGTGATTTTTTTTTTAAACCAGAATAGTCATATTGGTAAAAACTCTGGTGGGAACAGTTACATCTGTGAAGAGTAATTTGATACAGGGATAGTTATGACCCTTCCCATATGGGAATAGCTATATCAGTATAACACACCTTTCTAGGTATACAACTGCATCCCCAAAAGGAGGGGATTGTACGGCTTTAACTCTGCCTTCACGACTCTCTAGAGTAGACAAGTCCTAAAATGACATCCTGAGATTTAGAAAATAGGGTTAGGATTTTACTGATTTACTTATTGAAGTAAACTATCATCCCTGTGATATCGTCACTAGGAAACATTCACACAGAGAGCAACACCCATGTTCGCCGGGTGGGAGAGGTATAAAAAGGCATAGTTGAGAGCTAGTTGACCTACCAGTTTTTATGGCAGTTCAGCATCACTCTATTTACAATGTGTTGCTCAACTTTAATATTGACCTTTGCTACTGTACTGGCACATTCTCTCACCTTCTCGCTGGCAAAATCCTTCACTCCTGATGAATAGCTATAACCAACCATCTTTTAGTCTTGATGGTCCAAAATATTCCAGCTTTCCTACAAATCCACAGAGCCCACTTCTTAACTGGTTAGTATCCAGCTGTCATTGGCCTCTTTCTGTCTTTGCACTGCTTTCATGACTTTGCACTGGCAGCACATTCCTAAAGCCTTGATCCTTATTTTGGCAGCTTCTTTCAAAATGCCGTCCCTGGGGTATCCAGCACTCTTCAGCTCTTCCGGTTCTTTGCACTCACAACTGGCTATTACCCGCATTTGGCAGAGATCAGTTCCTCTCTATCCAAGGGGCCCTTCTGCTGTCATCTGTAATTAACCATCTAGAAGATATAGTTGTGTTAACTTCAAAGCAGATTTTATTGGAAAAGTACAGAAATAGAGAGAGAAAAGCATGAAATACGTTGATTTATAAAAAACTATACTCACTTCTGAAGTCACTGTAGAAAACATCAATAAGCAGGACTAAAGCCTAGTGTAGACATAGCATTTAAGAAAACCAGAAAGTGAAAATGGTAACAATTCCTTTTAGTGCTTCATAGCTGCAATATTGAGCACCTGTCCTAGCTTCAAGTCCCAAAATCTGTATGTTTCAAGCAAGTCACTCTGTTGGGGAAGAGCCTGTGTATATAGGATGGGATTTTCAAAAGCACCTGTGTGATTTAGGAACAGAAGCTGTATTGACTAGAAAGCTAATGAGACTTGCAGTCCTAAGTGACATAGGCACGTCTGAAAATCCCACTCATAGTCTTCATTCCTTTCAGCGTTTTTGGCTGCCATCACTTGAGTCATTAAACAACCTGACTCCATAAGCAGTCTGAATAGGTTAGCTTTCATGTTTAGATATACACGTTTTTCATTTATCTTGCCTTATGCTAAAAAATCTTCCCTTTTCTCATTGGAATGGTTCATAACAAAGTCTCTTTAGCTCCCACTTATTTTCCATACTGTTGGAGAGAGTTTCATTACCCAGCAAAGTGACGATAACTCAATTGCATCTGGCCTAAAACAAATATGCACGTGACAGATTACAGTTACTGGTAGTTCTGCAGCAGGCGCAGATTACAGACCGTGTGAAGAGAGTTTGTCACAAGGTCAAGTCCCAACATAAATACAACAGCAAACACTTCTGGGGGAAAAGGGTTCTCACCAACACTAAGGTTGTCCCTTAGAGTACTTTGAACTCATGGTCTGTCCAGGACAGTATGGAACTGCACTTTGTCAGTTCAGATGATGTCTGCAGCCTTATTAAATGTTCTGTAGGCTGCTGTGCAATACGCCTCAAAATATTTTTTTAAATGTTTCATTCTCAAGCATTACAAACTGCAGTAATATTTTGTAGCACTGCATGTATCTATGAGGCAGTACTGGCCTCCCTAAAGCATATCACAGACTATATGTCCAGTTCCCTTTATTGGATGTTGCATAGGACCTTCTGCTAGAATCTTTACTTGATCCTGGTGAGGGGATATAGATTCCATGTAGAAGGGTTAGCTCATACCCCACGTAGAGTGTCAGAGTAGGTGCCTTTATTTATAGACATAACGAAGGAAGATGCAGTTCTCCTTAAGAGGAAACTTGGTGGTGGTGGAGTGGAGCTAGTACTGGTACAATGAATGCCATGAGAAACTGACATCACAAATTAGGGGAGAGAGAACTTTTTTTTTAAAACAGAAAACACAATCTATACATCCTACTGAGTATACTTGCCACTGGGATCCTGGCAAATGAGGGAGAAGGAAGGACTGGGGTTTCCTCACCTTTAAGAGACATCTGAAGGAAAAGTGGGCCAAGGAGTCATAATGAAGGGCCTGCAAAACGTCCAGCAGCAAGAACACTTCACAGGAAGGAGGGAGTCAGTCTTGGGTAGATCTGGCCAGTAAGAGATGTCTGAAAGAAACCTCCTGTTAAAAACCACAGTGGCAAAAGGACCACCATTGGTGGCTATAGAGAGACCACGTGCAAGAGGTACAATACATTTTATACCGAGATGGTTTTAGTATATGCTGATGGGGCCAGATTTATTCCTGGTGTGACTCAATAGAACTATACCACCAAATAATTCTAAACAGTTCAGAAAGTTTATTTCCCCCCAATTTAAACCCTCTAAAATAAAATCATCCCTTTAGTTTTTTTCTGCTAATCTCTTCACTCCCTTTCACCTTCACCCTTGGGCAAAGAACTTACTATAGCAAACCAATGGCAACTGAAAGACCTATATGTACAGCGTATACAATGGACCTCCCATATGGCAATGTGGTTCACATTGCTCAACAAACAAAGAAGAGATTATTTTGTTAATCTTTCATAGCTGATGACACAAGAAACTGAATTTGAGAAGTATGGGTTTGTTAGTCTCACGATAGCACTGTGGAAGCTGTCATTATACTGTTTGAAATTGGGTTAACAATTTACTACTTTCAAAATCAGGTTAAGCATTATCTGCAACACAAACAATCTAATCAGGACCGTTAAGGGTTTGTTTTTTTTGCACATTAATCTACTAATTTCAATTAGTCCCAAAACTTAAAACAATTATGCAACCAATTTGTCATTTAATACACAGTGTTGAAAGAGCTGATTTAAAGTCCAATAATTATTACATTAAATTATTATTCCAAAATGCCAACAATGCAAAATTCAACTTGCCTAATCTAGAAGAACATAAACCAGTCTACAACAATTTCACAAAGGAGTAAACTTTGTTCAGAGAGGGAGTTTGGCCCACTATCCTGTTTCCAGCAATGCCCAGTACCAGATACTGGGCATTGCTGGAAACAGGATAGTGGGCCATAGATCTGATCCAGTACAGCAATTCCTAGAGATATCAAGGAATCAAACTTATTTGTGCGGGTTCTACACATAAATGAGTCAATCACAATGTTTACAGTAAACAGCTTTATTCCAGCCACAAGAGTACACAGAAAGGTTTCCAGCACATAGCTCCACTAGCTAAATGTAGGGAACTCCTTGACTCAGATTGCCTTCCCTTCATTAATTATACATCCTGAATTGTACTTGCCTCGCAACTGACTGCCCCAGTCGGATTAGTAAAAGGTAATTAGGCTCACATCAAGCCATGACTGGGACATGGGTGGTCATGCCTAGCGGTTGGAGCGGGAGCCAGTAACCAGAAATCGGAAGCCAGATGCCAGAACCAAGGGTCAGAAGTTGAAGTCAGAGGTCAGGAATCAGAGTCAAGAGTCAAAACGGGGTTACCTGGAGTGAAGCAAAGCAGAGGCAGGGTTGGGGCAAAGCAGAGGCAGAGCTGGAACGCAGCTGGGAACAAGGTAGGAGTCAGGTTGAGAACAAGCAGACAGAGGTGCTATCACAGCTGTGGTCAAATGCTTTGAGCAGCCACTGAACTGTTGCTTTTACTGAGCTTAAGAGCCAATCTTCAGTGTAGCTAATCAGGCAGACTACTACAAGTCAGCTGCGCTCGTTGGGTTATCCAGAGAGTGGACTCACTGAAAGCACTGCTTCCCCTCTAGCTGTGCTGCAGATCGGATTCCTGACAGTAGCACATCCTTGAGGGCACAGATTAGGGTCTGTGGGGCCTGGTTTCTTGGGGGCTACTTATGACTGAGCTCCCACACTAAGTCTGGGGTATGGATGTTCTCTACTGGTTGCCAAGACCACTTGTCTGGACTGTAACCTTCCCAGTCCACCAGGTACTGGAGCCTTCCCCTAACTGACAGAGAAGTGACGATTCAGTGAATCCAGCACTCTTCCTGTCCACAAAATGTGATGGGTGGCAGTGGGGGTTGGAGCAGTTTTGGTATGGGTTCTCAGGGTAGGGCTTTAAAAGTGAAATGTGAAAGATAGGATTGATCTTCAAGGATTCAGGCAGATGTAACCTAACAGCCACTGGGTTTATCTATTGTATAATCTTGATGGGACCAATGTATTGGTGGACTAGTTTGGTGGATGTGCAGTGGGGTATAAAGTTGGGAAACTGAGTCACAAATCCACCCAATTTAGGCTTGATCCATTTTTGTCTTTATTTATACCATTTCAGACAGAATTATTGTCACTTATAGTGTCTGGACATACATTTTTGCCAGACAAATAATAATAGAAAAGATGGAATTGGTAAATGGGCCCAAGTTACCAGATTCTGGAGCACTAGGAAGCTTTTCCGTCTTCCATGATATTTGTTGCCTTCTCTGACCCCTTGGTCTGATCCTTCAAACCTGTTCTTCTATTTCATGCAGTATGCATGCAGTATCCGAGCACCTCTAAGCAATGGGCAAAGATGTTTGCTGGGCAGAGCAGATATGACTTGCAGTGATGGACAGTTGATGGTTAATCTGGCATGAGCATGGACACGGCAGGGCTGTGTGATGGTTTTTAAATCCTGTAGAACTGTGCTCTTGAGAAAAAAAAGCACTGTAAATCATGGTGTGTGACACTGTAGAATTTCAAAGTTGCTTGGCCAACTATTCAGAGATCAGACTTCTAATTCTCACCTCAGCAATTCTTATGAGCGAGCTTGCACTATCATTCACTCAGGGAACAGACTCACTAACACGAGTTTGCTGACCAATCACAACTAAGCAATAAGTACTAAGTACACGCAATTCCAATATCAAGCATCAAATATTTACAACAAACTATTCATAATGGAGCAAAATAAATCCTGGGCTTTAACTACTACTTTACATAGCCTTCAGACATAACAAACAGGCGTAACAATACAGTTGCAGTAACTAGCATATACACTGGAAAACAAGTAGACATTTTATTCCTGACCAGCTGTTTGTTAGAGATGCTAAGATGGTGATGTGTGTGGATATCTGGATCCCATTCTCACTTGCCCATGCTACAGGAGCCATACACCATCCTTTCCATGAAACATGCTGGCTCACAGAGCTAAGGCGCAAGTATTTGTTTCCATGCCATTAAGAGCTATATGGACACTTTGCCACTGACCAGCCTGCCTTTAACTTCATTACTTTTCCAGCTTCCTCTCACACTTGCCTTTTAGCTCATTTGTCAAAAGTCCACATGCCCTTATTCCAACACTATCGTACAATACAGCTGCTAGACAGTCTGGATGAATAAATAGCATGCCTCTCTTCTACACGTTCGGAGTGAACCTAGGCTATTGCGTTGGATGATCTCAGCTCACCCCCTAGTGGCCAGTAGGAATTCATTATAAATGGCTTTGCTCAATATGGTATTGCAGACACAGGGCCAATCCAGGGGGCTGCTGAGCTCACTCAACTTTCATTTGACTTTGGAAACAGAAAACACACTGCCACGGACAGGATGGGGCCCACAGCTAGTACTGAGATGGAGAATAAATCACTGTACTACCAAAAAAGCTGATGTAATTAGATCTGTAAACTGTTTCTTACACAGTAATAAGTATAATACCCCAGCTCTTATATAGCACTTTTCTTCCATAGATCTCAAAGGGATTTACAAAGGAGGTAAGTATAATTAACTCCATTTTAAGGATGGGGAAACTGAGGCACAGGGAGTTGAAGTGACTTGCGCAAGGTCACCCAGCAGCAGACTGGGAATAGAATTCACAAGTCCCAGTCCAATGCTCTATTCATTAGGCAATGCTGCCTTCCATAAAAGGTAACCATAACTTGCAAATACGTTTTTTAAAAATACAGCAGCTTTAGAATGATGGGCTAAGTGCTCTAGAGTCAGGATAAGAAAGAGGCAGGTAGCACATTGTTAAACTTCTCTTCCTTTATTAGCACTGTGTTGTGAAGACTCCAATTCAGTCTGATACAAAAGCACATGCTATGTGACTAGTTCGCACCCAGTTTATTTGAGGATGTGAAGTTTCTTGGGAATACAAAATAAGAAGAGAATAAATTTGGAACTGGATTTGAATCAGAACTTCTCCAAACTTTTCAGGGCTTTGATTGATTTTAGAAAATCCAAGCAATAATGTTTAAAACAAAACAAATCCCACCACATAGAGAAAGGACTTAATTCACCTACCAGAGAAAAATACAGGCCCAGATTCACTGCTACTTTAGTCCTGTATTATGTTTGATTACAGTGGAATACACTAGCATCAAAATAGAGTAACGCAGTGTTGAATCTGAATCACAGCATTTAAAAGGTGGGATGGGGGTGGGGAATGTTGGTGCATCCAAGAGAAAAACAGGGAATTTTGTATAAACACCAATGGAGGGATATGGACCTACCTTATAATACCATTAATAAGTTTTCTAGCAAATTCAGAACAATCTGCTGGTTGTAACTGGTCTCGTAAGTCAGATATTGTTTCTAATGCCAATTTGGAGAAGCATGCAAACTCTTCCAGTGCAAGTACATATATGCTTACGTTCAACGTTTAGTTTACATGAATACTCACAGAACTGAACATTTCTTTTTGAGAACAATTGTGCTTCTAAAACTCAACTGCATAAATGTTTGGGGAAGCGAACTAGAGAGGCGTGAACCGATTTAAACATTTGAGCAATTATTCTCAGAACATTTTTGAAACAACTCTCCACCAAACTCAATCATTGTAGCTTCTCACTCTTTAGCTCTATCCCTCTTCCTTCCTAACCCTTTCATAATAATTGTCCTTCTCCTCAGAGTCTTTATACAGTATTACAGCCTGTGTTTGTACAATGCCTAGCACAATGGGGCCCAGACCCATAACTGAGTCTCCTGTGTGATACCACTATTCAAGTAATCAACAGCAAAATTATGAAACTGGCAAAAACATTGACGATCCAGATATATTTATTAATCGGCCCACCTGTCTAAACCAAATATGATTTCCTTAAATAAGTCATCAGATTTGTCTGACACGACGGACCCTTTCACAAATCCAAGCTGTCTCACACCTATTTAACTGAACGTCTCCAAAGGTATTCTGCAGCTATCCATAAACATCATCTCAAAAACTTTTCCTAATATGTGAAGACAGACTTATGAGCTTCTTTCCTAACATCTCTCTTTACAATTACTGGAATGATATATTTGTTGATTTTAAAGAGTCACTAGATACTACAAGGAGAGCTAAGATAATACGAAATGATTGCTTATTTGTACCACAGAAACACACAAACCTAGGCAGAAACTGAACTGTATCTACTACGACCCTAACTTCATGGCATCATTAATAAGAACACGGAATGTATTTTCAAGGACATGTGTTTTATAATGGAAAGGATAAAGGCAGGAAAAGGGCTAACAAAGCCGGTTCGGAAGAATGCAGAGCATAAACATGACAATATGTCAGCCATCTGTGAATAGAGGGTGATTCTCCAGACATTGAAAATCAACACCACATTTTGAAATTTCTGTTCAAATATAGTACTTTTCAGAGCTGCATATGCTGGCAGGCGGTGTACAGCTTTCAAACCACTATGACTTCCTCACATAGACTTGGACAAACCCCATCTTCTCAGTAAAAGACTGGGGTGGGGGGCACCAAGCTATATGTTTTACATACAGATTCCTAAAGTCTAGGTTGCAGGTTGAGGAGTTGTGATTTTCATGGTCACTTAGATCCACAGAGCATGATCAAGTCTGACCTCCTTTGATTTCATTTCCATCATTTGTCCCTTTCCTCTCTCACAAGAAAGGTCCCTGGCTTCTCTGGCATGATGCATTAAGTAAGCCTAGCGTCTTGATGAACTGCAAAATCTTTCTGATTTTCAGGAATGGTAAAACTTTATCATCCTCTTTCTTAAAGCCACCAGCAACACCAAGTAAGGGAGAGAGGAAGGAGGAGAGTGAGGACTTGAGCAATTATTTAAAGGCAAATTACAACTTCATTTTCTGAATGGAAATAAGAACCACATCAACTGGAAACTGAAGGGGGAATTTAGGTAGGTTAAAATAATTACCCAAAATGGATAATCAACTCTATTCTTACAAAATCGACTCTATTCAGGGCTATCAACTCTACTCTTACAAAAAGGTGTCGAGGAAAGAATCACTCTGCTATACTTTAGAGTTGGATCGAGTGCAGCTTTAATTGTGACACACACACATACAAAGTACTTTAGCTAAAGGGAAGCCCATGCAGCATGTCTAGATGTTGATCATTGGTACTTCCTCTGGCTACCAGAAACAAAAGGCTTACATAGGGGTTGCTTAGGTTCATTTACATGTGATCATATAGTGGAATTTGATTAACAGTTTATACTTGAC
Source organism: Emydura macquarii macquarii (assembly GCF_026122565.2). Taxonomy (NCBI): domain Eukaryota; kingdom Metazoa; phylum Chordata; order Testudines; family Chelidae; genus Emydura; species Emydura macquarii. The sequence continues at coordinate 4,246,356 of NW_027132509.1, read as the reverse complement.
AGGAAAGACAATTATATATACAATGGGGTACACCAGATGTTTTCACAGGAAAGACCAAAAGAGTTACTTGATTATATAATGTGGTTATCAGGTACTCTGGCTATCACCTGAAGATGGGTGACTACACAATACATGTTAAAATGCTAATTTGTATGGAGTAACTTCCTATGGGGCCAGGAAGACGGGGGCACATACCAATACTTATCAGAACAGGAGATGTCGGTTTACAGACATCAAAAGGGCTAGAGTTCACAAAAGGAGTTTGCATTTAAATGTGGTCCTGAGACATCCTGTGGGATTTTAGCATCTTTATCTTAGTCTCAGTTTGGGGCATCCTGTCAATGATTTAACCTGAGGGCTTCCATCACAGTTCAGGCTACCCAGTTTCAGGCCAGGCATTCTATTAATCAATTCTATGATTAATTCTTTGATTCCACAAAGGTGTCATGGGGCCACTTGAGCAGTGTTTGATCTCTCATCCTAAGATGGCTCCTACAACAGCCCCCAAACACCTAGTGGGGTGTATTTATTAGTTACTGTTTCAGATTGGAAAATGATAACTCATAAATCACCAGCACTAATTACTACAGCATTGTGGTTTCTTTTGAAGATCTGTAGCTGCCTAGGCCTAATCCTCAGTACAGTTGGTTCTGAAATATGAAAAAGTCATTGTGACACTTTGTACCTCAATGTGGTACCCTAGAGCCTCCTAATCATCACTGTGATATTATTGTGGTATGTTTTGTACAAAGTATGCCTTGTGAGATATCATTTTGCAAGTCTGTTGAACGATAGTATCCTGTTGGATTGTATGTGCTATCATTATATGTGAAGTTATGAATCATTGCTATATGTGTTACTGAAATATGTTGTGAGATTGGGAGGACTGATGGATCCCATAGTCCAAGTTGCACCCCAGGGACCCCGTCACTGTCACACAGTAGAACCTCAGATCTACTAACCGACTGGTCAACCACACACCCCACATGGAACCCTCAGTATACAGTCAGGCAATAGCAGCAGATCAAAAAAAAAAAAAAAAAGCAAATACTGTACAGTACTTTGTTAAACGTAAACTGCTAAAAAAAAAGGGACAGTTTAAAGAAAGATTTGACAAGTTAAGGAAACTGTTTCTGTGCTTTATTTATTTGCAAGGTTGTTTCAATTAAATTAAGATGGTTAAAGGCAACATTTTTCTTCGGCACAGTAAAGTTTCAAAGCTGTAGTAAATCAAGGTTCATTTGCAAACTTGTCAATGAACAACCATAAAGTTTTTTTCAGAGTTATGAACACGTCAGAGTTATGAAACACCTCCACTCTCCAGGTATTTGTAACTCTGAGTTTCTACTGTATCCTGCACAACTTGAAAGCCTTATTAATTTTGGCTGATTTGCTGTAAGTCATAAGTAAAGATGTAGTTTAAAATAGTTCCAAGTTTGTTTGTTTTTATAAAGAAACATAAAATAGTTTAGGGGAGATAGGGTAGCATTTCCTTGTGGTATCTGAAATACAGAACTCCTTTGTCTTGGTATATGAATCAGAGATACAAGGTTGTGTTAGTCGAGAAAATCTCTGTCGAGTTTTGGATTTTTTCCTTTTCAGTAATGAGGGAATAATTTATCTGAAACTAAATCTGAACAAACAAATACAATGACAATCAGCTCCATGTCACTGACAGAAAATAGCCAATTTCTTTTCAAAAGCTTTGACATTCCATGTTAATTTTGAGTTTTTCAGTTTTGTGCTTTTTTTTTCTTGCCAAAATTTGGTATACATTCCTAGAAATTGGTATTTATGTAAACTGTGCCAAAGCCATGCTGTAACAAGTATTTTCAACTGTGAAAAAATTTTATGTCCGAGCAGTGGAAATTCAAACTGCGTATCAGAGTCCAGAGAATACACCTGCATTATAAGTACAAACTTTGGTTCTGTGTCTCCTGTCCCCACATCTAAGTCCACGTCTACACTACAAACTTGGTTTGATGCAAGTTGTAACAGCATAAAGTGGCCACAGTTGTTAGTATATCACTTGTGCACATGCATAGTTGGCTTCTCACATTGGTGCTGAATGTACTCCCCAAAAATGCTGAGTCAAAGCACAGTGCGGAGCCCTATGCGCAGGTATCCCAGTGTGCAACCCATCATTGTCAACCACATTGTCTTTTGGGAAGTTTTGGCAACACATGGTGGGGCAGAAATGAATTGCACAGAGGTGACCAGGAGCAAGGTGTCTGACTCCATCCCATAATGTTTGCCCCCTTTTTTTTTTAAGAAACCTCATAAACCCACGCAGCCTTCCTCACTATTCGCCATCTCTGACAGAAGCATGGAGCCTTCACAGCTCTGCAGTACTGTCATAACCATAGCAAGCACGGGACACACAATCCTCCGGTATTTACAGAGCCATGAGACAAATCAAATTAGCATGGAACATGACAATTTCTTGGAGGACGCATTGCTGTGGGATATAGTGCAAACCTATTCAAGGTTGTTGGCGGCATTCGCAAGCAGCTGCAGATGGTGGAGCGCTGCTTCTGGGCCCGATAAATGAACATTGACTGGTGGGATCACATCATAATGCAGTCTTGGGATGATAAGCAGTGGCCGCAGGACTTTTGGATTCACAAGAACACATTTCTGGATCTGTGCACCAAGCTCTTCTCAGCCATCCAGCATGGGCACACCAGAATGAGAGCCGCACTGGCAGTGGAGAAATGAGTGGTGATCGCACTGTGGAAACTTGCAATGCCGGATTTCTACTGGTCAGTGGGAAATCATTTTGGAGTTGGAAAATCCACTGTGGGGGCTGTTGTCATGCAAGCGTGCAGGGTCATTAATCGTCTCCTGCTACGCAGAACTGGGACTCTCAGCAACATGCAAAATATAGTGGATGGATTTGCAGCAATGGGGTTCTGGGACCGTGGTGGAGCACTAGACGGCACACACGTCCCTATTTTGGCACCAGACCACCTTGCCATAAAGTACATCAGCAGAAATGGCTACTTTTCTTTGGTTGTGGAAGTGCGGGTGGATCACCAGGGATGCTTCACAAACATCAGCGTTGGTCAGGGAAGGTGCAGGAAACTCACATGTTTAAGAATACAGGACTGTTCAAAAAGCTACAATCAGGGACTCAGTCCCCCAACGAGGGGATTACCACTGGCAATGTTGAAATGCCAAGAGCGATCCCAGGAGACCCAAACAGTCCCTCATAAAGCCGTACTATGACCACTCAACAGCACCAAGGAAACATTCAACTACCAGCTCGGCAGGTGCAGAATGACAGCTGAATGTGCTTTTGGGAGACTGAAGGGACACTGGCATTTTTTATTCACAAGACTAGATCTCAGTGAAAAAAAAATAGTCCCAGGGTTGTAGCTGCCTGCTGCATCCTGCATAATATCTGTGAAGGAAAAGTTGCTGCCAGGGCAGAGGTGGAGTGGCTGTCTGCTGAGTTTGAACAGCCAGACACATGGGCTATTAGAAGAGCTCAATGCTTTGAAAGAGCACAGTAATGCCTTGGTGGCTGCCTGTCTACCATGAGGCTCCACTGTTTTGGGGCCTGTTAGGAATGTGTGTACATCTATGACTCTAACACTGTCAAGGCACCTATTCATTCTGTGGTACTTGCTGTACATTTACGATTATTACACTCTTTGTCGCTGATTCTATAAGATGTGCCAGGCGGAACAGTAAGTAACAAGACAGTGGGTGCTTTCAGAACTGCTAGGCGCACTGCAGCGTATGTTGTGAACTAGTAAAGAGGAATTATCTTCAAAATATTAAAATGTTATTCAGTAACAAAAGCAGTGCAAAGAAATCTCTCTGCAACTTAAAAGCAAATACAAGATGGAACAGAACTTAAATGGGAGAAAGAACTTTCACGTTCATTTTACCTTCACATACACTGACCTGTGAAAGCCACAGTTGCTGGCTGGGAAGCTGTGGTTCTCCTTTATGTTCCCCGGGCTGGAGTGGTAGAGGTAGGGATACTCCATGATGCCACATGGAACACTGAGGTGGGGTGTAGAAGGTGAAGTAATAGAGATTTCCATAGACTGCAAAGAGAGGCGAGCCTGGGACTGGTGACCCTGGAGGTCCACAAAAGTCTGCAGCACACGTTTGGCACTGGAGAAAGCCCATTGGGTCCTGGTGCATCTCCCCCTCCTTTTCCTGCTGTGACTTTCTCCTCTCCACTCTTTCCTTCTCCCATCCGTCGGCAATGTTCACCCTCTAGGCCCTTTGCTCATGGTCTGGGGCAGCCCTGGCTTGAAGGATCTCATTGAACATGTCATCCTGAGTCCTTTGCTTCCTCCTCCTTATCTGGCTCAGGTTTTCTGCAGCTGTGGAGGGGAAAGCCCTCATGGCCACAACGGCTGCAGTTGCAGCTGCAACACACAGAGGTACCATTGTCAGTATAGTCACAACAAAAAGCGAAAGTTAAGATCAGACCTCCCCTTCCCTTGCTTTCCTAAAGTTTTCATTGACACTTCTGCTTCCGAGTGCTCGTGCACGGCGCCACACATAGCACCAGCTACAGCAGGTATGGCCTGCCAGGGGTGAAGGAAATGAGGAGGGAATTGCTTGGTTGGAGATAACTATAAGGCAACAGCACTGAATACTGGCCCTGTTTTCCATAGGTGATTTTAGCTGATCTCTTACCCCATCCCCCCTCTGGGGGTAACAAAGGCAGAAAAAGAACATCTGCTGCTGGCATCCCGAAGCTAGCCGAGCCCATATACTGCTAGCCTGATTACTGCAATGGTGCCTGCCGAAGTTATCACCAACTAGTGTGGGGACGTGCCTTAGCACAGAGGAAGAAAGGCCGCCATCCCCAGAAACCCTTGGGAGAGGGTTGCAGGGTAGCTCCATGAAAGTTTCATTGAGATCTTTCCGTAGGATTCAAGGGACGTCCTTGTGCACATAAACAAACTGCTCCATATGCACCTGCCCACCCCCACTCCCCCCCACTTAATTTTACAGGAGAATGAAAAGCAGCTAACTCTGCCTCTCTCTTTGTTCTGCTGCCACCTCTTCTGTGAGTACATTAATGAAAAGTCGATGGCTGTGTCCTATGAAGTTGAGGTTGCTGTCATTGTAATGGGAAATATAATTATACACTTACCTGAGGTCCCTTCCCCTGCATCAGCTTCGCCCAGGCTCAAATACCGCGACTGACAGGACAGTGGCAAAGTCTCAAACAGGTCCTGAATCATGGCATAGCTCTGTTCCCCAGTCACCTGTCTCCCATCCTCCTCTCCTTCCGTCTCCACCTTCACCTCGCTGTTCATGCAAACATATCTTTAGTCTAAACATTTTAGAAGATATCCGTGACTGAATCAAAAAGTCTTCGATTGCAATAACACCTTTCTCCCTTTGGACTTCTAGATAAAGATCCATTCAACTATCACAATCATGAACAGGATTAAATGAATAAAATATGCTTTTGCAAATATGATGAAAACGAACTGCTAGATGAAAGTCCATCGGGCCTGCCACTAGATGGAGCTATAGGCTGCAGCTCCAGTTTATACATTACAGGGATCTGGTCGAAGAGTATTAGTTTCAATGGTGCAGGATGAAGGCCTATTGATATTACATGCATTTTCCCCCTCCCTTTCTCCTTGTATATCCATGTGCAAAGGGGACCTCTCTTCCCGTGCATAGATATTTCTCATGTCACCGCAATAACTGAAAGTGAAAGACAAATAAGGATGTGTTGTATACTTGTTAAAATTGCAACAACATCAGGAGGGAGAATTAATTAGCAAGAAACCAAAAAGGCTATGTCAAGTGAGCTGCATATTAAAAGAGTGACAGGGTAAAAGGGACACCGATAGCAGAACCGGGAGCAGGAACATACTTCCTACAGTTAATGTTGAATTTTGGGAAAATCCCTACCAGCTCTGTAAATTATGCAGCGATTTGAGTGGTTTCAGTTATGTTATATATGGAGCCCTCTGACCCGGATGGTTGCTAACTCTTTTGGTATTATTCAGGGTCTCGCCATTCTGGGGTTTTTTTTGTTTTGTTTTTTTTAATATTTACTAATGCTGTAACAATAGGCCTTTTTGTGGGAAAAGGGAGTTATCTCACTATTTTTCCTCATTGAGATTGAAACTACAGGCTACTCTCACAGTCAAAATGGCTACCTTTATAGATGGAAGTGAGCTTGTCTCTAGTAAAAATGGCCACCATCTCCCATTATTCTCAGTGGGATAGAAACGAGTCGGCCCCCACTTTAGATACTTAACCTCTTCATCATATATCAGTCAAGTGTGTGTGGAGGGCCAGAAAAGGAGTCTGAAGAGGGAAGTGGTAATAGGTATACATGGAGACATAAGCAGGAATATTGTAGGGACAGGGGTATGTATATATTTTGAAGGTTTGAGGGGGTTGAAGACTTGGGGATAAAAAAAAAGAACATGAAGAGCAGGAGACTATATGGGAACAGAGAAGGAGATAGGGCAAGATACTAAAGGGAGAAGCTGGATGATGGCAAGGGAGGCAGGAAAGTGATCGGATAGATGGAAATGAATTTAAGCTTCTCCACCCTAAACGCTAGGCAATGGTAAGTGAAATCCTCCTCTAAGCAGCCAGACGTTTTGAGGTAGCCTGCATTCTTGATTGTAACTTTTCAGCCTGAAATAATCACACAAATTGGGATCAGGAAAAAATGTCCTTAAAGGAAAAAATAAATATCAGGAGACAAACCAAAACCTATTCTTTTTTAATCTCCTGATTTTTCAAATCATCTCATGATTGTGTAGGTCTGAATCACGATTTTTTTTTTCCAAACTTTTCTTATATGGCAGTACTTCTTATAACAGACCTCGCCCACCACAACCAATTTATACCCAAGAGAGGAAGTGACAGTGGTTGGGGCAATTACACTCTACAAATGCTTAGTAGTTTCACGGTACACACATAAATCTCAGCGATTGCGCGGACTATTCAGCACTGCTTTGGAGGAATGGGCATTTTTGGGGTGAGGGAAGAAGGCAGGATTTGCTAAATAGCTTTCACCTTTGCTGGGTCCCCATCTGATCACACTTCACTCTTCACAGGACATATACTGCCTGCCTATCCCTCATGTACGACTTCAACAGGACTTCAGTGCATGGATCAATGTCAGTATCATCATCCATTATCAATACAAATAGACTTAGAGCAAAATGCAACCCAGCAGGGGTTACTGCCATTTGAAATTCCTTCCAGGCTGTTGCAAAGCTACAGCATGGACTTGGCATGGTTAATGATTAAGGCAGATTCCTACCAAATTAGTCATTTGTGATCCACCCCAGTGACTGACAAGCTGAAGAGGGATATAATTAGGTGTTGAGTCATGTTAAGGAGCAGGCTTTTGACACAGACAAAAACATGATCTCTGCACCTGTGTTATCATTATATCATGTAAGAAGATCCAAGGTAAAAAGTGCTGATGCCATTTTGGGATATAAGGATTCATGCAGCAATGGGATATTCCTTACAGTTGTTTTGTCATGTGCTGGCTGAAACGGAAAAGAAAGACACCCACTTAGAGAAGTAACACATCAGGATTGGGGGTTTCTGAGTTTCTCTTGTTACAGTTGCAAGGGGTGGAATTTTTCCATCTGTTTGAATATCGTAAGTTGCTGGACTATACAGATAAATCACCTTTTGATCATGGTCCCTCAAATACAGCTCTTTGAGTTCACTAAGGCAGAATACATCTAGGGGCACTGGTCATTGAATATCTATACGGTTAGACCATGAATTTAGTGTCCACATTTGACCACACCAAAAAAAAAAAAAAAAATCACAATCCACAGCTTGAATCCACTGTTTGCCTGTGAATAGCACATGGTCATCCATGGTTAGGACTAAGTAACACCTTGATCATCAACTGATTCCTAACCAATGTCCGTACACCTTGAATTGTAAGTGCACAATTACGTTTTTTACAGTGTTGTAAAGCCCAGACGCCCCAATTAGAATTGGGGCCTCCGTTGTGCTAGGCATTGTACTCAATGAAAAGATGGCTGGTCCCTGCCATAAAGAGCTTACAAACCATTTATATAACGAGAGACGGGAGCTGCATACAGGAACAGACGGAGGGAGCACCAGGTAAGAATTAGTGATATGACTATTATCTAACTGTCTATAAGTACCTACATGGTGAACAATTATTTAATAATGGGCTCCTCAATCTAGGAGAGACAAGCTTAACATAATCCAATGCCTAGAAGTTGAAGCTAGAAAAATTCAGACCGGAAATAAGGTGTAAGTTTTTCACAGCAAGAATAATTAACCATTGGAACAATTTTTAAGGAGTGTTGGTGAATTCTCCATCACTGACAATTTTTAAATCAAGAGTGGATGTTTTTCTAAAAGAGATGGTGTAGGAGTTATTTTGGGGGAAGTTCTATGCCCTGGGTTATAAAAAGGTCATACTAGATGGTCACAATGGTCCCTTCTGGCCTTGAAATCAATAATGTCTTTGGCCAGCCATGGAGCATTATGGTCAACAGGGATGGATGATTCATGATCAAAACCTATTGCCTAAACATGGGTGAACACAGACTAACCATATTTTGCACCTAGTCATGTGGCACAGAGAAGCTCTTTAAAGTGAGGATGGCAAATTACTGCAAGGGCAAAATGATCTCTCCATTGAATGTCGAGGAGAGAACAGTCTTCCACACTGTTCACACAAGCCAGTGGTTCCAACGTTTTCCTAGCTTTTTCAAGATCCATCTTCAGACTGTGATGAACTCCCACAGGAACTACAAACCAGCACAAACCTTGCCACCTTCCACTCCAAATGCAAGTGCATTTCTTTGATCTTTCTTTCTCTAACATACATACAACAACATGTGTGTATATATATAAAAAAAATCCAAAAAACAGTCCATTGCGCACACAGGAGAGAGGAGAAAGTAAAAATGTGACAGAGATCACAGTGATGCGCAAGGTATAAGAACTTGTATAGAATAGACCACAATTTAATAATGTCTCAAACCACCTCCCATTCACAATCACAAAAAGCAGAAATTGCATACCTGAAAGATCAACATTATGAAAGTTTTCAATGCATTATAGTGGCCTTTTCTTGTTCCGGGTGCTAAATTTGAATAAGAGATAGCAAAATGAGACCACATAGCTATACCTTGACCATCACTGGTCCATGAATCACTGTTTAGGAACTTCTGCTGGAGGTAAAATGTTTCAGCTACTGTTTGCATTATAATTTAATTTAAAGAGGAGAAAATGTGGTGAAAGAAAGAATTATAGATGGAAGACTGCCCTCCTAAGATAGCTGAAATACTACAGCTAAAGACTAAGGTAATAAACCATATCCACAGAGTGCAAACACCAGGCTTTGTTTCCTTCAAATGTTTACCTTAGACTCCTGTGATAGTATATAGGAAATGAAGAATACATTGAAAAGTAAAAAAGTGTTTTGGCCTACTGACAGATGAAGTAAGTACATTGAGAAATCGTTCCAGGTAGATACTTGGTACATTTCAAAAGTAAAACATCCAACAACTTACATGAGGCAAAATGAATGACACCAGAAAAAGATACTGTAGAATTATTTTAATAACACTAGGAAAAGATTGAAGTAGTAAAAACTCTGCATGGATTCTGAAAAGGTTATTTTGGGGGGGTTTTTGTTTATAAACCAACATTTTTCCAACCATGTTTTTTATCCCACAATCCTATGACAATGGTGTTTTCCAGTTAAAGGAACAGCTATCCTATTAATACCTGAATACCACAACACACATTGTGTGCATGAGTTTTGTTTAAGTCTTAGTTGAAATAGTGACAGAGAAAAAAAAATGTTGACTGTTTAAGCAGCAACAGTTGTGTTAGCTAGTGAAGAATACATTGCATACATAAAATACAGAAGGAAAAAATTATCATCTGGCGTATCTGTGACATTACATTGGTTTTGTTGGCCAGTACTATTCCTTTGAACAAGCAGAATGTTGGTCAAAAGTCTACTGTTTCCTGTACCAGCACAGAGATAATGTAAGCAGTCCACGGTTGCTAAGAGAAAACATGAAATCCAGCTCATGTTTCTGTTAAGGATCAATTTCTTCAGGAATCACTGTTATCATAATGTCTTCATTGCCCCTGCGTACAACCATATTCAGAATATTGTCCTTTTTAATAAGGTCACTGACATCACTGGCTGAGATTATTGCCTGTCCATTGATGCTTATAATCACATCATTTTCTTTCAGGCCACCACTAAAATACAAAAAAGGGATACATTATTGCAACAGCCATTTTATCCTCCTCATTATGCTCTCACAAAGAGAACTGAACGCTCACAATTCATTAGGAGTGACATTAAAAGGACCGGACTCTAATCTGAGATGCATAGAAACAACATGCACACAGCAGCAGGTTGGACAAGTTATGTGGTGGTGTGTATTAGACAGTTAAGACAAGGGAGTTTTATTTCAGCAGTGAAACCTTCAAACCTTTCACTCAACTATAGACTGTAAGAACAATTCCATCTGAGCAACACTGTGCACAGGGGCAGGTACACAGGCATTTCAATCCACATCTCAGTCCACTCCAGTAATGGATCTGGACCATTCAGTATATCTGTATATTTAGCATCCCACACTGTTCTCTTCACAGAGCTGTGTTGGCCCAATTACATCTCAGATGCAGTCCCATTACGATTCAAAACTAAAGTGGAAAAAACCGTAAACCTATAACACAGACTGAGAAGGATGCAGTTTTATTCCACCCATTATTATTATTATTTGTACTGCAATAATTCCCAGGTGCACCAATCATAGACCAGGAATCCAGAATCCTAGGTACTGTACAAATGCACAACAACAACAAAATGGTCCCTGCCCCAAAGAGCTTACAATGTAAAGAGAGAAAAGGTAGATACACATAGATGGGGATTAGATAAGTCAGACTGAGGCTCTTTCTATTTCAGATCCTCCACACTCTGTCCTAAGTCCCTTTCATACTTTATACGCAAGAGCTGGCTGAGACTGCAGCTGGGACTGAGGAACAGGAGTGGGGAAGGGAAATATTGTACATTCCAAATTGGCTTGCCCTGTCATGCACAAAACTCTGGCTCCAAATCAAGGAAATACTAACCCAAGTAACCAGATCAGACATGATTCAACCCCCGAGCATAATCTTTACACAACCACATAGTGTTCATATGCCTCTTCCAGTCACAGGGAAATGTCTTATCCAAGAGCTTCTCTCAAGCTACGTGTCTTGGTCAAGCTTTTCCAGTGATTAGTGATTTCTGGTGCCCTATTCAAGACACCTTATTTTCAGAGGCCAGGTGGCTCAGCACTTTCTGAAAACAGACTCCTTTATGGTGTCTCATGTTGGGCAACCAATATCTTGATCCTTATGTGTGGGTGGTGCAACAGGACCCTTCTCTCAATTAAAGACTAAATTTTGTTTGCAAGTTGAGTTGATATCACACACAATACAAAATATCGGTGAAAACCCAGCCCCAATCAAAGTATGTACAGATTTCTTCAGTTAATATCAATGTGATTCTCAACTCCTGAAGTGTTCAGATTCTGAGCAAGGCTTCATATATCTTAAGTACTGTATTACAATACTTGTCTTCTATCTCTCTTCTACCTTCAGTCTCTTTGCTAACTGTTGTCACTCCTACACCACAGAATATCTTTTTTTGCATGGTCTCAAGATGCAGGCTCGTATCAGTGCTTTGAATGAGCATGATCTTTCAAAAATGTTAGTTACAAAACAAAAAGTACCAACAACCGATGTTAGAAATCTAAGCATGATTGGTTACGATTACACCTCTGCTACAGAGCACTCAAACTGCCTTCACTCTGCTAACAAAGATGCCAGCCAGCTCTCTTCCCTTCTTTGAACAGAGTATTAAAAATGTGTGCCATGAAATGTTAATTTTCTAATCTGTTTCTTGTATATATGCCTCTGACCCTAAGTGTGCTGTGTTGCCACCACAAACTTTGCTCTCTTCCTATAAGATCTGTAATTTCATGTTCTGGATAAACTCTCCTCTCTCATCTGAATTACCAAGTAGTTTCTTATTTATGTATTTTAAATTAAGCAAGTGAATCATGAGAGTTAAATGCCCATGTAAGGTGCTAGATTGACAAATCCTGATGACCAAAGTCCTCTGATCACAAAATACATAATAGCACAGATAGCAGAAGCACAAGTTTCCCCAAAGCGTCCTACCACTGTGTCCCCCAATTGTGACCTGGTGCGACCATCCCTAGAAGTGAAAGGATGATTAAGCCATCATGTCCACTCAATGCTTAACCTCTCTTCTGGGATTTGTGACAAGGGTTCCATTGTGATAGTTCTTTTTGTGATATGGAGAGCTGCCCACAAAGGATTGGAATGAAACCAACAACTCCTTTCATGTAAACAGCCAAACTGTTGTCAGATGGCAATAGATTGGTTGATTTTAGCACAGTCAAACTTGTAGGGATGAAAACATCTCATTACTAATTCATTAAGCTGATTGTTGCTGTTAAAAAAAAAAAAAGAAAAAGTCCTTTCACTTACGCTTCAGCTGGGGTATCTGGAATTACTTCAATAATGTAGGCCCCAGAAACAACATCAGGAAAGTCTTTATGGTATTCCTTCAGCTCTTTAGCTTTGCTGAAAAAAGTGACACCAATTTAAAATTATTTTGACAGAAGATCATTTCACTTATAAGGAGATTAAACTGCAAGGATCAAAAAACCTCAGTCATTTTTACCTTTATTTGCTAGATGTGTTATACATACAGAAGCTCACACATGGTACAAATCAGTTCATATTCATAAAGACCTGACAATATTTTAAAACTTTGCACTTATTTTACAGCATACAGATTTCTTAAAACTGACAAGTACCTTCTACTGGCAGTGTTTTCTATAAATACAGGAAAACAGAAGTACCAAAAAAGAAAAAAAAAATCAGGCCATTATTTGTAGATCTTCAGGTGTAGCTCTTTGCAAAGCATATTACAATAATCCACTTTCAAGGTGACAGAAGCAAAATGTGTGGGAATGGCCACATCCAAGTAAAACTATAGGAAAAGGAAATAATTAATCTTTACTTACCTCGGAGTGAGTGACATCATTCGAATGCCAATGTATTTTTTTTTAGTTATTGCTTTGCCTGTTAGAAAGGAAAAAGAAAATCATGACATATTGCTCTTACCAGAAGTGTTCATGATCTTAAACATAGAGAGCACCAAACATTTTTATATTGATTCCCTACTGTGCGACCTGCACATTTTTAAAATAGCACAGTACAATACCTTTAGCTTGTCTGTCATATGATTCAGTTAAGAACTTTTTAATTTTATCGGATGGAATTGCAAATGAGATTCCAGCTGTAACTTTCAAAGTGTTAATTCCAATCACTTCACCATCCTGGTGGAATAAGAAAAAGCATGTTAGTAAACATGAAATGACATGATGAAGAAAATGCAAGGGAAGATTTTCTGCAAGAAATCACAAAGAAAATTAATAAGGGTCTGTAAAATATTTTTAAGCTAATTTTCTATATTAGTCACTAAACTTGGCTTAACCTTGTTTTTTCAAGGTTTTTTTAAAGTTAATTTTTTTTTAAGTTTAAACATAGATTTTTCCATAATTAGAAAAGTTAGTGGATGACATTCTGACACAAGTTTCACTGCTGTAAATTTAGAGCAACTACATTAAAATCCAATATAGCTACTCCGGGTTTACACCAGCATAGGCAAGATCAGAATCTGATCTCTTACTCACAACAAACAGCACATTACTGCACAACTGGTCCTGCTATTTTCCATTTGCTTATTTCAGTAGCACCACTTGCGGAGTAAGATACTATATTCAGCATGAGTAACTTTATCAGACACTGGGCCCTTAAATGGAAATTTTAAAATGCCATTCTATCATTGCTGGACTTGTACAGTGGGTTAGGCCAAGAGTAACTTAATATTCTGTCAGCGTTTTGGAGGAGTAAGGAGGGTTGTATATTTTTCGAGGCACAATTGTCCCTGATGCAGACTAAGTAGCTTCTCCAGAGTGAGGACCTCTGAGCGCACATTGTCTGGTTATGCTGGAAGGAAGACTGGAGACACTGAATGTGGTTGAATTAGACCACAACTTTATTCCTAAATGTCTGGAAGTACCTGGCAGACAAAATTGTACTTGAGTTTGCTGGCAGTTTTTGGGTTGGATCAGCTTCAGCATCTGCCATTAACCCCTTCCTGCCCTGATCCAGAGTGGCTATTTTCTGCCCAATCACAGTGACAAATGCACGATGAAAGGACAATACATGCTGATACCATTGAACTTAACTTCAGTTTGCAAAGAGTTTACATACTTTATGACAAGTGCAATTATTTCTTAAACTTTAAATATATATTTTTAATATTGCCTTTTGCATGACATGAGCAAACATACTGGGCATTACACTCGTTTTCAACTATGCAAATGGCAAACAGTTGGAATACTGAACTCCGAGTACATCATGTAACTGGCCAATATAAACACAAATGAGCGATTAGTAAGAGCCCTGTCATGTTTGTACAGTCAGCCAGTTATCAGAACTGAATCACTTTCCTGGGCAAATTTCTTTTTAAATTTCTTTCGGAACATTACATTTTGTTATTTATATACTATTTGCATCTTGTGCATGTATCTACATATGTTTTGTTTTGTTATGTGTTTATATTCTCTATAAAAGAAATAAAAATACAGTTAAATTTCTCTCTTTCTAAAAAAATGGTGAGGTTAATATTAAACACATAAAAAGTTTTGTTTTAAAAGAAACCCTTACCAGGTTTACTAAAGGTCCTCCGGAGTTTCCATACTGAAAATAAATTTACAGACAGATTATATTTTAATATCCATTTCCGCAAAGTTACTAGAAGCACAAATTTAAGTATTTAAAAAGATATGTTGACGTATTTCTAGAGTTATTTCCCAATTTCTATAAAATACCTGCACAATGGCCCCCCTTCAGAAATCAGAAAATGCTTCCCTGCTATCCTTTCCCCTTTATAGTTCAACTTTTCCAAACACTGATTTTTTTTAAATTCTTTTGCCAATGAAACTTAAAAAAAAAAGCATAGCTTTTAACAATACTACACTAGCAACGCAGAAGATGTTAACAAGCCTGATTCCTAGAGCCGTGATAATAGCTCTTAAGGCCAAACATCAGAGCACAGAAACCAACATATTGCTTTGCCTTGATCTTACATCAACACAAGTGTGGCTATTTTTAAAAAAGTTCTTGGTGACAGTGTGATGGATTTTTAAACGCTATTTAGCATCCAGAGAATGCTCACTATAGGTTATAACAATTCCAAGTTAGGTCAAATATTTTATGATTAATTGCTTGATATTGCCCCGTTAGGTACTTAAAAAAACCAAACCATACTGAAGCACGGCAGTTTGTCCATGTTGATAAAAATCCTTTTTAAAAATAAAATGGAGCAATACTGACATTTCTTTAGAAAAGCTGTTGACAAACTTCTAGCTGCAGCTAGAGTCAGAAGTCTAAATTCAATGGAACAAGGATTATTCAGCTGTGTAGAAATGACCTACGTTGATAATTGCATCCGTCTGAATGTAGTCCATATCAGAGTTCCGAAGTCCTAATTCTTTCCCTCCACGCTGGGTAGTACTAACAATCCCAGTAGTCACTGTGTTTTGGAGTGAAAATGGACTTCCAATTGCAACCACGAATTCTCCAGGTCTAAGGTCTGCAGATCGACCAAGGAGGAGGACTGGCAGTTTACCCTATGGAGAAATGATGGCCAAAAAATCACAGTTAAGACGTTCCTTTAAAATTAAATGAATACCATTGAAAACACACACAAACTGATTTAACAGAGAAAATCAGTCTGCTATTGCTAGAGATTTTGTGTGACTATGTAAACAATATTCTTATGAACTTTTAAATCTAAGGGGTATGCTCTTCAGATGATAACATTTATTTTTCCACAGAATATACACATTAAATCAAAAGCAACGGCAAAATAAGTGAATATTTGTGCTCTGCTCTTCAAGGCAAATATCTGAAGGCACCAGGTTTGGACTTGTGTCTGACAGCTTCTTGAAATAGTTAGCAAAACAGCTGCAGATGTAAAATATAAATAAACAAATGCATTGCTTAAAATACTGAAAAGTGAAATAATACAAAGTAGAGTTAAGGTACATAACCAAACTTACACATGGCTAAAAGCAATTTATATTCTATTCTGATGAGGCGATCAAGTAAGATGCAGCTACTTACTCTATCATATACATTTTTCTTTGGGAAATCTGGAGCATAATTAATCCTATGCCTTCCCTCACATGTGATCTCTTCTTCTGAGGGGACACTGGTAATAAAAGTTTTACCATAACGCAAATTATAATATTATATCATCTAGAAGTCTCGGTGATACACCAGCACCTCTTCGTGCTGGGTGCTATACAAACACAGAACAAAAATATGGTCTCTGTCCAAAGAGTTTACAATCTAAATTACTCCCAACATGCTTCCTAACTTCTAGGCTTGTAACCCTATGCTGATAAAGCTGCTATCGTTTTGGCACCTTCTCGCTAACCAAGATTAGGATATTTGCACTGAGCCAAGGAACACCCCTTTAACATTCATGAGATCTAGGCATTGCCATGATGATTCCACTTCTGAAGAGTTGATTTCATTCTTCAGAGCTTTCAGTGAACCAAAGCCAGGCCCAAGCAGTGTCCCTGGTAAACAATCAGCAGCAAATTGGCATGGCTGATCTTCTACAGTTTCCATATGGGAATCTTCAGCCTGACAGGGCCCATCTGTGTTCCTTCTATAGCAGAGGCAGCCAATTCAGTCTCTCCCCAGATGTTCCTCACCCTGGAAGGAACCTAGCCTTATCTCTCTATTCAATACATTAGCAAAGCACTGTATGTGCATTCATTCTCCACAGCCTACCTGCCATAGTTGTCAGATGAGTGGGTAGAGCCCTTGTCTCCACCTACCGGGAGGTGTATACCCACTCAACAGACACATATGGCAGGTAGGCTGTGGAGAATGAAGGCACCTGCAGCGCTTTTCCAATGTATTGGATAGAGAGATTAAAGCTGGGTTCCTTCCAGGCTGAGGAACATCTGGGGAGAGACTGAATTGGCTGGCTCTACTATGGAAGGAACACAGATGGGCCCTGTCAGGCTGAAGATTCCCATATGGCAACTGGAGAAAATTGGTCCCTTAACCACCCTCACATTTATTTATTTTTTAAAAAGGAAATATATAGGTCCCTTCTTGCTCCACCTCTTCTCTCCCTCCAACAGGAGCCATATTTGGGTGAGTGTTATTGCAATTCTAAGGCAGCAGTAACTTGCAAGAGACCCCTATACAAGAGCTCATTTTGACATGGTCTCTCAACTTCCATATTCTTTATTCTACAGCATCTGCCTATAAAGAACAATTGGTGGGTGGGATTTTTCCCCCCGAGTTATACCTATTATAAAAATACTTTTAATCAAACCAATATTAAGAAAGGGCTAGGCTCAGTAATTACTTTTATCTCAATTTTGTTGCTCTCTCGATAATATACTAGTTCTTTGTTTCTTGGAAGAGGTTTAACGGTTTGTAAGGATGGCCCTGATCCTGAGTATTTAATTTAATCATCCGATAGGTCCCATGAAAGTCAATAGACTTTAGGGTTGCCACCTATCCCGATTTTCCCAGGTTCATCCCTTTTTTTAAGGCGAGTGTCCCAGGAAATCTAGAGTGCTCCTGGGATATTAAGATTCTCAGGTTAGCCGCACCCCTGCTGGCTCGTAGCCCTGAGTGGCTGTAGAAGAGGGACCCACAAGGTAATGGTGCCTGCGCAGAGGGATTTCTGGATCCATAGTGTCTGGGAACCACAGGGACAGGATGGCTTGGAAGCAGCAAATGAACAGAGGGAGTGCGAGGCTGGCAGGCCCCAGGCCCCACTGCACAGTACCACCTATGGGGGTCACAGCCAGGCAGGAACAGGGTGAATCCAGCCAGTGCCACAGCCTGCTTGGTGAGATCAGTGCCTATGGAAGCGCTAGGAGCAAGAGTCCATGAGGGCTGCTGATGCCTTCTCCTGGGAGTAGGATGGGGAGACAGTGTCCAGGGTGGTGGGCAGGCAGTACCCAGGGCTTTATGTGAGGTCAGGCAGATGTCCTGGTTTTTTGCACCCCAGAAGTGGCAACCCTATGTCAAGCACATAAAGCTGAGCACATACATAAAACATTCACAGGCCAAGGGCCAAGGTTTCTGAAATCGAGTTTAAGCTGCACTGATTCTGTTACAAGAGTGTGATGCAGGAGTTATACTGTTGATTGGTAGGATGAGAAAAAGGAAAATCAGATTCCCTACTCCAAGTATAGGAAAAGTCTCACCTACCCAGACAGGCAGGGGCATACACAGGAATAAAAATCTGGCTGCTTTTGGAGGGGCATGTTCTCTCCCTCAGGCAGCTAGAGGAACTGTCATCTCCCTCCCCTGCCCCAGAAGGGTTCAGTGCCCCTTCCGTGCCCCTGCTTGCTCCTCTCACCCCCCTTGTGCACACCCTTGCAGACAAGAAGAGAAAAGTAACCTGCTTGCTAGGCATAAATTTAAAATAGGCTTCCTCCTGCCTCACTCCATTTTAAGAGTCACATCCTTGTTCTCAGGCAGCAGCCATGAAACACACAAGCCTAAATTTTCAAAACAAGCCAGTGATTCTGCACGTCCTAGTTTGGGAAGCCCCATTTGAGATACCTTAAAGAACCTGATTTTCAGGGCTCAGCACTTTCTGAAAAACAGCCCCCTGCAAGATATCTTTGCGTTGAGCACCCAGAAAACGAGGCACACAAAAATCACTAGTCACTTTTGGAAATTCGGCTCCAGCAAGTTTCTGGAGCCAGATCCTTAATAGTTTTCATTCCCCAATAATTTCATGGTTTGGGACTGAGAAAAAAATCCCTAGTGCAAGACAACAAAATATACAAAGCTCAAAAGAATATTTTGCTCAGAATATTTCAGTGAGGGTTTATTTCATCAAGTATATTCTGGAAAATATGAAGTATTTGTAACAAGAAAATAAAAACGGTTCCATTACTACAGCAATCAGGTCCATATATGCTACAATGAAAACAGAAGTCACAGCTTTCACGGCTTACTATATCCTTTTATCTAATCGCATTTCAGTTCCACCAAAAAAGTTTTACTGAGATGAGCATATTGTTTTAATAAAACAGCGTGGCAAACCCTTAAAACTGGATAAGATACTTCATGGAAAAGTCATCTGCAGTTTTAAGACAGCAAAAAAATAATTAACCAGCTGCTGACTGAACAGAAGCAACGCAACAGGCAACGCAACAAGAGAGAAAGTTTGCTTTCTAATCCTGTTTTGAGGAAGTACTTTCAGAAGTTACGATATAGTATAATTAAACAAGCACTATCTGTGGGATAAATAACGGCCATGAATACAGATTAATGTGATATTCACAGAGAACCTCACCAATACAATTCAACACACAGGGGGCAGACATAATATGACGGGCCACACTGAGAAGCACAAAGGGTGTGTAATGTCAGCTCTGCTAGCGGCCCCAGTGGGCTACTGTCTCCACCGAGGGTGATAGGATCATAGTCCTACCTCCTCTTTTTCTATTGGTGCTGGAAGTGCCACTGATGAGCACACTCCCCCAAATGCCTTATGGCCTTTACAGCATAAGTTCAAGACGCTGTTGCTCTCATAGTTTAACGCCTCCCTCTCTACATAATTCCTCCTTTGTAAAAGCACAAAACTTTCCTCTGTGTTTGTATTTCAACCTACTGTGGATTTAACCAATCATTAGAGCATGCACTTTTACTGGAATCTTGTAGGATACTTTTAGAGAAGAGGGGATATTTTAAAAACAGATAAATGAAAGAAACTTATACAAAAAAAGCTCAAGAGACAATAGTTTCTTCAGTTAATAATGTAAAAAAAAAAAAAAAAAAAAGATTTATCTGTTGATACTTCAGAGATTTATATAATGTTCCTGTATAAACATTTTTGTAGCCAAAGTTAAATTTGGCAGCAGAAAGAGAAAAGACAACATAAACAATCACTAACTAGTGCAATTATTTTTAATTGTGCTGACTTTTCAAGCCTGGACCTATACTGGTTAAACTTCAATTCAAAGTCTAACACTGTATGGATTGGCTGAGGATCATCTGTGTGATTCAACATTCCTTCTGGAAAGAGTTAGGCTAACGTTTCATTTGCTTAGAACAAAAAAATAAACTAAAAAAAATTGCTTCCCTCTGCACATATTATGAAACATGGTTTTGAAAAGCATGTGCTCCCTATACAGGATGTTTTTAGGAGAGACTATTGTGTTCTTTAAGAGAAAGCATTTTGAGCTAACCGTCTGTAAATTACAAATTTGATTCATTATTATTATTGGTTAAACTAATTGAAGTTGCCTCTGCTTCCACAGTTAATTTTTATACTTTATGAAGCTCTGTGGATGGAGGGGACCATGTATTCAGAAATCATTGCAAGATCAGGACCCAAGACTGTAAAGGATCCTAAGAAAATTCTCAAAAGCACTTAAGTACCAACTGAAAATCTGTGCCACTTTTCAGAATGTTACTCCCTACCTTTAATTTCTCAGTATAATAACAAGCACACCTACAGCATTATGCAAATATTAAATTTTTAAAAAATGAGATGGTCATTGTTAAAGGTACATGTAAATGCATGCATTATAGTCAATCGATTTTGTAAGCTGGCTATGGTACGCCATCTCTATGTTACTGTGCATTTTAAAAAAATCTTTAAAAAACAGCAGTCACGCTCACAACTAGCAGTATTTCACTTCTCAAAAACAAACAAGAATTTAATCAAAGTGGTAAAAATTATCAACTGAAACTAGGGGAAATTGTGATTAAAATTATTAGACTAGTTAGAAATGAATAAGATGCGGACAGTACACCTGGTCCAGATAAAGTATCTTGTTCCAGCCTGCAAGAGGAGTATTATAAAATATAAGGGATCTTATCATTCAGTAGTTGAAACAAAACTATAAAAAGGTGCCATCCACAAGCTCCAATTAACAAGCATTTTTCATGATGGCTGGAGTATGAAGACAGCACTTTGTAATTCAAGTTTACGTATTTGTGCCCAGGGGCCTCACGAAACAGTTAATTAGTAAATTGATTGATTTTTCTTTTTACTTAACACCAGCTAGCCATAGACAGCTTACTGTAACAAAACAATCTATTGGAGACAATCACTTCAAATTAACTACAGATATGCCATGAGGATTAATTAAAATCCTGGGCAAACTTATCTGCCTTGCAGCATAATGTAGTGAATAAAGGACATGGCTGAAAGCCAAACACTCCACTTCTAATCCCAGCAACTCACTGCATGGCCTTGGCCAACTCGTGTTCACACAATAACCTAAAGATGCAAGTACACAGTCTACAGACTAATGTATGACTAACCATCTAAACCCATAAGTAGCACATTATTCAGGATTACGCCTTGTCATTGGATAAGGCGTCAGTTAGCAATAATACCTTAGCACTTTTCATCCCAATACTTTGCACATTTTACAGGCTATAGGTTCAACCCTACAAACTCATGATGCACAGAACTCCCGCTGAGTACAATGTGAGTCTCGCACTAGATTTACAGGACTGGGTTTACATCCCGCTACTTTCACCCACCGATGAGTCTGTTCACCCACCCCTGAAATGCAACTCGCTCTTCAGTGGAATTCAGCAGCTGTTTAGCTATGCACAGTAACACTACACAATGGTAACTTTATGACAAGGATGACAAGCTCTGTACCCTACTGAGAGCCGGATCCTCAGCTAATGTAAATCGGCAATGGAGCTACACCAACTGAAGTCAATGGAGTTTTGCCAAATTATACCCGCGAAAGAACTCATCCTGAAACAAAAGAGAGGGAATCTAGACAAGCAGACTGCAATAACCATGGTCAGAATTTGTCTAATACATTGTGATTAAAAACATAAGAGATAACAGTCCAGCCAGAAACATACTAGGATATTTCAGTTAGAACTTCAACCATGAGACGTGTAAGTGCATCTGTGTGAGGAAAAGCGTGTTGACTTCTATCCTTTCTGGTCTATAATCTGCTAATTTTATGGAAGGAATGTGATGAATCTGAACACAATGGTCTTGGAGCTCCATAAATCAGTGAAGACGGAACAACATTCTGATTCATGCTGGCAAGTGACATATAGTCCCTTACTTAGTTTTTAAGTGGAAAAAAAACCAGATGTTCATATACTTGCATCTACAAATTCAGCTGTCACTTTAACTTTTACAAAGTATATAACTCTGATAGTCTTGGGAACTGCCTTTCTATTTTAAATATGGAATTCAATTAAGCTTTCAGAACAAACTACACCAAAAAACATACAGGTCTGACCATTTTAAGACAAAAAATGTCCTTTAAAATCTATGAATTCCTTGACAAAATGCCAAAGAAAACAAAAGTGATAATAGCAAAAACAACAAGAGTCCTGTAGCACTTTAAAGACTAACAAATTTAATTTCTGCAGGCATAAGCTTTCGTGGGTTGTACCCCACTTCGTCAGCTGTAAGGAATAGAAATCAGATAGCAGGCATATATATACATACCCAAGGGTAAGGAACAACAATGGGGAAGTAGTTGAGGCCTATTCATAACCATTGATTAGGAAGTGAGAATGTGTGAACAGTGACAATTACTTCTTGTAATTCCAAGTCCCTATTTAGACCCAGTTTGATTGTGTCAAGTTTGCAGATCAGTGATAATGATAATGATCAAAAATGATAATTCATGATGTCATTGGGATTCATGTCATCTAACAAAATATCAACATTAACCCTAAAACATAATAGAATCAATACTGTAACAGGAGCATAACTGCATCCAGTATACTAATCCACTATGCTACGATAACTGATGATGTTGATAGTAAAATGAGAAAAAGGTGAAAAGGAAAGATCAAGACTTGAGATCTGGAAGGAGAAAAAGGAGGTGGAAAAAGTTGGAAAGTAGTAAGCAAGGGGCAACTTGATAAAGCAAAAATTAAATAGGTAAAAAAGAGAAATCACTGTCGTTTGGCAAAATTTGCATTTATATTTCAGTTGTTTCCTTTTAAAGAAAGATGTTACAAGAGCTGTCAAACATAAAACCAGTCCACTGGAATTTATCATTGGTCTCTCAAAAGAGACAGCTTAATACACTTTATGTAATTATTTTGAACCTGTAATTGGAGGCATCTTGCTTAGCTATGTTTTATTAAATAGTTGTCCTTAGAAAGAGAGTAGCCCATGCTATATTGTTCTATTTTCATACACAATTTTTCACTTCTGTATTCAATATATTTTCAAAAAACCCTAACTTCTACTGATGCATGAATATGAGCAAAACATTTTCCCGTTTTTAGTTTATAGTAGAGGCTAAGAAATTAAAATGCACAGAGGGATTTTATTTATTTCATACAGTCTTATAATGAGAAACAATGAGCAGTGTCAACTCCCATTAAACTGAATGGGAACAGCATGTGCTCAATATATCTCAAGATCAGGGCCTTAATGACAAAGGAACTAACAAAAACAGATCCTCAGATCCATCCCCAGTGAGCATACTCCTGAATTTTCATACAAACATTGCAGGAAGACTGTCTTCCTCTGTTTGAAAAAACTTAGCACATGGTGGGATTACTGCACTCTAAAAACAATAAATCATCAACACCGCCATCTGAAAGTGCTTCATGTATTGCCTTTTGCCCCGCCCCCCACCTTTCATTTGTCTGCGTCATTTAAAATGTCCTGGAACTACCATGTGGGATTACTGGTGGACTTCTGCAAGGAAGATTTATAATATTCAGTTATGTACTTGAAAGTAAAATAGGGATTGATTCCACATGTGTTTTCAAAAGTCACTTATATCTGAAGCTCAACAAGTTTGTTTTCAAAGACGCTGGCTATTAAAATATTTATATATAAACTGAGAAGTATGCTTTTCTGCTTCCTCCAGTTTGTGTACACAGAGATGGCCAAATGCCCTCTGACCACAGACACAAATTGTGGTGCTCCAAGGAAAAAGTTCAACCTGATTGAAAGGCCAAGCAAAAAGGAAAGAGAAATGAGGGCAAGCGTTCTTATTTACTTTAAAATGCCACAATGAGTAGGAAGTTAATGAGAGAAAATACAGATAAAAGAGACCTTTAATGTAATCTACACATTTCCCATTGCCAAGGCAGCATTGCCTCCTGGGATTGTGGGCTAAATCTTGCCAATGAAGCAAGGCCTAACTGACTGAGATGATGCTGAGGAACAAGACCACTGAGCTCTCAACGAGCCATTTTTTTCCATGTAGCTGGATCATAGCTGCAATTACAGGGGATGGCATGAGGGACCCAGTACTGGGATCCTATGTGGGAGTTTTGGGTCTCAGAGCGTACACCCTATGGCCCACCCACATTGCTTTCTTTTGTAGTGAGCTTATAAACCTGCCACAGAATTCACTTCTATGGCATGCAGCCACTAGGAGCTTCCCTCAGTTTTCACACCCAGCAGCAAAAATGCTCTTTGCTTCCACTGCTTTTGGCTTTCATGTACCCACTGAGTGAGCACAGCATTAGTCCAACATTCACAAGTGTTTTGCCTAGTTTGGTTTTGCTGGGAAGACAATCTAACAAACCCCATCATTAGGAAGCATTTCTTGTTATGCAACCTTACTTTTCCTGTGCTCTGCTAGTCCTGGTTACCACCCACTAGACCACCCTAGAAGCTTTTCCTCCCTTGGCATTTACAACTTTCAAATATTTGAAGGCAGCTATATCCGACTTAGTTTTCATTTAACCAAACCATAAATATTTGTCTGAAAATGCTCCACGTAACTCAGCTCATCTAGTTCATAAATCATTTTGGTGCTGTTTTCGGAATAGCCTCCAATTTGGCAACATTTTCTCCAATTTTGCGGTGTTGCATTCTAGCTGCAATTTCACCAGTGCCACAGAAAATACACTATTGCTTCTCCAGTCTGTGACATGATTTCTGCCTGTGCAGGCTTAGAAGTGCAGTGCTGGTGGGTTGTTTTTTTTTTTTTTTTGGCCCCATCACATCACAAGCTCACATCCAGTAAGCAGTCTATCATCACTCTAAGCCCTTTTTCAGCATTACTGCTTTCCAGATCTCTCTCTTCCATTGACTATCATGTGGTTGGACTTATTTTCCTTAATATTATGTATTGTTCTGGGGCCTTTCTGGGATTGGCTCTGATTTATTTTCCTATCTTTAATGCTTTAGTAATTAAACTGTATTTGACCATGGACATTCTTATTCATTCAAGGTTTTTTCTAGACCATAACATAATTAATGATCAGAAGAAGAAAACCCTCAAAGAGATTTCTGTTTCTCATTGACTTCAAGTTCTTTTCAGCAGAAAAATGAGACAGTGGAAACCAGGTCCATTCTACTGGTGCCTACAGCTTAATATCCTATGTAATTTCCTATTCCACTCAGAAAAGCCACATTACTTCAAGCAACCTGTCTTCAGCCGGAAGTGCACAGTTCAAAGGAAAATAAAGTGCACACCACTGCCAAAGAACTTAACTATTTTGGGAATGCTGACTGGTAGCCTGGACTCAGAGTTCAAGTCTTTTTCTGTTCCTGCACACATTTTTTTGCCTTTCAGATCCTGCCTTAACGTGCTAGGGCAGAAAACAATTTATTCTTCATCTCTGATGTCATCTTCAAATGAGGAAGGAATGTTACCTCCCACTTCAGAAATGGGATGGGTGTTTTGATGTCACATCAGGATTTTAAAGGGTCATTATAACATAATCTTTAATCAAGAAATCAGTTAAAAACTGAATAAATTAGACTAAGCCAATTTGAAACTTTAAACTGATTTTACTGATCTAAAGGTTGTGTGACATTTAAAAAGCCAAAGGACACGAACACTAGAGTTGTGTACACAAATGAAAGCGTTCAGTGAATATTCAGATTGAAAGTGAGTTTTAAGTTGACTGCATCTGTGACCTTTTTATTTCCACTTTCCATGAACATTCAAGCTTCTAAGCATGATCACTCATGAAAAATAAATTTTTAGCTTGATAGTCACCAAATACTACAAATGTACTGTAGAAATAGTAGTATCTACAGGCCTCAGCCAGGATTGGGTTCCCTGTTCTACTATGTGTTTGTGCAGCTCATAGCGCAGACAGCTCCTGCCCTGCAGACCTTACAACTGAATATATAAATAAGACTGCAAACTGTCAGTGTTACTATCTGTGCTGTACTGGTTAGCTTCACAAGTCATCTAACCAGAAAACAGAAAATACCGTGTGCCTTATGTAACTAACCAACACAGAACAACGTGTGTGTATAAAATTCAAATATAAAATTCAAAATTCACAATATACTGATGAATTACATAAGATATTGTTTCTGTTCCCTGATTGTAACATACCATGAACTTGCAATGGCTAATTGCAAATTACCAACTGATCAACAATTATTTGTTGAAGAAAGTTGCAAATAATGAATAAAATGGAACAAACTGTTTGTGGACAATGTGCAAACATTTTTTAAAAACTGAAACTGATGAAATAAGCTACTAGCTATGAATTGTAACTAAGGTATAATAAAAAATATGGATAACCTCTGTCAGGATAGCCAAACAAGTTAATATCCTACTGCATATAACTAGAAATATCGTGCTTCATGGTTTAGGAAGATACTGTAAAAGATGCATATCTTTTTACTCTTTCCAAAAACAATGTATAAAACCCAGTGAAACCCAGGCACTTAGTTAGCGTATATGCTCATCTGCCATTTCCTTATTTATCTACTCCAAAGGACCATAAACTCAAGTTCTTATATAGCAGCAGCAGGGGCAGTGAGACTGTCTCCCACTCCCCTTGTTTCCAGCTGTTTCTACAGCCTCCAGGCTCTTCCTTCCCAACTGAAGCAGCTGGAAATGAGGACAGACAGACAGCTAACTTTCTGTGGACTACCACCAAATGTTTGTGCATGTTCCAAAATGTCCTGCAGAACAAGTCCTTTTAATGTGTGCGGCTCTTCAGAACAGAGCAATTTTCTTTTAAAAACAACTCTCATCTGACTCCCTAGATCCGCAAGTGCTAATGAAATCCCGGTGTAATATCGATTGTGGGTGGTTGGTAGTATCAGTGGAAAGATCCTGATGTAGAATACTCAGTCTGCCCCACCCTGCCACTCCTCTCCATGGTCTTCTCTTTCCTTTCTTCTTCCTCTTCCACATTGTACCGACTTTCAACTACCTCATTATCTTCACCACACCTTTTCCTCACCATCGTATCTTCCTTCTCTTACTCTTGACCTGCCACCTTTCCCACTATTTTGTAGCCTATGTCCTGCCTTTCCACTACGTTGTAATTCCATTCTCTCACACTTCCTCTCCTCTGGATCCCTGTTTTCCTGCTCTTTCCCCAGCCTCCTATCCCACTCAACTTTACAGTGTCTGTTTTGACCCCTGGTATCTTCTTGCCTCCTTCTCACTGCCCTGTCATTATTTTCAAAGAACAGGTCTGCATTTACTTATCTTAGCTCATGTATGTACAAATAAAAATGTAAGACTTCTCAGAGAGAGTTGGTGGATATGCAAATAAAGGTGAACCCGCCAGGACGGAGTGAAACAAGGTCTGTATTTCTATTACACAGTCATTTGCTCCAGAGAATCAGAAAGACACATGAAAAACTGTTTGGGATACAGTAAAGATTTTGCAATCATGCCACTGGTAAGAGAAAAGGAGCCTTTAAATGACAGATAGTGAAAGCTTGGTGTAGCATTTTATAGGATGAGTTTGACATGAATTGTCTGATTTTGTAATGAGCTCTGGACTGAAAGCCTCTTACTTTGATGGGGAATAGACTAGAACTAAAAACACTGGAGGACCTACACATTTTTGAGTCATTTGTTCAGATGATGCCTACCTCTCTGCTGTATTTATGTTAATACTTTTCCTAAATATGGCTTGTTTTCTTATATTGGGTCTATGAAGATCATTCAAAAAGGAAGCCCAAATAAGTAAAATCAATGCCTGAAATGCTTATCATTATTGTCTGAATCCAGCTACATTTAAGTTATACAATAAAGTTCAACAAGATGTACCATTTTTGCAGATAAATAATACTGTTTATAATCAATATGGTTTACAATAGCCTTGAAGGTGCTCAAATATGATGGAGGGGACCAGATACAGAAGATACATCAATTATGACAGCCGTGTGGTTTACAGCGTTTTTGATTCTGGATATATGACTTGCATGCCTTTGCTTTATTCACAAGTCCACATTCAATGGAAGAGTGACTCAGTATTCCTCCCAAAGAATGCTTTTGATTTGGGTATTTTTAAGCAAAATTTTATAAAACATGATATCAAGTATAAATATTGTCCATTTTAACATTTGGTGTTAAAGTAGCATGTTCCAGCTGAGGATGTCAACATATTTTATAAACGCTACTGACAACTTCACAAAAGGTAGGTACTGATATATCCCTGTACCAGCCACAAGACAAAACTTCCTCTCGTGGCTCTAATGATTACACTAGCTTGGGCATATGTTAACCATTTAGTAAACTATACTTTTCTTTTGGGGAGATCCACAGACGCTTCAAATATCCTTGCTCTTATAATGTATAGTTTTTTTGTACAGAAAAATATTTGTGACTTGGCTTTTAAAAATATATTCCTGTTGTCAGATCACATGCAGATTCTTTATGGTCATGCCATTAAGATGTACTTTCTCTAAGCATTAAAATTAACAATAGCTTTTAGAAATAATATAGTATAGCAAGAGAAAAAGAAATGTACAATGCCTTGACTTACATGATAGTCTATTTTAATTAGTGCAATATCTGCTTTTTCATCTACGTCTTTAATTTTGGCTTCATATGTTGCACCATTCTTCAGTTCGACTTTTACCCTATGTTTATTGGTAACCACGTGGGCATTTGTCACTATTAGTCCATCTTCTGAGACAATGAAACCTGAACCACTAGCAACAGAAACCTCCCTCTTTGTAAAAGGCAGCCTAGAAGATATGGGAAATAAACATTTAAGTTTGAAATTCACATTGTTCAGTGATGACAAATGATTTGTGATTATTGTTTTCATTCCTAGACTACCAACAAGTATTTGGCATTTTAAAAATATTTTAGAAAATTTAATTCATTAAGTGTATCAGTTAACATATTATTGTACATGCATTAGTCTACTAAATTCAAAATTTGTGCAGGAATTCTTAAAAAGTGAAACGTACTACATTACTTAAGTGTGAGAAAGATTTATCATCTTGAAAAGAGCTTCATTATTTTATATATATAAAATCAGTACATTAACCAATTCTGGAAAGTTTAATCTTTGTGATCTACAGAAATATAAATCAAATATCTTGTTTACTTGCGAAACAATTCAATATGAACCACAGCTGGGGCTATCTTCTCAACCACATCTGCAATAAAGTTGTATTTGTGCCGTAGGCTGTTAGGATCTTCCTGGCCTGAGAATGGAAACAGAAAACACATGTTATAATTCTTCAGATGGCAGGAGAAGGATTGTTGCAAAACACTTTCATTAAAAAGCACTAGGCAGAGATTACTTTTTAAGAGGAACAAAATAGCCTTGTAGTTTTGAGTTTGACCCCTATCCTAACTTTTGGAGAAAGTTTTAGTCAGAAACAGCAATGTGGCCAATTCATAAGGCAAAGCGGTCCATGGAAAATTATGAATGGATTTGGAACCGCTTTCTTTATCCAGTGCACTTGCACTGAGAGGAAGAGAGAGCCATTGGATAGAATACTAGGCTGGTGGTCAGGAAAGCTGGGTTGTGCCAGTGACCTTCTGGGTCTCCAAGCAAGTCATTTCATATTTCTGTGCCTTCGTTTTCCCTCTGACCCCTCTCTGTGCTGTCTATTTAAATTGTCAACCTTTGAGGCAGGGACTGTTCATGCATTGCCCAGCACGACGGCATGCCAATCTCAGCTGAGGCTGCCGCAATATAAATATTAATTCAGATTTGAGATTAAAATAAATAGTTATCTAATTTAGCCTCCACCCTCCTGATCCCACCACTTCATGCGCCTGAGTCCCCCTTGCGAACGTAGCCTATAGCAAGATTTTCAAAAGCACCGAGGTGCCGAACTTCTGTTGGTTTCAATGAGGAATTGACACCAAGGCACTTTGACCTTTGATCCTAGTAGGTGCCTATTTGTATATTTAGGGGCCTTTTGTGCCTCATATGTCAAGAGCTTAGCCACCCCTGCTTTAACCTCAGTCTCTCAATCTCGGATTGCTGCAGTTATAGGGCAATGCCTTATTTCTTGGTACGCGAGTGTTTGGAACACCACGTGTTCTCTGCACATGCCTAGAGGGAAATACAATTGCTTTGTATTCATTCATGTGACTGTTTTGATCTCATACATCGATTTCACGTTAAAAAGGCACAAAAAAACCCCCGTAGAACAGAAAAAGTAAGGGGCTTTTATAATCTTACACTGTAGTATTTTCCCCTCCTCTCTCTTTGTCCTTACTCTAAGCATTTTCACCATGTACATTGCATATTTTACTTAAAAGTCATGAATAATATTTCTGCACTGAAAAAAAGTGGTCCTTGTAAATGTAGTGCAAGGTTCCATAAACAATATTTTTGGGTTCTTCTGACCTATTTCCCCAAGACTGTTTGAAGGCCAGGAACACAATGTCCCAGGGTCTGAAATAGTGGCTGTGGAGGATACCTAATGAAATGCTCTGCTTGTGTGATATGGAGCCCCTCCTTATAGGAACCGCACAACACTCTGTTATTTAGGCTTTGCCCATAGGCTGAGTTTTTTTCCCTAATAGAATTAAGCATGTTAATTTCAAACTTTTTTTTAAACACAGATTTTTATACAAATTTACTTGTAAGTTTCCAGTCAACTTTCCTTCTTGTTGCAATCCTTTGATTTGTCAAAAGAGCTGAGAATAAAATGTGGTTTTAGAACACTATGAACTGTGATAGTGTATCAGGCTCTAGAACCCTGGTGAGAGATGCAGAACTATTCTGATGACTCTTCCCAGCACCATCTCTGAAGGGGTCTCATTAATTACAATTCAGAAAGACAAAAAGTAGATAATTTTTAAGGCAAGAGAGGGAAGCATTGCAGAGAAGACTTCTAGAAGCAGTCAGTTCAGGAGGGAGCTCAGGCACAGGTTGATTCCTGTTCTTAAACTAGGAATAAAGAAAAGCCCCAGGAAGCATAGTGAGTTTTAGAGTATGTCTTATATTGCACCAAAGCTGTTACGGCAGCTCGAGTGGGAATACTCGTGCTAGCTTTAATCTAGCTATCATGGCTATAATAGCAGTGATGATGCAGCTACATGGCCACTGGCACAGACTATCCACACCAGTAGGTATCAAAGATTCCAGGGGCGCTTGTAGGCAAGATACTCTATCGACTACCACTGCATTATCAGAGGGGTGGAAACTCATCCCTCATCAATTTCTCATATGTTCCCTCTTCTCCACATCACCATAATATTTGAAGCCTCCAAAGTGCTTTATATAGCAATTTGTTCACCAGACAATAGCAAACAGCAGTCAGTTATTATATACTGAACTATAGTGACAACCCACAGTTTGGACATAAAAATCTGTATTTTTCCCCAGAGAATGTTAGCCATGATACCAGAGTTATCACCACCTAGTCGCTTCCTCAAAGTGCACCAGGCTCTTGAACTTCAGTTGAGGTAGTTATCAGAACTGGGTATAAAGGATGGCTGCTTTATGCCTCATCCAAAGAAGATATTTATTGCGTCTTAGATAAATTCATCGCCCACTGAATCACAGTACCATCAACTGTAAAGCTCTCTTACTGAGCTGTTTTGGAAACTGGGTAAAGGATAAAAATGATAGTTTGGAAGTATTCATTTCTATTTAATAGAATCTTGACAGATTGTCAGCTTGGATGAATATTTTGTTTGGCTAAAAAAAGCCATGGAAACTACCACTTAAATCAGTTTACTTTTTATACACCACTTATAAAATGACTTGATATTAATAACAATGTTGTAGGCACTTATATCCTGCCCTGAGACATATTTAGAACTCCCATTGTTATTGACAGTACACAGCAGTACTGTATTGCTTTCAATCTTTTTTCATTATAACAAATGCATACATTGTAAGGATATTAAAAATTAAATCTGATGAGTCAAATATGAATCTACAATTGCAAGGAATTTAAACGCTAAGACTGTCACCATCTATAATTTGGCCTATTGTTCAATCTCCAGTCAAACTGCTCATGTAACTGAAAGGCCAAAATTAAATTCACATTGTGTCTGAAAACATTAGGTAATAAAAAACTGAGTCACGGCATATTGACCTAAATAACTCAGACCACTAATGTGCCCCTCCTTATGTATTAGAGATTCTTGTGTTGTATAATATGGTTTTGCAACAACCGTTAAACAGTGAAATGAAAGACATACTTGTTTTTTTTAAAACATGTAAACAAAAAACAGAGTACTAGCCAGTGAAAGATTTCATTCATTAATGTTGATAGAAGATTCTTAACAATGGGACTTAGTACTCAGTTAGAAAAAACATTTTAAAACAGTGAAAGTAACAGTAATGTTAGGAGAGAGACAAATGAGTTATGCTTGCTTACACTGAAAGAAAAATTAAAAATATATCAGAAAAAGTGGGCCAATAAAAGGCATATACTTGTGTATGCATTTAATGTCCATTAATGCCAATCATCTTTTGGTGAGTATATCACAAATTTGCAGGAGTTATTTCTGTCCAACAAATCTTCACCCTCTCTATCTTCTATGATCCTACCCCAAAAATTGCTTTTCCCTTAAAATGCTGCTTACATAGCTATCTGGAATGTGTATGTAAATACATATTTACTATTTCCTATAGCAGTGGCCAGGATCACAAAGCATATTTTTTGTTTTATCTTTTGTACCAACAAACATTGTTTTCCTCTTGGTTTAGCCTATCACTAGAAGAATCCACACAGAAGCCTAAATTATCATGTAATCTCTAATCACACAGCTTTATATGAACAATAGTTGCTCATGATTGAATGACTGCAAGGTAATTGCGGCAACAACTAGAGCGGGCTGGAAAACAAGGTGAAAAAAATCACAACTTTGAACAATTTAGTTTGTTTCATTGCTGTCCAAATTTTCCAATCAGCTCGGGTGAGAGCAATGAATTTGAAGGATAAAAGTGAGTGCAATGAATAATTTACAGGTTCTATACATTCTCATTTTGCAAGCACAAATATTGCCTGATTTCAAATAATGAAAAGTACCCCTTTAACTGCAGAATTTTAAAACATTGCATTTTACTATGCCATGACTACCAAAGCAAAAAATATAACAGATGGGCTAACCATTATGATCAAAGACAACATCTCTGAGTTTAGAGGAAGAGACGTCATATGAGTATTTTACCTAGTTACCCTCACCACTTTTCACCTACTAATATAGAAAACATCATACAGAAGACTTTAGAGGTGTAGGTTCTGAC
Source organism: Emydura macquarii macquarii (assembly GCF_026122565.2). Classification (NCBI taxonomy): domain Eukaryota; kingdom Metazoa; phylum Chordata; order Testudines; family Chelidae; genus Emydura; species Emydura macquarii. Next base: position 4,212,807 of record NW_027132509.1, on the reverse strand, counting down.
TATTTTTAACTCCTCCTTGCATCTCATGCTGATATGTATCTAAGAACACACCTTTACCCTTCCTTTTAGGGATCCTCACAATTAGTTAAGGCTTGTAATTAGCTTCCCCTTGATTTCCATTTCCGTGGATCTCTCCCCAATTTTAAACTTCAACTAAAATTTAGATTTCTAAACCTACATTTGGTATGGACACTGTTGGCTCCATATTTATAATCTTTGCCATTACTTTTTCTTATTTCTGTGTCAGACCCTTATAATGTTTCCCTCTCACTTGGTATTTCCTTGACAATGTCTTACACTGAGAGATAAGCCTGAACAAAACTCTGGCGCTGAATACTTCTGAACTTGGGGAAGTTCAGCTCTTTGCAGATTGGGCCCATCTCTATTTATAACACACTGTGTTTATTGGGTTTTGTAATTCTTGTATTGAACTATTATACAATGCCCCAGTGCCTGTGGGGATGGCTAGGGGTGATTTATTAATGAAGTTACAAGGATGATCATCAAGTTAGTGATGATTGATTGGTAGATAATGACCGATCGGCTAAAACACTAATAGTTACAACATGAAAATTTCCTGAGGCAACCTAAGCAAAAGGAAAATCTGTTAGCTGTCAGTACTGGGGCTATTTTCAGTGGACTAGCCATTACAGGGCAATGCACTCACATATACAGTAGAACCTCAGAGTTACAAACAACTCGGGAATGGAGGTGTTAGTAACTCAAATATTCGTAACTCTGAACAAAACGTTATGGTTGTTCTTTCAAAAGTTTACAACTGAACCTTGACTTAATACAGCTTTGAAACTTTACTAAGCAGAAAAAAATGCTGCTTTTAACTGTCTTAATTTAAATGAAATAAGAACTGAAACAATTTTCTTACCTTGTTACATGTTTTTAACCTTCCCCCCCTTTTTTTTAGTACTTTACATTTAACACAGTATTGTACTCTATTTGCGTTTTTCTGTGCGTGTGTGTCTGCTGCTGCCTGACTGCGTACTTCTGATTCCAAATGAGGTGTGTGGTTGACTGGTCAGTTCGTATCTCTGGTATTCGTAACTCTGAGGTTCTACTGTACTACACCATGGGAAAGTCAAGTACTTGAAATCATTGTCCACAGTAACTCTCCAATGGCAAGTTATCTTTATAAAAGAACAGCATATTTGTGTCTAGATTTAGGTTAGTGCTGAACCATGGTTCAAGGCTATAGTGTTTAGTATAACAATTGCCTTGTCAACTGTTTTTATACGATTTTGGCCCAATCTGGAAGGGAATTTTGAAGATCATTTACTCCTATATGAGATTTCCATCATCTCACATGGTGCTTAAAGACTGGGGCTTAAAGTGCTTCCTCTGCATGGAGGGCATAGGTAGCCCCAAGGATTTCAGGGTCGCTCTAGAGTCCTTGAGGCTGTGGAGCTTGGAGTCTGTTTGCTCCAAAAATAGCCCCGCTCCTTCGAAGGGAAGGTCCTGGATGGCAGACTGGACCTCAGGAGGGAGGCCTGACTCCTGCAGTCAAGAATGTCTTCTCATGACCAGTCCTGAAGCCATAGTCCTTGCTGTAGAGTCTGCAGCGTCTAGCGCAGCCTGTAATGTCCTGGATACAGCTTTTCCCTCCTCCACCATGGCTCCAAACTCTGTTTTGGACTCGGCCGGAAGGTGGTCTTTAAACTTCGCCATCGTATCCCACGAGTTGAAGTTATATCTGCTGAGGATTGCCTGTTGGTTGGCGATTCTCAGCTGCAGGCCCCCAGTGGAGACGACCTTCCTCCCGAACAGGTCTAGTCTCTTAGGCTCCTTCGCCTTCGGTGTCAGGCCCTGCTGCCCCTGTCACTCTTTTTTGTTCGCCACAGATGCAATGAGTGAACCAGGCTGAGGGTGGGTAAAGAGATACTCATATCCCTTGGAAGGGGCGATATATTTCCTCTCTATCCTTTTTGCTGTAGGTGGGATAGAGGCCGACATCTGCTACAGTGTCTTCGTCATGGACTGCACCATTTTAATCAGCGACAGGACGACTCTCAAGGGGCCCTCCGGAGCCAAAATGTCCACCATAGGGTCTACGGACTCTCGGACCTCCTCCACCTGTAGACCCAGGTTTTGGGCCACCCTTTTCAAAAGCTCCTGTTGAGCCTTATTGTCCATGCGTAGCAGGGTTGTTGATGTCCCCACTACCACTTCATCAGGGGAGGAAGACAACGAGGCCCTGGGTCCCCCTTCTGCTTTGGGAACGTCCTGGCCCATTGGGTCCTCCATACCCAGGACTTCCCTACAGGCGTCGGGTGCCACCTCAGTACCCGGATCCACCTCCTCTTTGGCACCACGTTCCGCACAAACTGTCCCCTGGTGGCACTGCACAAACTGTCCCTGCGCCCACTGGCTTTAGCGCTGCGTGGCATAGAGCTGCATTCCAGGGTGCCAGCCGTGTGGCTTTCTGAGGCGACTGAATAAGAGCCCCAGGCTGGGATCCTTGGGCTTGGTAGTATGCCCACGGGATCTAGAAGGACCATTGCTGAGGCGTCTGCCACTGCATAGGTCAAGGTCCAGCGGGGGCTGTTGCTGTCTACCTGCCTTATAATATCGTCCCTCCCCGGTGTCTCTTCGAGGCACCAGAGGTCTACCTCTGAGTCTGATGATCTGGACTCGGATTGTGGGGACCACGGTGGTGCTGACGTAGCTGTAACCTTTGAGTAGTGCTGCGGTGCCGGCGATCGGTGCAGAAATGCAGCTGACCGGCGCCAGTGCCATGGAGAAGCCAAATGGTGCCGCAGGGGCGATTGGTGCCGGGGCGACGGTGACCGATGCTTAGGTGAAAGCGACCTGCACCACAACATGGGAGGCTTGCCTCTAGACAATGCCGCAGCTAGCGGTGCCGGAGGTCTTCGATCTGGCATCTTCACTCCTGAGACGGGGGACTGCTGTGCCGTCATGGCGATCAGGTTCTGCGCCGCCTCAAATGTATCTGGCGTGGAGGGGAGGTCCAGCTCTTCCACCTCGCTCTCCCTCACCGGGGAACTCGCGCTCACCAGGCTCATAGGCGCTTGCTGCAGAGCCGGTGCCACCGGTCCCAGGGACCCTTGCGCCAAAGACCCCTGTGGGCGTGATGGGCCAGCGTCCCTGTCCATAGGTCACATGGAAGGCGAGTGGCCCTTGTCTGTCCTGTGCTTCTTGCAGGGCACCGGTGCTGAACAGTCTTTGCCACCGGTGAGTGGCGGTGCTGAGGCTCCCTCTGCACCGAGGACTTCTTCAGCGCCAGGCCGCTTGCTGATGCCAGGGCACTGCACGTCGGGGGGTTGTGACCGAAGAGCTGCCTCCATGAGGATCTGCTTTATGCGTGCATGCCTCTCCTTACGGCAAGCACTCGAAGAACCATTGTTAACACCACAGATCTGCGTGCTCAATAGCAGATCCACGGTATGCTAAAACCCGACGGGTGCCTGGTGGCCCCTCAGAAAGTTGGGCTCAGATCCAAAGATCTATGGTTAATCTATTTTTTCCTGTTATCACACTCTTTCCAGGAGATCCTTGCAAAACATAAAGAATAGCATAGCATAGCATCCTACAAGAGTGTGTCTATTGATAAACTACAAATGTTATCAATTTCGCACTAGCAGCCTTGCTGCCAATCGACTCTTACTTCATTTACCTGCTACTTGTTTAACACTACACACACACACTATGGTTATAGGCCCCAATTCAGCAAAGTAGTCGAGCACATGCTTAACTTTAGACACATGCTTAAATCCATTGAATTTACAATACACCCAGCATAAATGAAGTCAATAGGACCTGAGCACATGGTTATGTGCTTTGTTTGAGTAAGGATGGATTGTTGATTCAGGGCCATAGAACCTTAAAACGTATCTATTCTGTAGGTGATTTCCAGCCCTGTGGGGAAGATTCCATTGAACAATGAGTTGCTATCTAAAGCTTTTGTCCATCCAGGACAGCTGCATTTTACAACTCTGGAACTGTAGATTTTATTTTATTTTAAGTTCAGCATATTTATTTAGCTCACAGTGAAAGGTACTTAATGCTCAATTGGAAAGTAAAGAAAAAATTCCAGAGGGGTAGCCGTGTTAGTCTGTATACAGCAAAAACGAGAGTCCTGTAGCACTTTAAAGACTAACAAATTTAATTTAATTTAAATTTGTTAGTCTTTAAAGTGCTACAGGACTCTTTTTTTTTTTTTTTAAAGAAAAAATGAGATTTGAAAATTTTCTCCCCCACCTTACATTTAATCATAAAAATACATCAAACTGTAAACCGTAATATCCTTCCATAGTTAACGGAATAAATTTTGTAATCCACTATCAAGGAAAAGGCAATGATGGCAGTAAGAAAACAAGGAGCAGCAATGTACATGTTGTAGACCACCCACTTATCCAAAATCAGGAAAAAAGATCAAGGGAGGGGAGTCAAACTGCCAGCATTATTATGCTAACAAACTAGCGAGATTTCATTGACAATTCCTTAGGAGGAGGAAATATCTATACCAATCACATAACATCCCTAGCAAAGAATATACCTGCATGACAAAGAATACTACACAGACATTGGATAGTGTCCTATTTAAGTGAATAATAAATTGAGCAAAATCTAATATTCTCTTAATGAAACATTTCCTGAAGTTAGAAACTCTACAGGATTAGCTGAGAATTTAAAGTAAAGTTTCTTGTTTGGTTTGAACACAATCTTCAGCAGAATGTATTAATTCTATTCTCATCCTCATAATATTTACATGAGGATCAATTTTTCTTGGCTTGCTCTCAGGATCCTTCTTGCAAGTAATGTGTCACATGGCTTGATTGTGCTCCTGTGAATGCCAGACTCAAAACTCTTGCTTCCCTTGTGGATAAAATATGCTGGAGTCTAACTATAATCTGCTTAATTGTTTCATGGTTAAACAAACAGAAGAATCTATACCAAAGGCTATAGAACTAAATAGCTCCCACAACTTCTGAATACACACAGCACAGTGGCAGAGGCAGGGTTTAGATCTCCACAAAGAAAATACAGTGATACATGATAAAAATATTTTAGTGTAAAACTAGAACCCTTGAGATCAAGAATAAAAGTGATTTAATTATATCAATTCAATTAATACTTTTAAGAACCACTCTTAATTTGCTTAGGAGACCGGAAGCAGAATGGACTGAAGGGTTGAGTTGAGGGTTGGCAGGAAAGAAGTTCTGACTTCTATCATGAATTCTATCACAGACTTGCTGTGGGGTGCTGGATAGCTCATTTTACCACTCTGTGCTTCAGTTTCTCCTCTCCTTATAAACATGGATAGTAATTTTCACTCATCTCAGAGGAGTCTAAAGACAATTAGTGCTTTGAAGACAAATTATTAAGGGACAAGCATAGGTACTGGATATTTTATTAATAATCATGCTATGCAAACAACACATGGGCAATGCTCTCGCATATCCATAAAATTGGGAGTCAAAATGTGCAAACAGCTTTAGAGAATTTAAATATCAACCACAGAAGTCCGAAAAATGTATGGTTTCAGTCCCATGAATTATTCTAGGTTCCTAGTGAGGATGAAATAGTTCTCTGTGGACACATGCCGACTATTGACACCCATCCCAAGCAAATATTATATCTCCTTATCACTGGAGAGAAATGATAAATGTTCAGCCTTTGGATAAAGTGTCTATGGCTTTCTTACTGAATATTATAAAAATAATCACTTGCCCTATTTGGCTAGGATTTTAATAATGTATTTTAAGCAGGAGATCTTCCTACCACTAATCTGAAAGCCACAGTTAGTGGTGTATGAATCAGACAAACATCCTTCCGACTATGACTCTTGCTGCCAATTAACGTCAGGATTGCTAGATAAATGTCAAACAGAACTTATTTTGATAAAGGAAGTGTATCTAGTGGTTATGGCTGGGATTCAGGACTCCTGGGTCCTATTCTCAGCCATGCTACTGACTCACTGTGCAATCGTGGAAGCGTCATTTTTCCTCTCAAGATTACAAGTTTAGCCTTAAAATGAAATATGCTCAGACTTAACCAATGCTTGGAGCACTTCAGATGAAGCTGCTATATAAATGCTCAAGGCCTCCAGAAATTTTTCTTTAAACTGTGCAGCATTATTAGTGTGCCATCAAAACTGTCTAAAAGTGGAAAGATCCAAGTCAAACTAATTGATTTGCAAATCAATGAGGGAGACAAGATGGTCTGATGAAATGGAAAGAAATTGCAGAGCACCAGTGACAAACAACTAAAGTAAATCAGGAGTGAAAGATCCTCACTGTAAACGTAAGTGAAGAAAGGGAGAACTGGATTTCCATAGAAAAAAACAACAGAATTGGCGCTTAAATGTCCAATGGTTGCCCCGGTTCCTTGCCTTTTATGTACCCCCAGAAATGTTCAGATGCAACATCTGTAGCAGAGCTAGAAAAAAGCTAAAAAGGTAGAAGAGAGATATTCAGGACAAGAACAAAACATATTGAACTGGAAAACATCACTGAGGGAAACCTGCCTGAATTAGAAATATTAAGACGTGGACGTCTGGTAGATATGGAAAAGGATCTGCAATACACCCTGTAGACAGAAGCAATGAGCACTTTGGCTGGCAGGATTCAAAGCAGACGTGTTATTTTCTTTTCTGAGGAATTCTGAAAACACAATGGATGAGCCAATCTCCTTCCTTTTCCCCACTCTGCTCAGCTTACACTGTTTAAAGTTTCCAGTTCAGGTCATCAGCCTGTTCTCCTTCCCAGTTCCATGCACCTCAGAGAGAGAATGAATAAAACGTCCATTTAAATGGCATTACGTAACAATCGTGTGGCACTTTTACATATTATGCATGTAACCAACAATAGTGCAACCTGAAACATTTCTTTTAACAATTAAAAAAAAAAATTAAGTTCACGTTTGGAAGGCGTGAGACTTTTGCTTTTAATATTTTAACAGATGTCCCCATTTTGTGGAGACAGATTTTTTCATTTTTAGGAATATTTGGCTATGAAGGGCAAGAAAGCAGGGGAAGAGACAAATGGGAGGAAGTAAGTTTTCCACAGAATCTATCATGTAGGTACAGAACGTGAAACCTGAATGAGCCATTTATGGACGTGCATCTTCTGCAGCCAGCAGGGATGAACAGCAGACACCTATTTTATGATTGGCTGAAAAGGCTTGGGGAGCAGGGGGAGGAAGAGAGTGCTGATCAGCTTTAGAGAAAGTTTACAGGAGTCCCCAGTCAATTAAGGGCAAAAAAGTACAAAAAAACATGAACACCTCTTTCTGGGGTTTTGGGTTTATTTTGTACAAGAATCTTGTGCGATTAAACCATCACAAAAGAACCTCAACCTCCCTACACAATAGTGTCTGGCCATATTTTCTTCATGTGGCTAAAGGATCTATTTTACTTGCCCCATATGGATTTCAGGTAGGGGCCTGCTCATTTAAATGGTAAGTAGTGGGTTTGGGAAGTAAAAAATAGATTACAACAGACTGCAACTGGCTGGTTGAAATTTTTGCTGGTCACTTCTGAGGATTAAAGTAGATGGAAAAGATTATATGAGGTGCTTGTCATCACTGAGACATAGTCACCTTCATGTAGTGGCCACAGACCTCCACTTTTGCATAGCTTCTCCTAATGGCAGATGTTAAAGCAGCTTATATAAATTATGTTAAAGAGCTTGATATCACATAAGATAGGACGTTAGTCTTATCTGAAGATTTTATAGCTATTGTGTAACAGCCACAATATATTTATTATTAGGACAATTATGATTATTAATAATAATAATACCCAGTTCTTATATAGCGCTTCTCATCCAATGATATATGCTCATTTACTACCTTCAGGGGAGGGCTCAAATTCCATCCTTTCCCCACGTTATTTTCAAACTGAAATAGTCTCTTTGCCTGCCTCTAATTACTAAATCCAAGAAAACCAGCAACTGATAAGTACAGCTGACCTTTATTGCAATGAAAAGGTCAACGATATGCATCAAATTGAAAGAAGTGAGGTGTACAGAAAAGCTTGCACACCTAAACCTATTTTGCATAAATTTCAAAAATTGTATGTTCTAAATCATATTTTCCAAAGTACTCATTTCTTTAAAAACACAAATATCCAAGCAAGGTATTATGCCTGGATGCCTTCAAAATTAAAGTGTATTTACTAATTCCAACTACCATGTAAACCCTTCCTAAATTTATTTGGCATCATCCATGTTTCTGGTAACATCTTACAAACAGCTCATTGTGGAGAAGTTATGCAAGTCTGTAGAACTGCAGTTCAGACTCTGGTGACGCAAGTGAATATATTTTCAGGAATCATACCTGAACTTTGAAAAGATGAAAATATAGCATAAAATGAGACCAATTAAGTACATTATAAGCAGTCGTGAAAATCTGTTCATGAGGAAAAATTACCCCCCCTCCCAAAAAAAAATATATACTAAACATGCACTTAACCTTACCACAAACAGGCCCATGAATAGGTATAAATACTTTACTTAATTATACCCGTTTGGAACTATTTGTGGCAAAGTTAAGCATGTGCATGGTTTACAGGATCGAGGCCTAAATTCAGAAGTCTGACTTTCCTATTTCATGTTTATTTATAGAGCCATGGTAGATGAGGTAATATGTTTTATTGGGCCAACTTTTGTTGATGAGAGACAAGCTTTCGAACTTTCACACAACTCTTCTTCTCCAGACCTGAAGAAGAGTTCCGTGTAAGTTCAAAAAAGTTTCTCTCTCTCACTAACAGAAGTGGGTCCACTAAAACATATTACATCACCCACTTCGTCAGGACCGACACAGCTACAACACCACTGCATATTTCTGTTGATAGATATTTATTTCATTAATTTTAATTTATAAAATGACTTTCTCCAAAAATAGAACACTTTCTTGGCAGAGCATTCCTAAGGAGTTACACAACCCAAGTAGTTTAAGAGAGTCTATTGGTGATGCCTTTTACCAGTCAAGGTGTGCTAAAATAATCCAGAAATGCAAGGTCTATCATGTCTGACTGCCTAATTCATCTTCAGTGTTTGTGAGACTGTAGCTATTGGCACAAAAAAAATCTTCTCACTTCACGGATTCCAAAAACAGCATCAGTAATGAACTGTGCCATTTATTACAATGTAGATTTTCCTTTTTCTGTAGATAAGATGGGCCAAATCTTCAGCTGGTGTAAATCAAGGCAATACACTGTAGTGCTCCTCCAGTACAGAGAAAGTCAAATTAAAAAAAAAGAAAAAAAAAAAAAAAGGTTAAACTCCTCTTCCTATACTAAGAAACATAAGCCATGTCAGGAAACACATGCACTTGCAACCCTGTAAAGAAGCCGGTTTTCTCTTGCCACATTCAGAACCCAACCACAATAGTGCAATGAATTCACTTTCTGACTGGACACAATTATATACACCCTGATACTTGTATTACCACCCAGGCAGACCAGGGATCCCAGAGGCCCAGTCAGCTTGGGGGCAAGGAGGGAGAGGAAGGAGGGGAAGAGTGGCTCAAACTTTATTTCAACAAAATCTCAAAGAGATTTTGCATGCTATTCACAGATTCTATTTCCAACATTACCCTCCAAGCGCACACCACCTCTTATTTGCAAAAATTATTTTCCAGGTCTCCAATTTCTTGGATAGCAAAACATTTTCCATGAACAATGAGACTATAACGTGCCCCACCACATTCAAATTCAACCTTTTAAAATTCTTGCTGTTCACTCATGGTTTTTATATATTCCTATAAGTGTTCACAGGTGCTTTAAAATTTCAAATCCCAGGACAGAAGAGGATTAAATCCAACCCTCCAAAGCTTCATTTGCTGATAGGAACCTTACTGTCTGAAGGAAATCCTACAGAGACTCCAAAACTGCTCACTCCCAAGAAGGAAGACTAGACTGGGGAGGGGCTGAGGTAGGGTGCGTTTCGGACAATCCACTTCACACAGCTCCCTCTCCTCTTAATTTGAATACTTGGCTTCAGAGAAGTTTCAATAGCCAGCCACAGTTTGGGAGTACCTTCTGTTTTTCAGGAAATATTTTATTGTTATATTTTCACTACACAAAACAACTGCTCACTGAGATAAGACAGACCCTGATGAGAGAGGGAAAAAAAATCAATTTCAGACCACCCAGATAGAGTAAGATGTAGCCACAATGGTGACGAGAGGAGGATAAGAAAACTAAGCCAATTATTCTGTTGGATCTAGAGTTCTATTTTGTGCACCTATTGTCTTCAAACCCCTAGCCTAACATAGATCATTTTTGTGGATTTAGTGTGTCCTAAGTAATCTACAGAGCTCTCTTAAAATCTTTCCAGAATGCTAACCATGACATGTCTATTATTATCTTCAGGAAAACAGCTGAAAGCTTAGTTCACAAAAAACAATATCAGCTTTCCCCTTGATAAATATCTGGCTAAGTTCTTGACCTTCCCAGGTTTCTCAGCTGAGTTTCTCTTCCTGCCCTGACTATTCATTTCTGCAATGCTTTCCACTGCCAAAACCATTCAGCCACGTCAGTCCTGTAAGCTAAAGAATCTAAGTAGTTCCATTTACAGTTTTTTCCCATCATTTGCTGCATAGTTCTCATTTCACTATTGTTTTCAAAGTACTCATAATTAATGACAAATGGTTATTGACTTTCCATTTAAATCATTCTGTCAGATAATTATAGTGTATTATTTGGACAAGATGTATGTCTCTAGTGCACTTCAAAATATCAAGTCAATTTGCACAACCCCAGATTTAGCCATGAATAAACTTTTTCTATTTCTAAAACAATGAAAGGAAGTTTATAAAACTTAGTAAACATATGGGTAAAGCTGGTCAGTATAGGGGACAAGGCTGTCTCATGGGCAGGTCTGAGACAAAATCCAAGAAAAACTAAGGAACATCTCAACCCTCACACTACATTCTGCTCTGAGTGGTGCTCTTCTTCAAACTGACTTCTCTAATATAAACACAGAGCAGCACATGTATTTTAAAAAGCCACCAAGCAAAACCCTACCAAAACATAACCTTCCACTGCACGCACAATTCTCCGCCTGGGGACAGAATGAAGGAACCAGATATGGCACTCTTAGTCACACTGATTAAAACGCTATTGAAAGGCGCTCACGGAGATGATAGCAATATAACCACCTATATAGAACAGAATGTGGAGTCCTACCATTTCAGAACAAGGGGTATTAGAGGATGGTCAACATTTTACAACATTCACAAGAAAGTTTCTATCCTTTCTATAGACGTAAATGTTAAAAACAAACCCCAATTTGTCCAAACTTCATGATGTAGCCCGTGAGAATGTCAAGCAAGAATATGAAATTGTGTGGGACGCTGTCCTAGAATGCCTGCAACTGTATAATGGGAGAAGCAACAGCTAAAAGAAAAATTATATTTAGTAAGTTATTTACAAAGGTCTAGGATTTTCTTCCCTTTGACCTACTATCCCACTATGTAGACCACGGGGAGGAAGTTCGAGCCACTGAAACAACTTTGTGGCGGAAAGAGCAACAGCAAGTTTGTTTCCTAGTAATTCAGGGTGATCTGTTTTAGGTATTTCTAATGCCCTCATCACTGTAGTACCTAGATACCAAGTACTGGTACTCTGATTCACTGCCCTCATTATTGACATATGTATTTATAGATAAGCTTCCCTTTAACAAGGGCAAGGGACATTAACACTATCTTTGTATGCTCTTGAACACTACGAAGCACAACGGGGTCCCAAAGCCTGACTGAAACCTCCAAACACTACCATAGAAAAAAGATCTTTCATAATGACCCTCTACATATGATGATTAAAATAAATAATCTATTTCCTGGCGCACATAACTTTCTGAATTCTCTAGGCTGACATATCTCATGCTTTTCCAAAGATGTAGAATTTCTTCTGTTTTGTTGAAGTAATTTGCAACACACTGGCATGAAAACGGCACGTAAGCACACAAATTAAAATTTTGTAGATGCATTTGTGTGTGGGTGCTTGGATATGAAAAAACTCAAGTAGCCTTCGTGTCCATGGAATTCTGCATGTAACTTTGCTCAGCTGATCCATCACATCGGGATGCATCTGGATGTAAACAGGCAGCATTCTCATCCTGCTCCTATCAAAGTAGGTACACTGGACATGATCCAATCTCACCTATTTCCTGCGGTTTCATTTAATGGTAAGTTCAACAACAAAATTCAGCTTGAGGTCTCTCACCTCTGCTTTGCTGTTCCTAGGACTTCTCTCTGCAGGCCGTCTTTTGTCCTTGACCCTAGTTCCTTCTGTCTTTAAGAATGTGACACTGGCTGGATTGGGTAGACCATTTAGGATATTATTTATCATCAATGTCAAAATTACAATAATTCATATGAGATATGCCATGTCAGGTACCGTTAGAAAGGTTATAATTTGCTAAGTATGATAATTTTGTTTATGTCTATGTGTCATATTTGTATAGAAAGTTATGGATATGTTTGATGTATCTATATTTCAACTTGTGCTGTTTCTGGGTGACACCCCAGACAGGATGGCTGCAGCACTAGCCTGCTTAATGACCCATTAAGGAAACTCAAAGATACAATAAGCCCAGGGAAAGAACCTAGGGGTTACACCTTATAAGTCACCAGGACTTACTCATTTGGCCCTGAATTCCATCTTATTGCTGTAAATTTCCACAAGCAGCATGGCGAAGGCCAAGGGAGATACTGTCTTCAGTCTTCACCTACCTCTGGACCAACTCCTCATCTGCAACTGCAGTGTGAATCAAAGGACAGACTCAACTAGGGATTGGACGTATACCAGAGGAACTGTACCAGTCTGCAAACGCCACAACTCTAGAGAACCTGATATAGATGGCATTTTGAATCATTTGTATGTATCTGATCGCTTTGACCAATTTAACATTACTCTTATAGTTTCTTTCCTTTTATAATAAACCTTTAGTTTTAAATACTAAAGGATTGGCTGACAGCATGGTATTTCGGGTAAGATCCAAACTTATATTTATCTGGTACTGTGGCTGGCCCTTTGGGGATCAGGAGAACCTCTTTGGTAAAGAGCATAGAGTTTTAAATAACTTATCTCTTTACGGGACTCTCTTTACTCTGACTCTCCCAAGCTAGTCTGGCTTCCAGGACAAGTATGCAGAATGACCCTGCATCCCCAGGCAGGGTCCTAGTTCTTGCCAATCTGTCAGAGAGGCATCATGCCCTGAAATGAATGCCTCTTCCCCAGAGTTCACAAAATTTGTAACTGAAGACCAGGGGAAGGGAGAGGATGAGGAAACACATGAAAGTGTTCTAGACTTACATGGGCTTCTGCAACTTTTCACTGAGGACTCAAATTCCCATTGTTGCATTCTTTGTAGAAAACACAACACACAGACACACAGTTAAAAAAGTATATTTGGACGTTTGATTTCTAGAGGAGAAACAGATATCCCACATCAGCAATCAGATAGAAAGCCAACAAAAGGGTTCAGCATAGACTGAAACAGATTAAACAATGAGCAAAATGTGTAATACCTAGGATAGAGTACTGAATAATTGATGCCTAAAGAATGAGACGTATTTGACTCTTGGGACAAGTAAAGAATATTTACAAAAGCCTCGGAACCAAAAGATAGTAGGTACAAAATTAAGTACATTTCATTTTTTCCGGATGGTGATCCATGTACTGAGACCATGAGGCAAGCATGATTTCTGACCTGAGGACCTTTTGTGGTGAATAAGGCACAGGTAGTAATTCCATAGCCTACAAAACTAAAGATGGGATAGAATTTCCTACATGCTTTTCTGGGAAAGAATTGGTGGAGAAGCTGTTCAGTAGCGTCAACAGCTGTTCATCAAGAAAAACAGGATTTTGAACAACATAGTACTTGACTGTTTTATGGATTGTTTTATGTCAGTTGTTGAAATGACCCGACATTATGTAAATTTTTTTTTGTATTTTCTGAATTTGAAAGAAATTTCTACACACCTACTGCCCTGTTTCTTTCTTATTCAATTCAAGATATACTCAGTTTTTGCCCTACTGTATAATTAGGAAACTCAATTTCATTTTGTATGAATAAAAAATCTGCTTTTTAGAAATGGGATTGAAATAAAATACAAAGCAACACCTAAAGGTTTACACATCATGCATTAGATAAAGCTTGCTTTATCAGACATGGCTCAAGCCTCCGTCCCTTCTAGCCTGCCTACAGGCTAGACTCTGTATCCCTGTTTTGGGGTTTTTTATCTGAAACATTTTTGCTTGCAACAACATTTGCTCTGTACCAGGGATGAAATGTCACACGACTGGTCTGCTTTTCCAGCACCTCCCTTTTGTTCTCATTGATACAGACATCAAACAAAGCACAGAGGTGCTACAGGAGCATAATGCTTATCCAAACATGTTTCACTTCTGGGCGTTTGATATTTTTTATTGCAAATTTACTTAGAAGTTAATTTTTAGGTTTTCTATGGAAAATGTAAGACTATGAACTGAATGAATCAATTCAGGTTTATACTTTATTTGCATAACCAACAGGAGAGTTGTATTTCTCTGCTGCTCAAACACAACCCAAATTCTATGGCCATTCTGCAAAAAGACTATTAGACAATATTGTTATCATGGACTGAGATCTAAAATCAAAGGCTTATATTCTACTGAGGATCAGGAAAATGAGGTAATGAAAGCTTGAATTGTTTGCTGACATGAACTGGTTTGAGACTGTTCTAACAGAATACAGTATAGCTTTTAAATTTAGAGGTACAAAACTTAGATATCACTTTTCATTTTGTTTACCAAATGTGATGCTCCTGGACCATTAAAGTAAGGTTTGCACAAGTACTACACTTTTATAACTCACTTCTGAAACCCAACACCTATTTGTATCGCTCGCTCCTGAAACTCAACATCTAGTCCACAAAAGAGTTTTTCACTCATAGCTGGAATACATATGCACTGAGCCACACAAATATTATTTTACTGGACAGGAAAGAGTAAAATGTTCAAAAAGTTGCAGATGTTTCGATGATGAAAAGTTTCTGCATGCTTTTTATCAGAACGATTGACCTCAAGGGGAACAGCATCTGAATCACTAAACATGACTAATATTTTAGAAACTGAGCCACATTCTATCCTTTTTTTTTTTTTTTTTTGCATAAAACTCCCAAAAGCAGTGGATAGTTTGCAGTGGATATAAATCCTTATGATCCAGAGTTTAACCAATCTCATCCTGTATGGTATTAAAATGAAACCTGCCAGGGGAAGGAGGGCAGATTATACCACACCTGCCTAAGGGTGGGTGGTGGGGAGGTGATGCATATTCCTCAGAAGCATTTGGTACTGGCCACTGTTAAGAGACTTGATACTGTATTACATGGACTATGGGTCTGATCCACTATGGCAATTCCATGTACAACAGCATAATACAGTCCTGTAACTTAACTATGTGTTTCTTACTGCTGTTTATATGAGACCACAATGCTATTACCTTTTTTGTCCTGATATTATATGTGAGGAGAGTTTATTTTAGAATGCATGACGAATGAACCGCTCAAATTTACACAACTCTACCTTGGAATACAGTTAGACTTAATTTATATACCTAACAATATGATGGGTTTTTAAATAATTTGTTTAGGGAAAAATAATGTTGTTAAACTATAAATACATATTCACTTCCCTTAATTTGTCAGATGCAATTAGCATAGCAGTAAAGACTTATAACGCCAAAGAGAAAAGATTATGCCTCTTCATTATTATCTGCATCGTTACTTGTACTGTGCTAATCCTATGTTCCTTTTGAAGAGAATTTAGAAAGTTGACCTACTGTGCTTTTAGGTTTATGTTTTTCCCACTTCCACATAAATGTATTATTACTGAACAGAACAAGAGAAAATATCTGATGAGATGGGTGACAGCCACTCACTGCCTGCTCTGTTATTATGGATATAGTGCATTCATTTAGTAATACCTGGTTTTACATCAGAGGCTGCCAACTTCATATTTTTTATTACATTTTCCATGACATCGCTCCATGAAAAGAGTACCCAGTTAAAAATGTCCTCACCAGGACTCCTCAGAAATCAGGCAATACAATTTCATTCAGATTAAATTTATTTGTTTGTATCTAGTTTTAAAGGATGGGGGGAGGGGTTTATTTACTTTAAGTGGAACATAAAAACATTTTTCCCTGTTATTTTGCTTACTAAATACATTACATTCTTGTTCTAGTTTCTAACCCTACTTGAAAGCCAAATATTAGTCAAGGACAACCCTTCCCTCTGGTCCTCTTCTAATACTGCACATATAATAAAATTAACTCATTTTACCACCAAGGTGGCTGCATTTCAGTGATACAATCCTCTGTAGACACTATATACCAGTTTATAAAGCACTTTGGGAGTCCTCAGAATGAAAGTTATTACTCAACATTGACTGTTCCCTGCATGATCATGATGACAGTTGATGATAAACTGGCAAAATCTCAGTCTCTCAGAGATTTCCTAACCTAATTGAGTAGGTGGCCACGTGGCTGAAACATCTACACTCCCACTCACCCAGGTATGTAAACTACAACTGGAAGAGGAAGCCACTTCAAGAACAGAGGACTTCCTTCTCTCCACCCAAAAAAGTTAAAGAATGTTATATAAAATTGTTTTACTTTCCAAAAGGATGAGACTTATAGTTTACTTGCTAATTCTCGTTTAGTTACAAAACCTACAGAAATGCATAAGTGAACAACAGTCTGCATGTTCATGTTTAAAGTCAGCTGCGTTGAGCAAGCCACTTGTCATAACATCAGGTTTCGAGTCTCCAGTAGGACCAGCACCACAATGCTGTGTCGGGCTGAATGGCCACTGAGTGGTTTGAAATAGAGATTCCTCAACACCACAGATTAAAAAAAAATCCTGCATTAACACTCAACTCTTTGTGGAGAAATACAATGAACGCCTTGCAATTTACCGCTTTGGGTGGAACCTTAAATCTCGAGCTCTACAAGGACATTCATGAGCCAAAGGGCTTGCTCTGGAATCCTTGGTCAAGTCTTGGGAGCCCTCTCTGCCACTTAAGAGCCTGATTTCTCTCCTTTAAATGGGCCAGTTTACTGGGCACCCCAGCATGATTTATATCAGCGACGATATTACGAAGAAAGCAGCTAGCAGACACCAGCTCATTAACAGCAGCAGCTGAGTGATGTAGGTCCTCTCAGGCTAAGAGGAGCAGGGAGGGGAGCTGGTGTAGCCCAGATGCCGAACACAGCAACCTACCCATCGAGCCTTAGAGAGTAACCAAGCGGCTCGGCTGACCTGATTCCAGGTCGGGGGCTCCTCTGAAAACACGGGCGAGTGGAGGGAGGATGTGACCCGCCATCCGTCCAGGGACGGAGAGTTCTGCGTGCCCGTGGCAATGGTTTTGCTTCACGCCCGAGGGAATCTCGCCCGAGTCCCCTTCCCCAGCCCGCCGCCCTCGCTCCCCGCTGCCGGCAGGGCAGCGTCCCCCAACTGGGTAGGCGCCAGCCGGCTCTTACCCTGGCCGCAGGCGCCCCGCTGGATGACGATGACCGGCGGCTGCTGCAGGCGCTCGGAGCGGCGGCTGGCCGCCCGCAGCTGGCACAGGTTGCCGTAGGTCCGGGCGTCGCTGCCGCACACAGGCTCGCTGCTGCTGCAGACGCAGAGTCCGGCTCGGGCTCGCTTCCTCACCGTGGCCGACGCCGCCACTCCCCCGCCGGGCGGCAGCCGGCACTGGAGCCCCTCTCCGCAGGGCGGCTCCCCGCCGGCCCCGCCGCAGGGCTCGCCCTCCTGGG
Organism: Emydura macquarii macquarii; assembly: GCF_026122565.2. Lineage (NCBI taxonomy): Eukaryota > Metazoa > Chordata > Testudines > Chelidae > Emydura > Emydura macquarii. The sequence goes on along the minus strand of NW_027132509.1, from coordinate 4,195,027 downwards.
CCGCGCACAGCCGGCAGCAGCCGCACGAGTCCAGCGCCTCTCCGCCCGCGCAGTCGGCGGGCACGGCGGGGCAGCGCGCCCGGTCGCAGCGCTCGGGGCAGCCGGCCGCCCGCTCGTCGTAGGGCCGGGCGGGCTCAGCCGCGCCGCCCGGGGGCGGCAGCAGCAGCAGGCAGCAAGCGCCGGCCCAGCTCAGCAAGAGCGGCCACGGCAGCATCCTGGCCAGGGGACGAGCAGAGCGAGCCGAGCCCCCTAGATGCTAAGCCCCTGCAAGCCGAACCCCGCGCGGCTGCGGGGAGGACTGGGCCTCGGCCGGAGCCGCAGGGAGAGCGGGGCAAAGGCGGGGCGGGCTCCCGAGCGCCGCAAGGCGGGGTGGGGGGAGACCGGGCAGAGCTCGCTCAGCCCCAGCCGGCTGCAGGAGCCGCACAGGGCAGCGGAGAAGCAGCGAGCGGCGGCGGCGCTGGGGAAACGGGCGGCCGGGAGGGCAGGAGCGTGTCTGACTGAGCCAGGAGGACAGCGTGCGGCCGGCGAGGGAGGGAGGGCGGGCGGCGCGCCGCCCCCGGGGGCTGCCTTATAAACAGCTGAGCATGGAAAGGGAGCTGCGTGCGTGGAACGCGGCCCATTGGTTTGCGCTGGCCGGGAGGGGGAAGGGCGGGGGGAGGGGATGTTCACTTTAAGGAGGACTACAGCTTTCCCCAGCTGGCGGGCGGTGGAGAAAAAGGGCGGGCTGGACAGAGGCGTGAGCGAGGGGGACAGGGCAACGCCACAAAGGGCTAGTCCTGTCCACTACATCCCCAGGCAGGAGCGGCACATGCTTGAGGCGGCTAGTCTGACCCCCCGCCCTTGGTTACATGCTAGGTTGAGCATGCTTGCACCCTAAGAGGTAGCGGGAGTATGTCTCCCCCCAGCAGGAATCCTAGCCCCAGCTCAGACTATAGCTAGACTCTACGCCCAGAAAGGAGGTGTTAAAGACCGCAACACCAGCACTCGATGGAACCCAGAGCCTAATTTTAATTAAAAAACGAGTCGTGCACTTCCAAATCGGATTTCTGATTATGATTCTCAGCTGCTTTTTCATGAATGTTTCCCTTACCTAGCAAAGATTTTGCAGAGAATAGTGTGCTGGTTTGTTAGTGAAAAATTCCCACATACTAGTCCCAGAACATTAGAGAGAGGGTGGGTGAAGTAATTTTTTTTACTGGACCAACTCCACTAGTGAGAGAGACATACAAGCTTTAGAGCCACACGGAGCTTTTCCTGAGATCTGGAACAGGTACTCCAAGCAGCACAGCTAAATGCAAGGTGGAACAGGTTGTTTAAGGAAAGTAGTTAACACATATTCTAAGGACTATTCAAGGTAGAGGTGCTATTAACTCCTCTGCAGACAGGACAAAAAGAAGGGGTTTTCTGAACCACCCCATTTCTGGCTTTCAAACAACGCCCAGCCTTCGTAAGCTCATCCTCAGAAACAACATCCCCACAGACCAGGACACACCAACTCAAAGCGGCACCATATGCTGCCAGAACAACAGATGCAAAACCTGCAGACATATCTCCACTTTTACAATGCTCAACACTCCCACGTAACACAGCTTTCAAGATCCACTGGTCCTACACATCCCTAGCATATCATGTGGTATCATCCAGTGCACTAAATGCCACAACAACAACTATGGAGATGAAACCAGACAATCCCTAAATTCTCAAAATGAATTCACACAGGAAAATTATAAGACAAAAACATATCACCTGTAGAAGAATACTTTTCACAAAGTGATTGCTCTATATCTGATGTAATCACTCATCTTCAAAGGAAACCTGCACAACACTTTAAAAATACGATTCTGGGTGCTTACATTCATTATTCTACTAGACACTGAAAATCCTGGACTGAGCAGACACTGGATTTATGTTTTATTACAACTATCTGTAACCCACAACCCACTTTTTGTCCTATGACTGCAGAGGCATTAAAAGGTCCCTCACCCTGAATGATCCCTTAATATGTGCTAACTACTTATGCTAAACAACCTGTTCCATGTTGCTGTGATGTTGCTTTTCCAGACCTGTAATCTGATACTATTTTACAAAAATAAAACACACTGGAATTTTCTCTAGCTTTACCATAACTCTAAGATTTCTGTGAAAATAAAGGGGTGTCTTTACCATCCCATATGTATTCCAGGGTACCCGTTTAGTGTACAACCTTAACTCTGTATGACATGAAATAGCCACACAATGACGAACGTTGTTAGTGTTTGTGGTTCAAGATTAGATTAAATTGATTTTTAAACATACCTTTTCTTTCTTCATGGTGTCACTACTGAGCACCATTAACCTAGTATACTTAGGTTTTTGTCTTGGAATTTTGTTTTGTTATTAAAGACGTCACACATGAACACTGAACAAGAAATGCAAAGATTTAATACAAAAAAGAGGAAGTACTTTTCACCCAACACAATTAACCTGTGGAACTCATTGCCAAGGGATATTGTGATGGCCAAAAATATAACTGGGTTCAAAAAAGAACTAGGTAAATTCATGGAGGTTAGGTCCATTAATGGCTATGAACCAAGATGGTCAGGGATGCAAACCCATGCTTAGGGGAACCGTAAACTTTTGATTGCCAGAAGCTAAAGGGAAAGACAGGGTTGGATCACTGGATAATTGCACTGTTCTGTTCATTTCCCTGAAGCAGCTGGTACTGGCCAATGTCAGAGACAGGATATTGGGCTACATGGACCATTGGTCTGACCCATTGTGGCAGTTCTTATCTCCATCATGTACAACCATACCACTCCTGCCACCATGGTCCAGCGCTTAGACAAGATCAGCTCATGAATGAAGCGGTTGAAAACTCAGCTAAGAAAGGTTATGCAGGAGGGCAGAGGAAAGTATTTTGAAGAGTTTGCAGCCACACTCAGTCTCCAATTGGTCAAAGCAGTCCATAGTTTAGGAAACTCCTGGACATTTAGCTCTTGTACAGCCATCCTTGAATAATGCTTTGTACCATCTCCAGCTGGCTAGGAGACTCCATCCCATCCTGGTGGACAGTGACCCGAACTCAGCTATACATGCCCTTATCACTTATCATCTGAACCACAGCAATGAAATATACCTGGGAATGAAGCCTTTGCTGCTTAAGAAACTCCAGCTAGAACAGAACACTGCAGTGCCTCAACAATACAAGCTACCATGAGCATATCACACCTGTTCTCTATTCTCTACACCGGCTTCCCATATATTGATAAAATATCAACTTCAAGCGTTTTGGTATTTATCTTGAAGGGGCTCCATTGCCTAGGTCTAGAAGGTATAAAAAACTTGTTTAAAGCTCTACCGTAAAGATCATAGTCAACTACTTCTCTCTGGCATAATGGAATATTCCACATAAGAGTAAAGCTACTCTGTGCAGGAAGAGAGCTTTCTGGTGGGCTGAAATGAGCTCACACAGAAACTAAGGACCATCACAAATCTCAACACCTTCCACTCCAAGGGCAAAGGGCTCACTACTTATAACACATATAATACACATAGCAAAATATGCAACAAAAGACTGCAACACCCATGTGCACAAAAACCCCAAACCCACCCAAAACAAAACACTCCACTGTTTATGCAGTTCTCTCTCTGGGGAGAGGATGAAAAAGAACCAACCACAAGTGACAAGTGTTAGTCGTATCACTTTATGAAACATTGGAAGGTGCTCAGATACTATGCTGATTAGGGTGGCATCAGGATTGGAATAGAATACACAAGGTGCTAAATTTTGTAAAGGATCAGTTTTTAAATTAATTTTAACATGCTAATTAATGCATTTCCTTACAAATGCTTTAAAATCATTCTGTATTCAGGGTGTTGTAGTTTTGGGGAAGGTATGCTGTATTTTTCATACTTAAAGATGCCTTTTTAAGTGCAAAACTCAGTGCAATGGTAACTATAGAGCCATGATTTGTACCTCCATAATGAAGGACATATTGTGCTATTGTCATAGTATTACATGATACCTTCAACCATCAATACCAGACTGTTTCTGTATCTAGATCCAGAAGAGGTTTAAAATGTCTAAAGAAACTGAGCCAAACATTTAGGTCTCAATCCAGCAAAACAGTGGAGCTCGGACTTAACTTCTAAATATGCGAGTAGTCTCATTGACTTCAAATAGTTTTGTTGTATGAGTAATCCTAACACTTGTTCCAGTGCTTTGCTAGATGGGAGCCTTATGTGTAAATAGTTGGAAATAAATCGTATTATAATACAGATGAGTATTAAGGTATTAAATATAGTTAGAGTCCAGGGATAAACTGTACATAGCACCAAGGGAGACAGCAAGGGATTTTTGGTCCGTTTCTTGGGTTTTGTTTTGTTTTTTTGGGGGGGTGGGAGGAGGGGTGTTTAAATCATTTTCAATTTTAGGAATATTACACAAAAACTTGAGTTTTTCTGGGGAATAGGATTTGCCAAAAATTACAACATACAGAACTATTTGGCTAAGTACTTTGAAAATATCCCCTCCTTCTCCCCCCACCGATTAAGAAGTCCATAGGAGTAAGTCTCTCTTTCTGCCTCTGCTTCTTCTACTGAGAAGATCCATAAAGGAGGAGGGGAAGGGGAAGAAGAGGGGAAGTAGGGCAGGCAGTGGAGCATTCATTGACACACCTCTCAAAGAACTTCAGTTACTGTACGGGGTGAGTAACCTCCCCTTTTTCAGGTAGTGTCCCTATGGATGCTCCTTTTCAGGTGAATATTGAGCACCACCCTCCTCAGGAGAAGGGGACTTCGGAGTAGATTCCAACAGTTTACGAAGCTGAATTATGGATTACTGCACAGTGCTTTGAAAAAGTATGTATAGAAATCCAAGTTGCACCTCTACAGATCTCAATAAAACGTTCTTGAGAAATGGCACTGAGGTGGAAGGAACCCTCGCTGAATGGGCTAATAGTCAAGGAGGCACTTGAATATCATTAGATCAATAAAAAAATATGATGCATCCAGATATCCATCTAGAGAGTTTTTAGTTGGAAAGATATAAACAGATTTCCTAATTGATTTAGTTCTGTCCAAGTAAAAGGCTAATGCCCTCCTGACAGAGTGTATGTAATGCAGCATTCTCCCTAGTCAGATACGGCTTAGGGAAGAAAACTGGGAAATTAATGAGCTGGTTAATAAGAAATTCAGATGACACTTTAGGTAAGAATTTGAGTAGGGCCTGTAGCCAAATCTTCTCTGAAAAATGCTGAGAAGGAAGAGTGTGTCATCTCTCTCTCCAATCCTTTGAGCAGATGTAATGGCTACCAAAAAGGCCATCTTCAGAAATAAGTTACGTAGAGAACAGGTCACCATTGGTTCAAAGGGAAGTCTTATAAGGCATCTGAGCACCAAGGTCCCAAAACCAGGGTAGGATGTTTGATATGAGGGAAGAGTTTCCCCCAAACCTTTGAGGAAGCTCACTGTGGTAGGGTGGGCAAACACTAAGAAACCTTCAACTGGGTAATGAAAAGTTGTGATAGCTGCCAAGTGAACCCTGACAGCACTCAAACTTAACCGCCTTATTCAGTGCCAGGATATCCATTAGTGAAGACACGTGAAATGTGTCATAGAATGCAGCAAAGGTTGAATCTCTTCTACTTCTGCAAGTAGGTATTGCAGGTAGATTACTTCCGGCTGTTTAACGGTACTCTTTGCGCCTCCGCAGAGCACATTGTTTCTGTCCCCGTGAATCATCAGTTAGCTGTGTTTTGAGGTTAAGAACTCTCAGGTTGGGGTGAAGGACTTAACTGACATCCTGGGAGAAATGTGGGACAGTTGGGATTCTGATTGCTTGACAAACTGCCCAGTTACATGAGATAAGGAAATCATGTCCATCTCCACCATGCTGGGACTATCAGTATGACCTTGGTCTTGTCTTGTCTTAGTTGTCCACTACCTTCAATATAGAGGTGTTGGGGGGTGGGAAAGCGTACGACATGGTGTCCAAGGTAGGAGAAAGACATCCCCCAGGGAGTGGCAATCCATACCCACTTTCAAACAGAACTGAATGCACTTTTTGTTCATGGTAGTAGTGAAGAGGTCCACTGGCAGAAAACCCCAAATCTGAAATACCCAATCAAGAATCTAAGGGTCCAGCTCCTATTCATAATCCTGCAAGACATGTCTGCTGAGAGCATCTGCCATGATGTTCTGAAAGCCAGGAAGGTACACTGCAGACATGTGGCTATGACTGTCTAGGTACCAATTCCACAGTCTTATAACTTTGGCTCCAAGGAAAAGTGATCTTGCTCCTCCTTGTCAGTTGATATAAAACATTCAGGTCACCTTGTCAGTCATGATCTTGAGGCACCTGCTTCCAATCAGTAGCATAAAATGGGCATTTCTGACTGCTCTGAGTTCCAGAAAATTGATGTGATCCCATGGGATGACCACCTGTCCTGAGCAATATGAGTATTCTGATGCATTATCCATCCCAATAGAGATGCATCTGTTATTACAACAGTTGTGAATGACTTGGTAAAGCGAACACCTGAGCAGAGATTATGGGAGATCTTTTCACAAATCTAAAGAGTCCTTTACAAAATGGGGAACTGACACTTGTTTGTCTAGACTATTTATTTGGGAAATAGACAGTTCTGTGCCATCCTTTGAGGCAGCAATGATGCAATTTTGCATGGCTTACTATAAAGGTACAGGTTGCCATACATCTACGTGTTGAAGGACGTTGCTGGGTGATGTTTGTGGGTTGCCCTGGATTGTGTTGACAATATTTGATAGGGTCATAAACCTACACCTTTAAAGCAAGGCTTTAGTTGTTACCACATCTAGGGAGGCCCCTATAAATTCGTGTCTTTGCACAGGGGTTAAAGTAGACTTCTGAATATTTAACTGAAGTCCTAGCTAGAGGAACAGTGCTATGGCCGCCTGTGTAGCTAACATTTCGCGGTAAAATGGACCTTTCAGCAGCCTATCATCAAGATATGGAAATACCATTATCACCTCCCAGCAACCACTGCCAGAATTTTTGAGAACTCTCTTGGAGCAGAGCAGAGATGATCCTGTATTGAAAGTGGTATTGGCATAAAGTAAAACGATGAAATCATCTGCAGAAAGGGTGGATCTCTATATGGAATTATGTACATTATAGGTCTAGGGCCAAGAACCAATCCCCTAGATCCAATGAAGAGATTATTGCTGCAAGTTTCTCACTGAATTTGTGTGCCTTTACAAAATTGTTGAGGAGCCTTAGATCTAGGTTGGATCACCACTCTCCATTCTTTTTTTGGACCAGGAAGTATTTGTAATGGAATCCCTTCCTTCTGTGTTGAGCAGGAACTCATTCTACAGCTCCTATGGTCAGAAGGAAGCCACAGCCTGCACCTGCTTCGATTCCTGATGAGGCTAGGAGTAATAAGGATGGAGGTAGAAGCCAGAAACTTGTGTTGTTTATACATATTAATGCTATGTCTGGTGCTCCAATTATTATGGAGACTAGTCAGTTTCCAAAACCACTGATTATTATGAGTATTCCTATAAAGAAAATTATAATGAAAGCATGAGACATGACAATAACAGATTTGGTCAAATTCTAAAAAGAGTTCCAGGTTGACTCAGTTCTGCATGATTAGTACACTGAGGACTGTGCCTACTATTCCTGCTCAGGCCCCAAAGATTAGATATAGGGTGCTAATGTCTTAATGGTTAGTAGAGAAAAATCAGCCATTTAAAATTACAGGTAAGATGGCTGAGTGTTTAGCGTTAGGTTGTAGACCTTTTTACAGGAGTTTGATTCCTCCTCTTATCAAAGCTCTGTCATGAAGTTCATGTCAGACTGCAAATTTGGAGATACGTTTTAAAGAGTGTCAGCTTATTTTTCCCATTTTGGAGTGATAGATGGTAGATAAAAACCTACTGGATTGGATGTTTAGCTGTTAACTAAACTGTTTATGGGCTCGAGACCTAATACTAGGATTAATATTTACATTAATTGGAGGATGAGATGGATTGAATCAAACCCAACTATGAAAAATTATAGCATTCTCTTCTATTGCTCACTTAACCACCACCCTCACTTTATCCACAAAACTCTATACATTGCTCTATATGTTGGTCCAATCTTGTTTTTGAGAAAGACATGAAAGAACAGAGCCACAAACAACCCCCCCCCCACCAAAAGATACTTCAGCCTGACACACTGTAACTTTAATCAAAAGTTAAAACCTCAACTGACTCTTATTGTTTTACCCTTTTAAATGTTCACTTACTTTCTATAAGTCTATCTGTTTTAAGACCATTTTATCTGTTAATTTTACTATTTACCCACTTTCAATATACCTACCTAATTTTAAAAGATACTGGCAAAAATGAAATAATGTTTGCTTTAAAAATAATATGTAAGTTCTTCAGCTAGGAGTTGGCACTGAGTGATTGAAGTGTGAATGGCTGAGCAATTGAGTTGGGTGTAGACAGGGAGAGTGATTGAACAATTGGTCTCAGTAAGGGATAACAAAACAGACATGAAGAAAACACCAGCCTCACCTAAAACGCTTGAGGGAAGAAGGAAGAAGCAAAGATGATCAAATGGCCGAAGAGGAACCCACCCTGATGACTTTAGAGCCAGCCCATTTCAAAGGACAAAATCTGATCAGGCTTGCAAGAATGTGGATGATTGAGGATCACACCAAAAATGCAGTTGCAGCATGACAATGCAAAACCCATAGTTACATGGGGTCCTTTCCCTATACAATGGGACAGAAAGATGAAGGCTGGAGGTTCGAGTCTACATCACCACATCAGCCAGGAGTACCAATGTGCATCGGCAGAACCTTGCTCCTCATCCTCTTGCTCTAGTCACCTGGCCAGTGACTATCATGAGCACCAAGAAGCTGGTAATTATGACATCTGGAAGATCCCTATGTATGTTTGTCTGTCTCCCTGTCTGTGTACGCCTATCAGTGTGTGTGAGTGTGAATGAAAGCATCAATTGAAACATGTCTCTATAATTGTAGTATTGATATAATGTTAATACTGTTTTCCCAGTGTTTACATTATTATGAATGCTATTTCACTAAGTAAAGCACATTAATGTTATTACAGCGTTGATACTTTTCTTTTCTTTAATACTATTTACCAAGTTTCTGTGTTCACAATAAACGTGGCTTGTTGCCTTATCCCCTGAAAAGATCCTGTGATATTTGTTATTTGAGTAACATATACATCGTCATAACCTCAAATGTATTTTTTATAATTAAACATCTGGAAACAAACAAAATATCCACCTTATTATGGACAAAACTCCCTCCTCTAAATACATCAATAATACTAACCCTTATGTCACTAGCAGTAGTGGTTATATGTTGTTTGACTAACTCTTGTAAGATAAGTCATTTTTGTGTAAAGCCTTTCATTGTGTCCTTTCAAAACCTAGCCCAACTAACTAATACAAATTCAACAAACAAAATTCCTACTTACCTCAAACTAAAACATTCTACCATCCAAGTATGAGAGATAGAAAGAACTACTGGAGCGATAAAGACAGTACCACAAGGGAAAGCTGAAAAAGCATGAAATACTCACTAATTCATAAATGCAAAGCTCAACACTTGTACCTTTTGCATCATGATTCAGCCAGCACACTCAAGCAAAGAGAAATAAAGTCTGAACCCCCGAAATCAAGTGAGCTACTTAAGGACATCCAACAACAAAGGTTACCAACAGTCTCTGTGGCAAAAGAATGGAAAAACCAGTAAGTAGGAGTGAAAAGCCTAACAAACCTGGTGATAGCTGGTTGTTCAATAAAAGAACAACAGTTCAACTTTAAATTCTCCCACAGACAAGTCTTAATCAACAGAAACTTAAGAGTTATTCAGTTGTGGTACAGCGCAACTGAAAAAGGACACAGCCTAAAGTGGAGGATAAAACTCAGTATAGCCATAGACCTTAAAGCAGCCACCACTAAAGAAAGCATCAAAGCTCAACCACAATAAATATTAAAAATTTCCCCCCCAATTCAACCACTATAAAAGAATTCATGCTAAAATGAGTAACAAGATAAAACTTCTTCAATGCACTAGCTTAAACTAGAACAGAAACTACTAATTATTAACAGCCAATACTATAAATCCAACAACACTAAACACACCATATAAATCAAATTGTTGACCCAACACAGGAGTGCATGCAGGAAAGATTAAAATTTGTAAAAGGAACAAGGGAAACAAGAACCCGACTGTTTACCAAAAACATAGCCCCTAGCAATTCCAAGTATCAGGGGTAATGCCTGCCCAGTGACACCATTAAACAGCCACAGCATCCTAACCATGCAAAGGTGGCATAATCACTTGTCTTTTAAATAAAGACTAGAATGAATGGCCAAACATGGTTCTATCTGTCTCTTACAAACAATCGGTGAAATTGATCTCCTCATGCAAAAGCGAGAACAGCAGCATAAGATGAGAAGACCCTGTGGAACTTCAAATATAAATGAACTATTACCAACTTCTACCCCTGGGTTCACAGCTTATAATACTTGATTCTTACGTTCGATTGGAACGACCTTGGAGTATAACAAAACCTCCCAAAAAAAAAACAAAAAAACATACTTCTATACTGAGAACCATAGCTCAAAGTGTGCTACTACGTAATAGGTATCATGCAATGTCTAATGATGAATTTGGCTAATACAGTGCCCATTAATCCGCTGATAGTGAAGAAGACTCATAGTATAGCGGTGTCTCACCACTTGATTATTCCTCCGTGAAGAGCGGCTAGTCAGCTGAATACTTTTACTCCTGCTGGGCTAGCGATAATTATTGTTGCGACTGTAAAGTAAGCCTGTGTATCTACATCTATACCTATACTGAATATTTGGTGTGCTCAGACAATAAAGCCTAAAAATCCAATTGATACTATTCCTCAGACTATTCCTATGTAGCCAAATGGTTCTCTTTTACAAGCATAGTAGTGTTGTAGACAGGTAAAGGAATCCCCAGGTTACCAAGCACCACGCAGAGAAAACAGTTTCTTAACTACTTACAAGTTTATTTGGGGCAAAGAGGGTGTGGGGTTTTACAAGGGAAAAGGAACAGCACATATAACAGACTTATCTACTTTCCTAAATAGGGGGACTAAAGCAGATTAGAAGGATAACAAGACACAGGATACACTAATTAACGATTAGATGATTTCCAATAGTATAATTAATTAATGTTAATTATACCTGAAAACTATAACAAGCATGCTATTTAAAATCTTACCACCACGAGGAACAGGGTCATGACGCCTGGCCAATGGGGGGATACGAGAAACGCTCGGATTCAAGACCCGGACCGGTTACACTCGACTCGACTCTCGCCCAGTAGAAGACTCGGGGGCGGGAAGGGAGGCAGCAGCTTCAGGCGTGCAGTCTGGTGGGCCGACAGCTCTCTTCAGTCAGACCCACCGAGATGCAGCAGTGTTTATGCACTCGGGCTATGTGCAATATTCGTAACAGCTGATGGCTGTTGGGCTATGTGCTGTATTCGTAACAGCTAATGGCTGCTGGGCTATGTGCCGTATTCGTAACAGTTGATGGCTGCCGGGCTATGTGCCGTATTCGTAACAGTTGATGGCTGCCCCTGGCTATTTGCAACGTCCCATTGTTTGCCATTGCAGACGTGCTATCTTAGGTGTGTCAGTAAAGGTCCCGATAAGGTCAGGTCTCAGGTCTACTGTAATTGCCGAGCGGGAGGGGCTGAGCGGGGGCGAGTGCCGGTCACTAGATATTATGTTGTCGCCACATCCCCCCTTGGCCGGTACGAGCACCCGCCGGCTACAGAATTCCCCGAAGACCCCCTGGGGACGGGAGGGACGGGAGAGGGTGGAGTGCACCGAGTCACCGGGGGGGGGGGGGGGTGTTTAGACGGTGTCTGCCCGTTCTTGGCGAGGCAAGGGATGATAACTTACTACTTGTGAACATAGAACAGAATGAAGACGGTTACTTAAAACTTTCAATAGACAATGAAACAGACAACATCCTATAATACAAAGTATACCGATACCAAGGATAGAGAGAAACATATACTTCAGCCATTGGAAATTTGGCAACCAGGAGGTTAACCACCCCCATACATCGATTTCGCTATCAGATTGTTGTATATTTTCGGCAATATGGTGGAGGTCGGCTAAACGTTTTTCAATTAAGGTGCCATGATCGGATAGATTAAAGCAACACATTCCTTTGAATTCTTGACACCCATGATTATGTCTAAGCAACAGGTAATCTATGGCCAGTCGGTTTTGTAAGGTGGCCAGACGTACTTGGTGGAGGTCCTCGGCCATAGCCTCGATCAGGGTGGATGTTAGATTAATGGACTTTGCCAAGGCACATGCCACCTTTGACAATTCTATAGATGAATGCATTGCCAATGCGGGAACGCCGACCAGCGATACAGCCAGGGAGACTGCTTCAGTTTTAGAAAGTAATTTGGTAGAGCTGTCGCAATCTGAGTCAAGTGGTTTTAGGGTGCGTCGTCGACGCGAGGAAGAGGGTGAGGTGGGGGGCAGGATGGCCACTGCGGTGGTTACTCTTCCGATTGCACACGGGCCTCCGATGGAATTTGCGGGGACGTAGGTATAAGCCGTGAGGCCGCAGAATAGGAACCATCCTTTGGGCAGATACAAATGGGTTGTAAAATAACTACTGTTTTGCGAGGAGGAACAAGATGACTTTTGTGAACCGGTGACATTAACACAGTTTGTGGTACAATTAACAAAATTGATACACTCATAAGCGGGGGTAATGTTTTGTAACTGTAAGGTGATGCGGTGTGAGTTTGTCCATTGTGGCACCGGGTTGGGGGTGGATCCCCACCAGGGGAGGTCACGCACAGTCATGGACCTATTGATGTCTTTCAGCATAGAAAAGTTGTGGATGCTGGAAAAGTTGGTTGGCAGACCGATAAAACAGGTGGTCAAGGCGGAGCTCACGGTGTTTCCTCCCGTAACGCAGAAGTTGGTGGAATTTAGAGCCGTACGGGCCAATTCTACCCACCAATTGACATTGGAGGGGTGAAGGTGGTCTGGTTCATGATTGAAACATCCTGGGATGAGGACTACTGATGCCTAAAAGGATAAAGAAATGAAAACCAGTTAGCCCCCCCCCCCCCCCAGGTGGAAGGAAGAGGTCCATGGGGGAAGAGGGCGCCTTTAAGAGCGCCGACTTAGCCAGTTATGATGTGTTAGGAGGGAGGACGAGTCCTCCTCGGTTCGGACATGGTAGGTATTAGGGTACTTCCCCGGCTGCATAATGGAGCCGGGGACTGGCTTTCAGATGCCCTCCGCATTGGGTTCCAGTACCCAGACCGTGTCTCCCGCTTGGTATACGGGTTTCCAGGGGTCCTGTGGGAGCGGAGTTAGGTGTGGCCACCGAGAGTATGCCTGATTCATGGAGATTAGGGTCTGGGGGAGATGTCGTTCCCACCCCTTGTAGTCCCCCCCGCCCAGTGCAGATCGAAGGAGGGATTTGAGAGTGCCAATTTTCCGTTCTACTATTCCATTGCTTTCAGGGTGGTACTTGAGGTGGACATGGAGGTTAGCCCCCCAGGAGGCGATGAGCGCTTCAATGACCTTACCAGTGAAGGGGGCCCCCCATCGGTTTGGACCTCTGTGGGGAGACCCCAGGTAGTCGCCAGAAGGGTGAGGGCCGAGGCCACAGATTTTGCGGTGGACACCTTTAACGGCTGGCACCACACTTGTCGTGTTCCCAGATCCACGACCACGATGCCCTTCGGATGGGACTTGGACCCCGGGAGGGGTCCAATAAGATCAACTTGCCATGTGGACCCTGGAGCAAAGTACTCGGCCTTGTAGGCCCCTTTTTCATGTCGTGGCTGGTTCATGCTGCGGGCCTTGTGGCACTTAAGGCAGGTCTGTGCAGCACGGGTGCACTGTGAGAGAGGGACATCGGAGTGGCGTTGGCCATGGCTGGTGAGAACATTGTACATGGCACGGGGGGGCAGATGCCCCCATCCATCGTGCAACCACTGCGTAAAGCAGTCGGTTAGGAGTGCCGGCTTGGCGGGGGCAGCCTGTAAGACCTCGCTTTGGCGGAGGCGTTGGTCTAGCTGTGTATGCAGAGGGTCGGAATCAGACCGGTGGGAGGGGCAGTGGGTAACGAACCACGGGAGTTTTGTGTGTTCAGCCTCGGTTCTGATCTGATGCCAGACATCCGCATGTGTTGTTGGGGTACCCTCCCCAGTTAGGATAGACAGACAATAGGAGGAATCAACCCCGAGCACCACGCGAGATTTGGGGTGGTCTCGCGATAAATGCTGGGCTGCTAAGAAAACCCCGATAGCCTCCGCTAGCTGTGCTGAGGTCTCGGGGGGCAGGATTTCCATATTGAAAGAACTACACTCAGAGCACAACATACCTGCCCTAGGGGACGGAGAGGTGCCCCCATCGGAAACAATCCATGGCGAAAAGGAGCTTTCCTGTGCCTGAGGGGCAGAGGGGGACACTGGCCCTGACCCTGGGGTGGATTTACACGTCCAACCCCGGAACTTCTCCTGGGCTTGGTAGACCAATTTTTCCCAGGTGGGTCCCGTGCCCCCAAACTGAGGGGCGGGCGTGAATGTGAGACAAGGTATAAGGCCCGCGTGGGGGCCGTTTAGAGTGCCAGATGAGGTTTTTGCCCATAGTCCCGCAGCTACGGCGGCAAGGAGCATTTGCCCCACCGGTCCGTAGCGGTGCTCCGGGCCGTGGAGTTTATGAGACCAGTTGGATATGGCCTGGGCCTGTTGGGAAACAGTGTACCCTACATGGGATTCCCAAACAAAGATTTCGATTTGCAGAGAGGCATTGGGGTCCCAGCGTGCTAGGGTTGGGCGGGACTGAAACCAAGTGACAAATTGCTGAAGGGCGCTGGCCGCCTTGGGGGCCAAAGCTCTGTTCCCTTTCGGCGGGTCACGCACTGCTGCAGAATAGCTAGACTGGGCACTAACGTTGCTGGTATAAACTGTCGATGGTAATTAAGGGTGCCCAGAATTTGCTGCACATGTTGCTTGGTCGTAGGTGTTTGGTCCACCCATGCTGAAATGGAGATCGGGACTGCATGGCTTACACCCTCTTTTTGGACTTGAAGTCCCAGGAAGTGATAGGAAGTGGATGGGGCTTGCGAGCTCTTTTCTGTGTTAACTTCCCAGCCGTCCTGGGCCAATAGGCTGAGGGTGGCCTGGGTGGCCTGCTGGACCGCATTAGGGTCTGGTCCACAGACTAAAATGTCATCCACATAATAAATGAGCTGGACCCCTGAGGGCAGACACAGCTTCTCTAATGTACGCTTTAGAGCCCCTGTGGCACATGCGGGGGAGTTTTTGTACCCTTGGGGGCATACTTGCCACTGGAATTGGGCCCCCTCATAAGCAAAATTGAGGATCCCCTCTTTGTCTACCAGTGGGATTTGGTAAAACATATCCTTAAGGTCTAGCGTGCAGCCCCACTGATTGGTGTTATTTAGCAGGGCCCGCTCGATTTGGGGGATTTCCCACTGGGCTGCAAACGCTAATGATTGTACCCGCCGGTTGGCTTGGCGATAATCTATAACCATGCGGTACTTTCCCGGGGCGTGAGGCTTGGGGACCCCCCATGCGCTAGACAAGTAAGTACTGGCGTGGGTGCGTTTAATTTTGCCCTGAGTTAGTAGGGAGGCAATTAATTGGCGAATCGCTTGTTGGCCCTCAGGTGCTGTAGGAATGGATTGGAACTTCCAACGGGAGGTAGATATTAACTGCGGGCGGTGGGGAGGTGATTGAATCGGGGTTATAGGGAGGACGCTACGGACTTGGTCCCCCAGGTCAAACAACCGAATCTCGTCTACTCCAAGCAGATTCTGGTCTCCCAGCAGGGCTTTAAGCGTGGCCAGGGTGTGACCGAAGGTTAAATGAGTTTTAACTACCGGTCGTTTTTCGATGGAGTTTAACCCTTGTACGTACATAGAGGTTTTGGTAGGGACGTGGGGGACATCAGGGGTAATTATGGACACCTGGGCTCCGGTGTCCAGAAGGAATCGAACCGGCTGGCCGGTGGGTGTTTTAAGAGTAGCATAAGGCCGAGTGTCCTTGGTAGAGGCCGGGCCCCCAGTTAGGCACTCGGCCGCCTCTAGTTTTTTGGGTCCGAAGATGGTTTGGGGCAAGAGCACTGGACTCCTGAATTTTCCCCTGAGGTGCCGTAATCGGTCCATCCCAATTTTATGGCTAACTGCTTTTGTTCATTATCTGTCATTTTGCGTAGGGCCTCTTTATTAATCCCTTGGCTGAGGAGGAACCCGAACATGGCCTTTTCGATTTTGGTGCGTTCGGGGAAACGGGGGTTATAAGGTCTTGGTTTACTTATGGGGGTTTGGGCGGCCGCCACTTCAGGGGAGTCTCGGGGATCTGGGTATCCCCGTGAGACCAAGGTGGTTAAGGCTTCCCGAGCATCCTGGGGCCACTTAATGCGGTCGACAGCTTCATATAATCGACTAATGGGGTAACCGTGGAAGGTGCGCAGCCAGATGAGGGCCCCAGTATCTACGTGGGAACAGCCTTCGAGAGCCATGTCAATTGCTCCCTCATTGATAGGAATTTGGGTGGGGTCGGTTAGGAAGAGGAATGGTGAGGGTGAGGCTGCCTGAGCCTGGGTAAGGCCGAGAGGGTGGGTGTGGGGGCTCCATACCGTGAGAGATGCCCCGGCGATAGCGTAGATGAGTTGCTGGGGTGTTTTAATACTGTTGGCGGGGATATGCATCCCTCGGGCTGACCCATGAAGGTGAAGAAGCGCTACGGCCGGGGTCGTGAGATTCCAGATTGTATTGGTGGTGACCGCGTGACCGGGGAACCCCCTGGCCCAACTGGCCGTGCGGGCAATAATGGTCGCCTCTGCAGGGTCTAACCAGTCCTGACCATTTTCTAACGTTAAGCGCCCAAGCCACATTAGTGGGGCTTCAAGCGGTCCTCGGACGGTATCCCGTATAAATTCCTTCATTTCAGGTTTGGTGCGAGTCCTAGACTCGGAGACCTGGGTTCGTTGGCCCTGGCCGTCCACCTTAAGGCGGGTGACGGTTACGGGAAAAGCCTCGACAGGAGCTGAGGGCTCTGGGTTCAATGATTCTGGTAAGGGAGGGTAGCAGCTTTTAGGTTTGGTTGGGAGGAGTTTTGCTTTGGGCTCAGGCTCATATGGGGGAGGGACAGGAAAGCCGGTAGAAGAATCGGGCGGGATAGTGGGGGCGGTGGACATTTGAGATTGTGTACAGGTGACCAATGCCCCCTGGATTACGGTTAGCTTGTCCAGGGTCTTGCCTAGTATGTCGTGAAGACAGGTGGCCACCTTGTCAGCTTTATAAGTGTCGGGTCTGAACCTTTTTGCTTTTTTGATTCCCTCTAGGGCTTCAATAAGTTGGACTAAGAGGCTGTGGCTGGGCCCGCCGGGAAAGATGCGGGGGGCCGGGGTCAATTTGGGCGGGTGGCCCCCTGCAGTCTTGAGGACCCGGGTACAATGAGACCATAGTTCTGCGGGGTCCGTATCGGTCCTCCGGTCCCCCGTGGACGTACACCTGGGTTGGAGGCTGGTGTCACTAGGGGTAGCTCTGAATTGAGGGTGGCATACTGTTAAACATCCTACAGATTCGGGTGTTAAGGGAACAGTATAGGATTTACAATGCGTCCCTTCTCCTATGGAGCAGACCCATTCAAGGGCTGACGGGGACCCTCTATTAACTAGGAGGTGGTGCTGGAGGTGTTCAAATTGGAGTTCCCTGTTAGTGGCACCCAGATTCTGATAGGGGCATTGTGGGTTGGTAATTGGGGATCCTGTTCGTGACGCCATGTTGTAGACAGGTAAAGGAATCCCCAAGTTACCAAGCACCACGCAGAGAAAACAGTTTCTTAACTACTTACAAGTTTATTTGGGGCAAAGAGGGTGTGGGGTTTTACAAGGGAAAAGGAACAGCACATATAACAGACTTATCTACTTTCCTAAATAGGGGGACTAAAGCAGATTAGAAGGATAACAAGACACAGGATACACTAATTAACGATTAGATGATTTCCAATAGTATAATTAATTAATGTTAATTATACCTGAAAACTATAACAAGCATGCTATTTAAAATCTTACCACCACGAGGAACAGGGTCATGACGCCTGGCCAATGGGGGGATACGAGAAACGCTCGGATTCAAGACCCGGACCGGTTACACTCGACTCGACTCTCGCCCAGTAGAAGACTCGGGGGCGGGAAGGGAGGCAGCAGCTTCAGGCGTGCAGTCTGGTGGGCCGACAGCTCTCTTCAGTCAGACCCACCGAGATGCAGCAGTGTTTATGCACTCGGGCTATGTGCAATATTCGTAACAGCTGATGGCTGTTGGGCTATGTGCTGTATTCGTAACAGCTAATGGCTGCTGGGCTATGTGCCGTATTCGTAACAGTTGATGGCTGCCGGGCTATGTGCCGTATTCGTAACAGTTGATGGCTGCCCCTGGCTATTTGCAACGTCCCATTGTTTGCCATTGCAGACGTGCTATCTTAGGTGTGTCAGTAAAGGTCCCGATAAGGTCAGGTCTCAGGTCTACTGTAATTGCCGAGCGGGAGGGGCTGAGCGGGGGCGAGTGCCGGTCACTAGATATTATGTTGTCGCCACAAGTAGGTAACGTGAGATTATCCCAAACCATGGGAGGATAAGGATATATGCCTCAAGATGACCAAAGAATCAGAATAAGTGCTGTACGAGATAAGTGCTATACGAGGTTAGGTCTCCTCCACCTGATGGATTGAAGAAGGTTGTATTTAGGTTTTGGTCAGTAAGTAGTATGTTAATTCCTGCAGCGAGTACAGGTAGTGATATAAGTAATAGGACAGCTGTAATAAGTACGGATCATACAAATAGTGGTGTTTGGTATTGAGAGATTGCTGGGGCTTTTATGTTAATTGCAGAAGCAATAAAATAAATATCCCCTAGAACTGAAGATACTCCAGCTAAGTGGAAAGAAAAGATAGTTAGGTCCACAGGTGCACTGGTGTGGGCTAGATTTACAGCTAATGAGTCAATTTCCTATTTTAAACAGATGCTCATGAGGGGTCCCTGTAGAGGGTGAGGAAGTGAAGTGGGGTGAAGGGAGGGAAGTAAAGTGGATTGGTTATTTTGACATGATTCCCATATGCATTTATTTGTAGTGATTTGCTTTTACACCTGCTGGAAGTTGGAAAGAGAGTTCCCAAAAGGGAGAAACGCATGTGAACTGTTGCAGCTGAGAACTCAAAAGGTGGGGATGATTTGGAACCTTAACCAACCCATAAAAATTGGTGTTTAGATGATGAGGGTTGCATGGTCAATCCAGCTATGGTTCTCATCTCTCCACAGTGGTCTATGGTGGTAGTAGAGTCTCCGCCATGCATGGCATGCAGCTCTTTATAAAAGCGGCAGGTCAGTGGCTCAACCCAGGATTGATGGTTGGCCTCCATAACCTTCTGATATGCCTGATGCAGATTTTTCACTTTAATGTGGCATTGTTGCTGGTCCCTGGCCTGGTCCGTCTCCTGCATTCCCCCATGTAATCTGCTCATATATGTCCACATTTCTACAGGTGGTCCATAGCTGTGCTTGCACAGCCTCTTCTCCCCACAGGCCCAGGACATCCAATATCTTCTGTCTACTTCAAGCTGGAGTGTGTCTGGAGCACACAGTGGGCATGGACTGCTGGGCAGCTCCACACAATGTAGAGTTGCTAGTTGTACTCGCCAACCTGGACAATGAGGAAAAGGCACTTCAAAAATTTGCAGGGCTTTAAAGGGGTGCAGGGCCTTCCAGTCTCTGTGACCCCTGGGCAGAGGAGTTCACAACTGCAACCAGAGCAGTCAAGTGTCAGGCATTGTGGGACAGCTGCTGAAGGACTGTTAGGGTTGACATAAGTAACAGTATCTACACACGCTGCATCAACCTCAGTACATTGATCATGGCTCAACACCACTCGTGGAGGTGATGTTACTGCAGAGACACATGAACAACTAGGTCAATGCAAGGTGACTTATGTCAACCTAACTTTGTAGTGTAGGCCAGACCTGTCACCCACAAACTGATGCGTTGGTTGAGTGATTTAACTGTATCTTGAAGTCAGGACTCCCGCAATTTGTTAAACACATGCTAAAGATTTGGGACCAGTATACCCCATTATATTATGTCAATACAGCGTTCAATCAGTTCAGCATGGAAGAATGAAACAGAAGATGCAATGTACCAACGGAAAAAAAAATCATTTTACTCGTATGCTAAGATTTATCCTGTTCTGGTAAATGGTACAATAAAAAATGTCAACATCTCTTTTAAGTTATCCAAACTGATTTATTGACAATTTAAATGTGACATTTACAGGAAACAGCACTGGTTGTAAAATAATTTAACAATTTTCATAGATTTATAAAAGTATTGATAAATAGGAGACCCTGACAATTATCAACCACAAATATATTTTCCTATGCTACTGAACTACAACAGTAGTTCTATTTTTAAGAAGTCCCATAATGGAGCTGCTTTACCTCCACCCAATATGTAAAACTGCCAAATACCAAAATATAACATGCAGTGCCAAAGCTGTACCAGAGCAAGTGATTTTAAATGTGAGAACTACAGTAAAAATATTTCAATGCAAACTGTCTCCCACAGTGTGTACTTGTGAAAAATAAGCTTTCAAAGAACGGTTGTTTTATTTTGATACAAGTTAAAAATTATACTACTTGTTTAGACAGCTACAATAATTTCCAGTTCTACACCAGCTTTCATTTGACATTGAAGAGTAAAATGAAAAAGTGTAATTTACAAATACTATTCCTTAAAACAGTGATTAGCTTATGGATTAAAAAGCTGAAGATGCTGATGTAATTAATGGTTTTAAAACAAGATAATATTTAATTCTCACATTACATCAATTACTCTCTCCTTGGATCAACAAGTTACTGTGGAAAAAACATCTCTCTCTCTCTCAGGTCAGAAGTCAGTTTGGAAGCTGGAGAGAAGATGGACCTTTCTGATATGTAATCGTTAAGTTCCAGAAGATCAAACAATATTGCAATACTGGGAAATGTGAATCACAATAAGCAGCAGCATATTACATTTGTGGGTTTTTTTTGTTTTTTTTTTTTGGTTACAGCAAACATTTTCAAAACCTAACTATGAAACCAGTACATGCTCAAGCTAATCAAATATTAGAAATGTAAAAGTTCTTAGATCTGTTGTTTGCATCACTGTAGCCCATAACAATGCACACATATAACAAATATTCAGTTTTATAAAAAACATATTGCACAGCTAGTAGATGCAATACCAGCATGCTGGTATCCCTAGCATAAGAATTTCTATTTTAAATAATTGTTTTGAACTGTTACTCAAAATAATTTCACCCCAAGGTTCAAAACCATGTAAATAAGGTGTGTGTACACATCTAATCTCAAAATGTTTAACAAGATGAGAAAAAACACAGGCACTTCAATAGATTATTAGTGCACCAAAAATTACAGGCCACAATTGCATAACTATGAAGAGTTCAGTACCAGTTCTGACATGAAAACTAAATAAATGAGGTCTTTCACTGATCCAAATATAGAAACAAGAGCTCTTCACAAAGCATGGATAAAAAAAAATCTGTCAAAAAAGTAATCCTAAACAGTATGTTTAGACAGTTAATAAAAAGTAATTGCTGCAAAGCTTAACATAATGAAATATAAAACTGGTTTACTTCAGAGGTGTAAGATGTAGTAGTCCGATTTCCCTCCCCCCAAACACCTATTATAGGTGGTCCATTAAAATCCAAATGTGCAAAAAATTACAATTCACCTTTAGGAGAGCATCAAAAATAGGCTTAATGTTCAAAATAGCATCATTATTCTAATGTGAATTTTACAGCACCATATACTTAGAATTCTAAGGGAACTTAGAATTCTTAGTCTGGTAATATTTCAGTTGACAATGTTGATCTGATAGGAACAGAAGACTTTTTGTGCATATCTCAAATATCTGAAAAATAATCATAACATTTTCAGAACAGGAGAGAAATAATTCTCACATATGCATAAAATCTTAATCAGGTTTATAATGAAATTAAATAATCACATTTTTAGGCATTACGTTTTCTATTGTATAGCATTAAAATGTTGAATGTAATTTTAGGTTTGCCAAATTGAGGACAAAGAGTTGCTGATACCTTTACTTACTGGCAGCAGTACACTTCTGAATCATGTAGTTTGGCCTCTACCTATTAGAAAGTGATTTATCATGAGGCTGTGATTAAAAGCAGAAGGTCCATTTCTGATCCTAATTTAAAGGCAGTATATAATCATTTAAATATATATTATATGTGTGTGTACCTGTGTACGTACACACACACACACACACACACACACACACACACACACACACACACACACACACACACACACACACACACAAATCAGTGTTCCATTCTCTTTGTTCTTTCTTCCTATAATCTTCTTTGGCTACAAGTCTGACCAAGGAAATTAGAGGACCAAACAGATGGATCATTCTCCAAACACTTCCATTATTATACATCACTGACTGGAAGGCTTGCATCATCCAGATCCACTGGGCCAGGATCTTGTTCCTGAGTGCCATTTTTACTTTGAGGTTCTAACAGACCTTGTACAGTCACTTTGGAAGCTGGTTCTCTTGGAGGGACAGCCTGGACCTTGAAGTTCCTTGGCTTGGCCTTGGTAAAAGATTCGTGAAATCCTCGCTTCTCCAAGGCAAGGCATTTGGCATTAAGGTTTGAGACCAAAGCGTTGTTGTGAGAGCCTGTGGAATGTGAGGTGACTGCTGTGTTGGCAAAACAGAAAGCATAGCTGGATTCTGAAGAAGAGCTGGAATGCTCCTGTAAAAGGACAAGTGTTTGTCAGATAGTCAGTCATTAATGGCATGTTAGTAACTCAGTTCCAGACTTTATTCTGCAAACCAAGAAAACAGAAAAAACAAAGCAAAGCATCAGCCATGGCAGCAGGAAGGGGGTGCTTTCCTAAGGCAATGAATTTTTAAATGTGAGCTGACAGCCCTACGTGATAACAAACATCCATTTCAAATGAAGAAACTAAGTTACATTCCTGAAGTCAAGCTTGGCAGCTCTTCACTTTTTTTTTTTTTATACAAGGGTCTAGCAAGCCCGAGCTGATTTTTTTTTTACTAATATGTTTTATAACAATTAAATTGTGTTTGTTTCCAATACATGTTAAAGCTCACATCTTCAATGTCATAGATGGAAAGCTAATTGGAAGAGAAGTGCATTCAAACATATTTGGTATATAAATATATATTCATATTCCAAATTCTGAAGCACCATGGAACTCTCACTGCTCCCTCCCCTTAGGATACTCTGCTGAATAAAGTTAAAGCAAGTTACACACTTTTGTTCACTGACAATTGTTGATCTAGTTCCTATTTTTGTTCCATTTTATGCTACTGAGCTACAGGGCAAAATATGATGAATCAACTGCTGTAAGAAGCTAAAGCAGCCTTTTCTGGAATCCTAATCGTTGAAATCTTAGAAAATATTCTTAAAATAATGCTTTAGAATCTAAATAAATGTAGTCTATTTTTTTAAGCTGCAAGAGAAATATTGAAAGAATTCATTTTTCAAAACAAACAACTCAATCTACCAATTGTACAGAAGTCATTTTCAAGTGTTTATGACAGATACCTGCCATTCTGATGGCTCTTTCAAAATTGTCATTCAACTTCATGAAATAAATCTACCAGTGTTTAAATAGCTTCTTGCCAGAGAGGGGGGCAACAAAACTATTCTTGTCTATCACATTAGGATTCAGATAGACTAAGTACAGTTATGCCACTTTTGAATTTGTAACACATTTACTTCGATAAATCACCATAAGAGGTCTGTTAAAGAAAGAGACAGAGATGTCCTACATGAGGTATCTGAAAACATTTTTGTATGAATTAATTTAGCATGGTCCTGGATAGATTTATAGATATAATTAACTTTGCAATGTTGGTTCTGCCAAATAAGAGATATTACCAATATATGAAATTGGTGATATTTGTATTTTCAGAGCTATTATGCATTTGCACATACAATCATAATAGGATGTGTTAATTTAATTTTTTGGCCTTTCACATTGCTTTTAGGAGCAATTCAAGGAAAAATGTTTTTACATTATTCTGTCATGGTTTTTATGGTCAATACCCTATTTGCCACACCACTTATTTCTAACAGTAAAAAAATGCTTATAAAAAGGCAGTTGTGCTAAGTGGTTCAGTGATTTATCTAGCATTCCTATCTATTTTCATCAGTAATTTCATTTAAACAAATGGGAAAGCTGAATCTAAATTTCTGTGATCTAGGCAGCAGATTATTATGCCAAATTTTCTAATAAACTATTTACTAAATCTGGGATGAGCAGATTTTGCTCTCCCCCTCCCCCCCCAACTATAAATTCATAGTTTAAGACATTATGCGGCTTCACTTTTTAAAGCATGTCTTTTTTAAAATCATGTACAAGTTACAAGTAACAACCTCTTCTATATGTTGGCTAATAATTTCATGCATCTGAGTTTTAAAAGCCATGCAAATCAGGTTGCAATATCATCTTTCCAATTATTGCAGTTACAAGGTGCTTGTGTTTGTGCATACACATCTGTATTAGTTGGGGATAGCTTTTATTTGTATTTTTGTTGTTATAAGGTGTCAAAGATGCAAGGTAAAAAAGGAAATATGAACTCTCATGCAAATTAGTCAAAGTTTTAATACTTTTCTCTTCATTGCATTTTATGTATTTCAGGGGAATAAGATTCGTACTTTGAATTTGAGAAATGATTTAGCATCTTGTTTTGCCATTAGTAATTAAAAAATCAAATTTATTTTAGAAATCAATAGTAAATACCTAACTGCAAACCTAATGAATGGCGTGAAGTAGTTTATGAGTTAGTTTTCAAAAATAGTAACTGAAAAAAGTGGTGGGATTAACTCTTAATTTTACATAATGTAAATTAGCATTTTAAAACCTAGCCCTCTGTGAAGAAGGCAAGTTTACATGAGAGCCCACATACGTGCTGCATTCACCAGTTCTTGATGTATACCTCTGTATACAAGGATTCGACAGCCTTCTGGCCTGCCGCATCTGGAACACAGTGCAAAGCTAAGATTAGAGTAACCTATACTTCAGGAAGAGGATGGGGGGAGAAAAAGAGAGAAAGTGCTGCCAATAGTTATAGCTAGGTTGCTTAGCCCCACCACAAAGCATACACACACTAACAAAATACCCATCTCCCTCTTTTCCTCTCCCCCAGAAAACATTTTTAATGGAGTCTATTTTGTGATAGCAGCTTTTACTTAAAACATGAAGCAGCTATAAAACTACTATCTGCAAATACTAGTGTTTAGATCAACTGATAGAAATCACACTAGCACACCATCAATATGACTATTCATTTAATAGCCAGATTTCAAAACTTTGGTTTCCAATGTATTATGGGGGTAGTTATATTCAGTTTATTACAAAACATCCCATATCACAAAAAGTGAAAACCATACCTTGCAGCATCTGAACTGTGAAGTATTCCATTATAAACCTGGACATACTTGATGACACTGTTACACTAAAACAATCTTTAGCATGAAATACAATAATTTGTAAAAAAATATTCTGAGCATGTCTAATCTAGGTTCTAATGAAAAGATATATACAAATGATGCCACCCACATGCTTAATACCTATTATAATTTAGGTCACAGTTGTACACACAGTTCAGTAACGCTAGATGGTGTTCACACTGGATCTCCAACAGCAAAACTTCTAATTCACACGAGTTATTTGCAATCCCCTCCACCCCCAAATGCATTAAATTTGGAACCATACCTGCTAACATGACAAATTGTCAATAGCTGATCCTGAGGACGTAAAGGTTTAATACTCAAAATGATTTTAATCAATCTCTTTTATATCATTTGATTGCAAAATTTAGTAATTAGCAAAAAATCTCGCAAGAATTATCAAGTTCCACTGTAGTTCTTCAGCTAGTAATAACTTAGTGACAAGAGATCATACTGGACTCAGAAAAGTCTTCGTACTCAGCACTTGCATTGTCTTTACATTGAGACAATGCAATGCATACAAAGCTATATACAGATAACACTAAAATGAGCACTCAAGTAAAAAAAAAACTTTTATGCAAATTAAATATGCATGAAAGTTCATGCAAAGGAGATATATTACTACAGGACTGGGAAAAGAGGAGCTGAAAGGAGAACAAAATAGAATTTCTTGTACTAGACTGATAACACACCCAGACAGTATTATCTACATCTCAAACACATACAGAAGCTGCTGATCTTCCAGGTCCCCGTTGTGCCACTATGGCCCCAGAGATTGCTTTTATCCAACTGTGCATGTCCTCTGGGCTGTCTGCCTAAATCAAAAGAAAAAAATTGAAGTTAACATTAGATGGCTATTTAAACTGGGTGAAGATGCTGTTTGCTTATATACGTAGTCTGGGAATACAATGACCAGCCAAGCTTTCTTTTCCATTGATAAGCAGGGGTAGGATTTTTTAAGTGTATGACTTTGGGGCCTAAGTCTCCATGGTTTTCAGTGGGATTTATGCTCCTAAATCGCTTAGGCACTTGTGAAAATCAACCCTAGATGATTTTACCATACTATTTGTATTATGCCTTCAGGTTAATACTGTGGTAACATGTAAGTTGGAATTGGATTTACTTGTACATTTAAAAAGTAATTCTCACAGAAATGTCAATGATGTATATAAAGGAGACTTGTCCAAACCCCAACCTCATATTTCACCTTTACTGCTGCTATTGTTTCCTGTGAAATAGTAACTAAAGTGGTTTGTGGAGGGATCTGGTGAAGTACTGCACAAAGTAACTGATATGGTTTAGTGCTGGTGACATGCTATGCACTGAGTGAAGTTTTTGTTTGTTTGTTTGTTTTTAAAGTTAGGGATCAGTCAAATTTGCAGATAATGAAAATTGAGAACGTAGCGTAGATGAACCAAATACTACGTAGAACTCATGGCAACACACTGTACAAATACATTTGTATTACACACACCTCGGGTAATGCAGAAAAAATAATTATTTAATAAGGAACTAAAAAGGACATCTGAACACAATGTGCTAAACAACTTTTTCTTATCAGAAATGTGTTAATGTGATAAGACATCCAACTTGTGCATTAGCAAAGGACTAAATTACAGTAGAACTTCAGAGTTATGAACACCTCAGGAAATGTTCATCATTCTGAACAAAATGTTTTGGTTGTTCTTTCAAAAGTTTACAACTGAACATTGACTTAATACAGCTTTGAACTTTTCTATGCAGAAGAAAAATGCTGTTTTCCCTTTATTTTTTTTAGTAGTTTACGTTTAACAGTATTGTACTGGATTTGCTTTTTGTTTGTTTGTTTCTGCTGCTACCTAATTGCATAATTCTGATTCCAGATGAGGTGTATGGTTGACTGGTCAGTTCATAATTCTAAGGTTCTACTGTACTATAAAAACAGCAGTTGAGAATACCTCAAATAAGAATAACAGCTTGTGTAAAGGGAACAAATGTTAGCCACACTTTGGTGATTTTAATGTCAAGAACTTACAAGGAAGAATCTCAATAATATCAAGTCACTACCAATGGGTTTAACAAACAAATGATCTGGGGACAAATTTTTGCTAACTCTTTGGTTTCACCTCTATTTCCCAAATGTAACTTTCTCATCCAAACATACGGGAAGAATATTCTAACATATCATCAAAGCTACCTTGCAAAATTCTACTCTCATGCATTTGAAGAGATATTGTAAATTCAGTGAGTTTTATTTGGTTCAATTGATTTTTAAAACAAACAAAATATGCACAGTTTTTAAAATCAGCCTGGTACAGACAGACAGGTGAGCAGACTGTGTATACTGTTTTATGCATGTACTGTTAAGTGTTCAGAAAGATATGGCAAGAATCACTCAAGTTTTTCAGGTTGTGAAAGCACCATATACAGCCAACAAGTTAAAGAACATTCAAAAGTGAAAGTTCATTTTTAGACATATTACAAACAAAGGCTACTGGAGCTGCACTGTAATAGTTCACATTCATCAGTCAGTTACTAGTTTGAATCTTTGACCATTCAGCTCAAAGATGTCTATAGTTTAAATCCACAGTGAGTTGTAAAACTAATTTTCTATAAATAAAAATTTAATTTAATTAAAAATACAACTTTTCTAAGTGTATGGAGCTGACACTATAGAACAGGGATTCTCGAACTGGGGGTCAAGTTTCTGGGGATCACAAGGTTATTATGGGGGAGGGAGCTGTCAGCCCCAATGCATGACCGTAAGGGTGGCTTGTCATGGGGTGGGGTCATCACTTTTAGGGGGAGGGGCTGTTGTAGTCTGAAATATTTTCAGAGGGGGTCCCAGAAAAAAAAAAAGTTTGAGAACCCCTGCTATCGAATTTAAATAATGTTATGCCCAATGTCAATTCAAAAAAGTATTTAAGTTAATAAGGGACTGGTTGTTTAGGACTTTCATAAACTTCAATAGTCATTCATTCTTGCTTGCAAAGAAGAAAACCTACACTAACATGACAAGACAGTATTTCAGACCTTACAATAGCTTCAGCTATCATATTTTATAATAAATGTATGTATAACTGAGAGAAAGACTGCAAACTTCTTTTTCCCCCCCTTCAAGAAAAGAGTATTTGAACAGCTTTAACAGTGCATTTACACTTAAGTTTCTTGCAGTATGATCTGGTTTTACTCAGAGTGAAAGATTACCTGTACATAAAAGGTTCGAGAAGTTGTTACAATTTCAAAGAGATTGTCTCTCATCATTATATCACTGCAAAGACAAAACAAAACACTTAAAGGCCATTTAGATTTTTAATCTGCTCTATTTAAAAAACAATCGATGTTGTACCTAGAAAATCAGAGTATGCAGAACTTTGTATTCCTCACCCTTCAAATTAAATTTTTATCTTTCCTGATGTAGTTGATAGTCATTAACAATGTAATAAAAGTAATTGAACTCAAGCAATTATATGAGGAAAAATTATGAGTGATTGTGATGGGGTGCACTAGCCCAGCAAGAGTTAACCACTCACTGTGGGCTTAGGATGCCACTCTCCCTCACCCTTGTAGGCATGCTCCAGCTGGAACTAGGGTATGAGAGGAAGCAACTCAGCTCAGTCTGGGCTGACTGAGGAGGAGAGTGGATGAACGCTACAGGCTTCTGCCAGGAAACCGCCTGAGCTCCAGACTGCGGAGGCCGAACATGCCGAGTCCACAGAGGGCTCCCATTCGACCACGGAGAGAGAGGGACACAGACGGCGGCTGCCCCTGAAAGAACTGACGGAGCTGGAATCACGGGTAGGAAGCAGTCCAGGGAACACGTTTTGTCGAGGTGGAACCTAAACCTGAAACCAGGACTACAGGTTTCACAGAACCCTGGGTCAGGATTCAGTGGAGTAGATTGGGTCCAGGTCCTCCTACCGCCTGCCACGCCTACTGCAGGGCATGGCAATTGCCCAAGATATTAGGTACCATTGCCCAGAACTGTGAATGTTAGGCATTACTGCCTGAGACCAAGGACACAGGCCGCCAGGTCTCACTGCCCTGATCGCAAGGGACCACATTCACTGAAAGAGGGAGAGTCCTCTCTCCCCACTACTTTTTTCCCTTGACGGCCTGACACCCCATGACAGGGTAAATCAACTCTGCAACTCTGACGGAATGCATTTTACTGGCAATTAAATTACTTTTAATTAAATCTCAAATGTAAAAATGGTTAGTTACCCTACAGTACAGTGTGGTTCTTCAAGATGTTACAATCAAGTTGTATCCCACTGTAGTTGTGCATGTGCCTCATACTGAATAGCAGTGTCCATCAGGGCTGTGCATGCATCCTATGCCTCTTAAGAGCATAAAGGGAGGAATGGCCACAACCTCTCTCAGTTCCCACACAATTCAAAGACTATTTTTTCTGAGACTCCAAAAAGTGGGGATGGAAGGCAGATCATGGGATTCACACCACACAGACTACATCATCTTGAAGAAAAAACAGTTACCTACCTGTAACTGTTGTTTTAGGGGATGTGATGCAGATGTGTATTATACTTAGGTGTGTGCGCACCTAGCACACCACAGCCAGAGAAATTTGCCTAGCAGTACATATGGGGCGGCACTTGCCCTACTGCCCTAGCCCCACACCAGCCATATAAGGGCTGCAATTCCCCCAGTTCCTTTGTACCCAATGTCAAAAGTACAGACTCCTATACAGAGGGGACGTAGGGTGGGTCATGGAACGTACATCTGCATCACATCTCAAAGAAGAGTTACAGGTAGGTAACCATTTTTTCTTCTTTTGAGTGGATGTAGCCATGTATTATACTAAGTTGATTCACAAGTGGTAATTGTAGGAAGTGGGGCACAGAGTGTATTTAAACAAGGACTGCAGGATTGCCTTCCCAAAGTTTGCATCTGATTTGGATGCAGCACTAATGGCGTAGTGATTTGTAAAAGTATGCACAGAGGACCAAGTTGCAGCCCTGCAAATATCCAATATAAGAATGTCACTCAGAAATGCTGTCGACATTTCCTGTCCTTTTATGGAAAGAGCTTGCATACTTTGAGGAGGTGTAGCCTGAGCCACTTCAAACATGGTCATGATACTGGAAGTTCTCCAGACTGGAGATAGTCTAAGATTGCTTGACCATTCGTTCTGCATATGAAACAAATCAATGAGATGAGGAGCAGAAAGCTTTGGTCCTATCTAGATAAAAAAGCCTAAAATCCAATGTAAGACATTGTTCCTCTGGTGTTGAATGTTGCTTAGTGAAGAACTCTGGTAAACATAGAGCTTGGTTCAAGTGAAAAAGGGAAACTGCTTAGGATAAAAACTTAAGGTGCGGCTGCAGGGTTACTTTGTCTTTATAAAACTGTGTGAAAGAGGGCTCCACCAATTAAAGCCTCCTCCCCATCTCACAACCTCCTCCCCCTTGAAGATGTTATTGCGTCAAGGAAGGCAGTTTCCTGACACAGAAGGGAGAAAGACGACATTACCAGAGGCTGGACCAGAGGCCTCTCAAGAGCCGCTAAGAGAGTATTGAAGTCCCACAAAGGAACTGGTTCTTGGACTCCTTTCAAGAACCTCACTGTCACGGGGTTTGAAAACACCAACTTCCCATATATAGACAGGTGAAAAGCTGAAATTGCCGCCAGGGGAATGCTCAATGAACTAAGTGCAAGACCAGAAAACTGAAGGTATAACAGGTACTCCAGGATGTCCTGGATATAAGCCAGCTTTGGATGAACTCCCCAAGCTAACAACCATATCGAAAACTGCTCCCACTTCACTGAATAGGTTGCTCTGGTGGAGAGCTTCCTGCAATTGAGAAAGACTTGCTGGACTGCCTTTAAACACTGTTCC
Organism: Emydura macquarii macquarii; assembly: GCF_026122565.2. NCBI lineage: Eukaryota > Metazoa > Chordata > Testudines > Chelidae > Emydura > Emydura macquarii. The sequence goes on along the minus strand of NW_027132509.1, from coordinate 4,163,582 downwards.
TCCTCCTCATCTAACCCATGGAACATCCAAACTGTGAGATGCAGGAAGCTGAGCGCTGGATGCAAAACCTAACTGATACTGAATTAAGAGGAGGGGATGATAAAGAAAGTATAAAGGAGGTTGAACAGATAACGTGAGGAGGTCAGAGAACCAACATCGTCTTGGCCATGCTGGAGCAATGAGAATGGGCTTGGCAGACTCCAATTTCAGCTTGAGAATGACTTGTGGGATCAGAATTGGACAAAAAGAACACAGGAATGCTAATTCCCAGATTAGGTGAAAAGCATCAGCCAAGGAGTCCAGACTAAGACCCCCCCTCACCATTTCTTATTGTCTCTTGTGGTGAACAGATCAATTGTCAGGATACCCCACACTACAAAAGCGGACCACAAGATGCTGGTCTTCAGGTACCATTCATGATTCTGGGATAAATTTCTGCTGTGGTGATCTTCCAAATGATTTTGGATCCCAAGTAAGTGATCAGCCATGGGGGTAACGTTTTCTCTGATTCAAAACTGCCAGAGCCTTATTGCCTCCTGACACAGCATGCTTGGACTGTGCTCCCCCCATCTGTTCACCTAATACAGTGAAATGGTATTGTCGGTAAGGATGTGCATTGAAGCGATATCAAAGGGTCTGAGACATAGATCGCACAAAACTCCTGGACAGTGATATGCAGAAAAGCTTCCTGTTTTGACCACAGGCCTTGAACTTCCATAACTCCAGATGCACTCCCCAAACTTTTAAGGAATCATCGGTGACAGTAGTCCTAGACAGTGGGAAATGAGGGAAGGGAACACTCGGCACACATTGCCCTGAATCATCAACCACCATAAAGGAGTCCAGGATCAGCAAAGGAAATTAGAATAGCGTGTCAAAAAGATGATTATTCAGATGATAAACCAACTTCAGCCACATCTGAAGAGGATGTAGGCACAGCCTGGCATATTGGATTATCTGTGTGCATGCAGCTATATGGCATAGCAATCTCAGGCATACATGGACTGTGGTTGAGGGTTCATATGGAAGCTCCAAGACATAGGTGGTGAATTTCCTGGAAACAGTCAGTTGGCAAAAACTCTCAAACTCAGAGTCTATCAGGGCCTGAGTCAATTCAATTCTTTGAGGTGGAACCAATACTGACTTTCTGCTGTTTAGGATGAGACCTTGACAACTGAGCAGGCGTAGTGCACATGACTGAGGACTTCAACTCTGGACTTGCCCCTCAGTAATCTATTGTCCAGATATGGGAAGATAGGAACTCCCCTCTTTCTGAGGTATGCTGTTACCACAACCATACACTTGGTGTGCAGAAAAACTAAGGGAGCTGAAGACAGGTCAAAAGACAGCATCGTGTACTCATGCTGCCAGACAGCCACAACAAACCTAAGGAACCTCCTGTGATTCATAAAGATTGCTACCTGAAAAGAAACGTCCTGAAGATCTAGAACAGCAAACCAGTTGTTCTGATTTAAGGCGAGGATGATAGCTGCTAGGGTGACCATATGAAATGTCATGTATCAGATATATTTGTTGAAATTGCAATGGTTGAGGATAGATCTCATCCCTCCCTTGGGCTAGGGAACCAGGGAATATCAGGAGTAGAAACCCTATCCCTGATGCTACAGGAGGAATCTACTCTATAACCCTGAGAGCCAGCGTCTCATGAGAGGGTTCCCTGAAGAGAGATGGGGTGGGGTGAGGAGGCGGTATTGAAAGCAATTGTGTGGAATAACCCAAGCTGACTGTGATTAGGATCTAGCTGTCCACAATAATCACGTCCCAAACACTATAAAAACCAAGTCCCATGAGGGTGAGGAGTCAGCTAGTTAAACCCAGAACTAGAGGACCTTCTCTTCTGGGATCTGTGGCCCTTCCAGGAGCAGTCCTGCTGCCTTAGAAAAGGAGGACTTCCAAAAAATGCTGCAGGCGGTATTGCTTCTGTTGCTGCTAAATGCTACAGTGCTGTGTCTTCATGGCTAGAGCATGAACTCCCAAAGAACATAATGTAGCTCAGGAGTCTTGAAAAGAGTGCTGGGCTTTGTCATGTTTTTCTATAAACAAAATCTAGCTATCAAACAGTAAATCCTCCATGGTCTGCTCCATATCAAGTGCAGTGCGTGAATTCGGCAGCCATGAGGCTCTCCTCATGGTCATAATTCTGCCTGCAGCATCTGCCAGACTGAGAGCTGACTGCAATAAGGTCTGGGCCACAATACAGCCTTCTGCAATCAATGTTCTAAATTCTTCCCTGGAGTGTTCTGGCAACTTGTCCACAAACTTAGACATGGTTGGCCAATTGACAAGGTCATATTTAAAGAGCACTGCCTGCTCGTTTGCAATGCACATTTGCTGGGAAGAGAAACTATAAATCTTCCTCCCCATTAAGTCCATTCTTTTGGACTCTTTGTCCTTTGAGGTGGATGTATACCTTTCCTGCTGTGCCCTGTCATTTGCTGTGGTTACCACCAGAAAGTTAGGGGTCGGGGGGAGGAACCCTCAAAAGTCTGCATGAGATTGAAGTACCCCTTCTCCCAACACTTTGCTGTGGGAGGCAATAAAGATGGAGTATTCCAGAGGCCCTTTGCAGGCTCCAAAAGAGCCTCATTATCAGGAGAGAGCTAATCACCTTGGAGCTGATTGGAGAATATCCAGCAGTTTATGCATATTCTCCTGCAGGAATTCTGCTTAGATACCCAAGATAGCAAGCCATATGCCTCAGGTGCTCCTGATAAGCCTTAACGTCCTCAGACACAGAGAGAGGAAGATTCCAGCAGAGTAGAGTTGAAGAGGGAATTTACTGCACCAACATCAGGTCCTGTTCTTGTACCACATTATCCTGTCAGAATAATCTTAGAAGTCCAGAGACAAGAGACTCAGCCATTGCTTGCAGCTGACGTGGTTTGGGAGTAGAAGCCACCATTGGGACCAGTGATCTCACTCTGGAGCAAGTCAAACAGTAGGACTTTAGGGACTGACGAGCATCCCAAGGATTCCAAGGATGGCACTGGGCATACGGGTAAGGCATTGGTGGCCAGTAGGCACTGGGCCAAGAGCAGCCATCCTGACTGCGGGACAGTTGTCAATATTGGTACTGATGGTGATCCAATATCAATCATTAGTGCCTATCTGTTGACAAGAGGGAAGACACCACCAACCTAGATCTTGAGGTGTTCTGGAGGTTCTCTGGTTACAATGGAGGGAGTCGGCCCCACTGGGACAAAAAACAGACTCATCTGAAAAGCCCAGTACAGGAGCAGTATCAGTGCCAAAGAGGAATGGAGGATTGGCACCAGCAATATTGAATGAGACACACCTCCACCCAGTACCAGGAGAGAGGCCAGTTCTGAGGCTAAGGGCAGTACTGAACTCAGTGACAGAATCTGCCATCAAAAGAATGAGGGTGCCAAAGGATGCACCCACGTAGAGAAGGCCTTCAGTGCCAGGCCTGGTGCCAGCCTCAACTCCACAGTCTGAGGTCCAGGTGATGTGAACTGTAGTGCTGACAAGCTCAGTAGCTCTGCAATGGAGCCAGAAGGTGCAAAGAGCACAATGGAAGATGAGGCAGTTGAAGCCATGACATCAATGAACTCTTGAACCAGAGAAGAGTCAGACACAAGCAAAGCAGGTCAGGTGCCACCTGGTATGCTGCCAGCATGGAGACAGTCAGCGCTGGCGCTGTTGTCATTGGTACTGACTCAACAGATAGCCCATGGCTGGAACCAGAGAAGACAGTATAGACTCTTGCTGCTCTCAGCATGGTACTTGGGCAGTTAGATGAGCCCTGCTCCATCCTGCATGCCAGAGGGAGTACGGTGCAGATCAGCACTCCTCTTACCACAGTAAGAGGCGTCTTCCTGAGCCCCAGAATGGTCCTGATTCACTTTATGGGACCTCTTTCTCACCATACCAGAGGAGGGAGAACCACCCCTCTTCATCTTGTGGGAAATGCCAGTGCCCATGTGCAAAGTGGCATTGCTTATCAGATCCAAAGGCAACCACCAATCAGACAAAGGCCCTGATGCCGAAGAGCAGGTGCTGCTTCAAAGCACAAGTCTTTTACCACCTAAGTCCTCACTGTGAATGACTTGCAGATGGAGCACTGCTCTTTAATGTGTCCTTCCCAGAGACACAACAAGCACTTCATGCAGGGATCACTGTTGGGGACAGTCCCCACATATGATGAACAATGCTTGAACCCTGGTGAAGGTGTCATACAGGGCTTCCAACTTGTCTAAAACTAAGCTTAACCTAAGGTACTACTAAATAAAAGGAAAAAAAAAAAATCTCAGAAATTGAGACTGAAAGCACAAAATGAAAAACACCGCACAGAGCTCCAGCTCTAGCTATGGGCGGCAAGAGGGAACTAAGGGAGTCAGGGTGGCACTGCCCTTATATGGCCAGGGAGGAACTAGGGTAAAGTTCTTCAGCTCTGGTGCACTGGGGCATGCACAAATCTAAGTACAATACATGTCTGCATCTACTCAAATGTGTACCACAGTACTGTAAGGTAAGTAACTGTTTTTCTGCGAGTGTGTATCCCACTGTCAGTGACTGGTAAGCAGCATCCTCGCTAGATGGAGGGCATGAGGAGTTCAGCTACATCAAGCAATTGTTGTTGTATTTGGAACAGAGGTGCATTAGCCAACTGGTAACATGTCAAAATACAATGTGCAATTCACTTGGCTATCCTCTAATTAAAAAGCCTCACCTTTCAAACCCACAGCTAAGCTGTGGCTACTAATAACCAAAGAGATTGTCTAGACCAGTGTTTCTCAATTAAATTTGGCCACGGAACCCTTTTGAACTCCATAAATAATTGCGGAACCCCCCAAATTCTTAACAGTCTTCAAATGTCGAAATAAGCAAAGGTCAGCATTTCTCAATTACATTACACTTACACTCCATACTCTCCGCCGAAAACTCCGGGACATTGTCCCTTTTTCGGCAGCAGCAGAGAGCAGCTGATCGGCGGTGGCGAGCAGCTGGAACACCAATTGAGAAACACTGGTCTAAACAATTTGGTTCTGTAACAATGTAACATGTCCAGAGTGTGAAGCTTCTCTTCTCAGCACCACCTCTTCCTTGTGAAATATAACGTAGGGTGGCTCAGCCAGCAGTGCTTGAAGCTCACTACTCCTTCTAGTTGAGGTGACAGCAACCAGAAAGGGTGAGGGTGACATGGTACAAAGAGCATATTGAAAGAGAAGCAAAGATGGACTCCATAAGATTCAGGATGACAATATTGAGAACCTATGCCAGAACAGGGCCCCTGATGTAGCTGAAGCCTGGCCTGATGAGTTATCAACTTCTAGAGTGAGGCCTCATTTCTTGTAGGATAGAATTAGGAAGGTAAACGGATCACGAGGCTGAAAACAGAACGTTTGTGCTATATATGTGAATAAATCAGTAGACCAGAAAGACAATGTCTGAGCCAGCTAAGGTAAGAGGGAGAACACCCAATGAACCATTTACTAACAATGGACAAGATAAATTAGGAATGTAGAGCTGATATAAAGATCAGAGTCTACATGAACAGAGCATGATGTACATGGATTGTTTCCTGAAAAGTAACCAAGACAATCATGAAGCATGTGATGCAATAATGTGTAAACGTATATAGAGGAAGAGGTTTTCTGTGTAACTTTGGACATGTGTTATACCCTATACTCACCCCTTACGCTTGAGTCTGATCAACTCAGTGTAGTTTTCCTGTATGCCAAATAAAAGAACCTGAATGACAAAATCTGGAATCAAACTGAGTGTTTTGGATCCCAGAGACCTGGATGAAGTCTTCTCCCAGAACTAGACAAGGTGTTCTGGATAAGCTAAGTGGAAAAGGTCTTGGAGGGAATCCCAACACCTGACTGGCAGATAAGCATGTAAAAGGCTCTTGAGGAACCTGGATACAGTTGAGTGAAAGAAGATCAAGCATGATTGTACCAGATAACAAGTCAAGACTGTAGTAATGTGGGCATTCATGGAGCTGAATGACAGGGTACTTTTAAATGCAGCAAGTAATAAAGGATCTTTGGTAACAGAGACTGCATTGGTTCTAGATTGTGTTGGGAACCTCCTTGATTTTGAGGCATAAATCTTTCACAGGTATCTCCGTTCTGTAGAAGACCGTCCTGAACTTTCAAGAAGCAGTTTCTTTCAGTGATACTCTGCCAGTCAGCATCAGAGACTCTGTGGTCTGCTGGATTTGGTCTCTCTGCGGTGGTCAGAAGGAACTGAGGCAGGATTGCATTTATACCCCCAACAAGGGAGCACAAGGAGGTACAGGGCACACATATGACCCTGGTAAACACGGCTTTTCAAAATACTCCAATCTCATGTGCATGAGATGCAAGCACATCTATAGCAGAATCTTCACCAACATGACCTTGAAGCAGAAAATTCAGTTCTAGCCTCAATTTAAAATATACTGATGTTAATGGTTTAATTGTTTCTTTGATTTTCTCACTTGTTTCATTCTGACCTTAATCTACTGCTGGGGGTCACGCAGTGCAAGCCTCAATATCAAGGTACACCATTATACTTCATAAACTACACTGTATAGATACAACAGGGTACTTAAACTCAGCTAACTTTGCATTCTGGCTTTTGTGGTTTTAATGAGACTTTTATGTTAATACAGCAAGATGCATACAGTTTTTCATTAATTTACTAAGGAATGAGTATTTAGTGAAACTGAGACATACACACAGACTTTAAAGCCAGTAGGGACCATCATGATCATCTAGTCTGATCTCCTGCATATTGAAGACCACAGAACCTCACCCACCGACACGTGTATTAGACTCACAACCTCTGGCTGTTACCGAAGCCTTCAAATCATAATTTAAAGAATTCCTGTTACAGAGAATCCACCATTTACTCTAGTTTAAACCTGCAAGTGACCCATGCCCTATGCTTTAGTCCAAGATTTTCAAACTCAGATGCTTAAAGTTAGTTCTCCAACTCCATATTTAGGCATCTAAATTCCCAAAAGTATGGAGCGCTAAGCAATTCCCACTGACTTCAACAGAAGCTACTTGGTGCTCAACACTTTCTGACCTGGTACAAAGGCATTCAGTTTTTAAAATCTTGGTTCCAAATAGTTTACACAGCATGTTCTCATTAATTCATACCATTAAGATTCTTCATGGTCCCTGGTGGCAACAGTCTAAGCACTAACCCCACAAAATGGGCATTTACAGTCCACTGTATCAATTCATACTTCTTGAAGCGTAATGCAATTGCCTGTCTATACAAAACATACCCTGATGACAAAATGTTTGAGGCAGTGCATAAACAGAAGAGTACTATTTTATAAAATATACCACTGAAATAAAAAGTTTGTCTATAGAAAGTTCATAGATTTAATGTTTGAGAATAAATATTTACAATATACTTAAGCAGCCCCTATGTGTGCCACATTGATGCATTAAACCTCAATATTTCAGGCTATTTTTTTGCCTAACAGAACAGCATTAATCTACATGATGGATTTGTGGCATAACTTCAGTGGTTTAACAGTTTTATCTGCTCACGGAAGTGCACTCTGACATATACACTTGGCTATTGATCAAGTAATAGTAGTGAACTCACTACTTTCAAAAATCTTAATTTCAGTTCTAAGTAACCATCTGAACACAGCATCAGTATTTTGGCTCATACTAATGTCAGCTACAAGAGCCAGGAAGCATCTGTTCACTGCCAAAGCCATTTTCCTAAAGATTATTATAGTACTTCCTACTACAGCATTTATCTCCCAATTATCTCAAAGTGCTTTACAAACGTGTTACTTTGTTTTACAAATTAGGAAAATTAGTAATCTAGATCTCCTTACTCACATTTTAACCACAAAGCCATATTTGTCCCTAAATATTCAAAGTATCACACGTATATCTAAATTAACTAACTGGAATTAAGTCACAAATCATTTGGTTGATCCTACAGTCTAACCCTGACAATGCTGTTTACTGTTCTACTTCAGATATTTTGCATGAATGGTTAATTTTTCCTCACCTTTGTTTACATTCCTGAACTTTATGAACCTCTTTAAGTGGTATGATCCGGAGAGGTTCCTTTTCCTGCAAAAAGGAAAGTTTTCAGTGGATTAATTTCTTTTGAGATTCAAATAACCAGGATCTTGTTAGTTCAGACTGATGTGCAGTAACAGAGTGATACAGGGAGACTTCAACGCAGCAACTCATATTATGGCTTGCTCCAGCCAATACTTTGTTTACTCTCATAATCCCTGAGCGTCTCCACAATTCTAAGGTATGAAAGCATTATTAATCATAAGGTATTTTTATTAATTGGAACTTTGTGTAACTACTCATTATACTCAACTGGATATGGTCCAAAAGGATCCCCATGATTTAAGCCACCTCTTTCTTTCCAGAGCATGGCAGTTTCATGTGCCACCACTTGGTTGTTGGAGGGAACAGGAAAGTTTATCTGTGCTTACTTGAAATTTTATTTTCAAATAATAAGGTTACCATAGGTACTTCTGACAGCTTGCAGCTTCAGGGACGAACAAAGTCTGTCAGTCACTGACAGCAGGACAATGCCCCACCTCCTGACGTTCCCTCCAGTGAGATAAATTGCACAGCCAGCAAGATTCAAATCTACTTTCCCTAAATTAGAGATTGTTAAATATACTTTGAGAAAAAAGCACAAAGATTTCTCCTACTATATAGCATAATAAATTCCATTTAACAACAAAACTCCCAAATCCCAAGATGATAGTTTTCATTCCTTCTCTATTCAAGATGATACATTTGTGGGAGGACCAAATCTGCAAATCTTATTACTCAAAGAAAGGAAATTTTCAGGTAGTGCAGACAAATTCTCTTACTCTTCATGCTAAGGCCCACAGATCCATTACAATGGAAATTTCAAAGAAATCTGCCTCCACAGTGGGTAGGAACCAAGATCTTTCTTTAAATATGGACATCCGAAACAGAGGAGATTGCACATAAAATATCTCCTCCACCTTCCCCTAGGCACTAAGGTATGGAGAAGATTTCTGCCAAATAAAAGAAAGTGGCATTGGCTATAACTGGATGACCAATATATGCAAAATTTGGTGAACTTACATATTAACAGCCATGTGGCAGTCTAGTAGACTGCAATATAGTACTACTACGTCCTGAGACCATCAGTGCTCCTAAGTACTGAACTTTGATGCTTAATCAAAAGAAGAATAAGGCAATCTTCACTGACAGGTAATGAGTTCAAATGGTGGCTTAGAAAGTCCCCAAAGCACCAGGTTAAGATCCCAGTGAGGGCTCGGTTTCTTTCCTGGCAGGAAAGGTCTCAGACCCGTCATCTTGACCACTGAATTGTATAACTCCTGCTCATGATTGGTGGTGAAATGCTTGCTGAGGCGGTCCACCAATGAATTCTGGGTGCCAGGGAGGTACACAGCCAATAGTGTGATGTGATTCCAGATATACCAATTCCATAATTCGACCACTTCTATCTAAACACAGGGATGGATTCTCACTCTTCCTTGCTTGTTTGTATAGAAAACAGTTATGGTGTCTGGCATCATCAAGAAATGGTGGGACTGTATGAGTGATAGGAATACTTTGCAAGCTTCTTGCACTGATCTCTGTTCCAGAATATTTACATGCCTTGGAAAGCCAGAATGCATTCAAGTTGATTGTGCTGTAGGATCGTCCATGTGCGCTCCTCAGCCTATGACAGAGGCATCTAACTATAGTCTTGCCAACTGTAAGGGATAGAAAGAGAACTCCCATACGTGTTCAGGATCCCTCCAGCATGTCAGTGAAGCCCTCAGTTTAGTGGGGATTGTCACTATTGCATTCATGCATGCTTGCTCGTGTTTATTCTGTTTTGTGTCAAGTCTGTAGGAAAAAAAAAGAGGTGGATCTGGCAAATGGCATGATGATGCCACTTGCCCCAGAAGAGTGAAGCATATCCAAACCAATGCTTGAGGGCTGCATGTAAGGAGGTCTATCAGAGCGTCATGACATCAAATCTGTCCTTGGGAAGGTAGGCCTTTGCCTTGATCGAATCCAAGGTTGCTCCTATAAATTCTATTGTCTGTCAGAATCAGGGTAGGCTTCTCCATTTTCACAGATTCCCAGGGATGCTAGGAGTTGGAGCAGCGACAAGGTTGATGCTCAAACTTCCAGTCAAGACTTGGATGACTGACTTCTGACTGGCAAGTATGGGAAGACTGTAGAGCCACTCATCTGAACTGAGCTGTTACTACTGAATATATTTTTGTGATGACTCTGGGAGCTGTACCTAAACCGAACAGAAGTAACCTGTATTGATTTACTGTGCTGGGTTATGTAGGGAGGTGGTGGAATCTCCATCCTTAGAGATTTGTTAAATCCCGGCTTGACAAAGCCCTGGCTGGGACGATCTAGTTGGGATTTGTCCTGCTTTGAGCAGGGGGTTGGACTAAATGATCTCCTGAGGTCCCTTCCATCCCTAATCTTCTAGGATTCTATGATAATGGTGGGGGCTCACCACAAACCTGAGGAATCATCTGTGGGAGAGGTAAATATTCACATGCAAGTACACATCTTTCACATAGAAAGTCATGAACCATGTGTCCTTTTTTACGGACAGTATTACTGATGCCAGTGTAACCATGCGGAATTTCAGTTTGAATAAAGGCATGTCAACTCGGGTTGAGAATAGGTCTCCAGTCTTCTTTGGAACTAGGATATATAGAATCATAGAATATATAAAACATATTTCAAATAGAACCCTGTTCCTAGATATTGCTGGGGTTCCTGCTCTACTGCTCCCCATGAAATAGATTCTACCTCTTGAATGAGGAGCCCCTTGCTAGAGTGGGTCCCTGAAAAAGAACAGGGAGAGATTATTATATTAGCTATAGGCAATATGTAAGAATTGTGCTATGTTGAAGGTTCTCCAAATAAATTGATGTAAAGAGTTAGATTCTCTTGCTAACACTGTGTCCCACTGCTTGAAGTAAAAGCTTGACCCTTATCAGATTTCTTCACTAGCAGAGACTTAAAGCTGATTAGCTACTTCTGTTCATTTATTTTTCCCCACAACTTTAATTGAAAGTAAACATTATAAAACCTAAGGTTTTACAATGACTTGGTTAACTGATAGCGAGGCTTAAGAGATGACTGAAGACTGCTTCTGATCAGCAACTCCAAAATTGACTAAAAAGAAGCCAAGTAAGGTTCTAGACAGTACTCTGCTACTAGCACAATTTTAAGACCAGCCAACAGACTCTAAAAAACCTCATATGTTTAGAAATTGTTTGGCCAAGATGTACTATTTTGACTATTATGACTATTTTTTCAATCTTTATTTGGTTAGATGTTTGCATGTGAACAGGATGTTTGTTTCTTAGCTCCATAGCTCTGAATTTGCCATTGAAAAAGAACATGTGAAGATGGGAGAAGAAGCCAGGAGGAACTGTGCAGCATATACAGGAAAGTATAAATACAGAGTTATGCTTCTTTTCTCATTTTCTTGGACTCTATTTCACAATCATCATTTCCTAAGATGATCATTTATAATGAAGTGAGAACCCACCAAGCATGAGAGGAACAGAATACTGATGCAAAATGAGTGACAACTGTGGTACATATTTAGAAGTTCATTCTATTGCTTATTACTCCTTACTGGAAATCAATCCTTCACAATACCCTATCTATCTGTCTCCAGGCAGCAGATTGTGAGATCAGAGAATTAACGTCCAAAGAGAAACCATTAAGAGATGACCTGTTTTCATAAAAAAAATTATTGAAAATCTAGAAAAGAATTACAGAAAGTTACAAAAGCAGCATAGGTCTTTTTCAGAGACCCAAGTAGATCATTAAGAAACAATCAGTGTATGTTTTTCAAAATTTACTTCCAGATAGCTTTTGAAAGCAACATATAACATTTGGAAACATACCTGTTCAGATTTGAAATAGCCTATTGTGTTTTCATCTAACTGAAAGTATCTTCTCTTCCAGTTCTTCATCTATTAAAGAAAAAAGAAAATATCAGAATCCCAAAATAATACAAGATTCCCTTTAATTTTCACTCAGCCTAACTAGGTCTTTTGAAAAATACATTAGCAAACCATTAGCAGTTATGTGGAAACTGAATTTTCCAATGTTAATTTTTGTAATTACTTCCTACTAAAAAGCTGTTGGATATTTCTTGAACTGCCATAATTCTATTCCCAATTATTCCTATTCACAGAATCTTGTTTCCTACATTCATTACTCAGATTACTTTTAGGCACATATGCTGCTATCCAAAGTCTAAGATTTCATTTCAAAAGAATTACACTTGGAAAAATTTGATAATATAGGTTTTCTTAAAGATCACACTGCCACAAAGTCTGTGAAATCAGCAGGATGGTAATCCAATCATTCAGAATTCTGTAGGAAGTGGCAAAAATGTTTAGATGCTTCTATGGAAACCAGAGAGAACAGAAAGAAGGAATTTGGGGAAGATTTAGGGAACTACAATGCTATACAGGACACTTTTCCACTGATTAAATGAGGTCCATATTCTTTAACTTAGAGAGATTCCGTTCAAAAAGTGCTGTGGACAAATCTGAGTAACGTGCACTTTCTATCTGACATTCTACATGTAGGTAGCATGGATCAAACCTGTATTTTATTCACTTTATACACATCAGATGACCTGGAATAACAAATGGGATTAAAGTGATAAGATTACCTGAATGGAAAACTGGGATAAGGGTCAACTGAGAGACAAAAAACAAAGACATGAAAATCTCTGTGTAAGCTTAAAAACTTGTCTCTTTCACCAACAACTCCCTAGAATCACTCTCACACCCTTTTTATGCAAAAGAACTAGGTTCAACTCTTTTGGAACCACTCACTGTGGCTTCTGAAAGCTTAGTTCTACTACCCAGATTTTTACTTGGGGAAGTGTAAAACGTTTTATTTAATTTTTTCTTCTTTTACTCCCATGGGTCAAGGCTTGCAGCCCAATGACATTGGGGCTAAGCCCCATTTGCAAGGAAATGGTAACTACCAGCTCTGAGTAGGATGATTAGTAGCTGATGCAATCTGCCACCTGAGAGGAACTACTGGAAGAAGGGGTTGAGGTGGGGGAAGACATGGGGAACAAAGGGTGCTGAGTGATGTTCTTAAACCAAAAGGCCCCCAATCATTGTATTGGGGAGGAGATTCCTAACCAGCACTGTGACCAGGAGGGGAAGCTGCTGATAGGACTTGGGTTGTGTGAATTGAGCAAAGCCCAGCAAAGACATGAGCAGTAAGTCAAGATAAGGAGCTGAAGCAATAACTGGACAGAGTTGGAGAAGGAAGAAGGGAATGAATTGATTGAAGGAAGTGGGCTGGTAGCAAAAGAATCAAACAAGTCTGTGCGTTCCCATTCCCTTTCTGCTTCCCAATTCAGCCATTGACATCCACCCTGCTTCTCCCCCAGTCCCTAGAGTAAATTGCCAGAAGGAGGGAACACAAGATTAGAAGTTCCCCTCCTCTATATAAAGAAGGGTGGTTATTGGCTTTTGGAGCATTCCCCAGTTCCCCAATCCTTTCAGCCTCTGCAGGGTCTGAAGGAGGGGGCAAACAAGTGGAGGATCCCATCAGATCCTACAGGTCACCTTCAGAGCTGTTAACCGCTACCTTCCCTGCAAATCAGATGTGGTTCCAAGAGGTTAATCCCCCTCTTCCCCAACTATCCATTCCCTCCAAATAAAACAAAAAAAAAGTTATGTTACTTGCTCAGGAGCTTTATATTTTGTAGAACTGTTGAAATTAAAAACCAAGCCATACACACTTTAACATGGGGAGAGTTGCTGGTCACCAAAAGAAAACATTTTCTGTGTAGTGCACCAATATTAAAGCAAAATGGAAGCTAGTTTACAAACTGAGATTGGAACACTATCATTTCACATATGTCTCTTCAGTAGCATTTCCTGCAGCAGACTCAAATGCTTATTTCCTGTGCTATGTATTCTGTCATTCCATACCGAAGTCCAATAGACCACCTCACTCATCACAAGACCTCATACTGGTCACAACATCCTTCCAGAAGCAGTAGAATGTACAATAGTGACTTCAGAGGTCAACATTGTCATTGAGAATTCACTTTTGTAGTGCATCTTTCTCTCTCAGAGAAGTGGAAAACCAGGACTTGAGTAATGGTCTCTTGGGAAACAGTGCTCAAAAGCCATAGACCAGCCTTCAGAAAGTCACTTGAAAAAAAAGTTACTGGAAACAAGAGTAAATGGACACTCAACACTACCCCAGGTTCATATGCATTATACAACCTTAAAGCCATGCAATCTCATAATAGTTCTCAGATTGACATACTTTTTTTCTACAGCCCTAAGTACACATGTAACTTATAACTATTTAAAAAAAAAAATTATCCTTCCACTAATCTCAATGTGATAATGGCTTAGTATATTTTTTCCTTAGACTGCTTAAATGGTGTAATCTCATATCTGAATAATTTTGCCAGTACTCATGTACTACAAAGGCAATTTAGCCATGAATTTGTGCAGCCTATAAATCAACATTTTTTTACTATTACTGTAAGTTGCACACCTAATATGGACTGTGTTGTATAGTTAATTGAACACTTTTCATGTTACATCAGTCTAATGTACACAGTATTCCTGCTTTATGTCAGAGTCCAAGATGCTCACACATCTCAGGTGAGAAAATCAGTTTTCTACATGGCATTTGAGAAACAAGATAATGTAAATGCTAACAATGCTAACAAAAGCAGATTTAAGGTTTTCACGCAACTAAATTGACATTCTGATTTGAGTTTAAGCATGCAACCCAGGCATCATTTTAACTTATTTGTAGGTGGCATTTCTTCAGTGTCCTGAAATAAAAAGTAGGAACATGACATAAGTTCATAAGAACAGCCACACTGGCTCAAACCAATGGTCCATCTAGCTCACTATCCTGTCTCCAACATCAGCCAATACCAGAGTTTCAGAGGGAGTGAACTGAACAGGGCAATTGGAATGATCCAACCCTGTCCTTCCCTCCCAGCTTCTGGCAGTCAGAGATTTAAGGTTGCCCTGGGCATGGGGCTGCATCCATGACCATCTTATTTAATAGACATTGATGGCCCAGTCCTCCATGAACTTATCTAATTCTTTTTTTAACCCAGTTATCCATTTGGCCATCACATCATCCCACTGCAATTGGTTCCTCTTGTTTGTATTAAACCTGTTGCGTATTCATTTCATTGGGTGATCTCTAGTTTTTTATATTGTGGGAAAAAACATTTCTCTATTCACTTTTTCCACTCCATTCATGTTTTATAGACCTCTATCATATTCCCCTTTAGTCATTTCTTTTTTAAGTTGAATAGCTCTAATCTTTTCAGTCTCTCTTTGAACAGAAATCATTCCAGACCCTGGATCCACTTTGTTGCCCTTCTCTGAAACTTTTCCAGTTCCACTATATCCATTTTGCGATGGAACAACTAGAACTGGACATAGTATTCAAGGTATGAATCTTATTTTTTATCCCTTTCCAAATAGTCCCCAACATTGTTATCCTTTTAAGCACTGCTGCACATTGAGCTGAAGTTTTCTGAGAACTATCCACGGTAACTCTAAAATCCCTTACCTGAGTGGTAACAACCAATTTAGAATCCAACATTATATATGTGAAGTTGGGATTATTTTTCCCAACATGCATTACTTTGCACTTATCAACACTAAATTCCATCCGCCATTTTGTTGCCCAGTCTCCCAGTCTTGTCAGATCCCTTTGTAACCCTTTACAATCAATCAGTTTTGAACTCACATGCAGTAGAACCTCAGAGTTATGAACACCTCGGGAATGAAGACTACTTGTAACTCTGAAATGTTTGTAACTCTAAACAAAATATTATGTTACATAACTTCCCCCAACAAATTGAGTTTATGTGTCTGACAATTTTGTTCTTTACCATAGTTTCTACCAATTTGCCTGTTATTGAAGTTAGACTCACAGATCTGTAATCACCATTGTTGATTTTTGCCTTTTTCAAACACCAATGTTTCCTTTTTCAGCATCAGCATCATATTAACTGCCTTACAGTCATCTGGTACAGAGGCTTGTTTCTGCACTAGGTTATATACCACAATTAGTAGATTTACAAGTTCATATTTGAGTTCCATCAGATTTCTTGGGTGAATACCATCTGGTTCTGACGACTTCTTAAGTGTTTGTTTAAATCAATTGGTCTTAAAACATTTTCTATTGACACATCAATTGGGACTGTACTTCAGATTTGTCACCCAAAAAAGGTAGCTCTCACATGGGCATCTCCGCCACATCCTCTGCAGTGAAGACTGACGGAATTAATTAATTTAGTTTTTCCTGCAATGGCCTTGTCTTCTTTGGTTGTCCTACTGCCTTACTGCCTGTTTGGCAGACTTCCTGCTTCTGATAAAGTTTCATACTCCCAGATTTCAATGTAGTGAGTCTTCAGAGCTTTGAAGATAGCACATGTAAATACCTTAATCTTGCACGGTTTCTCCGGTACACCTTTAGAATTGCACAATTTTTGCTCTAAACCACAGAGAATGCCCAAAAACTTTCCCTAACTACTTCACACCTTACAAATTGTGCAGGCAGTAAACCCTTGCTTCAGTCCAGATAACTTCTGTACACCTTTTCACTACAAAAAGATAGCTGCACACATGCTCATGCCAAAGAGCATCCCTTACCTACATACTTTCAGCTTAGCCTAAAACCCATGTGCAGCAATATTTTCCTCTCCAAAAGGTTTCAAATTTTAACTTATACAAAAACATGCAGAAGCACCAAAAACACAAAAGTTCAAAAGAATACCAATACAGAGATAAAACACCTACTACTACTGGAGAATCACCCATTTGATAAAATTCTAAATTACCCTCAATATTTTAACAACATTAATGTCACTTGGTAAAAACCAAAAATCTGTATCAATTGATCTTAGTATAATATGGAAAGCAACTAGTAACTTTTGGGTCTCTATTCTTGTCCAGAGGAATGCATTATTCTCCCATCACTTACCACTGCTCCTTGTTTAACACAGTAGCCAGCTTTGATAATAGCATTGTCTGGTGGAGGTTTAGCAGTGAAGTAAGGAAGGTGACTTTGTGACCGTTTCAAGTAATTTCTGTCACCTCCTTCCCCACATTCATTTAGTTCTTCTTTCTAGAATAAAGCAGAGAAAAGTTCAGGATGTTCAGCATTTGCTACAAAGCCCTGAAAATAAAAAGAGTATTTGGTTCCCTAAATATTTATCCTATGTTCCCAGAAACCCCATCTCTGATTTGTTTAGAAATATCAAAGCATTTGACACTGCAATACAGCAGTAATATCGATGAGACAAATATCTACATAAGGACTGCTGGAGAACTCCAGGCACTCCTCAAAACTACAGTTTGAAAACAGATTATGAACACATTAAAGCAGGACTACTAAAAACAGATAAAGCAATTAAAAATAGTATGTTGAAGACATAAGAAACAAAATGTTTACTTCTTTTTAAAAAAGTAAATCCATGGTGTGACTTAATTTAGGTGCAGTCTAGACAGTTCCAAAACTATGATTTGGACCAGTCAGGCAAGTCTTCAGAACAACCAGTCCCCCAATGTCACCTAAGAGGATAAGATAGTACACAGGGTGTCAAGCTCACTAGAATTTGAGCACACCATTTAAAAAAAATCTTGGCTTGCTGAGCCATTCAGTATCTTTCCTTTCTCCACTAAAAATGCAAAAACAATTATACCAGTTAAATTCAGTAATCAACTAATTGAAAAACTTTGATAGTACCAATGCCAGAAACGCATTTCATGCCAAGAATTTCAAACTCATATAGGAGTCTAATTCTTGGCGGCAGAAGTCAACACTTAAAAGTGTAATCTTTTATACAGTCACAGAAAGTAAAACAGCTGAAGGGACACCTAGATACCATATCAGGTAAATAATTTTAAAAGCAAGCTTATGAGAGAGTATGAGTGTTTTGGATGAGGATGGATGGATTGACAAATTTATTATTGATAAAATAAATGTATGTCACAGTATCATGACAAGATAGACACATAACACAACTCTTCCACTAAAAAAAAAAAAAACTTCCTTATTTGTTATGAAACTATTACCTGAGTAGGTGTAATGATGGGAACACCACCAACAATTTCTGTTCTGTAAGACACTTGTTTCTTTCCACCCGGATTTTCAACTTGGCGATTTAGGTTATCAGATTGACACAGCAGATCAGACTGCTTTGGTACCTGAGAAGTCAGACATGATGAATAATTTGAAAAGTTTTCCTCTATTTTAAGACTAAGAATAAAGCTAGTAATCCCCAATCTTAAGTACCTAAAAAGCTTCAATTATTATTCAAGCACTCACATTCAGTCTCCAGCAGGATTTCTACAACTGATTTTTAATTCTAAACAAATGGAAATATCTCAATAAGTAACTGTTTGCAACAGATATGTGTTAGACATCAGAAGAAAACTGATCTGTGGTTAAGACACTTGTAAGGAAAACTGGGTTCACTTTCCAGCTCTGCCACAAATTCCCTACCTAATCTTCAGCAAGTCAGTTTCTCTGTGCCATAATTTCTCATCTGTAAATAGAAACAGTACTCTCTTCCTCTCACCTTTATTCAGTTTTATATATTTTGACATTAAGCTCTTCGGAGCTAGGATGCTTGGTACATGTCTGAACAGTGTGTAGTACACTGATGCCACAAACTTAGTTGGTGTCTAGGTACTACTATAATGCAAAGAATTACTATTCATACAAAGCCACAGTGTAGATGTTTGACAAATGTCATTGCTGCTTGTTGCAGCCTTCTCACCCAAATTTCAATGCTTAGCACAAAGATATTTAAGTATTATGAAACAATATGAACTACACTGAAACTTTGCTTTAAGTTTAATATCTGAAGCAATGTGAAAAAAATGCTTTATTGAATGACAAGATACAGGTTTATACTTCAATACAAAATTCTCAGGGCTACAAAACACAATGGCAAATAATCATTAACATGGAATTTTGAAGGTGGGAAGTATGCAAATTGCAAAGAGTTGGACAATGGAATCCAAAGATTAGTATTCCACTGCAATTTAAGACACATTGGAGGATCTGTATGCAACTTATGCAAGTTACTCAACTTGATACACTACTATGAAGAAATCTCTGGACATTAGTGCTAATTTTTTGCTTCAGGGTGAGCTATTTCATCAAGGAAGGGGGGAAAAGGATGAAGTGTGCTATAGGAGCTACACAAAAGGAGAAAGGGACTACACTGAGTAATATTACTTACCTTTTCATTTGCTATGAGTGCTGGTGGGGTAGATCACTGTACCACAGCAGCACCAAAGAAAGAAAATAGGAGATCTAGTACTTTCCAAAACATAAGCAACGAGTGCTGAGGGAAATAACTTTTAGGAACAACCTGTAATTGTGTCTAAAACTGACACCCAACCTTGGCAAAATAGGATTATCTGGTAAAACAAAATGTTCAGGTAATACCTTTTGAGAAATACGTGAAGTAAAAGCAGTAAAAACATTCCACCTTAGCCATATTTGAAAACGGATATGTTTATCCCAGTTTGTTGAAAGCAAAAATGTTCTAAACTGTCTGCCCCAGCCCCACTTCCCAAAAATCTTTAGAGAGCTTTGTTACCTCACACAAAATCAAGTCATCAATGGTTGCAAAATAAGCATCCATTTATTATTATTATTATTATGATAATTAGAAGAAGCAGCTATTCCCTGTCCTCTATCTTGTTTGACTGTGCTCCTTGTGGCTCAGCAGGAGCTGTAGCCACAATGGCACCTCAGCAATTGAGCTGTTTCCAACAAGCATCTGACAATAAGGCTTCTTGCAAAGTCTCACATCAAGATCCATTATTTCCAAAGGATTTTTAATATTTGAACACCTTGGAATAGGTCAATCCTCTAAAGCTGAGCTAAAGGTGCAGGCTCTTCCGGAGCTTGGTTCTGCCTGTTCTTGAGTTTATGTCACATCTGAAAACCAAGTGGTTTTTTATCTTTGGGAGAAGTACAAATGCATCCTGTTCCAAAAGATAATATCTTTATAACTTGGACAAGCGTGCGTTCAAACAAACCAGAACCGAAAAACAAGGGTCAAGAAGGTCCTATTTAGGAAAGGCAGAGCAGTCTAAAAATATCAGATGCCTGGCTGATCTATTAGTTTGAATATTGTATATCTAGGTCTGGAATATTATCAAGGCAGCAACTTTTTTCTTTTCTTCAGAAGAGGAAGTATCTTGTTTATGAGGTTTACATTTCTTAATCTAATCAAAGTCTCAGTTAGGACAGCTTTTGCTTGTAAACACAAATGCTATGGGAAGAGACAACTACTACTTTTGAGTGGCTCTGATATTTGAGTACTGGAAATAATCTATTGACAAGTGGATGATAAAGTTTCCAAGAGCCATAACAGCATACGTAGGGGAGTTTGATTGCAGAAAGTACATCTGAATTAATCTGGATAAAACAGCACTAATTAGGAATATGCTTACTTCTTTTGCTAGCTGTACTCCTAAAGCACACTATAAAATACACAAAAAACAGAAGAAACTTAGGAGGCACAGACTGTCATTCTAGATTAAAGTTTGTTAGTTTAACAAAAAGGATTTAACTGAGGCACATTAAAGTGCAATAATCTGAGTAATAAGTGTGAAGTCTGAAGGTTTTATATTAAATGACTATGCTATAGAAAAAGGTTAGAGTATAACCTTTGTATCAATCTAGTTGCTACAATTAGACAAGCCTCCTACAAATCTTGATTAATTGGATTATGTTCCATTAAGGGCATTTCTGAACTTAGTTCAGTTAGGGTTCATATTTTCAAGATTTTAACAGACAATTTTAAATAATTTCATGAAGTTCGCAAACGTAATTTACAATCAGAATTAAGGTTAAAATTCATTTCAACTCTGTTCAAGTGACGGGAGGTTTAACATCTGAGTAACAAGAACATACATTCAGTTTTCTTCAATTCTGTATCAGACCTATGTCATTGGACCCCTCATCTGAGGGACGAAATTCCCCTTGACTCCTCTGGTACTAGCTCTAAATTTTGTATTTGGAAATTTTAAGACAACATGGCAATATGTTGTTGATTTTAGAGATGCCTTAGAGAAGATAGACATTTTTCTTCTAAGAAAAATATTTCAATAGAAATATCATTAAAATAGATGGTGCAAAATTGTGGGCCAGATTTGTTTAAGGTCCAGTTTCTTTGTTCTAGTCTGGAGGTTCATGGAGTTGTAATGCCTATGAATCTCTTTTTGGCTGGGGACACTCAAAATAGCCAGGTCCTGTACCACAAAGGGGTCGAGTAAAGTCCTCAAAGTTACCGCACTCTAGGTTTCATGATTGGCATAATGGCCATAGCTGGCCAGAGTAGTTTAGAGCAGTCTTGGAATCAGCCTCAGAGATTGTAACTGGTTCCTCTATAGCACTCCACTACACATTGCACCCAGTCAAAACTGGATACTACAAAAATCTGTCCCCATATATTCAATTCTTTCATTGCTCATAAACCACATGAGCAGAACTCAAGAATTGAGAAAAAAGATTGGAAGTATGCACAAGCAGTATGTTTTATACCCTCCTTTACGTCACATGGTCTTCCTATAAAATGCTAAGTCTGCTCTCTCTCCTTTCTGCATCCTCTCTCACAAGCCAGGATGCATTCTGTGACTGCAGCTGAAGAATTTTCCACAGAATCCTTTGCCACTGAACAATGCTCCAAAACCTAAACTTTCATTTTCGAAAATGTTTCATGTACTTATGCTTGTGCAGAAAAAGATTTCCTGACATGAACTAAATATAAAGTAAACCAATGTAATGTTGCCTTCCCTGAACTTTCAGGTAACCTTAAACATCTTAGAGAGAGGTGGGCTGTCTCCTTTATCCCAATTCCTCCAACAGCTCTTCAGATATGAAGAACTCCAATTATACCCATTGTACTGCCAAAATTCCCAGCTCCACTCTCAATATCAGGGTTATCTCTTAGGATTAATATATCGTTATGGCATATTAGAATCAGAAATTGAAAACAGAGACAGCATAAACATTGATTTAAATAAAAATGGGTTACTGTATAGTTTATATTCATTTTGTCTTGAACTTATTAAAAAGTTTATTTTTTAAAAAACTGAAAACCTGTTGCAGAATTACCAGTGTCACATCAGAAAGTTGCAGAATCCAAGTACGTTGCAGCAAGTTGGACCTAAGTTCTGTATGTGGGGGTCTTAACTACAGTCCACGCTTTAATCTAACAGAAAAAAAAATTGATTCTGCAGCCCAGCTTCCCCTGCAATTCTGGATGCCTGGGCTGCTCCCCTCCACGCTGCACCTCACATAGGTGGATTAGCATTTTGGAGCCATGCATTCTGATAATTGCCCCTCTGCTCCCCCTTGCCAACAGATTTTTTTGCCTACGCAGCAGCAGGCTGTTCAATTGCTCTCGCCATCATTCATTATTTCCTTTTTTTATTTTTTCCTTTTCAACTTGGGCAGTAGTGAGCAGTTTCTTCTTTTCAGCTTACTCCTCCCTCCCTGGGTCAGTTAACACACTGGTGGTTTAACCCACCCCAAGCCTCTGCTGCAGCATCTCCCTGCCTGCTCCTCTGCCCCATTCACGCATGGCAGAGCAGCCAAGAAAGCACCACGTCAAAGCCAAGTGGTGCTCTATTTGTGAGGCTCGATAGATAGTGAGTTGTGCCCCGGCCCACACCTAGACAACTGACCCTAATGCTAGTAGGTCCTGGAGCTACAAGTAGGAAGGACTGGTGGGGTGTCCTTTCCACCAAAGCAGCTGCAACCCCATGGGAAAAATGAACTGAGAACTGCAGTGCCGAGTAGGGAGAGGCTCCAAAAACAAGAAGGACCTCAGTCAGTCAGTTCAGGGAAAGTGCCAGGTGACCCCCTGAGAAAAAAAGAAGAAAGGGCCATAAGTCCAACCAACTCCCCCTCACCTCAAGTCTTAAAGTGGGTCCTGAGAGCCCTGGGGAAAGAACCAGGGCTTCTGCCCTTCCCTCTCAATTTGACCAAGAGGACTCTGATGAGAGAATGGCTCCGAGTGGGGGAAGGATCCAGGCAGATCTCTCGAGAGTGCTTCAGGCTCTAAGGCAGGCAAGCTGCAAAATGCCTCAAAGCAAAAGCAGAGCTTCTATACACTCAACACACCCCAAAATCAGCTAAAAACCTAAAGTAAAAAAAATCCAATAAAAACAAAAGGGAAAGAAAAAACCTACAGAAAATCCAGGAGATACAAGTTCTGACTTCTTCCTGCTCTTCTCCTTCCCATTGAGGAAGGTAAGCCATTGGACTCAAAAAAATACAGCAGAGGTTTTCCCGCCCTGAGAAATTCCAGATTATGTTGAGAAAGGCTGTCTTCAGAATTCAAATTCAACTTGAACAGGCTCCCTAGAGTAAATTCTCCCTTTAAAATTCTCTCGAGGCTGCAAACAACACACACACTCACACAACTTTGAGGTCTCTTCTGCCACCCTCACAGCAGCCCTGGTAGCTATCTGCTTTTCAAGAACATCTCAGAGCCCTCAAGGAGAGAGCACCTCAACTTTGGTTCAATTTTAAAGAAAAATCTCCCTAGCAATAGCATTAGTAGCTGGCGCCTCAATGGATGCAATGAAGTTTTCAGTCTAAGTCATGGCTTCCAGCTCAATAGCCAGGCACCAGCTATGGATCCAATCCTGGAAGGTGGATACCCATTCCAAGCAGGTCCTATGCTTGGCCAACTTTGCATGCTCCCTCCTTTGGAGAAAAGCTGGAAAATATGGTGGCTGATAATGTTGCAAAAGCCACGCAGTTTCCCCCTTCACCACTAGGTGTCCTCAGGAGACAACGTATAACAGCCTTCAGACAGTACTGCTCCTACTGACCTCCATCCTCACAGAGGAATCAGATAAAGGGACCTCAGACTCTCCAAAGGAAAACAGTGGAACTGAGGTGCGGGCAAGGGGAGAGTCCAGAGGGATCTCAGCTCCTCTCACCCAATCCACTTTGTGACAAAGACCACAGATTCATTTCTGGGTGAGACCTAAGAAGCAGAATTTCCCATGTCCTAGAAGAATTGTTCATATCAACTATAGACAAGTGGATCTGGGAGATGGTGAACCAAGGATACTGCCTCAAGCTGTGAGCTTCACCCCATCCATTCTTCATCATGTCACCTATTTCCAATGAACCCATAAAATGCAGTTTGATCCAAAACGAAATTTCATCCTCTGGATAAAGAGAGTTCCCTCAGAAGAAAGGTTTTCTGGCTTCTACTCCATATTCTTCACTGTTCAGAAGTGCACGAGAATGAGAGGTAGTGGTATCCGAGCCATGCTTGACTTCAAAAGATTCAAGTGAAATACGGAAATGTTTCAGATGGAGACTCTATGTCAAGAAAAGTTCCTTGATTCCATCAACCAGGGGGGAAAAAGAAAAAGAAAAAACAAAAAACACTCACCTGGGGCAGAAATAGACATCTTGATAGCAAAGAAATATTCCTGAAAATCCAGGATTCTATTTTCTTGCTCTGGAGCTGCAGAAAGCCTCCTATGGCACTGTGCCTTCAACTGCTGGGCCTCCTGGTGTCGTGAATAGGGATCACCTCATGGGCAGTCACGCATCAGACACCTTTCAAGCCTTCTCATGGCTTGTTCCAATATAAACTAAAGATGCAGGAGGATCATGGAATGCCTATGTGCACAACACATCTTGAAGAATAGTTACTAAAGGTAACTAACCATTTTTTTCTTCAAGTAATTGTGCACATATACATTCCACCTTAGGTGACACGTAGCAATTCTGTTACAGGTGACGGGTTTTCAGGTCAGCTGAACAGAGACTGCAATGTGGACTTGCCAAAGATGGCACTGTCAAAAGAGGCTTGAGTGATAGCATAATGTCAGGAAAAGGAATGTACGGCCCACCATGTTACCACTGTACATATGTACATTATGGAAACATTGCTCAGAAAGGCTGATGAAGTAGACTTGGCCCTCGTGAAATCAGCTGTTACTCTCAGTGGAGGACAGACCTTTTGCAAGATCATAGCAAAGCTGGAAACAGTCAAAGATGCTGTGTGATATACACGGAGTTAACACTGGCTGGCCTTTGCCCTCTTGGCATAAGTTATGCAAGGCCTACTAGAAGTTCTGAACAACTTAGTGGGGTTGAAATAGAATGCCAAACATCTTAAGTATGAAGTCTTCTCTCTACTTTGGAAGAATGAGGTTTAGGAAAAAATACTAGAAACTGAATAGATGGATTCAATTCAAGTAAAGAACTTCAGATGTGGTCTGAGAGGCACATTATCTTTATAAAAACATAGTGGGAGGTCTCAACTAGCAGAGCTTACAGTTGGAAAACTTCCTTGCCAAAGTAACAGCCACTTGAAAACAAACAGTTTTCATGGATAGCAGAGATAGCAACATCATTGCCAGGGGCTCAAATAGCATGCCCTGGAGCAAAACTTTCTGCACATGTTGTTCGGGTTGGTGGTGAACAAATCTATCAGATATTCCCACTGCTGGAAGATCTGGAGGAAGATGTCCTTTCTGACAGACCACTCATGATGGTCTACAAAAACCCTGCTGAGAAGTCCACAGTAGTGTTTTTTACTTCCAGGGTATGGAAAGCTTTCAGGGACACTCCATTTCTGATGCACAAGTTCCATAAACAGATGGCTTCCTGACACAACTGAGTGGATCTGGTATCTCCTGATCTGTTGAGATGAAACATAGCAGTGCAACTGTATATAAGCACTTGCACTACCCAATTCTTGATGGTGGCCATAAATGTATTGAAGGCACACTGAATGGCTTACAGCTCCAGCACATTTATGTTGAGAGAGACTTCTTGAGATAACCACAGAGGTTGTACCCTCAAGCATGCTAAGATGAGCACCCCTACTGCTCACTGATGTATCCATTGCTAAAGTCATGGTTGTCTCCGATGGTAGAAGAAAACCATTGAAAGTGTCCCATGGTCCCGACCACCAGTCCAAGGACTGAAGCACTTGGGGAGGTACATAAATCCACATAATGAGGTGAAGTCTGGCATGCAGTCACTTAAGTGCACGATGCCATATGCCCAAGAAACTGTAGGCAGAAATGTTCTGTTGTGACTGGGTTGGATTGTAGGGTTTCAACCAGAGAGAGTAGGTTGAAACCTGCCCATTGGCATTGGTCACTGTGGCTGTAGCAACAAGGTCTGCCCCTAGGAATGTAATGCTCTGTGTCAGCTTCAAGTTTGACTTGTCCAAATTCAGTTTCAGGTCAAGATGACTAAAAAGCTGCCAGATAACGAGGATGTTGTGCTGCACCTGGACTCTTGAGGCACCACAAGATATATTGATGGTGACCAGGATATATTGCCACATAGAAGTATGAATCCTGTAAATCGAGGGCAGCATACAAATCTCCACTCTGAAGGGAAGGGATAACTCAAGCAAGGGTAACCATCTTGAACTTGATTTTTTTTCATAAAACAGTTCAACTTCCTGATGTCCAAAATGGGTAGAAGACCCCTGAACTTTTTGGGGTGGGGAGGAGAGCAGGAAATACTGTGAATAAAATCCTTCCATTTTGTGATGGCAAGGAATCTCCTATTGCTCCCAACTGCACAAGAGACTGTACTTCTTGGAGCAATACAATCTCGTGAGATGGATCCCTAAAAAAAGGGATGGTGAGGATGGTGAATTGGATAATGTATTTCTTCTTTTCTGTTTGGAGCACCCATTTGTTTGATATTATTTCCTTCCAAATGCTGTAAAAATGTAACAGGTGTCTTCCAAAGGATGGGGTAGGTGGTGAAATCAGTATGCTGTCCTCTAGTAAGCAGTCAAAATGAATGCTTAGTGGTGGTAGATATCTGCTGAGAAGGACCGTTTGCAGATGACAATGACTGGCAGCGACTGGTCCTATCTCTTGGAGAAGTCTTAAGATCTCTGCTGAAAATGCAGTCTAACAGAGTTGAACCCTGGACTGTTTCCTCTTCGTAACTGAAGGATAGATTCCTACCAATCAAAAAGTCACCCAACAATTCTTCCAAGTACGCATGGTTGCATCACTCTTAAAACAGAAAAGTTTAGACCCCATCAAACAGCAAGCCCTTGATTGTTCTCTGCAGCTCATTTGGTATTCTGGACATCTAGTGCCAAGAGAAACTTCTCATAGCAATGGCCATGGACCGAGAAACAGTATCTGCTGCATTGATAGCTGCCTTGAGTGAAGTTCTTGCCATGAGATGACCTTCAGAGACTAGAGCCATAATTTGTTCCCTATACCCTTCTGGCAGTTTGTCCGCAAACTCAATGATCGCAGAAAAATAAATGAAGTTAAACTTGTCCAATGGAGCTTGATAATTGGCAACCCTTATTTGGAGAACTTCTGTGGAGTAAGCCTTTCTCCTACAGACAGAGTTTTATGCTCCTTGTCTTTAGGAGTGGCTGTAGGATGTGACTGGTGGGAGCATACTCATGAGCTGCCATAACCACCAGAGTCAGGATTGGTAGGAGTTAAAAAACAAATCAGTGTCCTTCTCAGGGACTTAATATCCTCTGTCCATTCTTTTGGCACTTGGTAGTATGGAAGCCAGGGTCTGTTAGTGGGTTTTTGCTGGTTCCAGCAATGACTTGTTAATTAAAAGGGCAACTCTTCCCAGAGCTGGGGTCTTTAAAACATAAATGAGGGTATGTAGATTTTCTTGAAAGAGCTCCATCTGCATTCCCAGCAAAGTGGCCAACTTGTCTCATCAGGTCCTGAAAGACCCTGGCATCCTCTGGGGGCAAAGAGGTAGACTAAAGTATGACAGTGTCATCCGGAGATAAGAAGATATGTGGAAGGACATCCAGGGGTTCCTCCATGATTCCTCCTCCCTCAATAGGGTCCAATCCTGTGATGGGGTAGATAGGCTGATAAGCTTGCTCAGCTGGTTCTTGAACTGGAGGAGGGCCATCTTCTCGTGAGAGAGACTGATGGGATCCTAAGCTCCCTTGGGACAGACAACAACCAGCAAGGCTCAGGAGGGTATTCTGCAGTGGGTTGTTTGAACAGGAGGGCACTATATGGGGGCTTCCTTATAAAAGGACCATTCCTTAGAACCCGTGTCCCTGCTCTGTGGCCAGTTCAGTGATCTAAAGGACTGTGAAGGCGATACCTGTCCCTCAGGCTCGGAGTCCAATGAAGAGACGTAGGACTCCTCAGGCAATGGAGAGACTGTCCTCATTGGAATCCAAGGGCTATCAGTAAGGGACACACCCTGGATCAAGAGATGGTGTACGACAAGATGATCAGAAAGCAGAAAATGCAATCTGTGCTGGAGAATCTGCCATTGCTGGCAGAACAGCCTGAAAGAGAGAAGAGACAACATTAAAGGTTCCACTGACTGCATCAGCAGTACTGGCGGGTGCTAAATGCATCGACAGTGCTGATCACATCAATGGGACTTCTGACTGGTGGCACTAAGTGTGTTGAGTGCACTGAAGAAACCAGCAGTGAATACTGAGCTGGGTGCAGTAGTGGAGAGTCCAATACTGGGGGACACATCAAGTTTCTTGCAGACCGAAAGGCCAGTGGATTTGAAGGTATAGAGGCAGATAAGTGATCAGGAATTTAGTGCCTGCTGCAACAGTGGTGCCAAGATAACCGAAATGCTGACTAACCATTAACAAAGCTACAAGGAGCTCTGACTCTTGACAAAAGCAGTGAAAAGAAATCAAGAAAGTGACAGTTGACGCCCTTTTTATGCCCTGAGCTGGGTATGTAGACAGAAGCACCACCTACTAGGACTGCCAGCAAAAGTCTCCAACTACTAAACACAACACACTGAAGTGTATGTGCACGATCTCTCTAAAGAGAGCAAAAGCCTGTCAGAGAGCACTTTTCCACTGACTTCAATGGGGTTTGGTTGAGGCCCTGTGTTGTGACCTTGATACAAAATAATTACTCCCCACTCCCTCCATAAAAGGACAATAGGAGCCCTATGTTACAGAGTATTCAAACTCAGTGAAGTCTGCCTAGCCGGCAAAGTTTTACCCTACATTTGGTAAGCTGCACTGGTACTTGATATCCTGAACTGAAACAAAAACAAGGAGAGTTCTGTAGCACTTTAAAGACTAACAAATTTAATTTCAGCAGGCATAAGCTTTCATGGGCATCTGAGGAAGCGGGCTGAAGCCCACGAAAGTTTATGCCTGCTGAAATTAAATTTGTTAGTTTTTAAAGTGCTACAGAACTCTCCTTGTTTTTGCTGTATACGGACTAAAACGGCTACCCCTCTGAACTGAAACAGTAAACCCACTAAAATTTGTTGTCAGGAATGCTGATTCCCTGTGCCAAAGGAATTTCTAATCTGTAATGATAACTACAGAATGCACAAAACCATACAGAATATATGTCCAGAGGTTACATTTTGAAAAAATTAGCAATCAAAATGCAATAAAATTCAACACTGCCTAGAATGTTAGCAGTACCATAAGTAACGCCACTACCTATGTACATATGAAAAACTATGCCAATTTATGCCTTCATATTATATTTGGAATCTTCTCCTTAGGCTAAGTGTTATCTCATAATTCTGCTCATGAAATAACTTTAAAACAAACTAAAACAAACAATAGATGGTCAGTATTTAAACAATCAGATTTGCTTCTTTGGTAGGCAAATGAAGTTTATCAATCATATTCAGCCCTTTTGAAATGCAAATTTGACATGTTATAATCTCCCGTGACAAAGTCAATTCCTTGATTTTGAACTACAATGAGGTATTCAACGATTAGTAAAAGCCATTTAGTGAACATGCAGCTTTTAACAGAAAAAAAATCTTACTAAGTTTTAAGTGAACATAATTTACTCCATTCTTAAAATGCTAACACTGTAGAGTACTTCTTTGTGTGATCACTAAATGTTTCTGTTCAGGTTTTTTTTTAAATACAAGGATCAAAAATTCCATCTAATAAATTGCTTTGATATAGTTTATTCCTTAAATAGAAAGCAACAGTAACAAATCTGAAGCAGAAACAAAGTATTTTTACAAATATATTTGTAATTCCACTGAAAAAATTAGCAATATCAAGTAGCCACGTCAACACTTAGAAATCCCACTTCCCTAGATACCCTATAGAGGCGCCAGTTACTGAAAACTGGAGCTGGAGAACAAATACTTGCACTGTGCTCAGTCTGAGTCTTATGCGTTGATTTGGAGGCACACTTATGAAGTTTCTTCTCTGAAACTGCACAAAGGAAAATAGATAAAGTAACCTCTGCTTCATGAAGAGATCACATGTATATGTGAGTGTTTTCTGTCATGTGGTAACAAGCTGTTCCAGTGCAAGACAAATATGCAACAACCTCTATGAGAACAACTTAAAATTAAATTAACACTTCACAGTCAGGACAATGCCATGATATACAAGCAGCTTGCATTAGATACAATTGAAGATCAAAGCCCCCTATTACGTAATAAAGCTTATTTTCTCAGAATATTACTGAATTAATTACCAGAAGGGACCAGAAAAAAAACTGCATTGGTTAAAGGTACAATATGGTCTTACCAACCTCTTTCAAAATAGAGGAGGAAAAAAAAAAAAGAAAGAAAAAAGACATACCAAATACTTTAAAAACTAATCATCAACTAAAAAGTACACTTCAGTAATATTTTTACAATACCGTAAAAAGCAACACCTACTACTATTGAAAAATTAAATTAAAATCTATTTTTGTCAAATTTTCAAAGTAAAAACAAAAAATCTTCAGTTAGTTTTCCTCTTTCCCTTGTAGAGTCAGTTTCTTCTTGTATGGGGCTTAGCAATAAGGGTAGAGAACAATTTTTAAAGAAAGAAAAAAATTTAAAACCACCAAAAAAAAATCAGCAATGAGCCTTCACAGCAGATGTAAAATTTGAGATTGACTAGATTTCAATTTGACAGTGTCTCCTTAAAGATTATTAGTACTCTCAAATGTGGAAAAATTAATAAAACTACTTACTGTGATTTTGGTAGCTTTGTTCAGAACATTTACCCATTCTACTAGGTCTTGCTGATCATTGGCTTGTAGAAAATATTTTCTCATCCCCGCATTCATAACTGTTAAGATATTAGAAAGTAATTAAATTGCACTGAAAGAATAATTGAAATCAGACAATTTAAATACTCAACTTGGATTATTCCATCTTCCTCCTCTATGCAACACTGTCACAGAAATTATCTCATGAAGTTACAGCTACTTCAGGTTTATATCATTTTACACAAAGCTAGATAATTTCTCAGATGTGAATTGGATTTTTCAAAAGCTTTCCAGTTAATACTTTACTATCCAACACAGGAATTGCCATAAGAATGAAACAAGAATGAAGCATAGCATTAACTATTAGTCAAAAGTTTAAAAAACACCAGTGAACATTTGGCTGGCACCATTAACAATGGTGTATCTACAATATAATATCTATATAATTTTTGTCTATAATATGATTAAAATAGTTCAGCTACTTGACTTCAGAGCTGAATTATCTGTGCCAGGTACCCTGAAAACACCCATCTTCTTTAAATTAGCTTATCTATTGTTTAAAAAACCTAAAATATCCCCAGCAACAGCTGCCAGCTAATTACTTTTAGCTCAGTAAGTTGTAATTTTAAGAAGCCACTGAACACTTATAAAAGAAATTAATATTCTCCATTTCTATTAGGAAGGAAATCAGGAATATAAACAAACTATTTAGAAAAAGCAGCCACTACTGGTAGTACCTAATAACAGAACTGCAGAATATATGCTGGTTTCAATTTATTTTTTAAAAGTGATTTGACAGATGTGTAATACACTAGAACTTACCAAAACAGAATTCTGCCTTTGGCCTTAGCTTAGTCGCATCGCTAACCTATTAAGAAAATTAACATGTATAATAAATACTAAGTGATATTACATGTAATATAATATACACACTGGCTATTGTTCAATAAAAAAAATCAGTTTAAGATTAACTCTCAACATTAGAAGGAAACAAAACATATGCTTCTATTCCTTAAGTTTAAGGACCCATCTCATTCCTGGAAAGTGAAAGCCACTCCTGACCATTTGTTAAATTTGAGAACTTCACTACTTCTGCCAAGCATCTGAAGCTCTACAAGTGAAGGAAGCTATTCTGATATCTTTATTTTAGGATTTGAAACTGCTACCCATTAGTATTTCAGTACAATGAATGTGAAATCAACAGCAGAGTCCCTTTTGGACTTCATGGAGTCTCCAAAACCCTTTAGATTTTATTAACTTCTCCCTCTTCCTCTATGCTTTTCTAATGTCCTCATAGTATTCTCACCCCAAACCTGATTTGTGCACCTTTTCAGATTTAGGACTTGAAATGTCTAGAAGAGCTGGGTAATTTAAGGCAAATTAAGCTATTAAGAGGTGAATTAACATAGTTGTAAGCAAATCTGTGGTAGTGCCCCTGGACATCTACCTAACCTTATGACCCAACCAATGTGATCCACAGTTAACAAGAATAAAACAAGCCTGGAGAATGGACTGTACATGGTAATAAACAAAGAATGTAAAGGGGTCAAGAAAAATTGGAGAGAGGAAGGACAGGAATGAGAAGTATGGACAAGAAAAGGCAATTTCATTTTCCCTTTCTTCTCCCACTTTTATTATTTCTTACAGGACAATGTAACACTTCCATCAATCTAACCTCAAAATTTGCTCCCTTCTACTCCATTTTCTATGAATTTGTTAGAGTACTTTGCACCCCTACGTGTTTAGTTTCTATTAAGTTGTTTCTAGAAGTTTCCTGTGTTGCTGTTTAAGAGACTATATGATCTGCAAACTCTCTCATTAAATGAGTATTCTTTCCTTTGTAAATGGCTTCAATTTTCCCAGGGGCAAAATGGAATGGAGATTAATAGGTAAAAATTCAAATTAGAGTTCAACCTGAATCTGCAGTTTAGAATACTAATTCTATTACATACAAAGGCAAACAGTTGGAATTACATTTTTTGAAGCAAATCTAGACATGTATCACTAAGAACCTGGTAAAAACAAAGCCTAGAAAGATTTCTGCATTGCATACTACTTGGACTAACTCTAGTGCTTTAAATGTTTCTTGAAATTTGAGGAACAGTAACCACATTAAAAATTTTCTTCAAATATAATATCAGATGTACTCCCAAAAGTACCACCTGTAATTTCAGAGATAAGGCCAAAAAGGATCACTGTGATCATCTAGTCTGACCTCCTGAACAACACAAGGCAAGGATAGCCCTGAATTAATTCCTATTTGAACTACAGCACAGCTTTCAGAAAAAATCCACTTGATTTAAAAGTTGCCAGTGACAAAGAATCAACCACAGTTCTTGATAAATTGATTAGTGGTTAATTACCCTCATTGTTAAAAATGTATGCCTTATTTCCAGTCCAAATTTGTCTTGCTTCAACATTCAGTCACTGGTTCTTGTTATATCTTTATCTGCTAACTCGAAGGGTCCATCTTCAAATTTTCATTCCCCATGTAGATACTTATAGACTAATCAAGTCACCTCCCTTAACTTTCTCCCTTTTAATCTAAATTGATTGAGTTCCTTTAGTCTATAAGATATGTTTTCTAATCTTTTAATCATTCTCTTGGCTTGTCTCTGAACTCTCATCAGTTAAATAATTCATTAAGGAGTTCTGGCAGCTTCATAAAATCA
Source organism: Emydura macquarii macquarii (assembly GCF_026122565.2). Taxonomy (NCBI): domain Eukaryota; kingdom Metazoa; phylum Chordata; order Testudines; family Chelidae; genus Emydura; species Emydura macquarii. The sequence continues at coordinate 4,129,889 of NW_027132509.1, read as the reverse complement.
CAGCTGCTAAAATCACCAAAACCTATGGTTTACAATCTTAGACATAGACAAGAAGTATATCACTTATATTTCAACTGACATACCTTTGAAATGTAGGTAAGTTTAATGGATCCAACAGGTGGAGATCCAGATGGAAGGTTCTAAAAACCAAGCACAATAATACAGTATGAAACTAAGTTATCCTCCTACCACATAACATGTTCAACATATATGCATCAAATACAAGGAAGCTAATCAAAGCTTCATGAACAAAAAAGTTCTATATACTTTAATTCATAATACAACATTCAATACAATGTATGCTTTAACAGGATTTAAACTACTTGGTTTCATTTATTAAACAAACAGCTGGTAATTAATTAAAACTGAATTGTTGTTGGAAACAATGCTAGTGTTAATTGTTTTTAACTGTTAATTGCATCTTATGCATTTTGATAGAAAAGAGACATTAATCCACTTCTCAGCTACCTCCAAGGATGCCTCCGTTATGCAATAGTACTTTCTAAAATACATTAAAAATCCAATCTCTTGCAACAATACTAAGTGAACTGGAGGAAAACGGGAGGTGTACAAGTTCCTTACCAGCAATGGTAAGCATATGAGCCTGATTGTCTCAATCCAAACTGCAGTCTCTTGAAACTAGAACAGCAACAAGTTCCATACACTGGCCTATTAGCATATTAACATGTATTTGTGTTATTTTTCATAACAAGTTTATAGTTTGTAATTTAAAGGAGCAAAACAACTGTGTAAACAATTCAGTGACAAAATATGGTCAACTTTCTATTTAATTTGTTTCCAGTAAAACTTACTCTGCATCTTTGTTTTGTTATATCTTCTACCTTCAGTTTCACTCCACTTCCGTTCCATAATAGGGTAAGGAATACTTTTATATTTTACATTAAAAACATAGGCACGGAAGAGGAGAAAGAAACACTGACTAACAAGAAAAGCTAGTTCATGATCCGTTTTGGGGGAAAAAGTGCAATTAAACCAAGTTTGTCATATACGTATTTCCCTACATTTACTTTCTCCTCTTACCATGAATTCTTCCTCAAGTTGGTCCTTCCTTACACTATCACTCCCTCTCCTACCCTTGCACATCCACACACAGTTTCAATGTTTTACCATACACCTAGTAACCAGAAGAATAAATCTACGAGTCAGATTCTGATAACAAATGAGGACTGCCCAATGCAACACCCATATACTAGAGACCCCTCCCTTCCAACAACTCCTGGGAAAAGGGACAGTGCTGGAATCCTTACCGTTCACTGTTCCTAGACCCTATCTGGTTGCTGGAATGGAGCAGTACTCTGTTTCCCTTTCCCATTCCAGAGCCACCTGGATGCTGCAAGGCAGGTGATGTCTCCTGGCGGTTACCTTTTCCTTCAGCCTCTTGGATACTGCAAGGAGTATTCTCCACTACTCTGCTTTCCACCCTGGTCCCCTCTCCAACTACTCCTTCCTAGTGGAGGAGTCTTCAGTGTGTGCTCTCCCGCAGCTTTATTAAGCAGCAGTGTAAAGTTAATTTTTTTGTGGTAAGTCCGAACCGTTTTTACTCTGCTGCTGCTCAAATAGCTCTAAGCAGCAGCAAGGACACAAAAGAGGTTTTGCAGACTGAGAAAGATGACATAATAGTTTACATTTATTCACATTTGAAAGAGTCTTTGCAACCATAAAGGCTAGAAACTTTACATTCTGCAGAAATTAACAGTGAACCAGGAAAGCTTCCCTCTCTGCCTAGTTGAATTAAGTGTAAAATGGGCCTTCATCTGGCAGAACAGTTTTCATACTAATGTATTCTGCTTTCATACAGTCTGTATTTTGGAATAATGAACACTGTATATAGATGTGCTGCTAAACGTGGTCTTATGATCGTCCATTTCCTAGACTTTGAGTACATTTACACAACAGCAAATACAAGCCTCTTCCTTTGCCCCCCCCCCCACACCTTTCAGTAGATGCAAAAGACTCCTGTGCAGGAGTAATTATGCTACAAAAGGGAGAGCCACACAGACAGTGCATCTTATGCCACTGCCTGCTCCTTGAAGTGGCCATGATGCTGTGTATAAGGTGACCATTTATATCACTGTTGTTACTACTGTTACACTTTGTATAAGATTTATGGAAATTGTGTATCATGTAAGGTGTCAATGGAAAAGTTATGATTTCCTAAGTATGATTATCCTGTTTATATGTCTGTATCATGTCTGTATCCGAATTTATAAATACTGGCTATGTGCTTGTATCTTAAACCTGTATTGTATTCCTGGGTAACACCTCACAGACAGATTTACATCAGGGCTAGACAGCTATATACTGATGGCCCATCAAGGACACTCAGCTCCCACAAAGGGCCATAGAAGAAACTCATCCCGCCCACATAGCTCTTCCTGAGGTTGCATCAGACAGCAAGGATCCAATGGCTACCCCCTGTGATTCAACAACCATGTAAGGACATGTGATATGTATGCTCAGTGATCCTGGACTCCATCTTGGTCCAGTAACTTTCCACAAACGAGGGCTTTGTCTAGGACAGTAAGATTCCATGCACATGGCAGAGGACACGCAAGACTCCTGATAGATCTCCATTTTGCCTCTTTCCCGCACTAATTCTTTGGACTGTGATTTACAATTAAAAGGAGTATTTCAAACTATGGACTGAGGCCTTCAAATCTTTTGGAAGCTACCAAAGAGACTTTTGCAAGCTAGCCATCTATTCCATCACTGTTTCAAACCTGATATAAGGACTTTGTAATCACTTATATGTAAATGAATCTTTAACCATTCAATAACTCTTTTTTAATAGTATTAAACCTTTAGTTTTTAGTTACTGAAGGATTGGTATCAGCGTGATTATTGGGTAAGATCTGAGGTATATACTGACCTGAGTAGAGGGCTGATCCCTTTGAATTGGAAGGACCCTAATATCTGACCCAACTGTGATGAGTGGTTACTGAAAACCAAAGTCCAAGTGTCTGGATGGTGAGGTGAGCCAAGAATGCCTGAGGAGAGTGTGTTTTGGCTTCTTGTTAACCAGTGTACTGATACAGAAGGTCTTTTAAGATACTGGTCTGGTAAACTCTAATGTTAGAATAACCACCAGTTTGCGATGTGTCTGCCTTATTTCTCAGCAATCCTGAATTTCATATTCTCAGCTGTGACCCACTGAGGCATGGTGACAATAGCCCCCACAGAGCAGCTCTGCAGCCATTCTACAGCTCAAGATGACCAAATGAGTAGATTTTTTACTTCGGTCAAGACCCTTTCATTTGTGTGTGAGCATTAACATTAAAAGAACATAGAAACACCTGGATCAAACACTAAAATATACAGAGTGTTTGTATATCTTTAAAAGACAAAGTTTGAAGAACTGCACTTTTCACAACATTTCTATTCATGTGACAGAGACATAAGCACAGAAAGTTAAGAGGAAAGGAACAGCTCTACTCCCTACATTAATGGAAAACATCTGAAAGAGCTCTATTTAATTTCTTCTTTTTCACCTACAATTTCTGACTGCCTCAGCCTTAAATCACTTTGATCTACACTGCACTCTCCTTATTTCATCTGTGTTCTTTGATATAGTAAGATTCTACAACATTTCAAATGTAGTCTTACTAATACTTGGCTGCATGGCCTAAGAATATTTGCATGGCACAGTTTAGTTCAGCCGATTTATACTCCATGCCTTAAATGTCTCAATATCATGTTTTGCTTTTTTTTTTTTTTTTTTTTTTTTTTTTTTTTAAAACTGTTTTCCCCACTGTAGAAAACACATTGGTACCACCTACTGGGTAAGTAGCTTATACTCTCTAGATTTTATTTAAATTTAAAGACCTTTTCTAGATCCATATAGCATGGGTGCTACCTTTCCAAGCTAAAGGTACGAGCTACAATTTTGCTTTTCAAGTGGCTGATTCTGCTAAAGAGAAATTACTGCTGAACTGTGCAAAAGCACAAGTAGTGGCAGTAAAATAACTGCACAAAAGTTAAGTAACAGCCCTACGTAGTGAAACCAGAATGAGTATTGACAATTTTAGCTCACAAAAAGTAGAACCACCATCAAAGCTTGGATTCTACCACCATCACTTTGGTTATTGTAATAAAACAAGATTAAGTTTTGCTATTAACATTCACAAGTAATAATGAAAACTAAAGAGAATTAAACCTGCTGGGACTTAACTCAAGCTATCAATCAGATTTACGACCAAATGCTCATAGATGCAAGTAGTTCTAGTGACTTCAATCAAGTTTTTGGTGAATGTCAAGCAGAAGTAAAAAAGTTTCATTTTAAAACATGCCTAAAAATCTTTCATCTGTATTAACCTTCCAAAGGCCAAGTTTAAGCTCTCATGCTTCTCAATAAGAGTTAACAAACTGTCACCAAAATATTTAACTAGAGAGCTTTAAAATACTTATATAATTATTTCTTGCCCAACACCACAGATCTCAGGATTCTTGGTATTGGCACAAAAATGAAGCAAAATTTTACAGTACGTTTTCACAGGTTTTTTTAAAAACTTACAGAAATCCCATTACTGATTTAGATCTATTTTAAAGAAACAAATGAGGTTGTTGGTTTTGTTTTTTTAAGCTAAAATGTTTGTAATTAACCTTCTACAGATAAGATAGGCACAAACATTTGGTACTAAGACTGCTACAAATTTCAAATATCTGAATACTTCAAGATGAACACACATCTTGATAATATGGAAGCAGAGCTAAGAATTTAATAACTATTTTGCAATTGCAGAACACTTTCATCTGAGAACTACAAGTGGTTTTCAAATAAACATCAACACCTCATTAAGAAAGGCAAGTATTAAAAAGAAAAAATGCACTAACATACAGACCTAGTATTTCAATTATAATAAGTCCTAAATCTGCAACAAAGCTAAATCTGAGAGATCAAGTTTTAAGGTCCAGCGAGAACACTGATGGCATTAGTTGAGAATTATCCATTGCCAGAAGGAGAACATAAAGTATCCATCGCAACATTACTGCCTTTGATAACACTGACCATTAAAGTATCACATTTGCAAACTAAAGCAGGGGTAACAGGCCTGGTTTCTGGTGCTTCTGTGCACTTCTTGCTTGACACACTCAAATGGAGATCATAGAATCATAGAATCATAGAATATTAGAGTTGGAAGGGACCTCAGGAGGTCATCTAGTCCAACCCCTGCTCAAAGCAGGACTAACCTCTGCTATATCATCCCAACCAGGGCTTTGTCAAGCCGCAGCTTAAAAACCTCTAAGGATGGAGATTCCACCACCTCCCTAGGTAACCCATTCCAGTGCTTCACCACCCTCCTAGTAAAAAACTTTTTCCTAATGTCCAACTTAGACCTCCCTCCCTGCAACTTGAGACCGTTGCTCCTTGTTCTGTCATCTGCCACCACCGAGAACAGCCTAGCCCCATCCTCCCTAGAACCCCCTTTCAGGTAGTTAAAGGCCGCTATCAAATTCCCCCTCACTCTTCTCTTTTGCAGACTAAACAAGCCCAGTTCCCTCAGCCTCTCCTCATAAGTCCTGTGCTCCAGCCCCCTAATCATTTTGGTTGCCCTCCGCTGCACTCTCTCCAACTTGTCCACATCCTTTTTGTATTGGGGGGCCCAAAACTGGACACAATATTCTAAATGCGGCCTCACCAATGCCGAATAGAGGGGAATAATCACTTCCCGTGACCTGCTAGCAATGCCCCTCCTAATGCAGCCCAATATGCCATTGGCCTTCTTGACAACCAGGGCACACTGCTGACTCATATCCAGCTTTTTATCCACCGTTACCCCCAGGTCCTTTTCTGCAGAGCTGCTGCCCAGCTCGTCGGTCCCCAGTCTATAGCTGTGCATGGGATTCTTTCTTCCTAAGTGGAGGACTCTGCACTTTTCTTTGTTGAACCTCATTAGATTTCTTTTGGCCCAATCCTCCAGTTTGTTTAGGTCACTCTGTATCCTATCCCTACCTTGCAGGGTATCTACCACTCCCCCCAGCTTAGTGTCGTCCGCAAACTTGCTGAGGGTGCAATCTACCCCATCCTCCAGATCATTAATAAAGATGTTGAACAAAACCGGCCCCAGGACCGACCCCTGGGGAACTCCGCTTGTGACCGGCTGCCAGCTAGACATGGAGCCATTGATCACTACTCGTTGAGCCCTATGCTCTAGCCAGTTCACTATCCATTTTATAGTCCATTCATCCAACCCATACTTCTTTAACTTGCTGATAAGAATACTGTGAGAAACCGTATCAAAAGCTTTGCTAAAGTCAAGGTATATCACATCCACCGCCTTCCCCACATCCACAGAGCCAGTCACCTCATCATAGAAAGCAATCAGGTTGGTCAGGCATGACTTTCCCTTGGTGAATCCGTGTTGACTGTTCCTGATCACCTTCCTCTCTTCCAAGTGCCTTAAAATGGATTCCTTAAGGACCTGCTCCATGATCTTTCCAGGGATTGAGGTGAGGCTGACCGGTCTGTAGTTCCCCGGATCCTCTTTCCTCCCTTTTTTGAAGATGGGCACTATATTTGCTTTTTTCCAGTCCTCAGGGACCTCCCCCTGTTGCCACGAGCTTTCAAAGATAATAGCCAATGGCTCTGAAATCACCTCAGCCAACTCCCTCAGCACCCTCGGGTGCATTGCATCCGGCCCCATGGACTTGTGAATGTCCAATCCTTCTAAATAGCCTTGAACCTGTTCCTTCAGCACTGCGGGATGTTTGCCTCCTTCCCATTCTGTGCCACCCAGTACAGCAGTCTGGGAGCTGATCTTGTCTGTGAAGACAGAGGCAAAAAAGGCATTGAGTACCTCAGCCTTCTCCACATCCTCCGTCACTAGGTCGCCTCCCTCTTTCTTGTTGGTAACTAATTTTCTTCCTTGAACATATTCTCCTGTGGGTTCTGCCCATCTTGTCACCTCTCTCAATCAGAGTGTAAAGTTGTTCAGAAATTCAGTAAGGGAGACTTGAGCTGAAACATCTTTAATATGTTAATTATACATAGCTTTGTATATCTGTCACATGATCCACCTGGAGTGGTTGATTGCATTTCTCAGCATCTGGCAGAGATTCGGGGTATGGATGACAGCAAGCTGTCTGTATTGCGTCCAAGTCAAGACTACTTTACTACTGCTGCTGGCTGGTTGTGGATAAAAATAAAGAATACAGCAGAAAAAACATCAGTTGCTTCAAGTGAAGGTATGTGTCTGCCATTTATGTATTGGGTTTGCAGTCTGGGGGTCTGGTTAAACTTCAAGAAATTAGAAAATCAGGTAGAAGCTATGGCAAGGTCAGTTTCATCTCCACATAGCCAGGTCACCTCATTTATTTCAGACGCTCCTCTTGCAATCCTAATTCATGTCTTTGTCATTTTGATACTAGACTACTGCAATACACTCTCCATGGGAATACATTTTAGATCAATCTAGAAAATGCAGCTTGTACAGAATCTGGTAGACTGCTTGTGAAGCAGTGAGTCATTTTGTGAGCAAACTGAATGCATCTCATCTGTACTAGCTGCCTACTGTTTCCTGGATTGATTTTGACTGATGAAGATATAAATGGTTTTGGACCTACCTATTTAAGAGACTACCTCTTTCTTCTGGAGACTCTGCCACAGTTGCAGTCAGCAAAAGTGCATGAGTTAGAATTTCACTAGCATAATAGAAAGGGCCACGGATAGGGCATTTCACTGGTTTTTTTGCTATACTCACATTACTGTCAGGGTATCTCTATCTCTCACACACTCACACACAGTTTTTGAAAGTGTGTCACATATGAATTGTACATTTAAGAGTTTGTCAAGCATGCCCAGAATTTGGAATGGTGGTTCTTATATAATAATTCAGATCTCAAACAAAATATTTCTAATTATGAGCATTAGTTCTGAAAGCTACGTACTACCACAAAAAAATGAGGAAACAGTGTGTCATTTATTTCTAGACCTATAGATCTGCAAAACAGGCCTTAAAAATATCATTCAATTAGTTCAAATTAGCAACTTGCTCTTCCTAACACACACCAATTTTAACTTGATTGTAGGGGCCGCTGTTTCAGACAATTATAGGTAGAAACCAGAGAACTAGTGTAACTGCATAAAGCACTTATCTACAATTCCAGCATGAGATATTTTATTTTAAAATCATAGCAGAATTTCAGTTGAGAAAAGCAAGAGGGTAGTCAGGAATATAATTCACAAACCTATGGTATCATTAAAAATACTGAAAATTATTTTAGTTACTAGATCTTAATTATGTAAAATCTGAACAGTTCTGTGAAACTGAAATTTTAAGAGTTTTAATATCTGAGCTTTAAAGTTTCCCCAAGTCTTAGTCCTGGATCATAGACAAAAAAGAGAAAAAGCTTTTTCAACATAGAGAAAAGGCACCATGTTTAATAACAGATAACAATGGTTGTGCACATGAGCATACTGTATTATCCAATACAAGTTGAATTTGATTTCAGGAGTTTTCTGAACGTATACCTATATTTCAAATCCCAAATGACCATAAGTTAATCAATACCACTACAGTGGATGTTACACTGAACTCAAGATCTGCTTGAATTTTCCAAGTGTGATTGTGAATTCCAAATGCTAACAAAATTATTTAAGCTGTGAAATATACAGTTTTCCCTTACAAAGAAAGGGTTTCGCACAGTGGCATAATCAATGAATTGGGATACAAGTGATTTAGATACATAATAATTTACTTAAAAGCTTTCCTTAGAGCTTCAAGTTTGATGAAATTCATTCTGAAACCCTCTTCCATGTATACAATAGATTTGCTTTAGGTAAAAAATATTGCCCTCTAATAATGTCCAAAATTGTATCCCAGAAGATGTCTTACCTGTGGATTATCCATGTACCATACCAGATTGTCTTCCCTTTTGTCCAGTATGAAGTACCTCCGCAGAAATTTCCCACTATTCTCATTTTCTTCAATGTCTAAGAAACCACAAATGCGATTCTGACGATCCACATAAGGCATTTCTGAGCCTGAACATTACACTGCAAAACAAATACTATTATTAAACAAAAATTTGCTTTCACTGATTATAAGACAGGTCTGTACATTTTGAGCAGAGCTTCAACTTCTAGAAGATATTCAAGAAAGTAGCTTCCACATAGCAACAAGTCAAATTAAAATTAAGTGTTTTTTCTACAGCAGGAGTAATTTTTTATACATTTATTTGAAATATAACTATTTAGTACTTAAGTGTTTATCTACCATGAATCGAGTACCATGGTATTTGGGTGTTAAATACTGGTAGAACAGCATGCCTATTATTTTACACAAGATGAGCATAGGATAATCAACGATTCTTTCACGTATTTGCACAAAGGGTTAGAGAACATTAGATTTACATTTCTTCTCATTTTTAACAATAGGTCTTTTACAGTTAAAAAAAGATATTTGTCAGCAGCCCTACTATCTGAGATGACTTATCATACTCTGCTTAGGGAAAGGAAATTAAAATGAGGGGCTTCTGGGCAACTATCTGTATATATGAAAATCTTGCACAAAGCACACCAAGTTCAGTTGAAAATCAGAAATCTCTCACTCTTGAATGTTACTAAATAGTGAGGGAGAGTAAGTATCCATGTATAAGCTGCAGGTACTTATGCACACACTATGTAAACCCAAAACTAAAATCTTTGGCACTGATTTGTGATGCCATCATGTATTTTTCGGAAAATCAGTTCTGACCACGTGTTCCCATTTTTTCTGCTTAACCTTTTGTTGCTATATTTCTCTTACAGACCATTGCATCATCCTCTTCTGCTTTTATACTCAGAAGCCAGGCATATCACTAGCTTTTAAATATAAGACTGTAAGCAAACAATTTTCCATCCTTTTGGAATTGTGATCTAAAAATCCAAGTAAACCCAACATTAAAAATTTACATATGAAAGCTTGCCCGAGGTCAATATATTTTAAAGAAGGATGGGAACAATTCATAGTCTTGCATTAAGCTTCTATACTTTGTCAGAGGCAGTACAGAATAAAAATACCAATTTTAATTAGCTTCTCAACTCTGTACAATTAAATTTAGGTATGTAAGCTATTTGTCTTCCATGGAAACTTTCAGACTACTCTACTAAGCAACATGGTGACATTTTCTTTAAAAAGTTTATTGGAATGTTGTCATCCATTTTTTCCACTGCCTATTTCTTTGCCTAAAAGTCATCAGAAGGTCTCTCTCTCCCTCATATATATAGATGGATGGATGGAAGTGTATGAGGAGGGAGAGAAGAGACCTGATGACTCAGGTGTGGGGGGTGGGGGAGGAGAGCAGGATGTGAGGTATTTGAAGTCACATTTTTTATTACACATTTATATTCAGGATCACCTGCTTGGATGTGATTATCTACAGCTTCCAATTTTTGTATGCCACTAAACCCTTGAGTCACCATGTACATTAGCCCACAATTTTAGTCACTTGGAGAAAGCCAGAGATAAATAAATCTCATTGTGAACACTGCCATCTCACCATTTAAAAAGTGAATGTACTAGGAATACTTAAGAACTGAGAAATATGACAATGAATTTAAAGATGGTCAATTAACTTAAGATCTTAGCTAGTAAAAACCTGAAAGGAAATGAAATACCATGGTGATGGGCCACCTTATTAAAAAAACTAGACAAAAAGCATTTCTCTGCTACTTAAGGAGTTAGACAACAACATTATAGAATAGCGCATCTTACTTGAGAAGTATCTGAGAAGATATTTTCCATAGTTTTTCTGAAGACATTGTAAAGAGTTTAAACCCTTCATCTAGAAGTAAGATGCCTCATGTTTCCAAAAGGAAAATTACCATGTATATATAAGTTAATTGACATTATAGAACTTCAAAGGCTTAAATTAAATAGTCAAGAAAATAATAAAATTTACCATGAGAATCTAGTATTTGCTCATGCAGTGTATAACATACATATCAACATCTCAGGTCAAAGACATACTATATATAAATGTTGCTGATATGACTAACTGTGGAAACAGATGTATGGTAATTCTTAAGACAGCCTCACCTAGAAATTGTACTATTAATAGTTCACACAGAAGCTCTTGGGACCATTTGAGAGTGGGGAGATGTGATGTGGCTATAAAAAAAAAAAGCTAATGCGGTCCTAGGATGCATCAGGCAAGGTACTTCCACTAGAGATAAGGAGGTGTTAGTACTGTTATACAAGGCACTGGTGTGACATTATCTGGAATACTGTGTGCAGTTCTAGTCTCCAATGTTTAAGAAAGAAGAATTCAAACTGGAACAGGTGAAGAGAAGGGCTACTAGGATGAGCCAAGGAATGGAAAACCTGCCTTATGAGAGGAGACTCAATGAGCTTGGCTTCTTTAGCCTACAGAGAAAGGCTGAGAAGAAATATGATTGCTTTCTATAAATACATCAGAGGGATAAATACCAGGGAGGGAGAAGAATTATTTAAGTTTAGCGTCAATGCGGAAACAAGAACAATTGGATATAAACTGGCCATCAGAAAGTTTAGACTTGAAATCAGATGAAGATTTCTAACCATCAGAGGAGTGCATTTCTGGAACAGTCTTCCAAGGGAAGCACTAGGGGCAAAACACCTAGCTGGGTTCAAGACTGAGCTTGATATAAGCAAGGCAGCCTGAAGTCAGATTCTGTCCCCGGATATAGAGACAAGGAAAGAAGAGGGAGTGTATCCCCCTCTCCTGCTGTGCTGTGGGTAGAGGTACAGGAGATTGGGTTTTAGGTTTTTCCTGCTATGGGCAGAGGACAGCTAGAGGGAATTTTGCTTCTCCCTGGTCTCACTGGAATGGGGAAATCAAACCCTGTGCAGGGCTGACTGAGTGGGGTTGTGTGAGAGCCAATGGTGAGCAACGGGCAGGATCCTCACAACAAGGGCAAGAGGCTAGTGGAGTTGGTTTGATTACCAAAGATTGGCTGCATTTGTTGGTGAGAAAGTCAGCAGAGATTTGATGCAAATTGTCAGGGCGATTGCATCTGAGGTTGTTTCCACAGAATTAAAGGGCATGCAAAGTATAAGGGGTTGCCGGAGCCAGGACGTTTGACTCAAGTGATTGCAAGAGATGGAGATATTGAGGGCAGGGGTGAGTTCAAGCAACAACAGATAGAGGTTCCTGATTGCAGGGGTGGTTGGATCTGCATCGGGAGGAAGTTGCAGGGACAGGTGGGCCCCTACCGCACAATGTGGCAACAGGTGGGGATTGCAAGAGTCTTGATAAGGCATGGGGTCCGGGCACTACTGTTTCCTGAGGCTTTATACGAGGAAAATGGGGATAGACCTGACGGGATACTGAATGGGCTAGGGCAGAGTCTTAATAGCTGTATCAGCTTGTTTGGAGGGCACACCCCTGTAAGGAAGCACATGATATTGCATGGCTGCTACAGGCTAACTTGCAGTTGTTGTAACAGCTTGGGACACCCACGGGAAAGGTGTCTTGCTGGGGTGGTGATGGAGGAGGGCACAAGTTGTGGTGATAGGTAGGTGGGGCAACCCCCCTGTACTGGTGTGCAGCCCTCTGCCAGGGGGAGGGAGGAGAGAGAAAAGAGCACTGGGAAGCTTTCTGCTCTTCCACTATCAAGGGCTGTAACTTCGTAGAGTAGTTGTTCTAGTGGTAGCACGGGGGCGGGCCAACACGGCAATAAGGGTACTACAATGATCAGTCCTGAATACAGATACGCTGTGGTTGGAATAGACGATGCCACGGGGAGCTGGTGCCCGCAGAGATAGTGGCCTATTCATTCCACAGTAAGTCCAGCAGGGGCCTGGACTGCATAATATTTGCTGGGCATCTAATGATAGTTGTTTTTGCAACATCTGTATATTCAGGAGCGCCACTTCCAGTTAAACTGGAGGTGTTAAGGGTGCTCCTGTAGGACTACCCCCAGCAAAGCCAATGGGGCAAATTTGTAGGCAGAATTTAAGGAGGGATTCTGATCCCTTTTATGTTTAACATTAAAAAAAAACCCAACAACAATCAGGGGCGGGGTTTGGCTATATTGGTAAGACAAAGATTCTGCAAGAATGAATTGAGGGTAGAGTGGCAGGGTCATTCAAGCAATTGCCTGTGAATAACTTGTAGGTATTTCCTCCCCCCCCCCGCCCCCCCCCCCCGGCCAAGGCTTGACCCCAAGAAAGCTCTAGGAAATATAAGTTACTTCATCACCTTTCTGGGATTGATAATGGCATAGCAGATGCTTTGTCTCATTTTCAGATGCAGATTTCTGGAGCTTGCACCAGGAGACAGCTAGGAACCCGAGCAGATGCTGCTGGCGCTATGGAACCTCAGCATAGGATGGTTGTCAGTGTGGTGCGGAGATCAGTCGCTCCACGCACATGGCAGAGCTATGAGAGAAGTTTTAATGATTTCATGCAATTTCAGGATTGGGAAGGACAGTCAACAATATGGCCCATTACAGAGGAGCGGGTGCTGCAGTACTTGCTGTCGTTGGCAACCCGTCACCTGGTGTCCTCAACAATCTCGAATTGCCTTTCTGCCATTACATTCATCAGTAGGCTAAATGGTTATCCAGATCCTTGCAGTGATTTTTCAGTTTGAAGGTTATTGCTTGGGTGGTCACGTATCAGTGGCCCCAGGGAGGATTCACGTCGTCCTATCAGTTTACATGCTTAGAGATCTCATGCAGATACTTGGTGTTATATGTCACAGTGGACAGCAGGCGGATTTATTCATGGTGGCATTCTTGATATCATTTTTTGGTGCTTTCAGGATCAGCGAGCTAGTACCTGGGTCCAGTAGGGACTCTTCAGGAAGGGCTTTGGAACTGCATGATGTACAATGGCATGAGCATTCAGTGACATTACACTTACAAAGGTCAAAGACTGATCAAGTAGGCTGGGATGAATCTTTTATACAATGGGAGGGCGGTGAATCTGGGGTCTGCCTCGTGCGGGCTTTGAAGGCCTACATGGTGATATGGCGGGGGGGAAGAGAGGAACTTCCTTTTTATGCATGGTGATGAGACTCTCCTCACAACCGATCAATTCATTACGGTGTTGAGACGGGGATTGGCGAGGCACAGCCCACAAATTTGGTTCCCACTGATTCAGAACCGGAGCAGCCACAGCAGCAGCACAGCTAGGTATGGGAGCAGAAGCAATTCAGGCAATTGGGCATTGGATTCGGAAGTGTACCCAATGTATATGAGACCTCAAGTGGTAAATCAGCACTAATTTGCTGTAATCTCATTCCAGATGTTGGACGACCAGCCATGCAGACGGTTGTGTGATGTGGTCTGCAGGCCCAGTATTGCTTTTTGGGCACATAGGTGTGTGTACAAGTTGCCTGAGGATTCGCAGCTGGGATTCAGTGGTGAAGCAATACTGAGTTGGCGTGGAAAGAGGGGCACGCTGGGATCAGCCAATACCCCCACTATATGCTGTGGGGCCGGTCAACAGCCATCAAATATAATTGTGGTGGCATACCTTGGAAGTGTGTAAAGAGGGTCAAATTAATGCTCAGAGAAAGGAGGGACTTGAGGCTGATTCTTGAACCTCTCTACATTTCCTCAAATCTTTGTTTTCTCATGTGTAACATTAATACACTATTTTCCATTCTTATGATTTTCGTGTTAGCATAATCATCACTTCCACTTCCTGCTCTATTTGAATATGCCAGTATGTTTGAACTTTGAGTTTAACCTTTAACTCTCTCAAAAGTCTTTTCCTGAGAAACAGATGGTAAGAGAACAGGAAGGTACATTATTACCACGAGTCTTTTCTATAAAACGTTGCATTGGCATTAGGAAAGGATTTTATTTTATTTTAAAACATTAACATGATGTATATGAAAATATATTTCAATGATGTACCGTAAAAGTACTGAATATTCTCAAAAGTTTTCACGTCTACTTAGCTTCAAGGACCAAGCTTCAAGGATGTTCTTGCTACATAAAATGTTTGCAGACATTAAAAGTATAACCTGAAAGTGCCCCATCTTCAAATATATAACATGCATGACAATTTAATGCAGAGAAAGCCTAAGTTAAAAGGTAAACTTCACAATAGGAAAAGCTAGAAGGAGAGTTTACAGTTTGTGTATTAGTAAATTCATTATCAGCGGTATCCAACCTGTGGTCTTCAAGGCTCTCAGTTGTGGCCCTTGGGAATTACTATGTTCAAATAACTGTACTAGATTATAAACTGAAAGTATTTTACTTAACCGTACTCTGTGACTTTTAAACCAAATTGTTTGAACCAGCCTCACCACTGTTGGCAGGAGCTAGGCAGTGCCACCTCCCAAGCTGCCTCCCACCATTTCCATAGCAGCCCCAGGAGCAGTTCTAGTTTGAAAGCCAAGAATGCTCAGAGCAGCTGTTGTCCCATACCTGTAGCAGGTGCCCAGGAGCTCCCCTGTTGGTCACTGGTTCCACTGCAGGAAAGGGAAAAGTAGTTTCTGGCTACTCCATTGACTGATTCTTTGTCAATCACTGGGAAGAGCTCAACTGGGTCTTCATGAGCCATGAGGCACTTCTAACAAAAGATAGCTCCCCTTCTCCCACTTTAGTACCTATGGCAACCCAGAAGAGGGAAAAAAAATATAGGGAGACCCAATAATCAGTTATGGCTCACTGATTCTCTGCACCAGCCCAGCTTGATGGCCACTCTGGGGACTGTACACCAGTTAGAAATATTTATAGCACAATGCAGGAAGTAAGAGAATCTGTCCCAGAACATTGGTTGTGGCCCTCTGATATTTTTAAAACAACACGTTGAGCTCTCAGGCTGGAAAGATTAGACGCTGGCTTCTATAGAACTATTCAAGCTCTTAGAATCATAGGGTTAGAAGGGACCGGAAGGGTCATCTCGTCTAAAACCACTTTATCAGCTCAAAATGCCTTCTCTCCACTTTTCCTAACCAACTTTCATCACATGGACCATTCCTCCTATTTTGCTGACAGTCAAGCAAATCAGAAAGGATCTCTTCAGCCTGGAGTTAAACATCCTTGAGATGGAAACAAACTTGCAGACCACAGAGTTTTAAAATTTGGCCCACATCTACAAACCAGGGAAATAGAAACATTAAAGCAGTACGTGCTACCACCTGTATCCTGAGCCCCTGTCCCCTGAAGGGTCAGTACAAAGAGAGAATCTTTGCCCAATACTAACAAAAACAATTATTTCCTGATAGAGGGACTCTGAACACCTTAAAATACATGAGAAATCCAAGTTAAAAAAAAAACAAAAACAAAAAAAACCCACAGCTGACCTCATTCACTAGTGTCCCATCCCAATCCTTTCATTTTTGTGAAAGACTATTGGAAAGGTGGCAGTGAACCACCTTCAAAAATAGCAAGCATCCACTCCAGTGTCAGGCCACATCATAACTCAGAAATGGAATTGTTTGCACTGATGAGTGACCTTCTTGTGAAGTAAAGCCAGATGAAACTATGTTGAAATTATTCACTCCTCACCCCCTATCCAAATATACACGCATCTCCTGTCAGGAGCAGTCAGAACCATGATAAGATAAATGTTCTCTTGCCTTTTCAATATGCTCTAAAGCTAGGGTGGGCAAACTTTTTGGCCTCAGGGCCAAATCTGCATATAGAAATTGTATGGCAGGCCATACAGAGGGGCAGGGGTGAAGGGGCGGGGCTGCGCAGGGGTAGTGGCCCCGACGTGGCGCTGCTTGGGGCCGGGAGCAGCTCCAGTGAGGGCGCCACTGGGCCTACATGGGGGGGGGGGGGGGGGGTGGAAGAGGCAGGGCCCGGAAGAAGGAGTGGCCACTGCACTCCATCCAGGGTGCCACTAGGATCACGTGGTGGGAGAGAGGAGAGGGGCAAGGGGAAGGGGCGGGGCCAGGAGGGGGGGAGCGGCCACCACACTCCGTTCAGGGCACCACTGGGCCCAGATGGTGGGAGAGGAGTGGGGGAAATGGGTGGGGTTGGGAGGGGGAGCGGCCACCACCACGCCACACAGCTTGTTCCGTAACATTTCCACAGACCACTGATTGAGCTTGAAGGCCTGTTGATAAAGCTCAGATGGGCTGTATACAGCTCCCGGGCCATAGTTTGCCCATCCCTGCTCTAAAGAGTCATAAATAGCTGCTACTCTTCCCCTGCATTGCTGATTTTTCAAATCCCATAGTACTTACTCTTGTCTTTGCTAGGGTTACTTGAAAGATGAGACATTTTAGGATACCAACAAAATGGCAGCCATGTTTTGTTTTATGTATCTTCATTCAGTACAGGTAGTCTCCCATATCTCAAAATCATATCTCAGTGAATAACCAAAATTGAAGCATAGATAAACAGCTGTCTCAAATTGTAGCCAGGAGAAATGGAAGTGATACTAGCTCGGAAAAAGATGCATGTTCTACAAAGAACTTGGAAGCACCACCGTCACACACTCAACTGAAGTAATCTGCACAACCTTGAAGCCAGTCTGGACACATTACTGACTCTGGATACAGTCTATTAGCAAGAAAACTCCATTCACTCTGCCTGGATGACTAGGATTGCTCATTTTAGAAAAGAGATGACAAAGGGGGGGTATGATAGAGGTCTATAAAATCATGAATGGTATGGAGAAAGTGAATAGGGAAACGTTATTTACCCCATCACATGACACCAGAATCAGGAGGACACCCAACAAAATTAATAAACAGCAGGTTTAAAACTAACACAAGGAAGTACTTCTTCTCATACCACTCAGTCAATCTGGGGAACTCACTGCCAAGGACAAGCAGGGCACAAAGAGGGACACTTGGGTGGAGCATAAGAAAAGATGGCAAAGAAGGATATAGATAAATGCAGGGTGGAATTACAGGCACTTTCAAAGTAGAGAAAGTATTGGTTAGAGGAGAGAACTTAACAACTGCATTATGAATCAACCTTGGCCACAAAGATCACATGAGGATAGACTAATGTCTTGGAAATTAGGATGTAGAGGAAGGGATGAAGTACTCTGAAGATGTCTTGGAGGCCTGCACTGGTTAGAGAAAGAGGAATGAGTTAGACTGGGAGACAAAAAAAGATACGTTGTAACATTGGTAGTGACAGAATAAGAGGATGGAAGAGTATAGAGTTTTAGGAGGGAAGATCAGAAGTTTACTTTTCATCATGTGGAATCACTGTATTAGGTTTAGTTGCATGTCATTCAAGATCAGCTAGAACAAGTGGAGAACTGGAGTTGGATAGATAAATATGAGGATCAATGAAGAGGTCATAAAAATCAGTGGCAGGCAATAAATGAGATCACTCTGGGAAGAAAAAAGGAAAAGAATGGGGGGAGGGGAAGAAGAGGAACAAACAACAGAGTAGAGAGATTTAAAGCATGACTGAAATAACTTGATTTAAAAAACCTCATTGAGCTAAATCCAGCCAAGACTTGGTAAAAAAACTAAACTGGAAACTCATCTGGATGTTGCAATTTTGAATTAAAATGCCTAGTAAACTAAAACATGAATGCTTTTATCATGACACTACTGTAGGGTAATGTATGAATTTTATAAAACTGCTGTGTGCAAAACCCCAAATACTGAAAATTAAGGCTATGATCCTGCAAACACTTAAATAGATACATAAAACTTTACTTACAGAAATAATCCCATTAAAGTCAATCAGATATTGAATGTGTTTAAAGTTAAGTGTTTGCAGCATCAGGGACTCTGTATTTTTATTAAGAACTTGTCATGTAGTGCATAAAATCTGAGTTACTTCAACAGTGAAACAATTGTGTTTTAGCAATAAAAAGTTATTTAAACTTTCAGTAATTTATAAACAATTTTTTTATATACAGGCATAAATTCTCAAAAATTGAATCCAAAATTAGGCTCTTCAACATGCTTTCAGACATTTAAGGCTGGGATTTTCAAGAGTGCTTAGGTTAGGAGCACAAGTTTCATTGACTTCAAATTGCAAAACCTGAAGCATTTCAGCTCTCTTTACTTGTGGAAGTACAGTATACTGGATGGTGGTGGTGGCCATAAATATCATCATCATCTAGCTCTTATATAGCATTTTTCACTAGTAGATGGATCTCAGAGCGCTTTACGAAGGAGGCACAGAGCATAGACTATTTGCTTTTCAATTTTGGTTTTGTATAGTCTCACAATAAAGGATATTAATGAGGCCTTGGGTTTGTTTTTTTCCAGCACAGATAAGCATTTTAAGTGTGAAACTACTTAGTAGAAAAAAACACAAAGTCTGTAATTCTGTCAACAATTAGGAAACTAAACAAACACGTAGAAAACATCCACTTTGACAATTTAAGATCATAAAATGGGAAGTAAAGAACTAGCAATATGTAAATAAGTAATTTGATTTAAATTTTAAAAAATCTGAATTTAAATCATAATTTAAATTAAAAATTTTAGTCATGATTTTTATCCATGCTAGGAAGCAGAGCTCCAGAAAGCTGCTGCTGAAGATGTGGGCAGGTAGAAGAACCACCCAAACAAAACCAAGAACTGTTATTTGAAAACACAAGGAAAAGGACAACACTCAAGGCAACTGAATTACAGAAGAGAAAATTACACTTACCTTTTGTTGAAAGCAACCTGAGCAGAAAGACATGGGGAAAGAGACGGCAAGGGATTGAGGAGAGTTGGGAAAGTGAAAGATAAAAGCCAACTGGTCCTAATAAACAGTACCTTTGATCCTATATAAAATATTTAAGTTTTCAATTCATGTACATGTGCTTTAATGGAATTACTATAAAGGTAGGGTCTAAAAGCAGGACAATTTAAAACACATTCTAAAATTAGAACTAAACAATTTACAGTTCCAGTAAACCCAACCTGTCTGGTGTTTTTATATATTTTTGTTATCAATATCAATGAGTTATTAATATCTTATACATATTACAAGATACTTGAGTACAGGACTTTGGCACTGACAATATAGCAAACTAAAAAGTTCCTGTCTACACTGACCTTAGAATAGGTATTTAAAAGCTATCTTTATACATAGTGCCCCATATATTTCACAAATGGGGAACACCACAAAATAATGAAACAGAACAAACTACATGAAACAAAAAACTCAACCTGCAGTAGCAGCTCCTGTCCCATGGAGCTGGTCCACGATTCCAGCTCCAGCCTTTGCAATCTGGCACATGGGGTCACAGCACAATTTACTCTAATTTGTCCTGGCTACCTCTCTGCCCTGACTGAGGAATGGCTGGACCAAATCTGAGTGGCGCTGGAACCCTGGGCACCAGGTGGCAAAGCTGGAAGTAGTGAGCTGGGCTCAGATCTAGGAGACAGAAGCAGACACCGTGGGGGGAGTGTGGGGCAGGCTCACTAACCTCATTACCTCCCTCCATCCCCCCAAGGTCTCCCACACCTTCAGGCCAGGATCCCCCCCAGGCCTCCCACCCCACTAAGGAAAGAGAGTTAGAGGGGGGATGGAGAATATTTAAAGGGGCTAGAAGATGGGTTTTTGTGGCTAATGGGAGTTTATGGGGGATAAGGCTCAAAGGATGGGCGAAGGGAGAAATGTGTAAGGGAGGATAATGTCTGGGGTTGGGTCCCTAGGGACATAGAGTGGGGAACTGGAGAATGAAGAAGCCGAAGTTGGGAATATTCACAATGTTCCATGGAGTTTGTATCACTGAATGGGGACAGAGAAGTGAAATTTATCTGACACTACAAGTCCCAGATAATCCCCAAGGGGGGAACTGACCTGTCCAGAGTATTTTGGGATGGCTAACTATGGTAGGGGTTGGTGAGCGTCAAGACATGGAATAATGCATAATGCTTAAGAAAAACTAGTACAGTATTGATAAATTGGAATTTATTCATTTATTTGTATACAGACGGAGGTATTTTATTAATGTAAATGTAACAGGGAAATAAATTATTTTAATGGATAAAGCAAAAAGTTTCCAAAAAATAAAATGAACACTTATCAAAAATAAAGAAGGCTCTACTTATGTACACTTGTAGCCAAAAGGTGGTTCTAACTGTGGGACTTCCTAGTATTAGAGCATGGGCCAGAACCTCCAACTATTCCTAGAAAATACTGGTCTCATCCTAGTTCTGGCTAGCTTGTGAAGTCATGTTACCATCACCTCAAATACTACAGTAATAAAGTTCATAGAAGTAATAATCTGGCCTGACCCACCTCATGCTATTTAGAGCAGTGTTTCTCAACTTTTTTGATGCCAGTGACTGGCTTGCTGCTTTTCTAAACTGTGTCAGGGAGAACTCAGAGACCAGCGACAGTCCATGGACCAGTCGTTGAGAAACACTGATTTAGATCACTCCATAGTTACATTGGCTCATACCTCTTCATTTTTAAGCACATGCTGGGGATGAGGAATCCAAGCTCCCTTCAACCATGATCAGATTTCCTCCCCATTAAATTCACAAGTCAGTTTCCTTCTCTGAGACACCCATAATAAAATAAACATTTGGCATTTGGTGAAAAACAGAAAACCCCACAAAATAATGAACTCATCTAGTCTGAAAGAACTGAAATAGGTACAGAGTTGGTTACACAGTATGAAAATACTGCTGACCGCAAAACCGATTTAACTGTGTATAAACTGAATTAGCTTGAAAATTCTTAAAGAACAGTTAAGGTAACATTTTTTAGCCCCTGCCAAAATGAGAATTCATACACCAAGAAGAATGAGCTAAGGTAATAGTTAGAACAGTGGTTCCCAACCAGTGGGGTCTTTCAAAGTGGCCCACCACTCCCCTCCCAGTGGCTGCAGAAGGGATCCGCTGCCTAGGGATCCAGGCGGAGCGTGTTGCCGCGGGGCTACAAGACCGGTGCAGGCTCCCTACTGCAGCCAGGGGGACACAGGAGATCAGTGCTCCCCTTCCCCTGGCTGTAGCAGGGAGCATAGCAAAGCGCTCCGCCTGGGTCCCTAGGTGTTGGGAACCACTGAGTTAGAACATCCACCAAACAGTTATTTTATATATGAGCATCAAGAATGTCAAAGCAATGCACAAAGGCATATGATTGACTTATGCTGGATAAGAAAAACGGTTTGAAATTTTCCCTATTAGAACAGTTGATTTGACAGTTTATTATATCCCCCTAGAAGAGTTAAATATACTTCAGAGTGTCCTGTAAAGAGTAATATTTTAAGAAGATTGCTCATTTTTATAATAGACAATGACAAGTAACTGTTATAGGACACAGCACTTAGCACTCTGTTACTTGTCTGAGAAAGTTAAGATATTTTATTACCATGTTTTCTTGGGGATGTAAATGTAGACTGTGGGTGTTTGGGAGCAAAGCAGCCAGGAAAATGTGATTATTTTGAAGCATATTCTTTAACATGTGAATGTACGGCATATTTCAGGTCGGTCACAGTTTGCACCTGAGGTAGAATCTTAACAACTGAAGCTCCTATTTGTAAAGTTTGATAACCCTGCTCTCTGCAAGTGTATGCCATACACATTTAGTTTATAGTATTAGTAAGGCTCTTACATTTATATAACACATTTAATCCACAGAGATCCCAAAGCAGTTTATGTACAATATGATATTGCACCCACCTCTAAAACACACTGGTCTTGAAATTCATTTTCGTCTTGAGGGAGGACATTGATCTCTTCCTACACTCTTTCAAATAGAGGGGATTCAACAGATCAGATTTCATTTCAAAGTTTTTTGGCTATCAGTACAACAGAGCTAGCAAATCTGATTGCTTTAGCTAAAATATGAGCTTTAATACCCTAAAATTTAAAGTGCAGTCCAAGTGCAAAAAGGATCCAAGAAACACCACTGCTTTACTCAGATTGTTGTGTATATATTGAGATCTGAATATGTTAATGAGTTTTTAGTGTTTTCTTCTCTTTTTTAAAAGCATCTGTAAAACTGCAGAGCAAACATAACTAAGAGAGAGTGAGCTATAGTCTATTCCTTCTGTGCATCAGATTTGTTTACTAAGTACTAATCAGTTACACCTATTCAACCTCACTGAGGACTCTCAGGGTTGCACAGGTGTCAACTCAAGGCACAAGCCAAAGAAAATGAATGTGTATAGATAGTATCTCTGAGGTCAAAGTTCAGGATACACAACTAGGCAACTCACAAGAACAAGTCTGCAGGACTGGACATTAGAAAAGCATAATTTTTACTTATAAACTGAGCATATTTAATAGTACAAATACACACTGGAACACCACATCTCTCTCTCTTTTTTTTTTTAAATAGAATTGCAGTTCTACCTAGCATAATATTATAAACCGTTTGCTTTTATTTTCTTCCCTCCTACTGTAGATTTTCAGTCCACACCCCCTTGTGTGCCCTTTCCAATTCTACTGTTCCATCAGCCTTAATGGTACCATTTCCTTAGTAGGGCATGTCCCCAAACCTCATTTTTGTGACCTCACGGACTCCTCCCGCCCTGGGGCCCACCCTTCCCACAATCTAAGGTACTAATTTGGCCCCCCCTTATTACAGTTTCTGAGCATCTCAATCTGTAATGTATTTACCCTCATAACACCCTTTTGAGGTAAGTAAGTATGAATATCCCCCTTTTACAGGTGGGGAACTGTGGCACACAGACTAAACAGCTTGCCCCAAGTCACACAGGAAATCTGCAGCAGATCAGTGAATGGAGCCAGTCTCCCAAGTGCACCCAAACCATTGAACCAACCTGCTCTACCTGAATACCTAAAACTAGTCAGATTTTTTCAAGGCAAAGTCAGGCATAAGTTCCAACTTGGAAACTTTTTAAACTGTCAAAGGCCACAAATGTGCACCAGGCCTACCTCTCCCTAGTCACGCAGATAACATTAGGTCAAAACTAAGTGGCTCATGTAATTCTTTCAGTCAGAAAATTTAGTGCAGTTCCTCCAACATTAGAGAAACACCTACACATTCTAGATGCTTCTGCAACTCCTTTGAAGGGGAAAGTACTCCTCAATGTCAAGAAAAGGAACCAAGTTTCCTTCCTTCCTTCATAGTAACAAAATCCAAGTGCTTTACAATCACTAACAGGAAGGTCTTTTTTTTTTTTTTTCAAAATAGTATACCAATTCATATGTAAATGTTTATACAAATAATTAGATTTCATCATATATCAAGAGTTCCTTAACTGAAGTTTTAAAAAAGCTATTTTAAATAGTTCTTCAAAACTCTAATTTCAGAGGTCTCCTTAAAAGTAGAAAATATTATTGGAAATAGTGCCTTGCTCATGCCTCTTATACTCATTCATTTCAATGTCTGTACACACAAAATCTGACTTGCACTTGAAAAACTAAATTTGAATAGTAAACTGTTTATTTCTGACTTCTCCAGTTTGCATATGAAAAATTAAAGTAAACATATTAGTGCAAAGCATAAATTAAGATTAAAAATGTATTGTAATATGAGTATTTTAAAACCAGGGATGTCTGTCCATAGTCACTAGGATACTGATATTTATTGTTAAATGTCTAATCTAACCTAATTCACTTTTGAAAAAGATTGATACCCATCAGTCTCCAATTGTACTTTAATTCTAAAAACTCAAAGCATGGATTATTTCCAGATTGCCAGCATAATTTAGACCTTAGTGACTATATTTTAACTATTTGCTCCATTTTGTACAATAGTTTTTATATTCTAGGCAGCAAATATCTGATCATATTTGACATCAAGGATTGCGAATTAATTATACTGTGTGCTCTCATAGATCTATAAGACAACTGAGCACAAGAATTTATTGTGCTCCCAACTCGACTGAAGCCTTTGTAAAGGCATTTTTATATTATGCTAATTATTCAAACAGTTTTACAGAAAATACACTGTCTTTCATCACAAGCTACTATTAAAGTCAATCGCTGACAGACCATTACTTTGACAGATTTTTGGAATCAAAGAAAGTGCACACTTCCACTCGCTGAAAGTGTGATACTGTAATTTAGTTTTATGACAGTCAGTAAAATCAACCAAGACCAGTATTATCTTCAATCATACAACAAAGATTTGAAGCTACTGAGCAAAGCTTCATCTCAGTTAAGATAGTTTTTTGTGCGCAATATGGTAAAGTGTACCTCAAGTCTATAAAAAGGAAATAGACAAATCCAACAGGTTCACATTGTGACTTAATTGTGCAAAGTTATTGCTTCCACTTGTTCGGTCAAAACTGTGTTCAAATATAGCATATTTTGCTATAGCATATAGCACTTCTAGCATAAAATATGGATCTAGCAGTGTGTAGAACAAGGGAGAGAACAGAAATTTATCTCTTCATTAAAAAGGACTATAAAGTTCATATAATGAGCTCAATCCAATGACAAAGCAGATATGGTGCAACTGACTTCAATACAAATATAACAGCTTACTAACATCTTCAGAAGTGACTATCCTTTTGGGATAAAGTTACTTGTGGACAAAGTCTAAACGAAGAGAAGTTGCCAAAATTAATGCTTTTACCTCAACTTTAGTTTTGGATAAGCAAATGAACAGTCTTCACAATACTATCATCAAATGTTAATAAACACAATAACTATTAAAACCTCATCCACACTTGGAACTGAATAGGATCTAAATCAATTGTTTACACTAAAATGGTGTGTCTGGACAATGAAGATCAAGCTCAACTGTTAAAAAAGCTTGACTTTCACGGCTTGGTTCTCTTGTAGATGGAACCTTGAAAGAAAAAAAATAGTTTGAATGGGATAGCATTTTCTTTCCAGAAATGTAAAAACAGATAAGTATTTCAAATGCTACTACATGCCAATTAGGAAAGCTTTGTACTACATTATTTAGGCTGTCATTTGGTTGCTTATTTGGATTACTTAACAATATTGTAAAACTCCAACAAAATGAAATCTATATGCTTATTAACTTAATTTGTCAATAAAATTAGAACATAGTTTTGCATCATCCATTCAAAGATATTTTGATTAGCTAAATAATCAACCCAGATTCATCATGTCAGAACCACAGGATTCTCTCACCAGTCTACCAGTCATACTAAAGAAAAGTTTTTTGCTACTGTAAGACAGGTTCATGTAAAGCCAAATCCTTCAAAGCTAAAGCAATCTAGAAATTCAATGAGTCATAACCATAATTTTCATCTGATCTTTAAACTGCAGTTTGAGATTTCAGTGTTGAATGCAAATGTAATAATACATATGCAAAATTTTGAAAAGCTACATGAGTTGATCCCAACATCCATACCTCTCTCTCTCACACACACACCCACCCTACACACACCAGTCAGCCTGTGCTTCAAAGTAGATAAGATCAGAGTTCTGCCATGCTCAGAAGACAGAAGTTGCAAAGAAGAAAAAAAAAGCTTACTGGTAATGAGATCAGCCTCTTACTTCTGGGGATGTTACTGAGTCTCAAATGCTTACCAGGTTAATTATACCATAAACACACACAATTTTTCTCCAGGGTAAAGTCACTTTGAAAATGTTCACCAAAGTAGTGACTATAGAGTGAGCGTGAAATGCTTTCCATACCATAAAGCTAAACAGTGCCTTTCTTCACAAGGCTTTATAGTGAAATAAGATATTTTGAGGAGTGGTGAAAATAAATTCCCTCCCTCCACAACCGCAGCCACACACAGGTATCCCCATAACCTGAGTGTCTCCAGCCCACCCATACTCTGCTCCCCTTTCAACCCCCTCCTCAACACACCCTCACATACCCCTCTGCCCCCACACCATACCCTCAAGTACCCCCTCACGCCTCATCCCCAAACCCCCCCGCCCAGGTACTACACCCCCAAAGACCCTTCACTTCTCTGCCCCACCCCCGCACCGTACCCAGAAATACCCTTCACCTGCCCCCGCACCACACCCCCCAAATACCCCTCTGCCCCCGCACCACATCCCCAATGTCCCCGCCCACACACTATGCCCCCTGCCCCTCTACTCCTGTCCCTGCACCATACCCACAAATACCCTTAGCCGCCCGCCCCAGCACCGCACCCCACCCGCGCCCCTGCCCCGGCACCACACCCACAAATACACCTCCCCCCTCTGCCCCACACCCCAACCCCACAGCCCCCCCCCCTCACCCGTCCGGCTCGCCCCACCTCCCACTGCCTTCCACGCACACAGAGCCCCAGCGCCGGGCCCTGCCCACATCCCCGCACACGGGAGCCCCGTCCCCTTCTTCCCGCCCTTAGGGAGCGACTACTAGGAAAGCCCGCTCCCCTCACGGGCGGCCGCTACTCACTGGAGTCCGGGGCAGGTCCGGAGGGAGCCCAGTGACGGCGGGGGTAGGGGGGTAGCTCGGAGAACGGCCGCCGCCTCGCCCACTCCGCGCACAGTGCAGCTCGCAGCGGCCCGGCCCGACCCGGCCCAGCGCAGCACAGCGCCGCCGGCTGACTCGCTGCTGCTGTTGATTTTTTTTTTTTTTTTTTTTTTTTTTTTTTTTTAAAGAAATGAAGAAACTTTATTCGTTTCACCCTCACCAACAAGAGAGCAGAACAGGACCTCGGCCACTGCGCATGCGCTAATGGCCCGCGCCGACCCTGCCGCCCCTCCAATCAGGCCGCCAAGAAGCACAGCGAGGGCAAGCCTCCTAAAGGTTTCGGTTCATGCAGGGCGGGAGGGGATAGGCCGTAGGTCGCAAAGCATCGTGGGACATGTAGTCTCTAGGCGGGCAAGCCTAGAAAGGAAAGTGGAGCAGTGCATTCTGGGACTTGAATTCACTGTGCGTTGAGGAAGGTGCCACAGGGCTAAGCGCTTGCGACGGTGGCGCTGGTAACAGCAGCTAGCAGCGGCCAGTCCCTAGCGTCCAAAAATCACGAGTCAGGCCTCCAAAGTCCTGAACTGGCCGGAAAACCGTGAGAGTCTAAAAATAGCAAATTCTGGGTGCTTTTTATTCGCCTTTAGGTTGCTGAGCTGTTGTAGTTCCCAGTTTCAAGCTTTCCCCCACAGGGAATTGGTGATGTTAAATGAAAACTGACGTTCTTACTTGAGCAAAATTACGCAAGTGGCCACATTTCTGCATTGGATGAGGGCAACACCTTGCATGCTGAGACCCATTGTCTTCCTGCGGCTTCACCTCTGTGCTGGGACTGGAAGGAGTACTGCACCATGCATGAGAATAAGTGACAAATACTCCTTTTTAATGGATGTATAGATGTATAGAGAAAGCTGCACAGGGCCTTTCCTCTAAGGGAAGGGCTTTGCATAATGCCACACAACTTCTCTGTAGGGCCACAGTTCAGATTTCGATGCTGTATAGCCTACCTGACATCTCTGATCTGAGTCTGGTTACCATCCACTGAAGACACATCAACTATATTACTAGTATTGGATGATGGAATCACAGTGCTCAGGTGGTCACTACTACTAGCCCTAGAAGTTCCAAAATCATGAGTTATACCCAAAATCATAAGACTGGCTTAAAAATCATGAGGTTTACAGATCTTTCAGGTTCTTTTTATCGGTCTTCTGGTTTATGGGGATTTGGTAACATTTTCGGGCTTTTTTCTGCAACCATCATGACCATAAACATTCTTTTTTAAAATGAAACCAGAGATAGTCATGTAATTACCTGATTCCAGGAGCCAGGGCTTGAAGAAAAACATATAATATCACAAGACTCATGATAAAATCATAAGAGTTGGCTCAGTTGCCAGATTGGAATGCCAAATTTCATATAATGTATACCATACTCCATATTTTTGCTAGCAAATTTTGTAATGCTGGGGGGGGGGGGAGTAATTTTAGAAATAAATGGTAAATTAATTTGAAAAATGGGATTATTAAATATTACTGGGCTCTGATGGATCTTGAAGACAAAATAAGTTTTAAATAATTTGATTGTGTCAGTCCAGAATGAAAATGGAAGCAGAGCTGCAAAAAA
Source organism: Emydura macquarii macquarii (assembly GCF_026122565.2). Classification (NCBI taxonomy): domain Eukaryota; kingdom Metazoa; phylum Chordata; order Testudines; family Chelidae; genus Emydura; species Emydura macquarii. The sequence goes on along the minus strand of NW_027132509.1, from coordinate 4,101,130 downwards.
ATGGGGCAAGACGTGGTGGTCTAAGCATAGTCCTGAAAGCCCAGAGCTCCTGCATTCTAATGGTGACTCTCATAGGGTCTGACCCAAAGCCCACTGAAGTCAATGGGAGTCAATGAGCTTTGGATCAAACCCGAATTGACTCTATGATCTTGCCTCTGACCCTGGCCCCTAAAAATTCTCTGTCTCATTTCCCATCTAGAAAATGAGGTTAATATGTACTGTAACTGTAACCATTGGTGCCAGTGCTTACATTTCCTGTCATGTAAAGGGGTATATCCTTTTATAACTTTCAGCTTTATCATGTGTCTGTGGCCTGAAAATAAGAAGCATATTTTTATCACCATTCATGTGTCACACCATTAGTGCACATAGATGCTTCACCTGGGTGTCCTGAGGATGAATGGATGTTTATACCATGCAGCACTTTAAGAATAAAAAGTGTTATATTAATATTAAGTACTACAAGTGGAGGTTGCTACCAAACACATTCTGAAAGAACATGTATGATCTTCCCACATGGAGTTATTTCCTAATTTTCAACATCTATATGAATTAATATGGTGAGGCAGGGAGATCTCCAGAAAACCAGCACTTTTGCAGTTTTTTAGATTGTAAAACTTTTGGAGTGGGAAGGGGATTGTCATTTATTATGTATTTGAACAGTGTCTATCATAATGGAGTCTCAACCTTGTTGAGGTCTCTAGGTGATCTGGCAACATAAATGTTAATTGTAATATAACAGGAATGAAAAAGGGTCTTTGCCCATGTATGCCAACTCTGCACTGTGCATATGTGGAACCACTGACTTCAGTTACTTCAAAATTGACTACATATTTACTTTAAAGGGGTCTATCTACATGACATCATTTGCAGGATTGGTGCCCGCATTATGTGCTTTTGTGAAATCTACTCTAATTTTATATCATATTAATATATTGGCTATGCACACTATAAAGCACTAAATAGTACAGGCATCCATACAAATACATCTTATTTCAATAGTCTCACTTCTATTGTTTTCAGTGACAATAAAATTGATTTTTTTTCCAGTGTCAGTGACTGAGGAGTTCTTATTTTTCATGAATATTAATAGGAGGGGCCAAGAATTAAGGAATGAACAGTCTGATTAAGTGCATGTGTCTCTATCTCTCTCTAATACAGAAGGCTTTACATTCAGACATTATCACAAAGCTTTTGGAAGCCAATAGACACCAGTGGTCATAGTGGCCAATAACAATTTCCAATAATTATGTTTTACTACTTTTAAAGATAATCTGTTTCTACTCTGAACACCACCATTTCTGAAATATTTAATGTGATCCAAAGTAATAAGAAAGAAAAGCTTTTCCTAGCTTAAAGCAGTGATATCTCTAAAAATAGAATGCATTTGAACTCAGGCCTTGCATGTAAATACATCTTTGTTCCAGGCTGGCATTTAATAACTGTGCATTATAGTGAAACAAAAGCTGTAATCAGAATACAACAATGAAAGCTGAAGTCAGCTCTGAACAATGCTTTACAATTCCCATGGCAACTTTTTCCTATCAAATCCTTAATAGGCCACACAATCTGCAGCTGTGTGAGCCAGAAGCCTTTCAAACTGAACTCCATTCACAATTATTCATACATTTTTAATGATTTTTAGTTACCAGTGCTTTACTGAAGTTATATAAGGCAATCAACAATACAGTAGCAGAAGAAGAAAAAAACAGACCCCAAATCAGAATTACTTGTGCATACAGAACTGCCTGGAGAATATTGGACATGCAAAGAGTACAGGATGTGGTCCACAGTTGCACTGTGTGCAGAATGAGGCAAGGATCCTGTGGAAAAAATAGTTTGTGGCCACATAATAAAAAATTGTTTCATTATGCTTATATACAAAGGGACAGAATTAAAATTGCACAATCTAAATTCTCACATTTCTTAACTTTCAAGTGCTTAACTTTGCATCCTAAATAACATTCTTTTAACATAGCTCTTTTGTAGATAAGCTGGGGGGTTTTTTGAGGAGAGGAAGGGTTAGGAAAAAAGTAAAAACAAATTCTGAGATGTGAAACTTGAACAATCCCCACCTTGTGAATCACCAGTAGAGTCCGAACCCTGAGCCTTCAGCATTACAGCAGCTGGAGCTAAAGGACTCACATTAGCTGGTAGAAGGATAAAGATGTTAACTCTGAGAATGGAAAAAGGGGGAATGAACTACTAGGGCCATATGCTGGCTCTGTGGGTAGCTTAGCCTCTCTCTTTCTCCACCCTCCCCAGGAGGTAGAAGGAGCTCATTCCATATGTGATGCCCTCAGGGGAAGTGGCAGGCCTCTGTGGCCATGTGCTGAGTCCAACGGAGGTTAGTGAGGGAACCTGGCCCTGTTCTCACTTCCTTCCCCATATAGGCTCTCTTCTCCTGGGATACCCAATGCAATGGCATGGGTCCAGCCTTTTAGAATAGTCCTGGTCAGTTAGTACTTTGGCAGACTGCCAAAATTTTGCTGATAATCCAAATGACAGAAGTGAATCGGCAATTTTCAAAAGTTTATGTCTCAGCCAAATCTGAATAGAATATCATGGAACAAAGAAAAGGCACGTCTTTGCCCATAAGACTTTCTCCAAGCTGAATTTCAAAATCCTGGAGGGTCAGAGCCTCTCCAAAAAAGTTTGCAATAATATTTAATAATGAAAAATTTGGCAATCTAAATATAGGGGTTGCTATCAGCTTCCCTTTAAAATGTCCTCTTTTTCCTTCTTTTCCTCTTTTAAGTCATTTTATATTGTAGTAGTACTTTATCCAAGCTTTTCAAATCTTTCTTCAGATAAATCCTGCAGTATTTCTAAGTTTGCTGTAATCCTCTCAATATCAAATTTAGGAAACACATGTTTATAGTTAGGGTTAGCTAGATTATTTAAATACATTAACTGGCAGCTGTGTCTACAATGTCTGAATATATACTAACCTTTACGTGTTACCAGAAGATCAGGTAACGTTTATCCAACACTAAAATATGGGTTAAAATATATACATATATATATATATATATATATATATTTGGGGCAGAGGCTATGGGTCAGATCCTTAGCTGGTATAAATCAATATAACTCCAGTCAATGGAGCTATGTCCATTTACAACAGCTGAGGATCTGGTCCTGTACTTTATGTATGTTTGTGTAGTGCCTAGCAAATGAGTCTAATTGTAGTCTTCGCAATAATGCAATATACATATTAAATAATAATCCAGACCTCATGTGAGCAGACAAAATTCCTGTTGACATAGGTCTCAATTCTATTTGTGAGGCAATGAAGCCAGCATTTCAAGTGTCTGTTAATTTTGAGAATCTCAAGTTTTGGGTGCCCAAGTTGCAATACTGTAGCCTCATTTTCAGAACTGCTGATTACTCACAGCTTGGATTGACTCCACTCGAAACATGGATGCTTTACACCTTTGAAAATCAGATCCCAGGTGTCTCAAGTTGGGCACACAAAAATAGTGGCCTTTTTTGAAAAGGTGGGCCTGAATGCCCTATGCTCACACTGAAATCCCATGGAAGTAGAATCCTTACAGGACTGGGTCAGAAATGTGAGCTCTAGCTAATTACTCTGGTTTGGAATTTGGCCCATTCAGTGCAGAAACACAATACCTGATCCTAGTAGTACTGGGCCCCAGAAAACTCACAAATTTTAATAGGAGTTGTGAGGTATTGAGCCCAGACTCACAGTATTTAATGACTTCTTTTAACTTCCCTCTCTTTTTTCCCCTGATGGTTGTGAGGAATAAAAAGAGATCAAGAAGAACAAAGGCAAGATTTTCTTCCCCTACAAATTAAACACAGTGGAGTGGGCACAACAGGGTCTCTGCACACTGAACCATTAAAGTACCAATTTTTGCTCTCAAAGACCACCCTCTGTGTATAGAAACTTAAATATAGCCATCCCTAACCCTCTGTTTAAGGCAAGCATTCCCCTTTCAATAACAGAGTGCTAAGTGTTCCAGTTTTCCAGTATTGTACTGTATGCTACTGGTTCACAGATTCAAAGCTGAACTCATTGAAATATTTTGACTTAGACTACAGGCCAGTAGTTTTATCATTATTTCCTATAGAGTGTACAAATTAGCAAACAATATATATATATATATATATATATATATTGGTGGCAAGGCAAACAGGTGGGTTTTTTGTACTGAAAGTGTATTTCATACATGGATGTTTGCTAATCCTTCTGCTCCACCAAGTATATATGCCAAAACTTATTATTTAGGATGGATAGAAACTTTTTTTTCTACTAAATATCTATGATTTTCCCACGGTACCTCCCAGAACTTTTCTGGGCCAAATTCTGCACTGGCTTATGACATTGACTTCAATACAGAAATTGGCTCAGTTCCCTGTGTTCTCCAACGGAATTATAAAACAGGCCCTTATTTTTCTCTCCAGATGTTGCTATTTATAGCTTTCAAAAGCTGATAGGTATTCCCAGTGTAGTCCTTGAGTTCATGACAAAATGCTGACAGACTCCCATTGTAGTCATCCTTTATGCAGAAATTGTTCATGAGTCTCATAATTGTGATGGAAAGGCAGTTTGGACACACAATCTTATCAAGTTTTCTATTACTAAAAATCAAATCTGTACTTATTAATAACAGTGTTTGCATAGTGACTGTCGAGCCAATGGGCATCTGCAGATGACAGCAAATTGTGTGCCTGAGATATAGGTGAATGTGATTGAAGTATGAACATTACAACAGTCCTTCGTTCATCTTTTTCTCTTATTTAGGTTTTTTTTTTTTTTTTTTTAAAGTTCATGTTTCTGACTTCTTTTGAGTGGTTTTTTTATTCCCTTGTATGGTCTTTCACTGCTGCTTTTCTGTTGTTTAGGCTGTTTCAATTATTCTTAAAGCTCCACTAGTATGGATACATAGCAGTTCATTACCGATGTGTAACTGTGGTCTTCAGCTTAGCACACTTGTTCATTTGGATTAGCCAGACGGTTGCCATGTCATAGTAGGTAAAGTTTGACTCATGCTGTTCTTTTAAACAGTTACGTATCCTTGAATCATTTCATCATATTTATGTTAGTGCATTTGAGTTTACAGGCATTCATTCATTCTACATAAAGCAATTCCTTGTCAAGAAGAGCTGTTGTCTCTGCAAGCCCATTCTTGTTAACAAGAAAGGGCAAAGCGCCTTAAACAAAGGACCATATTCTGATCTTTAATAGTTAGGTTCAAGTACTAGACTTGGGAGAAGAAGTGCTGCTCGAGTGCAGGCATGTGTCATTTTCATGGTATTTTAAATAGTAAGATCTACTTAACTGTTACCTTTGTGCTTTCTACCATTTCACAAGGACATTGTTAATGAGAGAGATGAAATGATAGATTTTAAGGGGCTGATTTTGATCCTGTTTTATGCCTGTGTAATTCCATTTACTTCAGTGGAGTGAAGTTATTGCTGCTTTACTAGTGAGATCAGAATCATACCCTATGGGTAAGATTCTCACCTCTGCTCCAACCACTTTACGCTGCATCAAATGACTAGAATGAGGTAAAAGGGCTACAGAAACCTTGGATTCACCTTTGAGAGAATTCCCCTGGCACAAGAACTGCAAAAGACAGTCAGAAGACTGCCTTCTAGGGACTCTCTTGCAAGACCCCACATGGGGGTGAGTGAGAATCAGGGCCCAGACACCCCAAAGAACCCCAAAGAATAAGCAGTTGAATCAACTGATTGTATGCAGTGTTATTGAGTAAGGTCTTTTATGAAAGCTTATAATGTTTTAAACTTAATAATCATATACATACATACAGGCTATGGTTATGAATTTATGTGTTTGTGTATATAGAGAACTATCCTCATAAAACTTTGGCTCCATCTCACAACAAGGCAGTGAGTGATCAGACAGGCAGAGGCACTCTGGAAGCCAGATGTTTACACAACCCAGACTCAGGTAATGAGCTATTGTACAAACCAGGAAAAGACAATGATGGAAAGACACCGACAGACCCTATTTCAAGTATCTTTAGTGACTGAAGAAAAAATAACTACAAACAGTTTTAAAACGGAAGGGATTTGAAATGAAAGGCATCCAGAAACTGAAGGACAAGCCTGTACGTGGGAAGTTGTCTGTGAAACTCTGGATCCTCCCTACAGTTAAGGGATACGTTAGGAAACTGTGCAAAGGCAATAGGTAACTTGTACTGTATTAGAAAAGGGGTTTATCTAATATAGAAGTGTAAATCCTGAATTTGCATCTTTATGTTTATTTTCTGTGTAACTTGTACACATTTGCTCTCCCTTACTATTTCGTCTTTGAGTCTGGTTTTTCTCATAAATAAATCTCTTATTTTTACCCTGAGCAGGTCTCTGTTGTGCCAACTGTTTGGGGTGTAAGTAAGCTGGTATCTGGGGAATAGATGTCAGACCTTTGGGGATGATGAAACAGGGTGAAAGTCCAAGTGTCTGGTAGTTAAAAACTCAGGAGGGACGGATTTAGGGAGACTTGAGACTGGAAGGTCTATTGGTGTCACCATACAAATGGGTCCAGTCCTGCAAAGACTTTGGCCCTATTCAATAAAGAATTTAAATACATGCATTACTTTAAGCACAAGAGTATTTCAACTGAAGTCCATGGGACTACCTAAGTGCTTAAATTATATACTGTGCTAAATCAGACACTCCATGCTTGGAAAGCCCATTGACTCCAATGCATGCAGTCGGCTTGTGGAATTGGGATAAGGCCCTATAGAATTTCTCCTAGATTGTTTTACTTACTGTTACAACTTTTCAGAACTGTCTTCACAAACAAAAGCTTGTTTGCCTTAAAAATCCCTCATCAAGTTCCAACAGTTTGTTGAAACCTTCAGTTGAGATATATTGAAACCTACCTAAAAATGGTTTGTTACAACCCCTTCATAATTTCCATATAATTACAGCTCCTTGAATATGCATCCACCAACAGTATTTGTAGAAAACAGATTGTTACCAAGTTACTAATTGTTTTTATTGTGTTTTGTTTTTGTATTCAATCCTGCTTCCATTGATTCCAGTAGAAGTTTTTGGCCATTGCTTTCAATGGTCGTAGGTAGGAATCTATGCTATTATAGGTGTGTGAGAGTATTTGCTTTTCTTCCGCTCTTACAAAAAGCATAAGGGTCATTCTAAAAGTGATAGTCACCTACACTCTTTCTTAGACTCCAAAGAGGGGGATGTTTTTGAAGCAATAGGACCAGAGTTTTAATCTGTACTCTGCAAATGTGTGTGGTTTGCAATGAGGTGGTATCCCCAGACTTGCAACTAAGGTTTCATTATGAAGCTAATTTTGATCCCCTTTGTAATACTCAGAAAGAAAAATCCTCATGCATTGACATTTTTAGCCACTGTCCGTAAATGTTTTGGCAAAGTATTTTTAATTGCTGTTTCTTATGACTAATGCTGTATTCTTAGTTTAATAGGAAAAGTGAATAACAGTAGCAATTTATAGTAAAATTGTGTATGCATGCAAGCTTGCGTTTGAGAACCCTTTACATGCTTTGTGTTTTTCCTAAATCTTTCTCTTTAAAGTCAAATGTTAAAGATATTTTCCTCATTCATATGTGCATATCATTTAAACTGAAGAATATCTGGATTCTTCTCCAGTAACTACCAAACTACATTTCTTCCTGCAGTTTTCTTTTGATACAATATTTATTATTTTAAAAGAATGAGCTCCCTTTTTTTCTCTTTTAGCCAAGAGTCATTCTGGCTAACAGCTGTGGAAATTTTCTTTAAAGACTATTTTTTATAAAAAATTTGAAAACCTTTTCTTGTCAAGGGTTATGCCCCTCTACTTCCAACATTTGAAACAAGAAGGTTTATTCTCTCTTTCAGTGAAGGGTATATTCTTTGCTGAAATATATGCAAGTTGCCCACAGGGCTTTCAGGTACTATTCTTATCATTGTTGCAGCCACGTGTTCAACTTGGAGTATTGGTTCATCTTTTATTGTTATTACATTCAGCAGTAAAATGCCTAAATGAAAGTCAACACTTAATACTTCAATGGTCTTATGGCTAAGATTTAATCAGTACATGAGGATTAAATTCCTGGCTCTGCCACAGACATCTCCTGGCCTTGAGCAGGCCACATCATCTATCTGTGCCTCACTTTCACCAGCGGTAAAATGGATTAGTGATACATACCTTTGTGAACGGCATTGAGATTTACAGATAAAAGAGTGCTATACTGTTGCAAAGAATAATTAATAGTTACTATTAGAAAAAGGTTTTCTACTAGAAAAAGAATGTTTATTATAATGAAATATACAGTATCTGATATACACTGCAGTGAAACTGACTCTGAGACTTGGAATTGTTCTGATATGTCTTTTCACCAGGGAGCCATTAGGGAGATCATGATTTAGCATGACAGCTTAAAGTCCTGGGCTGAGATTCCATGCTGCACCTCTAAGAGGCATAATATAGAACTCAGCCCAAAAGGAAAAGGAGTAAGGCAGCTTTTAGCCCCCTGCATGGTCTCTGATCTTGGGCTGCTGTGAGGGCTAGAGAGGACCTTGATCTAACTTACAAAGCACTGCTATTGATAACAATACCCTCCTGCCCTCAGCCCACCCTTATGCTAGGGCTTGGTAGAGGGTTCTCTGGAGGTAGCCTGTTATCCAAACTTCCCAGCCAGAACTGGGGCTTTTAAGGCTCCTTCACATCATTCTGGCTCTATAATGCAGCATAAAGAAGCTGCAGCAGATATGACAATCTCACCTGTGGTCCTTTAACTCCTCTGTCTCCTTCCTGCTCTCTGATTTGTAATCTATATAGAAAGTGGCTTACTTACTATGCATGTAGGCCTATACCTATGAATTTAAACCACAGACAAAGCAAAGAGGAGGAAGCTGCATATAAAGCACTGCTGTGTGTGTTTCAGTGCTATAATTTTAAACAATCTATACTACTAGCAGGAGAAAGCTTTTATATTACATTGTCTGTCCTGGTGACTACTAGATTGAATGCTGACAGTTGCAGATGTTTTTTAGTGAAAATGAAGAGAAATTGTATCAGTTCATCCCAGATTAGGGGTAGGATATTGTAAGAAATAATCCAAATTATGGCCATCGTCTCTTTGAGTGGGAGAGAAGATCTTTAACAAGAGGAGGTGGCTTGATGTATCTTGACATGGGCAGTAGTGTGGTCTGGCATCTGGTAAGAGTGTCAGCATCTAATATGGCCGGGGGGGTGAACCTAATTAGGGATTGATTCAACTTTTCCTTGGAAATCCACAGAAGTCTTTACAATGACGTCAATGGGAGCTGGACAGGCCCTTTTAAGCAGTATTAGCATCGCTTAAAAAACGTCACATTAAAGCACAGTTTGCAAGTGAAGTGCTAGTTTGGTTTCCTTCTCAGTGTAGTCAAGGACTTCGTTGGGGGGAGGAGGAGAAGGTGCTTCCTTACCATTTTTCTGTGGCAAAAATCAGTATTTTTGTTTCATGTGGGAGTCAGGTAGTTTTTCTGGTTTAAAACTGGTGAACCCTGAGGAAGTTGTTAAATTGGATCGTTTTCTGTTGGACTTCTGAAAAGGGTGGGATTAAATTGTGACCTGGCTGGAGGACTAAATTAAGGGAGAGCAGACAACCAGAGGTCCAGAGTGGCTGTCAGCAGTGGGCGCTAGCTGGGGTGAGAACTGCTACACCATGCCCAGCCATGAGTTGGTGCACCAAGGGAGACACCACTCTTTTACAAGATGAGATGATGCAGTGGTAAAAAATATGCTGGTGACCAGTCTAGCAATCCTCCTGGTGCTGTAGCAATAGCAGGAGAATTTCACAAGTACTTTATTATAGATACAACCATAGCATAGTCAAAGCTATTGAAGCTTGAGTCACTTGATTTACTGACATTTTTCTGGCTTTTTTAGTACTTTTTACTCCTATCATTACAGAGCCACCACAACCATGGGAGAGGTCGCTGGAATCTACTGTGGCTTATATGTCATCACTGATATTTAAATTCTGAATGCAGAATATATTTTTCTTCTGAATGATGAGGCATGAACCAGAAAAGATTCAGCTTAATTTTCAGATTCCAGGATAGGCAGGACAGACAAAACTAAAAATATATCATTTTTTTCCCTAAATAGAATGGATTTGATTTGGAATTAAGGAAATAATCAATCTGTAACCACACTGTTATTTTAAAAGTCACTTTCCAGACTATAACTGTACTTTCAGAAGTTCATTACATTACATTCTTCATTGACCATACAAAAAATATGGGGCCAGATCTTAAGCTGCTGTAAATCAATGTTGCTCCATTGGTTTTGGTGGTGCTATACTAATTTATACAAGCTGAGGATGTTGCCTATGATTTGTGGCTTATCATCAATGCAGGAAGTATATATACCTCTTTGGAGTAAATTACTAATATCAAATCTGTACTAAACAGTTATAAAAAAAGATATAATAGTGTTACAGTGAGACACCCTGTTCAGAGACTATGAAATTAACAGCCGTAGATTATAATACTTTGCACTTAATGCCTTTCATCTGAGATCAGTGCCTTTCATGAGAAGCTCATTCTCTAAATCAAAGCTAAGACCTAGTCGTCGTCTTTTTATTCATTATTTGAGTTGTGATAGTGCCTAGGAGCCACAGTTATGGACCAGGGTGCCATAGTGCTAGGTGCTGTACAAACAGAACAAAAAGTCTAACCCAAAAAGCTTACAATCTAGGTATAAGACGAGACAATAGATGGTTACAGATACACAGGGGAACACAAGATAATAATAAGACAGGACACGCAGTGATCTGAGCATACCAGCTGTCTAACCATTGTTGACAGGCATCACATTTTTGTAGGCATCACAGCAAAAGGAGCTTTTTAAGGAGAGACTTGAAGGAGGATAATGAGGTAACTTTGCAGATATAGCCTTCCCTGGTTACCATTAAATTCTAACTGAGCTTTTAGGCAAATATGTGCAAGGAAACATCTTAGAAAGTTACTTACAACAATGAATCAACGTCACGTATAAATTTTCTAAGGGCTGCATCACAGACCTTTGTGATATAATCTCAAAATGCACCAGAGAGTTTTGTAAGACAGAAATCTGACTCTCTTAGGGCTTGACAGAATACCCATTGAAGTTAATAAAGCCTTTCCATTGCCTTCAGTGGGCTTTCTATCAGACTCTTATTCCCCTGGTATCTAGGACACAATGGTCCCAAAAGTTACAGTAGACTTGACTGTACAGTTTTATTATTCTAAGAACCTTTACAGATTCCCATTGTGATTCTGTGGATGCTGACTGCTCTGTAAAAGATGTCTTATCCGTTTTTTTATAAATGTGATTGAGTGTGGTTCAGCCACGGATAATGAAGAAATGACTGATTCCATCAGTCCTATTTTTGTCATGGGTGACAGAAAATAGAAATGACTCATGCTTTCACTAAACATTTGGCAGGCTCACACACTCTGCAGCAAATTTAGTAGTATTATGTAGTGGCGTGAGCCAGGTTTCTGACTGGGAACGTGGCCTGGGGCAGCTCTGCGGCATCCTCTCTCAGTTTTCCCTCTTGGACTCCTCAATAACCCACAAAAGGCTTTCACAAATCCAATAACAATAGCCCTTTTTGGGGTCTGGTTTCTTAACATAAAGTTGGAAACAAACACAAATGAGTCTTCTACCCCTGCTTCAAGTTGGGCACCTCCCAGAGGTCCGTCTGTCTTTCAGTTTCCAAGTTGAACACAGTTTTTTAGCCCTTCCCAAGTTTGGTTCAGTCTTTCCCCATAGATCATCCTGGGATCCTTTAGGTCCCTGCTCTCTTCTGAGCAGCCATTCCCATTCCATTCTAGCTGGAGTCTTCCACAGACCTTTGCCTGCCTTGTGGTCCCCTCTCCAGCCAGTACCTACTGTTGGGCTTCCCTCCTCTAATGACCAACCCTGCACAGGTGTAGCGGGGTGGGGCTAATGGAACAGGCTGACTGGCACAAGGCCTCTTGCCTTTAAAGGTGCATCCCACCCTGTTACAGTTATGCTAATACAGTTATTCTGGCTTCAGAGAAGCAATACGAGATTTAAGAATCATCCCAGACTACTAAATAAGGGACTGATCCTACAGTCATTTGACTCAAAGGAATTTTGCTAGCACAGGGACTGCAAGATTCAGGCTATCATAGTATGTGGAATTAAATGCCTTCTTAAACAGGAAGTGTTTATAAAATAAAGCAACTACAAACTCAGGCACAAACAATCAGACTTCCCACACCACTTGAGTTCCAGCTTCGTCTCCCTTGTTTACGAAGGACCACACCCTCTCTGGAACTCAATGCAGCATGCAGAGACAGTGTGAGTGAATAATATTTTGCAAATAAGCACATTATTAGAGGGTCCTATGAGAGATTTTGTGGCACTTGGAGGCAGCTAATGAGGAGTGTGTGGCTTTAATCACAAAGGTAGGGTTTCTGGCACCTTGATAGCATAGTATTGGAAGCAATGAGAGGAGTGTGCCAGGTGGTAGAGTCCAAAGATTTGTAGCAACTGAAGCACCTGCAGGGCTTGCTTCAGTAATGGCACACCTGGTTTGCTACCAGGGACTGTGTCAGAGACGTTTGGTACCATGGCATGCTGGAGACTTCATGGAAAACTGCTGTTACAATTACAGTGCAATCAATGTTACAGTGCAAACAATGTTACAATGCAAATTACCACTACTGAGCATGCAAATCAGGTAAGCTGTGCAGACGGCAGACTTTGTGCTGTGCTTAAATATACTACATTTATGAAGCAATGATAGTAAATCCAGAATGATACACTTGTGGTTATGCATTTGCACGTGTATTTTTTGTATGACATATTTGAAAATATCCATTTCTTGAATGATATTACATAATCACACCACACGTTACCCAGGAATTTAAGGATATCATCAAATACTTCCCCAAATAACAGCAAGTGAAACTCTACAGCCTCACTCGCCATGAACCCATCCCAGGAACCTTCTACATGCTTACCAAGATACACAAGGAATATAAAGGGAACCTAGGCAGACCCACCATATCTGGCCATTACATTCGTACTGAAGGTATAGCAAGACTCATGGAAACCATCCTCAAATCCCTCACCACACAAAGGACCAGCTTCCGCCAGGACACAAGCAGCTTCTTTCAGAAATTCCACAACATTAACAACCTCCCTGAGAAAATCATTGTTGCCACAATTGTTGTCATCTCCCAATGCACCAACATCACTCACAACAGCATTGCTGCCTGCTTCAAATATCTACAAGACAGTGGACAACACTCAGATATCTATCCCAAACACAGTCACCCAATTCATTCATTTTATCCTCAAGCATAGCAATTTTATATTCAACAACAAACACTCTGTCCAAACCATGGGAACAGCCATAGGTATTAGGATGGCTCCCCAGTAAGCCAACCTCCTCATGGGCCACCTTGAGGAAGAATTTCTTTACAGATACACCATGAAACCAATGAAATACCTGTGATACATCAATGATATTTTCATCCTTTGAAAAGACAACACAAACTCTCGCACAGATTTCCACCAAAACTTCCACAATCACCACTCGTCCATCAGACTCGATCTCGAACACTCCCACATCATCATCAACTTCTTGGACGCATTAACAATGAAATCCTAGTATAGACAACTACATATAAGAAACCCCCGGATAGCCATACTTACCTTCACAGATCCAGTAACCATCCATACATACCAAGAAATCGGTTATCTACAACCAGGTCCTCAGATACCACAGAATATGCTCTGAGCTGAGAGAGCAGGATATACACCTTAACACACTTAAAACCACCTTCATTAAACAAGGACACTCCACCACAGAAGTAGATTGCATCATGGAACAGGCTGCCCAAATACCCTGAGAGAACCTGCTTCAATACAGGGGAAAAAACCCTCCTACCACTTCACACTAGAACTCATGCAGGGTATCATTAAACAATTACAACCAGTACTTGATGGGGACCACATCTTGAAAGAAATATTTCCTGAACCCCCCCTCTTCTGGCCTTCAAACAACCCCCCAACCTTACCAAGCTCATCATCCAAAGCAAGCTTCCCTCAGACCAGGACACGCTAACTCAAAGTAGCACGAGACCCTGCCAGAACAGATGCAAAAACTGCGGACACATCTCCACAGCCTTGATGATCAATACCTCCTCCCCCCCCCCAACACATCTTTCAAGATCCAAGGTCCCACACATGCCTATCACAACATGGGGTGTACCTTATCCAGTTCACCAAATGTCCAACTAAAAACCGTGTGGGTGAAAACAGACACTCAGTTCTTTTCCCAGATCTAAAGAATAGTTCTATGTGAGCTCGACAGCTTGTCTCTTTCACCAACAGAGGTTGGTCCAATAAAAGATGCTACCTCACTCACCTTGTCTCATTATAAGATGAGTCATGACCTAAAATGGAACAAAAAAGGCATTGAAAGGCAACATTGCAGGACTACAAGGTCTTATGGCACTGAAGAAATAATTATTCATGATTCATAATAAGATAAAGAGAGGTTCTTGAAAGTAACTGAAATCAATGGGACTACACATGAAGTGGGTATTACTCAGCATAACTATGGGTATGTCTACATTGCAATTATAAATCTGTGGCTGGCCTGTGCTAGATGACTTGGGGTTGTGGAGCTTGGGCTAAGGAGCCATTTAACTGTGGTGTAGACACTGGGGTTCGGCTTGCAGCCCAAACTCGTGGCTCTTCCACCTCACAGGGTCCTACAGCCTGGTTTCCAGCCTGAGACCGAACATCTATATCACAGTCAAACAGCCCCTTAGCCTGAGCCAGCTGGCAGGGGCCAACCACAGGTTTTTAACTGCAGTGTAGACATAGCCTAAGGGTGGCAGAATCAGACCATCACTGTGTCTAGTGAACTACCTAGGTAAATAGAGAAGGAACAACAGGAAAGATATTGAAATAGTGACAATGGTCATGAACGTCATAAATACACAGAAGACTTGTTGAGTGTTAAGGAGGTCAAGGGTGGCTGAAGGGAAAAAAGAAATAGAGCAGGAAAGGGAGGAGGAAATGGGGGAAGAGATAGGAGTAGCTAAGCAAAGGGATGTGGGAAAGATAAAAATAGAAGCAAGATTAGTGGTGGAGAGGGGTGGCTGAGGGGGAGTATCCAAAAATATCAGGAAATAAAAAGAAGAAATAGATTAGGTATCATTTTGGATGAACATGACGGTGCTGAAATTATACCTTTGCAGACCTATATATGGCAGCTTTTTTTTCTTGAAATGATCAAAATTTGTCATCCCTGTCTCCCAGACACTCAAGCTCTCCCCCCTTTAGGAAAGAAGCAATAAAACAGCATGTATTTCTGCTGTGTGATTCAAGTTTGTTTTCCTTCATTTGGCTGATTTTATGACTGATATTTTTCCACTAGACTTTGCGAAGACCCAGCTTGGGTGTTCAACTGTTTGTTTACAAATACAAAAATATCTCTGACATGTCTGCATTCTTTCAGTAACCACATCATATTTCCTGCAATTTCCCACAATCACATGCTGACCCTTGCCATAAACCTAATATAGTTGCGTTTGCTGAAATATCCTTAGCTTTATTTTTCTTTTAAACATCACAGCTAATATAAATTGCTGTTTGGGAGTTGCAAATTTTAAGGGACAAAGTTAAGGTGGCTGGGTGGTGTAAATCAGCTGGGGTGATAATTAGTGATGCAGGGTTCTGAATGTGGTAGTAGGAGATGGCTGCATCCATTTCCAAAAACTATGGACAAATGATCATCTGATCAGGGCGCAGCTGTGGGGAGATGAGGAAAACCCTTGTGCCTCTCCTGATCATAGCTACCAAGGGAAAATTGCTGGCTTAATTAACTCAGAGCAGCTAGAATTGATTCCCTAGGAACTGATCCAATGGCTGGGATTGGTGGAACACATTACACATTGGCTCCACTCTATCTGGCCTTTGGGATTACGTCCTAACTCCCCCAGCCTGTCTCCTGCACCCTGGGAGGGGGCTGACTTCTTGGTAACCTGTTAGGTCAGCTTTCAAGTTACTTTTTTGATACTTCAGTACCCGAAGTGAATTTGGAGGGCTGAGACTCTGCTCTTGTAATTTTTTTTTAAACTAAATATAGATTTTTTGGAAAGAAATAATATTGTCAAGGGTGTTAGCTAGACTCCACGGATATGCACCTCCAACCTTAACTCTCTTTTAATGAAGATTCTTGTTTAGGAGTATATGGAAAAAGGTCAGTATGTGAGCTCAGCTATATCCCATCACTCTGCACACCTGCTGCAAACCCTCTGTTTCCATTTTTATTTCAGCTCATTAGGCAATTTTTTAGGATAAAGAGGAACATAAAGAAACTATAATGGATAAAATACTAGATCTTAGTGGAAGAAAGCACTTGAGTAACAAGATGATTCATTAAAATGAGTCAATGTTTGTATTTCACTATTTGATAACTAAACAAAGATTTATTGTACAGTTCTTAGAAAACATTTAGACCGAAAGACTCAGCCATCTGGTTACTGGGTATCCTTTTACAGAAGTGACTGCAAAAATATAAGATAGCCAAAATAATTATTTCAAAATATTTGATTTAATGTTGGCACTAAATACATATGGAATTGCCTGGTTTTTGTATTAACCAACATAAAATAAACCTCATGCTGTAGGATTGTGCAGATGGTCTTAAAAAGAATGTTCTCCTGCCCCCATAATTGCAAAAAAATTGCATTTTATGTAATGAAAATCATGAGAATAAATGTATTTACAGGAATGCAAATCTGACTGGAATTCCAAATGAAGGGGCCTAATCAGAAATACACAGTGATCTATTCATAGCTGTTTTGAGATGCCAAGAACTTTGCAAAAGCTACTAGGTCATATTTTATAAAGAAGCAGATTATAATGGGGAGAGTGTATGTGAGAATCAAACAAAACTCCTCGGAGATGTATTTTCTGACAAACAAGCCATATTATCCTCCCATGGCATGGTTTCATAATAGTTAACCCTCTTTTATCTCTTACTTTTCATACAGACATGGGCTACTTCTCTGATCACAGGATGGGGCACAAGGAATTCTTTGGGTGAGATGCTGTGCTGCACAATACAATACTTGCGTTTTAGGGTGAAGGGGATAAGATGGCTTTAAGCCGCTCTTACCACCCTCCTGATCCTGGGCCGCTCGAAGAGCTGTAGAAGCCCACAGTGTAATTTAGCCCTGATGGCCTATATAGATGACAGCAGCTTTATGGACGGCAGTGCTGTCTGGATTTTCCACAGCCTTACAACTATCTTTCATAGCTTCTGTGCCACGGGAATCCTCTCTCAGCTGGAAGTGAGGCTTTTAGAGCCCCTTTAGATGCTCTGGCACTCTTAGTTAGAGTAAAGACGCTGGAGCAGAAGAGAGGATCTTATCTGGAGTGAGAATCTTAGCCATAGTTTTGAATCCCAGTTCTGGCACTGACTTCTTCTGTGGGTTAAGTATGTTACTTAATTTTTCTGCCTCTATTTTATCTCTGAATGGGTACAATAATACTGTAACCTGTTTCTGCTACCGATTCTGTTCCAGCAGTGTGGTTCAGAGATGGGAATGCTAGTATAGAACAGCCATCCATGTTTTCAGTGCCTTGTCTTCTCAGCTCTGTGTGGCACAGTGCTTAAAACACGAGCAGATCTTGGTATCTTGTCTACCCTAAAGCTCCCATTGTTACCACTGGTGAAGCTAAACCACTGGTCGCCACAGTAGAAAACATTAGGAAATGCTTTGTGGTGTAAACAATGGTTGAGTGAGTCAGTGACAGAGCAAGGACTGATGCTTGTGAGTTAGTGGGCTATATTCTATTCTCATTTAAAATGAGTGACTCCACTGAAGTCCTTGAGCACAAGACTGGCCTACTGTCTTTAAGTCCCATGCCTTGTCTATGAGACCATAGCAGCTGTTGTTTTACTGTATATAAATAATCTGAAAACCAAGTCACTCCTGCTACATAAAGTATTTTGAATTCAGATTCTCATCAAGAGGTATGTTAAAAAGACTGTCGAGGGAGAGAAGAAAAACTCTCACTGTAGTGGACAATGCTGGAAACATCCTACCAAAACATGCAGTTTAGACTTAACTTGTGGATTTAGTATGATTAGATGGGCTTCATTACATTTGATTTTAACTGGCTAAATACCAGTGTTGAGATTCTCGGCTGCACCTCTAAAAGGTGTAGCACAGGATTCACAGCTCAGAGGAGGGGAGGGGTAAGCGTTGAGTCATCTTTTTGCCCTCCCGATCCTGGGCTGTTCTGGGGGCTGGAAAGGCCCACAGCATATCTTAGAGCTTTCTGAATTCTGGCAGCCTCTCCAGGTCGCTCTACTAGCCATAGTGCTTTGTGATGCAGCACCGCAGCCCAGCCCCCAGCGCTGTACTGAGGCTTACAAGGGGGTTGTTGGAAGGCAGCCTTCCAACTGTCTTCCACAATACCTGTTCTGGGGAATCCTTTCTTATCTGGATACTGGGCTCTACGCTGCACCGGCCAGCCCTTTTACATGGCATAAGGGTGCCAGAGTGGGGAGTGAAAGCCTGACCTTATTGAAATCAGTAGGAAAATTCTCATTGACTTCAATAAGGCCAGGTTTTCAGCCAGTATATTGTATTTTGTCCGTTCTGAATGGAGTTGGTAAATGATTAGTTGGCCACAGAAGAGCTCTTGTTTCCAGCTAACAAAAGCTACTGAAAACTGTGCACTAAAATGCATGCAACAACATTGTTGCAGCTAGAGATATGACTAAGAAGTAGGAGTGATGTAGAGCACAGAAGTGTATGCAGAAACTGTAGAGATTAATTTGCACTAGTGACCTTTGTTAATCTCATCCATGGTTTGCAGAAGCAACAGCTTTTTCATATTGTTGCAGCCCACTTGGAAAGTATTATTCAATAATGGGAAACTAGAAAATACTCCATGGAGCTGTGGGAAAACCCAGATCTGAACACCCCCAAAGTTTCTGTTTGAAATCTAGAGCCAGATTTTGTAATTTGACTTCATGGCTAATAAAATAGAAATTGCCAATTTGCAATTATAATTTATGGGTAACAGAAACAGGCAGTTGATTGAATTTAATCCTGAAACGAGCATGACACAAGGAAAGGTTGCAGTTGTTTATTTTCATACTATGACAAATGTGGTTAGTTGGCTAAGCAGATTGTACCCTTAAAATATGCAATTCAATTCTGCTGATCATATCAAGTGCTGAAATCAGTTCTTCAGGCTAGAGAAAACTCTAGTGCTTATTTTCTTTTAGCAAATCAAGATGATGGAAAAAGAAGAGCATATGTCACATAGACTGGAATTGATGGTATCCGTGCTTTCAAGACCTATGCCCAAAATCAAACAAAAATTAACATTTATCTAACACCATAATTAGTTAACTATAAAATGACTCATGTTTAGTGCTTGGTTCAGCAGAAAAATTGCAAACTGCTTTTTTGAACTTTTACTGAGAAGGCAGTTTCCCTTTAAATGAATAAATGTAAATCTAGTCTCTGTGCTTGCCTGGGAGGGGGCAAAGGATGTATTATCTGTACCAGGAATCTAAGTTTTGCAGGCACAGTGAAGAGGCAATTTCGTTTTCTGAATAAGAAGCCAAAAGTCATGACATAAGAAACATCTATGATTCGTCTACAGACCTCTAAATTACTTTTTGCTAAAGGGAACTCTAGAATCTAAAAATGTAACAACATATTCCCATGTTTTCACAGGAACATGGTTTTTACAAGTGCAATATATCCTTTATAATGCCACTATAAATGTATCTGTCCACTTTGTCTAGTGGTTAGTTCACAGGACTAGGAGTCTGAACACTAGGATTCCTTTCCCCTCTGTCACTAACCATATCTGTGACCTCAAGCAAGTCATTTAAACTGGCTATGCCTCAATCTGTAAAATGGGGTATTTACCTATTTCATGGAGGGGGAGGGGGCAGTTCTGGCATTTTGAGATCCTCAGAAGAGAGGTACTCTATAAACACAAAGTATTAGCATAAATTCTGATTTCAGTTACATCCATAACCTGATTGATCATGTGTAACACAACATAATTTGGCCAATTTCCTTTTGTGAATGATTTTCGGTCTAACCCGTATTTGAAATAAGTTTAAGGAAAGAAATACACTCACCATTTTAAACATTTGATTTGCATATACTGTTACTATCGCTTGAGTAATTTACTTTGCTAGGTTAACTATGGGTTAAAAATTTCCATTAAGCCTCACTTTTGTATGATGCTTATCATTTCTGTGAGGGGCTGAGCTTCCTCCATTTCCACTAATTTCAATGGGAGTTGAGGGCAGTCAACACTTCCCAGAATCAAACCCCAGATAAAACCATTTTTATGGAGACCATTTGAGTTAAGGAGTAGATTGGTTATAAATATTGGCATTGACGACCAAAACATTTAAACTTTAAGAAGATTATGCTGATGCCATATAAACCAACTGTAATTTTGCAAATACTATGAACCCCTGGGAAGCTGCAAGTTAGTTAACTGTGATACCTAGATTGCCGAGGTTAAATGGACAAGGCTGAAGAAATAACTATACCAAAAGGGTCTATAAGTCAGCAATCTATATGAGGCAGCTGTTTAAACAATAACTGCTGGACACTGGTGGTGGTACTAAGAGGTACTTGCAGACAGTACCTTGCATGCTCCTATCAATGGCAAAGTGTTCCACTTTGGGCACAAATGCCATTATATTTGTCATCAGTGTTTAATAATGTAAAATCAGAATGGGAAGTTTTCCATTGATTGCAATGGAATTTGGATCAGGTTCAGTGTTTCTAAAGCATTTGTCAACATTCCATATTTTGGAATTCATAGACATTTCTACTATTTTTTTTCTGGCTTGCATATCATTCTGAAAGAGTATCATGTCAGTGTCTGAGCTTTTCGATTGTGAGGAATGCTTGTTTTACATGCATGCTATATCAATATTTTGATATAGAAAGGCTACACCTGATAGAGTTTATATATTTTTAAAAAATACTTACTTGACTTTTGCAGGACGGTTTTGTAACTCCAAACTTTTGGGTAAGTTGATCAGTACTGAATTCCCTCCATTTCCCATCCATCAGGCACTGTGCTTTTATTTCATATTTAACTTCTCGCTCCTGCCTAAGGCTGACAGGGCTACGTTCAGCAGTAAAGAAAGATAAAGCTGGATCTGTGTGTTTGACTCTCTGAAAAGACATTGCATTCAAGTCAGTTAAAAATCTGTAATAACATTTGCTTATTAGAGAACCAACTAATATGTATGTACATTCCACTTCGTATTTGAGGTATAAGTCTTCAGGATCACAGTAAATACTGATCTGGCCAGGTCATTACTTGGATGGAGGACCTCCAAGAAAATCTGTTTTTAGTTGCTGAATGGAATTATATTGGTGAGTCAATAGATGCCATTCTTCTTCCTGATTCTGTCTTCTTGATTAGATGTAAAACCAAGCTCTGGTTATTAAAGTTCCTATGGCACTTACATGAGCCAAATTTTTAGTAATTACCTTTGCCTGCCTAAAACTGCTTTAATAATTTCAAATGGACAAGGCATTCTTCAGTTCTTGACCTGAGAGTACCTGCACACTATTAAACAATTGACGTGTTTCAGTGATGAGTGAAATAATTCCTCTGTATAGAGGACCTGGTACTGCAGTCTTTTCTGTGTCTAATCCCCTTTTGATATCACTGGGAATTTGTCTTGAGTAAGAACTGCAGGTTTGAATGTATAGTTTCTAAAGCACTTTGTAATCCCTTTGGATGAAACTCAGAGCTGTGTAAGCAAAGGAAAATAATCACTGATGTCAGTGGCGTTTCAGTTACATGTACCAGGTCTGAGTTTGGTCCTATAAATGTAAGTAATTACATTTTCATGCAATAAATAAATAAATTATGGTATAAATAAATTATGGGCTCAATTCTATGGTATAATTGTGCCCCTTTGTATTGTTTTAATGGCAAAAAGAGATTGGAAAACTGCAGATCTCCCCAGCTTGAGGAAATCCTCAGCTAATATAGGGCGAGTGTAGCAGTCTCCTATGTTACCAGTTCTAGCAGCTCCCAGTGTATGGCTAGGTCAGGAATGGCAGAGGGCATGACCAGAGTGTAACTACATTGACTTCTCAGTGTACCTTTTTCATTTCTAATCATGGGCTTGACCTTGCAAGCACAGAACTCCTATTTACTTTGATGGGAACTTTGATTGCAGGATCATGCCCAATATCTACTGGAAGCAATGGGAGTTCCTCATGTAGAAGATTTGCAGGATTAGGTCCTCTGTACTGCACCAACAATATTTACAAACATCAAACTTAGCAATATGTTCTAGGACTTATTTGAACAGGAAATTGCGACTGAACATATTAATTTTGCTAAACAAACAAAACCACCACATTGCTGATTCAAATCTAGTAATAAGCCACAAAATACAAAGGGAACCGAGGACTTTTAAATGGCCAGGAGATAAGTTCTCACTTTGGCATTTAACTGACATTTAATTAAAACCAGACTCTTACAGGGAAGGAAGAATTAAAATGGTAACATGTACACTGAAATACACTGTTCAGTCAGCATCTCAGTGTGCAATTTACTACTAGTATTAGAGTTTTCTAAAAGACTGTTTCTGAGTATTACCTGCCCTTTAAGAGGAAAAAGGATTAGAATCTATATCAAGTACCAGATTATGTCCATTCTACTATGACCTGTTGATGATACCATACAAAGAACATATAAGATGACATGTTTTATTAGGCAGGAGATGTTTTATTAGGCAGAAGATATCTGCTGATATTTCATGTAGCTACTATTGTTCTCAAAACTGGGCTTGGAGAATCACATGAGAATAGGCTGTTTATGGATTTTCCAATATTTCCTGATTATTGACACTTTAAAATACAGAATGAATATTTTTGCTTGTGATATTTTAGTATTCCCACTTCTGAGTCTAGTTAAAATCATCATGTGCAGAGATATGTGAATAATCATTTGCATCTCAAATTATTACCTTAAAGTAAGGTCAAAATTTACATAATGCAACAAAATAAACAGATAATAAACAATAAACATAATAATCAGATAAACAATAAACAGAATTCACATAAGCAAGTGGTGCTTTTATCTCACTTGAATATAAAAGCTGTATGCTGAAGCTTCATGTCTGATTGCTTTTATCTCAAAGAAGAACCCATAAATGGAAATTATTTCTTCATGATATCTTGGCTCCTAAATGACAATTAAAAAAGAAAAACTCTGTCCACAGTAATCTCAAAAATATGTGGGCAGAAATCACAAATAATCTATTATTAGGAAAAATATTACTCATTTTGCTTGTCACATAAAAGAAAAAATGCAATCACTGTGAAATTATATTTAAACTAATGGAAAGCTACGAGGAGTGCAATGGCAATCAAATACAGACATGACAAATCATAATGAGCTATGTCTATAAGTGTTGTAAGAAGGAATTTAATCAAGTCGGGGAACTTTTAGGTTCAGTGAGATGTCTCTTGGAAGCTTGATGTCTGTGTCTTATTGTTCTTGCTTCTATACCCTCATCAAATTCAAAGGTGTCTCCAATATGTATGGCAACTGGGATCGAGGAGCATTAGGAACTTAGCCTGGAAGGAGGACTGAGCAGGAAGGAAGGCCTTGAATTGTGCCTGATTGCACATGATGAGTTGTCTATTCATCCAGGGTGGTATTCACCACAATGCAGAGTGCCAGCACAAGGTCAATGCATTACATAAGTCTTACCTAAGCCCTCAGAATTGGACTAAGCGGGACATTCAACCCCACAAAACAGATACAGCACAGGCAATTGCAGTGCAAGCTTCTGCATTCAGTTGTCTCAGTCTGAGAGTGGTGTTCAGGTGCATTCAGTCACTGGCTACTTCAGAGACAATTATGACAGTGAATTTTATCTTGTAGACACTAGCCTGCATAGAATTGGACTGCAACTGCTATAAATTAGATAGATAACTGTCAATTTACATAGAGCTTGATCCAAGGCCCATTCCCAACTCACTCTCTGCTCTTTTCAGGGTCCATGAAAACACCGAAGAATAGGAATTGGAATTAATATACATGATCTAGCATTTCTACATCGTCTCATTTTTTTAAACTATTTTTCTTTGTCCTAACAAATGTAGCTCATCATACTTTATTTGTTTTGCCACTTAAAATAGATTAAAAATCTGAGACCATAGAAAACAGCTGCCATTTTTACAATAAAAAGTATGTGATTAAAAATACTGGTATCCACCGAGAAACACACCAAAGCCTGGAGACTCTCACCATACAGATTTTATTTCTTTGTCACCTACCTGTTTAAGCAGCAGGCCAAATCTCACAGCTTGCATGGAAAAATCTCTCTGGAATGTCATGTCACCACCATTCTCCAGCTGAATGGAAGGGGAAATATGCCTCATTTTATGAAATCAATTGATTCAATGTGTTATTTAAAAGAAGCACAAAGCTAAGCACAAAGAACATATGACTAATTTCTGCTGTTTTCTCAGTGAGGCAATCTTCATAGGAATGAATATTGTGCATATAAATTGACAGCATATGGTAGATTGTATAGTTTTTCTTCCCAGTAGTTTGGACCAACTGAGCAATTAGTGACACAGCACCTGATTTTCCACTCTTTTGCACCTTGTATAGTCATTTACAGCTGTGCCAAGTGATGGTAGAGTGAGTGTAAAGTGGTACCAAATCAGAATGTTAGCATTTTACACTTACTAGTACACAGGTGTGAAAGACTACACAAGCTGCAAGGCAGTGGAGAATCAGGACATAATATGAAAATGATCTTTTTAATGAAGCAGAGTATATTTATGTTATAGGAAGTTATGGTAAAATGTTCTGATTCACGTTTCTATTTCATTATTATTTCAGTATTTTCTGTTAGAAGTAGCATTAACTCCCCTACACAGTTTTACCTCCTCAGAAAGTGTGTTTGAGATGTGCAGCTGTTAACATGGGCAGCCAATTGCAACAAAGCTCCTAAGGGAGAGGGAATCAGTGCAAAACAGTGGGACATCCTCAGTAACGACCCAAGTTCTATGCAGCTGTGCTCTGTCTTCCTCTTCCCATTTTGCAAAGCCATTGATTTTAAAGGGATATGCACCTGCTTATGCCATGTATGAATTCGTCCCCATCTGCTTATGTGAAAAAAACAAACACTAACAGCAAAACAACAGAAGTGTCCGATAAGTTGTTAATAGAAACAGACTCACTCAGAAAGAGTAGCTGGGTATTTGTATTATGACAGCATAAAAAACATGTAAGCATGGTTAGGACAAATCACAGTTCTTCATAAATTTCCAGAAAAGTCAAGAAATTATATCTAGAAAGTATATTCTATGTAGCATTGGTCTACATGGTCCAAATTAAAAGCATCTTTCATTCCTTTTAACCCCTTTCTCATCTATCTTCCTTTTTGCATCAAAATATCATATTAAGTACTATCATACATTAAGCTCAGAGGCAAAGATTGCCAATGCAAAGCAATTTTACATAGAAAAAATTAGACTACAGGCTTTTTTAGGCCAGGGGTCATGTTTTAGTCTGTTTGTACATCACCTGACACAATGAGGCCCATATCTTACCTGTGGCCTTGATAACAAATATATAAATAATAACACCATAAATAAAAAATAACCTCATAACAAAATATAAGATAACATCTGAGCTCCAGTGAATGTATATATAAATACTTTCATTTTTTGAACAATATAGAAGCATACCAACTCACTGCATGGTAATGGTTGGACAGAATCTGTGTCAGCCAGGGCAGCGGGAGGAAGTTAATCTGACGTAAATCCTCCAGATTCTTACCTTTGGGTTTGGAGGGGAAGTTTGATTAATAAAACTGTATTATTAAAAGAAATTAAAGCAGACATATTACAGAGAACAGTGATATATGCAGAGAAAAATTAGATGTCTTTGAAATGCACTGTGGCCACATACATTGAACAATCCGTGAGTATCAAGTGTGGGATCATAGTATAAAAATCATAAGCCCCTATGCCACTTCAGTTGAAGGAGTAGCATGCATAGTTTGAGGCTAACACTCCATATCGAGATCCAATCCAATTTATTCTGAGTTATGGCAATTGTGGGAGAATCCTGGAACATAGAAGTCCACTAAAAATTCATCACCAAGCCTCACTTCAGGCTCCCCACATAACCAATGGAGGGGTTGTTGTGCAAGGCATCCACGAAAGGAGCTAGCGTGGAGCATTCTGGGGGTGGTCTAAATGGTCAGGGTCATGATGCACGTTTGTGTGCAGACTGCCACTCGCATATTAATAACTCCTGCTTGCATCCAATTGTGCATGTTTTCCTATCTCTATTCTGATAGGATTAGTCCACTTGGGGTGGGGTGTATAATGCTATGAAATTGGCACATATTAACAATGACTGGGGCTAGTGAGCTCTAGGGATTTGGGTGCATCTCTACTTAAAATCCAGTAAAATGGCACTGAAACAAAAATGTTAGAATAGCTTTGTATAAAATATATACTCCACAGGTAAATATTTACATTGGTTTGGAAAGTTGTTGGGCTCTGAAGATTCCCATATTCACTGATCTTTCACTCCTTCAGTGTACATTTCAAGGGCCAGTATTTTTTATATATATTCAGGGAAATCCACTTTAAAACACTGAAATATTGATTCCTACTCTCCTACAAGTTTTCACTTTTAAGACGTACCTATGCATTCTGTATGAGTGCAAAACAAGCGTGACTTTATAAGCTAGGTAAACAGTTGCATAATTAGTTGATATGGGCATCTCACGTATGTGCATACTTTTGCATACACTGCATTTTTGAGTGTGTAATTTCAAATGCCAGTTTGAAAGTGTGGGCTGATGCTTCTTCGGTTACAAACACACTATAAACTTACTTGAAGTGATTCCGTGTAAACGAAGGGATTGAAACACAGTTATGTATTTCTGTCCTGCTTCCCTTTCCAGAAAGGAACATCTCTTGGGTAAACTAAAAACAAAACAAAGTAGGAGAAAACATAACTTAACCCAAAATGATTTCATATCCAGATTCTAAATTTAGCTATGTAAGTTTTGTTTCTGTGTATGTGCCTCTCAACATACTAGCTTTCAACGGGACCATATTTGATACATGTATAAGGCAACTTGTACAGCATAAGAAATAATAAGTATTGATTTAATTTCATGTCCTCTCGCTGTTCTTTTAAAGTAAAATTGATTTTATGGAAGGTGTGCTTGTGTACTCGTGGTAGGATTTGGATAGACATGGTCATCAAATTCCACACATTTAAAGTAAAAACCACACCTACATAGTGAGTCTGCTTTTAAAAAGTCACTTCAAGCGACTATTGCTTTTCAAAAGGAGAGGAAAACATTATCATGCAAGTTTCTCAGAATTCATTTGGAAACAGGCAGTCACTTACTCAAGGCATATCAAGACAGGGACCAGCCAAAGACACACAGATTATGTTTCCATGAGTCAAGAGTTACACTCAAAACAAAAATTTCCCTACCCATACCAAGCCCATGTTGTTGCACTAAGCTCTTCCCAGCACCTCACTGTTGCCAGCTTCCTTGCTACAGAAAAAAATGACAAATGGTTTAGACAGTTTTTAAAATTTGATTCTGTGTGTCTCTCTCTCTTTTTCTTAATCCCTCATTTCTGAAGCCAGGTGCTCTTAATATTCAGCTGTACAGAGATCGGAAAGTGAAGAAAATTATAATTCATATATGTAAAACATCGCTAAAAATTACCCAAAATAGCTTATCTGAGCATGTAACTATCACATATGTGATGAACTGGGAAAGTGGTCGCATGACTATGTGTGGCTTAGTTTTCCTGTTCTGGCTGTGTATTGTTGTCTGTCCAAATGCATAGAGTTTAGTCAAAGGAGGCCGTGCATGGGCTGTTGAGGGGCCAAGCAAGAAAGGTAAAACAATGACACAGATAAGTCAGCCTCTTGTACCAGCTTCAAAGGAGATAACAATGGCTGGGCCATCAGCTGTGGGGAGAAATTAGCTAGCTGGCTCTGTCCAGGCAAGGATGTTTTACTCTTCCGAACGCTTAGCCTGGGATCAAAGGAGACTCAAAAGATCAAAACAAAACAAAACAAACAAAAAAACCCTGATGGGTTAAAAAGATGTTCCTGGCAGAAAGGGAGGAGGGAAATAAATGGTCAGAGATGCTGACCAGGACATGTCAGTGAAAAAGCTGACAGGCTGGGAGGAGTCACTGAAGGATGTCTACGCGGCACATGAAGTGCAGGCTTTGACTCAGGCTTGAGTCCGAGTCCCCGTTTTCTCCACACACAAATCATTCTGACAGGTCAGCAAGCACTCAGGACCTGGGTTCTAGGATCCTGCTAGAGGGTGGGGTCAGAGCCTGACTCCTGCTGTGACTCGGATGCAAGCCCTGTCATTTTGGAGGCAGACAAAGTCAGAAGGTTTGCACAGTGCAGCATAGACATGTTAGACGCGGCTGTGAGACCTGGGTCCAGCAATTGTAAAGCCAGGCGTACTATGCAGCGCAGGCTTGGGAACACAGAGTCCACATGTCTGGGTCCATAGGCAGCATGTGAGCTCCCTAGAAGTGGGAGGGGTCACTGGCACATGGACTGTGACTGCTCCCTCCCCGCTGCTGCTCGCTCCTCTCCACCTCTTCCCCCAAGGTCCCCCCCACACACTGCTCGAGTTGCTCCTCTCTGCCTCTTCCCCCGAGGCCTCTCTGCCCCCCCCCCCACTGCTTGAGTAGCTCCTCTCCCCACCCTCTCCCCTGAGGCCCCCCCCCGCCCATGCTGGCTTCTCTCCGCCCCCTTCTCAGAACGAGGGGGGGGGCATGGCCCCATCACTTTTTCATGTCTTAGGCGAGTGACAGGGGGAGAAAGGATGGAAAGGTGTGAGCAGCGGGTGGGGGGGTCCTTGGGGAAGGGGCAGAGCAGGGCGGGAATAGGCGGAGCGAGGGCAGGGCCTTGGGATAAGAGGCACAGCAGGGCGGGGCAGGGTGGCGGGACATAGGTTTCTAGCCTCTGGGAAGCTTTTCTGGCATTGAGGAAGCTTACTAATACCTGCTGAATTGAACACATCGTCTGCAGGAACTGAATGACCCATTTATTTAAGCATTTTGCTGTTCACATTTACCAATATTTAGTGACGTCCAAAACTCTATTGTAAATGTAAAGCTGTTAAATGCACTGGTTACTGTTGCAACATAACCTCCAATAATCACTGACACACTTCTCTTGGCTCTTCTCTTGGGTTGTTTGAGTTGAAGGACCTGGGACCAGATCCTGCATCACTTATATCCCATTGTTGCCTCACTGATCGTTATGGGGCAGTATGGAGTGTAAGTCATGGCAGAATTTGGTTTATGGTCATTTCCACTCTTACAGTAACTAGTTTTCTCTCTCTCTTTGGCATTAACAAATAGGCATTATTACAGGCAGGAGTAGAATGCCCTGCTGGTGACTGGTGGCAAATTGCATGGTAAATGATTTAAAAAAACCAAAAATTAGTTAATAGTTTTACTATGTTACTGCTTTGATATTTCTTATTCAAACAGTCCCAATTATTGACTGAGATCTGAAAGCTGATTCAAGGCAGTCTTCCAGAATTTTATTACATGCAGGTCGCCTCTAAAGTTGTCTGTCTATTGCTTTACTAACTTATATATAATGTCTAACTAACAACTTGTGTTATGTAATGATTAATGGGCACTTCAAGATAAATTCCTTGCCAAACAGGAAGAATATAGTCCTATGCAGTCAGTAGCCTAAACAATGCTGTCAAGTGTTCACTAATCTACCCCCTGTGCTTAGATGGTATTTGATAAGACAAAATGCCTTTCCCCCAGTATTTCCCAGGGAGCAAATCAACACCTGGCAAGAGAAGAAAGCTCTTGCTTTGTTTCTTATGTAATTTACACGTGTTTTCATGCAGTTTCCTATGGATTGCTCTCCATTGAGATATTTTACAGCTGTCTAACCTTCAGCACTGCAAAGAATGAAATTTCAGGTCTGAAGGACAGTCTGTTTGCAACTGCAACAACTCATAAAAGGAAGCTTTAAAAGAAAATATTGGTGGTCTGATTCTTCGTGTTGCTTGGCACCCATAACTCCCACTTACTTCCAACCGTTGGGTACTATTTATTTTTAAAGAGATCATTACAAACCAGAAATGAGTTTTAATTCTTACCATACATGCTTGGAGCCAGTAGAGGTACCTGACCTCTATCGAAAAGGTCAGTGTTGACTGGACCTCCCCCGTTACCATATCTCAGCTCAGAAAAGTGTTAAAGGAACTTAAAAGTGGTTTTCCCCACAAAGAGCAGTTGTAGTCCACTTCCATTTTTTGGAAGGGGAAACAATTATTTATCTCAGCTACAGAACTGCGTAGGAGTAGAATCTACCTAGGTACTAACAGGGTTAACACATAGCAAATTCATGTCACCATTAGAAGAAATTGCCTTCGTTGCAATTGCTCCCTTTTTAGGCTAAGCAAGAATTGGCGCTTCATAAAACTTTCTTTTTAAGATATAGTAGGCTCCAGCCTTGTCTGTTATCTTTGGACAGTCTGCTACCCCAAATTTAATAAGGTTAATTGGCTAGGTCTTGAAAGGTGTAGCCTCCTTGGAAATTCTCTACCCATTTCGGGATATGGATTAATAAAAATAAATGGGCTAAGTCTTGAACTCAGTCAAAACTCCCACTGAAATCTATTAATCTAACAGAAGGGGAAACTGAGGCACAAAGATTCGTTTATATGCCCAAGGGCATGCAATGAGTCAGTGTGAAAGCCCAGACTAACATCAAGGAGAAGGATTCCTCTTTCTGCTCTATCTCCTTAAATTGCTGTGGCAGCATAAGGGGGACTAGAAAAACCTTGGGTTCAACTTGGGAAGAATAACTATAGGTTGTTTTACTAGGACCCCTCCACAAACCCCAGGGTCTGGAGGAGGCATAGCCATAACAAATGCTGCTACATTGATTCTGGCCAAACACTGGTGCTCAATGGCAGCTTGGTTTCGGCGGCCTAAACTACTGTGGAGATGAAAGGGGTCAAGCCTGGGGAAAATAAGCAGAAGAATCTGCCCACTAGAGCATAGTTTCTCCTAGAGCATCTGCCCAGTAGAGCATAATACCCCTGGGGGTACGCGAGACACAGGCAGGGGTTACGTGGCAAAAAACCCAGTGAAGGGAAGTGGGCGTCAGCCACCGGCTTCTGGGGGAAGTGGGTGGAAGCCGCTGGCTTCCTGCCCAGTTCCAACTCCTAGCTGGGAGGTAGACAGCAGCTGCCTCAGTCCTGGGAAGCTGGGCAGCAACCACTGGCTTCTTGGGATGCCAGGCAGCAGCCACCGGCTTGGGCAGTAGCCACTGGCTTTTTTGGGAAGCTGGGCAGCAGCCGCCCACGTCCCACTCGGTCCCAGCTCCCAGATGGGAGCCCAGCGGCAGCCTCCTGCACCCTGCAAGCTGGGCTCAGAGCTGGTTGGCTGCCACCCATGCCCTGGCTTGAAGATGGGCAGCAGCTGCCTGCTGCCTGCCCACATCCCCGGGTCCCAGCCTGTACGGAAGCCTCCTCCGCCCCAGCTCAGAGCAGGTGGCAGCCACCCATTTCCTGGGCTGGCAGCCAGGCGGCAGCCACCTGCAACTTGCCCATATGGCAGTTCTCCTCTCCGGTTCAAAGCCCAGTGCCCAAAAAGACATGCGGAGAGCCCAGAGGCTTGCCCAGTCCTGAAGCTGGGCTCTACCCGCAGGCTTACTTGTCAATTGACAACTATGACAGCCCCAGATTTTAGCAGTATAAAATTCTTAAGAGGGGCCCACACAGTGTGATTTGCCCCAGGCCCGCACCCCCCTAGGGACGGCCAGGGGGAGCGCTGCTATCCACTCTGGTGGGCCGCTAGTGCCTGCTCATACCTCACAAGTTCCCACCTGCGTGAGGAGAACACCACGTGTCCCCGCCATCAGGCCATAGTGACTGGCTGGCGTTGACCTTTGCTCCTACATGGAGGAAGGGGAGGAGGAAGGAGGGGAGAAACAGCAGGGGTTTTGTGGTCTGCCACAGCCACACAGCACTGCAGAACTCAGAACTCTCCTGCTTTACAAGAAATACAGTTGTCCAGCGGTAAAGGGGAAAAAGATTGTCTTTCTCAGAGTGGAAAACTGAGTGTTGGGGTACTTATTAAAATTTTCAGAAGTTAGGGGGTACTTGCTACTGAAAAGGTTGAGAAACACTGCACTAGAGCACACTCCCCTCCAGAGGCTGGAATGGAACCCAAGATTCCTGAGTCTCACCAAATATCAGCAAACATCTATGAAATTCACTGGCAAAATGTCCTATATTGTTCTAGTTTCTAGTACATATGCAGGATAACAACCTACTACAAGTATCAGTTACTCCTTTAGCTCAAGTAGCAGAGGTCGGTGTGGTGGATCTAAAGGTTCCAACCCTGCTGATGAACCATATGTGGGTCAACATGATGCCGCATGATGGAATTTGTTTTTTTTTTTTTCCAGGTTGCTTAAAAAAAAAGCTATGAAATTACAAATAAAAACCTATGTTAAAAGATTATTAGTGCTGGAAAGTGAAGCACTCAGAAGCTAGGAAATGCCAGAACTAAGGTTGCCTGTGCAACCTTAATCTGGCCCTCCTCTGATTATGCATTATGATACAGTCATTAATCATGTAATCATATACTTGTTTTCCCCACAGGACTCCTGACTCATTCAGTGCATAGGATGAACCTGCTCCAGGGATGAATCATGGTTGTGTAATAAAGTAGGACTTCTGCTTCATTTGTTGCAGAATTTGGAAATTGTGTAGTGAATCAGGCAGGGGACTGCAGGAAGAGAAGGGATGATCTCATGGTTAAAAACGTTGAATGGTGTCTTGGAGATGTATTCCTGCCTCTGCCCCAGAATTCCTTTATGATGCTGGTCAAGTAGGTTATGCTAAACTTCCCATTTTTCTGGGGGCCTGACCTGGTATCCTAGGATTTGATTTGCGGAAGCCCTGACCTCTCACAGAAGCAATTTAAATAAATGGAAGCTGTGCTTTGAACATGTAACTGGCTATGAAATGCTAAGTACTCTGAAAAATCAGGTCCTCGATATCTCACATTGGGCACCCAAGGTTACTGAATACTTTTGACCTTCATTTCTCTGTTGCACAGTTCCCTATCTGCAAAATGGGGATAATGCCACCCTCTCACCTCACAGGGGTCTTGTGAATATTAAATACTGTTTGTGAAGCAGTGATGTGATGAGAGCCATAGAAAAGCCCATGAGGAATGCAGTCCATGATGAAATTAATCATTCTGTCTTCAGAGCATGATTTGGATAGTGTGCAGTAAATAAAGCCTGGGGCCACACAGCAAACAATGAGGATAAAACAAAAAAATTGTATACCTGATCACTAAGAGAGGACCATCTATTCTGTGCATTGAATGAGGCATGGGCATCGTGGAAAATATAGTATGTGATCATGTAATTAAAGAGTATCATACTGCATGAGGGGTAAAATTGAGATTGAAGTCAACCTTAATTTTTTAATTTCCTATCTCGAATACTTGGCTTTAAAATGTTATTAAGGTTACAGTGTAGGTTTTTTTTTGTGTATCATAATGTCTAAAATGTCCAGTACTGCATTTATAGCACACCTGGTTATAATCAACAATTGGTTTTAACCCAAGGAAACCAAATATGAAAATTTTGTATTTTCCCCAGTATTTAACAGTGGACAAAAAGTTAGATTAGAGCAGCAAATGTATGTTTTTGTACATATTATTAATGTTCTTAAAAGGAAGAGGAAGGTAGTAGGGCTTTGTTCAGAGGTGAGGCAGAGAAGACAGATTTCATTTCCTGAAAAATCACTTTCACAAGCCATATATAGTTTTACTCCTAAAGAATGGAAGAAAGTAGTTTCTAATTTTACAGTATATTCTAGAGCAGGGCGAAGTATCTGATGCAAAAGTAAAAAGATGCAAAATAGGCTTGCTTTTGAATTAATGAAGCTCCCTTAACCAGATATAGCAGATCCTCAGAGTAGCTGAGCCCTGCTCACACAGCACCTGGGGCAGGAGAGTAAAGGTCATTTAAAGTTACCCCTATAAACTCCCATTTGTGGGGATGCAGCCTCAGGACTATCCTAACTTATGGTGGCTGGTAATAGCACCTAAGTGTTGTGTGCTCTGACATGTCCTCTCTATTGAAGGGGTGGTGGAGAGCCAACTGGTCTGCACCCTGGGGAATTCTTGGCTGTCATATTAGGGCCCAACAAATAATGAAATTGGGCACAATATATTTTGCATTATCTGGTTATCAGCAAAATATACTCAGTGAATTTGAAATGTGAGGTTTGAGCTGGAATTGTGCACATGGCTGAAGTCACTGTGGTATTTCTTTCTGTTTTCTGATTGGCTGAGTCATCCTCCTGAGCTGAATACATAATTTTCTTGCAATCAACTCTGCTCAGATTCTGCAGTTATTTGTAGGTACAAAACAGGGGTAGGGGGAGTCAGTGTTATACATCAGATCCCATAATAACCTGGGCTGCCTTAAACAGAGCATGGGGAGCTGTTGTGGAAACTATAACCCTGATCCTGCAAAGAGATGTGCATTATAAACTGTCAGAGTCCTACTGACTTCAGTGGAAGTCCACACAGGTAGATGGGACCACACCTGTGATCCTATGTGCTGGACTGGGACCTATATAAATATATGTGTAACAATGTCTATTTGTTTATTATAACCTGATTCTGACAGCTCTTAGTGCCCAGTACAATTTTATGTGCATTATTTGAAGTTAAAGATGCAATAAATACTTCATGTTCTCTCTTAGAATGTTATAGATATCAATAGGTTATGTCAGATCATAGCATAAAAATCTAAACACAAAGAATGCTATGATAGACAAGGTTATTTAAATGCAATATATAAATTTCAGGGGGAACTTTAAATCAACTCAGATATTATCAAATAGGCCTGCTAAAATGTAAAATCCATGTCAAAAATATATGTATATATTATGATTTTGACATAACAGAGGAAACTCTTAGCTTATTAAAAACTTCATATTTAGCACCTTGAGTCATGTTTATCATGCATTAGCCACTAACATTTTTACACAAACACATCTCAGGTCCAACTAGTAAATAAGGAAATCACCCACAATTTCAGCTCATTTCCTATCTCTCACTGCAAAAATGTTGATTCCAAGAATGGGAGTATAATTCTGAGCCAAATGGTAATTTCTTTATGGTGTTCATGACTCATCGGAAAGAATGTCTCATGAGAATCATCTTTTTTTAAAAAAAAAATCCCTAAGTACATTGATTTTAAACAAGCATACAAGCAAACTAAGGAAAAATAGTCAGGATCTTCCCTATGCTTGACATCTGTATACTGCCTTTGTGGCCCCCACAGAATCCTCGTGTCCTGGTGGGGGGCTTCACCAACCAGCATTGAATTACATAATGGCTCTATACCAGAACCCCATGGAATTTCTGATGCAGGAGGTGTATCAAAGGTAGCCCAGGAGACAGGAGAGGAAGGGGCATGTGGCCAGAGCACACTGTGTTCCAGCTAACGGCCCCTTGAATGCTAATACAAGCCAGAACAACTTGGAGAAGCCCAGTTCAGAATTCAGGAAGCACAACAGTGATTTAAAGCCACCTTTAACCTCCTAAAAAAGGAGCAACAGTGAATCTGGTCTATGTATCTGACAAGGAACTGCAGGAGGATTATGACTCCTGATTCAGCACATTTCCTTCCGCTCACTCTGCTATAAATTAAACCTACCCACTGTGAGCATGTGACTCACCAGCTAACTTTCCCCCTAGAGGCTGGGCATGGCATAGCAGGCTTTCCTTCTTCAGCTCCCCCAGCTGACAACCATTCCAGCCCTGTGGTGCTCTGCTTCTTATTGCAAATCTGCCCTGGGCGGATCAGACACAGTCTCATCCATTCCAAAGTAAACTAGTAGTTCAACAACTAATAGTCCTTTGACTTCATGTTGGACCTTTGGTCTGAATCTGGACTTATTGTGGGAATGGGAGTGGGTGTGGAGGAGGCAAGTAGGTTTCCACTCCACCTTCCTTGATGGGCTGCTGTGAGAACCCAGGCCCGCCTTCTCCACTGCATACTGGTCCAGGGACCCTTGAAGGGCTGAATACACAGACCCCTTTGCTGCATACCCAGAACACTTCCTGTCTTGCCCTGTCATGGGCCTTTGCCTCAGTCTCTTCCCGGGCTCAGAGTCTATCAACTTCACTCTCTCTAGTCCTCTTCCACCAGCTTATTGCAGGGCTTCTTAGCCCTTTCTACTCCACAGTTGGCCCTGCTGCAGGAGAGTTTTCTCCATTCCCCTAGCATGCCAGTCCCTAACTCAGTGGGAATCTTCCTCCTTCCCGCAGTCCTCTCCACCAGCAAGCAAAGTCCTAGGCAGACTCACTTGTTCCCGGTTTCTTCCCAACTGCCTTAAGATGCCTGTTCAGACCTACCTTCCTTCTGTCTACCAGTAGTTCAAATCAGCTCTCTGACTCTGGCCAGGCTTCTCTCATTCAATGAGAGCCAACCACCTGCTCTCCTTCCTGGTCAAGGCCCAGCTCTTCTTAACTCCTCCCTCAAAACTTGACACCTACTGCAGGTGTAGAAGGGCGAGGCTGGTTGTGTCCACAGATTCCAATTAACCTCTTCAGCCCAGTGTGGTGTTGGTACACTGCAACACATCCTCTCTTAGTGGACTCCCAACAGAAGTGTGTGGCAGAGAGATCTACTGGATGGGGCACAGAATGGGCAGTCAGGAGATAAGTATACCTCTCTTTCTATCCATGACTTGTGTGACCACAGGCAAATCTCCCCTGTGTCACTTGTTTCCCCGTTTGTAAAATGGGAATAATGCTACTTACCCTCCCACAAAGTGCTTTGAGATCGCTAGATGAAAAATGCTATTAATTGTAATAAATGCTGCCTGCTCTCCCTTGAGGCCCAGGGCTCCCTGCTAGCCCCTAACACCAGCAGGCATGAATCTGGATCCACTAATTATATTTAATCAACATACCAATTCAGCAAACCACAGATGGTGGAAATAACCAGAGTTTCAATTTAGCTTCTAACAGCAGTGCCAGTGACATCACCTCCAGTTCTTTTTCCAGCGTGCCACTGGCATATTGATTTCAACAGGTTTAGTTATGTATGTTTACAGCCTGTAAGTAAGTGTAACATCAGGACTTATTACAATTGAGTTCTGATGACAAAGAACATAAAAGCCCGAGCACAAGGAACAAAACATTAATATGTGGCAGTTTATTCTTGAATAGTAACTGCAGACTATTATATTTCATTATGAATATAATGTATTTAAAGAACATTTAGAATGCCAATTAAATTCAAATGCATGTTCATAATTGAACTCTGTTTTCTCAATATGAAAAATTATTACTATGATAGTATTTGTTACTTTTATTGCACCCCAGATATGATTTAGGTTACATTGTAATTAATTTTGGATCTTGAGGTAACTTGCCTGTACAACAGCAGTGCCATGTAGTTACATTTGGGATACTATGCGAAGTAAACTGCATGTATCTACTATAATTACCATATGAGAAACAAAGTTCTGTCATTTCTTGCCCCAACATTTAAAGATGAATTGAAAATATACATTCTGTAATGGATTCTTATTTAAGGACTAATTGGAAGGCATGTGAACTTATATTACAAAGTAATGTTTGTGTTTCACCATAATGATGATTGAAAGGATTTCTTTTTACGCAGACATTCACTTTGTTACCTGCTAAAGTACATTAGGATTATTTCATGAGATGGTATTATCTGAACTTTTGGATTTAGCTGTAGGTAGGTCCAACAAAGAGTAGTTTTCAGGAGGTGGAATTCACTGAATGTAAACAACCTGCCAGGAAGAAATGATATGTGAACAACAGGTTGGTATGGACTGCTGTACTGTCATCTAAGGAAAATAATAAATGCAAGCGATTATTTAAAATTACAATTGAAGACCATCAGGAATGAATTATAGATTTGACTTCTAGAGGTATTTGGAAAATAACAATACTTCACATTTAAACTGAACTTTGCAGCATCCGAATTACTGTAGATCAGTCTAATGACTTATCTGTTCCCAGTATAAAATAGTAGTCAGTGCCCAATGCTTCAAGATAAGGCATCAGACTTCCATAATTCACTTCCTGTTGGATGAAATTCAAGCTGGTGCAATGGGTCCATTACAGTTAAACCTAAAGATCTCTTTCACATCTAGTCTACCATTGGGAGAGGGTCTCCCCTCTGATCCCATAATTGGTCTGTGTGAAAGATGGTGATGGGGCCCAGCTGCCTGAGGGGCAATAATGTCATCATGCAAATGTTGCAGAAGGGCTGCGCTATTCCAACCTATCAAAGTCAGAAGTTTCTCCCAGGCCAAGAAAACAGATTTTGCCCCCACACCATCCTCAGCATACTTCACCTCTATAAAGCTGACTTACTCAGGCTACATGGAAGAAAAGTGAATTTCACTCTTTGTGTGACAGTACTATATCACGGAACATGGTGATTGTTGGGGGTGAGGAGAGGGCAGGAGAGAAAAATTCCTCCCTGATCCCAATATTCTGAGTTGTCCTTTTATTGGAATTCTAGAATTAAATCATCCTAAAGCACAAGTGGGCACAAACTATCTGAGTTCCAGTTCAATGTACAGCTCGGTCGGACCTGCCCATTAAAATTAAATACTATCACTTTATTCTATTCAGAACTATATCCATCCAATTATTGGGAAATTGATACTTTCCTGAATTATGAAATCATGCTTTCTTCCATTAAACCAATTTATTTCTATTTTATGAATTAAAGTGCCTGAGCAATAGGGAAGGGCAGGGTGTGGTGTCAGGTGATTTGAGCATCAGACGGAAAAAAGAAATAGCTGGCTTTGTGAGGAGTCATAGCGTGAGAACCACACAGTAACTTGCCTACTGGGCATGTGGGTATCAGATCTGATAAGGAAGACTGACAACTTGGAAGAGAGTTTAGAGAATGAGCTGCCGTTGAGGTGTGTTTTAGCACCAGAGATGCAGGGAAATATAGGAGGGAGGTCTTGGAACCTAAAGTGAGACTGCTAAGTATTGTAGGAGGTGTAAGGCTACATATTCTGTATTCCATACACAGCACTAACTATGCAGCTGGAATCCAGGCAGCCCAAATCCATGGTTGAAAAGATATTACAGAAACAAGAGCTTCAAGTTACAGGGAAAGGATAATCTGTGGTCTTCCGATTAGGGAAGGGAATCAAAATCATGTCAGTGAAATTAATACTTGGAAGACTGTTAAAAAAGGTGAGAAGAAGCAGGCAGGTGTTGAGGAATCAATTATTACAATTGATTGTAGGTGCACGGGGAGGCTAAGAGATAAGAAGGTTTAAGGGAGTACTGAATTTCCACTGGAAAAGACAATTCAGTGCAAGTTATATCAGTCCAAGGAAAAGCATAGCTCATAGTGGAGTAGTCGAATAGGAAAGGCCATACAGTTAGTAAAAAGTAGATGGCTTTCTGCTATTGGCTAGAAGCGTAAAACCAAAATTGAGCTTGCGGGACTGTTTGGCTTGGGAAGTAAGAGGAGACTGATATAATTAGTGCCTCAAATCTTGTAGGACCTTCAAGATCAGTATTATATAATGATTCCTGGTTACAAGCTACACAGGAGAGACACATTAGATCATAATGGGAGCTGTAACAACGAGAGTCCTGTAGCACTTTAAAGACTAACAAATTTAATTTCTGCAGGCATAAGCTTTCGTGGGCTGCAACCCACTACATCAGATGCAAGAAACAGAAATCAGATAGGGGGTATATATATACATCCAAGGGTAAAGAACAACAATGGGGAGGGTAGGTGTTAGCAAAGTCCATTCAGTTAGAGTAGATGAGGCCTATTCACAACCATTGATTAGAAGGTGAGAATGCGTGAACAGTGACGATTACTTGTAATGAGAGAACCATTCCAAGTCCCTATTCAGACCCAGTTGGATTGTGTCAAGTTTGCATATGAGTTCCAGCTCTGCAGTTTCTCGCTGAAGTCTGTTTTTGAAGTTTTTTTTGTAGAAGTATGGTAACTTTCAAGTCAGGTACAGTGTGTCCTGGGAGATTGAAGTGCTCTCCGACTGGTTTATGGATGTTACCATTTTTTATGTCTTATTTGTGTCCATTTATTCTTTTGCATAGTGACAGTCCGGTTTGGCCAATGTACGTGGCAGAGGGGCATTGCTGGCACATGATGGCATATATTACATTAGTAGATGTGCAGGTGAATAAGTTTCTTATGGTGTGGCTGATGTGGACCTGTGATGGTGTCACTAGAGTCGATGCGCGGGCAGAACTGGCAATGGGGTTTGTTGTAGGGAGAGGTTCCTGGGTTAATGTTCTTATATGGTCTATGGTTGCTGGTGAGTATTTGCTTCAGGTTGGAGGGCTGTCTGTAAGCAAGGATAGGTCTGCCTCCCACGGCTTGAGCGAGTGAGGGATCATCTGCTAGGATAGGTTGTAGATCCTTAGTGATGTGTTGGAGAGATTTTAGCTGGGGACTGTAGGTGATGGCCAGTGGTGTTCTGTTGTTTTCTTTGTTGGATGTGTCCTGTAGTAGGTGACTTCTGGGTACCAGTCTGGCTCTGTCAATTTGTTTCTTCACCTCTCCACGTGGGTATTGTAGTTTTAAGAAAGTTTTATGGAGATCCTGTAGGTGTTTGTCTCTGTCTGAGGGATGGGAGCAAATCCGGTTGTATCTTAGGGCTTGGCTGTAGACAATGGATCGTGTAATGTGTCCAGGGTGGAAGCTGGAGGCATGGAGATATGTATTGCAGTCAGTTGGTTTTTGGTATAGGGTGGTATTAATGTGACCATCCTTTATTTGTATTGTAGTGTCCAGGAAATGGATTTCTTGTGTGGACTGGTCCAGGCTGAGGTTGATGGTGGGGTGGAAATTATTGAAATCCCAGTGGAATTCTTCAAGGGACTCTTTCCCGTGGGTCCAGATGATGAAAATGTCATCAATGTGGCATAGGTAAAGAAGAGGTGCTTGGGGACGAGTTTCGAGGAAGCGGTGTTCTAGGTCAGCCATAAAAATGTTGGCATACTGTGGGGCCATGCGGGTGCCCATAGCTGTGCCACTGACTTGAAGGTATAGATTGCCTCCAATCTGAAGTAGTTGTGGGTCAGGACAAAACCACAAAGTTCAGCTACCAGGTGTTCCATATCATCATCAGGGAAAATGTTCCTGATAGCTTGTAGTCCATCTTTGTGTGGAATGTTGATGTAGAGAGCTTCTACATCCATAGTGGCTAGGATGGTGTTTTCTGGGAGATCACTGATGGATTGTAGTTTTCTCAGGAAGTCAGTGGTATCACGAAGATAGCCAGGAGTGTTGGTGGCATAGGGCCTGAGGACAGAGTCCACATAGCCTGATAGTCCTGCTGTGAGAGTGCCAATGCCTGAGATGATGGGGCGTCCAGGATTCCCAGGTTTGTGGATCTTGGGTAGCAGATAGAATAACCCTGGTCGGGGCTCAGGGGTGTGTCTGTATAGATTTGTTCCTGTGTTTCTTTAGGGAGTTTCTTAAGTAGATGTTGTAGTTTCGTTCGGTATTCCTCAGTGGGATCGGACGGTAGTGGCTTGTAGAATGTGGTGTTGGTTATACATAAGAGCAGTTGACACTATTAAAAGATCATTATTAGGTGAAAATGACCACAACATGCACTCTGTTTGGCTACAAGTCGCATTTAACAGGTTAACAAGCACAATTCTAGGAGTACCATACAGGACCCCAGTTAGAAAAATGATTAGGAAATTACTAGGTTAAAAGGGATTAAAGAAACTGAAAAGTCTTCTAATAGAATAATAATGGTGTTCTTCACTATCACATTAATAACGGCTTGAATGAGCATGCAGATTGGAGGAGCGATTTATTTATACTCTAATCAGTGGCTTTTAAAAGCAGCTTGTCTTGGTGCCTGCAAAGGAAGTGATGACTTTCAAACTAATCTTATGTAATACACAGGAGTTAATACAGGAGTCGAGTATAGGAGCCCAATTAGCTTTGCTGTATTAATATATGGTGACTCCTCTAAGAGTAGCATGGCAATGAACTTTAAAAGGGCAGATTTTAAAACTATGCGAAAAGGAGATAATTAAGACTTACTGGCAAACTGAATAAAATACCGAGTCTAGAATCTACTTAAGAATTAGAAGCATGGAAATTTTACATAGCTTTGACCAAAATCAATGAGGTAAAATTGGCAGCATTTAAAAGAGACTGGGAAAGGCATTTTTTAAAAAGTGGATATCCTGCCCAAACAATATTAATAGACTGGAACACAAAGTAGACAAAGCAAGGTGCAAATTTGGAATAAAAGGGACAGAACAAATCGGTAAATTATTTTAAAAATAATTTAATCTTGATAATTTGGCTAAAGTAGAAGTATGGAATGCAATGAATGTTACAATCATGCATTCTGAGTAGCTGTATAAATATCATCATCTTATTCATGACCTGATACTTAACACAATATTAAAAACAAGGAAACAGGAATACATGACAGACTAGGGAAAGAACAAATTAAAAAATATTTACAGAAAGTATGTTTATGCAAGTTAGCAAAATTCACCCTAGGGCACTTAAGGAGTTAGCTGAAGCAAGCTCACAATCATTAGCATTTAGCTTTGAGAACTCATGGAGGACGGTGAGGTCTCAGAGGGCTGGAGAAGGCGAACATGGTACCTATCTTTAAAAGAGGGAACAAAGAGGACCCAGGGAATCATAAACCGATCAGCCTAATTTCAACACCTGGAAAGACACTGGAACAAATTATTGAACAATGAGTTCATATCCACCTGGAGGATAGTAGGGTTATAAGTAATAGCCACCATGGATTCATCAAGAACAAACCAATCTGAATTTCCTAGGATTACTGGCCAAGTAAATAGGGGGGAGCTGTAGATGCGATACATCTTGATTTTAGTAAGGCTTTTGATACAGTCCCACATGACATTCTCATAAACAAACTAGAGAAATGTGATCTAGATCAAATTACTGTAAGGTTGGTGCATATAAGTGATTGAAAGACCGAAGTTAAAGGGTAGTTATCAATGGTTCACTGTCAAATTGGGAGAACATATCTAGTGGGGTCCTGCAGGGTTCTGTCCTGGGTCCAGTACTAATTGACATTTTCATTAATTCCTCGGATAATGAAATGGAGTATGCTTATAAAACTTGCAGATGACACTAAGCTGGAAGGGGTTGCAGGCACTTTGAGAAGGCTAAAGGGAATAAATTGTGATGTAGATGCCACTGAGAAACTGTAAATGTGGAACCTGTACAGTCATTTTTCAGAGTTATTTCCACTCGCTGGATTAATTAGCCAATTTCAAAAGATGTATTTTAAGGATACAAAAATAATTAATTAGCAATGGGTAAAATGGTGAAGAAGAATCATGGATTTGATGCTGGTGAATTGTTCTATATTTTGCCAGCAAAGGTGCCAATAAATGCCATTTTTATTACAACATGGATCCATGGACACCAAATATTGCAGTGATAGCCTCTCATTTCACATACAAAGAGCATGTAACCATCATTAGATATCCTGCAGACAGATTCATGCCAGGAAATGGAAAGCTCATTATCACATAAACCCAAACTAGTTTGTCCCCTATGATAAGTAGACTATAGTATTATATGCTTATTTTTAACTGTGAGATCATTGGATTTTATTCCTCACTTCTCTTACTAGTAGCAATTACCAGATGGGATTTTGGTCCAGAGAAACAACACTTAGCACAGAGGAAATATGCCCATCTACATAAAACAGAGGAGTTCTTAGGAGCAAAATGTTTAGCAGACCAGATTATTGATATTCTGAACCTTTTTGCCAGTCCACAAGTTGTTTTGAAATTAAACTATTATTAACCTCACCAGAAGTTTTCTCTTTTTGTGGCCATCATAATTTTTCTCTGACAAACAGCACTGCATAGCAGATATTCTGTGCAACAACACAGTATTTCTAAGCCTGTAAGAATGCTTTTAAATCTGTAGAGAACCTCTTAGTTATCATCTTGAACTGCATGCTGTACTTTCCTTTGCAGGTTAGGGCAACAAAGCCATATTTATTTGAAAGGTTCATTGAATACTTGATCAGAAGAGATATTCATTATGGAGTGTGCATAGGGAGTAAAGAATATTTTTACATGTCCAGAGAGCAATGAATGGCACATCAGTCTGACCTGGAAGATTTGAGCACTTTCTGCAGAAGTTCTTGTGGAAGTTTCCGTAGATGGATCTGAGAGCTAAGCTGAGGAACAAGGTTCACCTCTAGCCATCTTTCACAGTCTGTTGCCAGTGTTTCCTGTTTGTACTGATTAAGAAATA
This sequence comes from Emydura macquarii macquarii, assembly GCF_026122565.2. Classification (NCBI taxonomy): domain Eukaryota; kingdom Metazoa; phylum Chordata; order Testudines; family Chelidae; genus Emydura; species Emydura macquarii. The sequence goes on along the minus strand of NW_027132509.1, from coordinate 4,056,663 downwards.
CCAAAAGAGAAAACAGTAAGTATGTGCAAAGAAATTTATAAACCCTGGGTACCACCTTGTGATCGAAACTGGTAACATTCAAGCTTATACATAGGATTGAGATAAGATGCTTTTATTCACTGAAATGTTAAATCCTCAACTACACGTCTGTGTAGCACCATGCATTCAATTAATGTTACTTACACTTTTATTTATTTTTACCATATGGCTCACAATCATTAGGATCTGGTCTGTTTCAAAATTAGAGGGAAATTGTTTTAAAAGTTCAAAAGCCAAAGACAAATCATCCTTTTGGGAAAAATTCCATAGCCCAAATCTATTGTTCATTGGAATATTAAAATATTAATTAGTTGGTGAACTACTCAACATTTACATTTGGATCCAACAGCCTAAATTAGACTGCTGATAGCAATGCAATGTATTATAAATGTAGATAAATATCCAATATGATGTTACAAACAAGTCAACACACCTGAAAGAATTTACCAATAGGAATCTAGAACCTTTAAAACAATTTGAGCTTTCTCTGGAAGCCTGAGATGTAACTTGAAGCAACCTTGCTAGTCAAGTGAATTTTTTTTTAAACTTCAGTAGCATCTGTAGCTCACCTTGCAAGCAGCACAGTAATAGCTACAGACATTGGCTGAGCAAATTCCACTCTTCATAATGGACACACATCTAGCACAAAGAAATAACTAGTTTTAAAAGCAAACCATAAAATATTACAGTATTTAAAAAACAAGAGAGTATGGTCTACTGGTTAAAGCACTGACATGGAAATAAGCACTCCAGTTACACCTGATTGTGCCACTAAATTGTACTGTAACATTGGAGGACTCCCTTAACCTTTCTGTGCCTCGGCTTACCCATCTTACCCATCAGTTTATCATACTTCCCTATCATCCTTAATAGTAATCATTTATATGGTAAATTTAAACAGCTCTTCACAAAACAAGTCAGAACTCATAATGTAAGATAGACAGGAAGTTACACATAAGACATGATATGGGCAACCATTCAGGGAAAATAAAGTTTAGAGAGATTGTTTGTAAAATGAAGGAAGAAAGGATTCTTGAGAAAATTGGCTTAGTGAACTGAAGCGAGAGACTGTTCCAAGAACAGGAAGGGCTGCATGATAGAAGGCACAAGGTCAAGAATATACTGGTATTTTGGATAGACTGGAATGAGGAAATGGGATGACAAGAAAGGAGAAGGTAACAATAGTGAAGACTAGAGGTGACCAAAGCATGGATAAAAGTTTTTAATACTGGGGACAGTGAGAGAAGAGGAGATTTTAGTGAAACTGTGCGGGGAAGGAGTGACAAGACTTAGCAAGGACCTGACATGGGGAAAGGGAGTAGTCAAAGATTATATTAGAGCCTGAGTTACAGTGACAATAGCAGAGTCATCAATTATTACAGGGAAGGCTGCAGAGCAGTGGATTTAGGAGGAAAAGGGAGAAATTTTGGAAAGACTGAGTTGGAGATGTAGTACATGGAATATATGTAAAGTGCTTTAATAAGTACTCATTTTACAAAATAGTTTTATGTTCATAAGACTAAAGTCCAGATCCCACTGAAATCGCTCTAAAAACTCCAGTCGATTTCTGTGTCACCCAGAGTTACACCATGTGGGAAAATGTAATGTGAGTATTTGCAGTACATTAATAACCTAAATTGTTTTGTTTGGTTGGGCAATCAGAGTTCATCACTGGTAGAGTGTGTATGTCTCTGTGGCTCTGTCTTCACTGCAAGTGAAGGTGTGATTGTAACACAGGTAGGCAAACCCATGCTGGCTTTAGTCTAGCTATCATGGGAAACTATAGTAATGTAGATGTGGTGGCTTGGGTTTCAGCATGTGCTAGCTACTTGAGTACATACCCAGGCTAACATGCCTATCCATGTTACAGTCACACCTTGACTTGCTGTACAAGACATGCCTGGTGCGTTGGTAAGTATATTGTTCTCTCAGAGGAATAACTGATTCTTGTTTTTTACCTGTAAATATTCGTCTAAACATAAAAGTGTCTCCAGTATTTTCCCTGATAAGCTTTTCCCTTTCCATTTCTTTGGGGAACTTGGTCTAACTTAATAATCCTGAAAGAGCTGCTTTCTGACAATAGTGACTCCATGAGCATCCATTTCCAGATTGCCATTTGTGGATCTGCCTTGCCCTGTCAAGGGACCAATCCTGAATGCTGCTGAATGCTGAAATCATTATACTTGCAGATGCTGAACACAATTCATAAAACTGGGCCCCACTTGAGTGGCTTGACAATTTATTTTAAATATTGGTATCCATCATCTCCTTTATATTGCACAGTTAGAATTCTGCCTTTAGCCCGGACACCTCAGGGCAAATGTTAGGGTGAATACATACTTCTAGAAGAGAGGTATAAATTATCTCCTTTTTAATCTGTGAGAAATAGGTGTACCTATTCATAGCTCCTGAGGTCAGGTGCCATTTGCCAAGAATGTCTCACTTGGCCAAATCGATTGTAAAAATATATGAAACATTTTCCAGTAAAATAAACCAATGGATGAGTCACTTCATGGCTGTTGGCAGAATCAAGGATGTCATTTTGTGCTACCGTTGGGTGACAACCACATATTTTTCCATTCTCTCATCTAAGGATGCTCAAGGCAGGGCCCATGTGCCAAGAGACAGAAAATATAGCCATTGAGAAATAAAATAAACTGTTTGTCTCATGTGCGTTACAGGCGGTGCAAAACACCCTTATGCCACCGCATTTATTGGCAACAGTAAATCGCAGTTTTATAGCCTACTATACTGAAGTGCTAGTGCAACTCAACTAGCGTTTTAAGTTGAATCAAGTAAAAGACATAAGGAAACTAATAACATACTGTAGTGTCTCAGGCTCAGAGGGAGGCCACACTATCAGGTAGCAAATAATACTCAATTAGCAGTCTATAGGCTCTGGCCCTCTGGGCAGGGCAGAGCAACACACAGTCTACAGTCACAGCCTCCTGTGGTATAAATTGGTTTTTGCTGGCATAAATGCCCTACCGTGTTATTCTTTGTATGCTGCTTCCCCTGCTATAAGTGAGATGATTTTACCTTTCTGGGAGTTTTAATTTATTGTTTTGCGTACTGCTATTTTAAAAGCAATTCATAAACGAAGTGGGACATAGCACAGTGCATTCCCATAAGTCTCTGCTAATCAAAATGGTAACCCTGACCTAACTAGCACATTTCTGATTCTACTGACGTGACAATTCTAGTTACAGTAAGAGGATCTATTGATCTATTTTATTATTAAGCCACTATACGTACAAAGCTCTTACTGGGAACCAAGTCATTCCTATACAGCTGGTGTGGTTGAAATAAATTTTCATTTGGTCCTTTCCTGCAGCACTGATTATCATCTGGTGAGGTTGCAGCCTTAGCATCAAGTATCAGCATTAACTGATATGGTTTGCAACATGGCATAACTTCAGTGGCTGGCCAATAAAACATATTATTAATGCCTCTTGATGCTTTCTGATGTACTCTGTCCTGCCATGACTATAAAAGGGACTGTGTCCACTTCATTTTGCTCTTTAAAATGATAAAACATGGTTGGCACGTTAGAGAAACTCAGTTTTCCAAGTGATGTCGTCTACATTTTTACTGCCATATTTTCATTTAGGTTACAGGGAAGACGCAGAAGTGGGACGTTAAACCCTCCATGCCCAAGTTTCCTTAGCAAGCCCTCGACTAGCTAAGGGAGTAGTAGCAGGACAACTAACCCACTCTGTAAGCATTATACATAATACTTAAGTCCTTACACACTGAGAAGAGTTTAGGACTTGAACCTCTAATGGAACGAAGAGTTATGTTACAAATAACGCTCACCGGTTTTTAAATGCAAGGTATACAGGTGAATAAATGATTATGAGAGAACTAAAGCAATATGGTGGAATAGAAACACTAAATATAATGGGGGGAGTTTTCATTCTTTATCAAGTGCAAAAGGGAAGAGTTGAGTGTGATGAACTCCCTCAAAGACTCTAGTGCTACTTTGAGTTTCAGGAGAAAGTGGATACAGAACACAATGTGATATCTAATGAGATAATCTAATGCTGTGAACTACCTGCCCTGTAAGGCTTTTCGACAGCTGTGGAATCAGCTGTTCTACACTTAACCTATCACAGCTATCCATGTACAAATCCAGTCAAGTCAGAAAGAAGTAGCCATTTATTTTCTTTCTATAAAATTACCAAATTTTAGGATTAGCCTGGCATTCCTTTTCTGTTTCCAAGATTCAGCCACTTTCCAATGTAGATTTTGTGCACATTTGTATATGTTAGCAAGGCTAGCTGGGAAGAGTGTATATTGTAGGGGTAGTGTTGTAAATAACCCATTCGCTACACGCAGCAGTTGCAGGGATAAAAAAAAATCACAATCATACAGGGCAGCTAGGCCTAGAATCCTGATCCTTTCAGTTCCAAAAGTGCAGGCCTCGACCACGTGAGGTAAAGAAAAAGCCACACAGCACCACACATATATACACACAACCAGCACCTTATGCAAAGTTTACTTACTTCTGGAAAAGGCTAGGGAACTGCAGCACTGATGCTGCTGCCAGGACTCCCACAACATCACCCTCTTCCACCTCTGGTTCAGTTCTGTATAAATTCTTGAGTGCTATAGCAAAGGCTTTACAATGCAACATACAAAAACAAACAAAAAACCTTCAGCATTAGGATTTGTTTTCCCTTAAAATGGGGATGGATGCTGCACAAAGTACATACGGAGCTTCTCCTGTTCAGTGGTGATAGTGAATTATTAACTGATGCCACATGGTGGGGAAAAGTGCTAGTGCAGACAAAGCCATACTGTTAGCTTCATGGTCAGTACAGTTCATGCTGAGAGACTCACCCTGGGTTTATAACTACAACCCAAGAATCGGGCAGTGCCCAAAAGATACCCTCTGAATGGTGAAAAAGTCCCAGAAACCCCTGTATTGAGGGTTTTAGAGAAAGATATTGAAAAAAAAGCCCTTTGAATTTTTCAACAAATAAATGTGGTAACCCAGCTACCCTTCCTGAGAGGAATGTTTTGCACGCTTTTCCCACGTGGCTGCAAATAAGTAGGCTACAAAATAAGCATAGGCAGCACTCTATGATAAAATTCACTCCTTTATATGGGGTTTGTACAAGCCTATGCACTGCTCCTGCTTAAATGGGATTTAAGTGGTGGATTGTCTTTCTGCAGGCCTTCTGCACAGAGGTGAGTTTTACTTCTATCATGTAAAAGGCCACCCGCACGCCATGGCTCAACAGGGAGTCTGTTTAATCAGACTGGCAGAAGACAGACGAGCCCTGGGGTCCTGAAAGGGGGAGGGGAAGGGGCTGCTCCAGCATCTTCCCTCTCCCCAGAACACATATGGAGATTGTGCCCGGGCAGGGAGTGAGGCAAGGGAGGTGAAGAGATTTCTCCACCTCTGCCAGACATGTTTTAGCTAGACTGAGGGTGGGAGGTGAAGAGCTGATTGACTTTCCTAGCCTACACTTCATTTGCGCTATATGAAGTCCACAGGGCACATAGCAGCAGTTCTGCTATTGTTGCTGCCCCATCCTCTCCACTCTATATAATGGAGATGTAAGTTTGAACTGCATTTCCAAGATGTAGTCTGACCGATCACCAGGATCGGGAAGGACTTTTTTCCACGCAGGAAATGATGGGCAAAGGCGCAGATGAGGTTTTTTGGCTTTCCTTGCAGCTTCCCAGAGGCCTGGTTTTAGTTAATAAGGAGTAAGGACTGGAATTTAAAACTTGTATAAGTGGAGTTGTAATTTTATTGCAACTGTTGGCCAGTGGCCAATGCAAGTAAGAGTCTCAAAGGGGCCAGTTCCCGAAGTAAACAGGAGTGAGGGAGCCAGGATATGGTTGGTGAACACGGATAGCCTTGAGGCAGAATGAGAGACCTTAAGTCCTCTTATACTGAGGTCCTTCATGTGTGTCCTCATTCTCCCTCATGGGGGAAGCCTGAAAGGATGCTGAGGTGGGCAGGATCCCAGCAGTTAGTCTGAAGGGGACCAAGCTTGAATAATGGTTAATTGAAATGAAGCCATTTAACATTGTACTGGGCCCAATTAATTGCCTGGTGTTTGTAGTATAACATCAATATCAACAGTGTTTTGGAGGGGGGTGGGTTAGCCCCATCCCTGTTCCCTGCTACCCCATTAAAATTAAAAGTTGATAAAGTTGTGGCCTGCATCCCTATGCCTGCATTCCAGTCTCGTGCGTATCCTGATCAATGGGCCCAATTTCAGCATCAGTTGTGTGCTGAGTTATTCAGAAATATCCCTACAAACTAATATTATAACAAAATAATGAATTTTTCTTTATATCAACATTCCTGAAGTGTCTCAATAAGAAATCCATCTAGGTTCCCCCCACCCCTCCAATTGAGCACAAAAATGTAATTTAATGTAAGAATGTTGCGGATGCAGTGAAATGTCCAGTTTGTATGTGTGGTGATAGTCGCTATTTAAAAGACAATTTGTCATCTCTACATTACCAGTTCTAGTGACTTCTGGATCCTGAACATCCAATGAAATGGTGATCTTTTTCATTTTTGACTTCTCTTTGCCAAGTGCCTTAGTTTTCTGAGTAGTTGTGTTGGACTGTTTGTTATATTTACCTTCTGCTACGAAACAAGTTTGGATATACATGAAGATTTCATATGGGTCGTATGACATAGTAATCATAATACACACCCCAGAATACTTTGCTAGACAACTCACTTTGGCAGCCAATAAATTATTCATGCTTAGAGAAATGTGTAATACACAAAGAATGAAACATTTTCTCAGCAGCAGAATTGCCATCTTTCTTTGGCAACCTCAATGGAGAAGCCAACCAACCATGGAAACTGAGCTGTCCTCTCACTCCTTACGGTGGTCCTTCCAAAATCAGGTTGAGGAGATATTGGCCAAAAGCTGTACAATGTGTCTATTGACTTCAGTGGGCTTTGGGTTAGAGGTTCCATGTTCTTATTGCCATGCAGAACAGATTAGAAGAAGTTAGCATGAATCTGTGTGAACTCATTTCTCTCCTGTAAAGGAATTAATCCAGAAGCCCAAGCCCTTCAGGAACACTCAAACGTCAGGATAGATCCACATGACAAACTGTATTGAATGATAATGGGGGATTGTCCTCAAAAGACCCAAACCTTAATTTTACGAGATTGAAATGAACTTGATTTCCTATTAACCTTCTCTCCCAGACACTACCACAAGGCTCCTGGATTTTTTTTAATTAGATACTAATAAGAATACCTTTTTTGCTTTTGTGCTGGCTTTCCAAGCCATCTATGTTAATTGGCTCTACTGCAGAAATTAAAAGTTGTGACAGCGTCTTGGATTTAAATAAATAGATACGATGAAGCTCCCACAGGAAGCCCAAGCACTCCACAGCTACATCTAAAAAGACAGAACAGTTTGGTAGTTATAAAACGTACGTTAAAGCTCAGATAATCAAACTAGGGAACAGATTCTGATCCCAGTTACACCAGTGTGAATGTGGAGTAACTCTATGGAGTGTTTTTTATTCAGATCATTATTATATCCATCAGAGATGACTCACCCGGTTCCATATCTTCTGTCATCTTCTGCGTGTGGGAAAAGATGACTTCATTCGGGCAGGCTTGACTGGCATATAACCTCAAAGAAGAGAAGTAGCGGCAAAGCCAATGTGAAATACATTTATACTTACTCCTCCTCATAATTGGTTTTGGTTTTTTTTTAGGCTAGAATAAAAAGATGTAAGAAACACTTGCTACCTCTCCAGCTCACTGCCCTTCTGAGATTGTGTTGATAAATGTGGCCAATGGACTTGTGTTTCAAATTCTAGACTTGATGTCTGACCCTCTGGTTCATCAGACAGGGACACAGGGGTGTCAGCTGAAGGATTAAAGAAATCACATTTCCTTATTATTGACGGAATGTATATTAGTTAGGAAAAATCGCACACAATGTCAGTTTAGCAAAACAATACCTTTTTTCCCCCCACTCAGGAAGAATAATTGAATTGATCACATTGTCACTGAAGAACTCAAAGAGTTGAGTTCTTGATTCACAATTACAGGCTCTTTACAATTTTCAGTTCATTCACAGAGGAAAATAATACTTTACTATCTTGTCAGAATTCAAATACAACATGATTAGGGCTCCAGTATGCTGTGATAATACAAATAATAAATAACAAAATACAGAAAAATAAAGAGCACCTAGCTGCAATAAAGCAAGAAAAGACTGACAGTGGGAATTCTCAGGGTGAGGATGGCCTTCTGGTTAAGGCACACGGATGGAGAATTGAAAGATATGGGTTCTAATTCCTGGCTCTGCAATAGACTTCCTTGGTTGAGCTTAAGCAAATCATTTAGGCCTTGATTCAGCAAAGCTTTTAAGACCATGATTAAAGCCCATTGACTTCAATGAGACTTAAGCACATGTTTAAAGGGACAGACATGCATACGTGCATTGTTAAATAGGACTGTTTGCGTTGCGTAAGAGCTTTGCCATGCTGCAGTGTAAATTTCTCTTTGACTCAGTTTCCTCATAATGAAATGGGAACAATGCTATAATTAACTGGTTAATGCATATGTATAGGACACAGTTGCAAAACTGAAAAAAAAAATCTGTGGAAAAACATCAGAAATCTTGTGTTTTTCATTAGTTCAACTTTTTGAAATTTCCCAACCATCTCTAGTATGTATACAATTGCCCCAGACGGCACAGAATCAGAATTGCTCATACATCTAATGGCTATCAGACATTCTCTTAACTCAGCTGCCAGGAGCCTGTGATTATGAGGCAGGAGGATTTAAGTTCTATTCCTGTTGCCACTGTATTGTTCCAAGTAGCGATAATGTGAAGGAGAGTGCCAACTGTGAAGTTTTAGGCAGCTGCAGCCTTCCCTCTATTCTTGCCCAACCTGAAAGGTGCATTGTGTGGCTAATTGCTATGAAAAGCATTGTACAAAGCAAAGCATTATTGACCACTGTATTTTTAGATAACTAAATCCTCTCTGCATTGAATGACTTATAGCTGAAAACCCACGTCTCTGATGTGAATTGTCCATGTAGCTTTAGTTTTGCCAAAGATTAGGCCTTTTTGTCTTTTGAATCTAAGGGTTAATAATGGCTTCACCTAAATGCACTGATAACCTTTTAGGAAAGGACCTTTAAAAAATTTGTTCAAACATGTGGCAATGTGATGAAAGATAGCTGTGCCTAGTGTTATAGTGGTTCAGATACCAACACAGGACTCACTCCTCGCAAAAAACCATTTACGCAGAACTGGAACCCCTTTTGAGATACTGAAATGCTCAGCCAATACGCTCAGTCAGAGCTGCCTCTTGACTGGGTGTCCACTTCCTTGTTTTGCAGCAGCAAAATGCTTTACTGCTGTCAAGTCTGTAAATGTCCCAGAAGATTGTTAGATCTGTCCATTCTCTCATGTCTTTGCCCCATTCAAAAATCAAGAGTCAGTTCCAAAAAGAATGGGATTGGCTTTTTTTTTTTTTTAAAGAAATTTTTTTAAAAATAATAAATTTGCATGTTTTCCTTTGATTTCTAGTTTTTGAGTTTTTACAGTACTCTAGGTCACATGTTCAAGCTCTTCTGTGCAACCACAAGGGTTCTTTTTATTTTTTAAATGAAAGCTGAGATTCACGTCTACTTAGTTGTTTCCAGAAACTGGGGCTTTAAGTAGAATACCAAATGTGCAAAACTCACTATAACTTTGCTAGTGCTGGCTACACTGCATTTCTGCAGAATGGGAGGGTAAGCAGGCCATCTGCTTCCAGAAGAACAGGCCTTCAGAGGTTGGGAAGGAAAATGTGCACCAGCTGGCATGTCAAAGACATCATGCCTATTGCTTATCTCTAGCAGTAGGTTTACTGGCCAGACCTGAACATCCAAAGAAGGAGAAGGAATCTACTGGCTGGTTCCAAACACCTAGCAGGGAGCGTAACACACATCTGTTCATCCCTGGAATAGCAGACTGTATCTGAAGGTGGTGGTTGATCTCATGGATTTTCCCCAAGTAGTAAGGGGCACCCAGTGGTCCTGGGTCTTAGATGGGAGGAGGGAGGACTCTAAGTTCCAATAAGTTTTGGATAAGCATCAAATCTTTTGGGTTCTTATCCAAACTAAATCGAAAGTATGGAACATGTTGAGTTTTTTTTGTATTGCTAAGCAGGATGATCATTTCTGAACAAAGCATTATGTTGGATTTCAGATTTGGATGCTAAATCCAAACGTACCCAAAGTTCAGGAGTGTTTGGAATGGAGATTTTCATTTCTACTTAAAATGCATGAGAAACAGAAAATCATGCTTACTCCTGTCTCCCTACCTGACATTATCCTCTTCAGGGTCTCGTTGAGGCAGACTCTGAAAGCCTTATTGGCTTGTGCAGTTCCTAACAGATCACAGCTTAGGCCATAAGGAAACTGCCAGCGATTGGTGAAACCAGCTTCTATGCGGAAGTAACGTTGTCTCAAGGGCAATAGAGCCTTAAACAAACATATTGATAAATCTTTGTAATGTGCATTTCTCAAGTTCTGGGTTTCTACACCAAGAGTCTTCTTGGAGCACAGAAGCAAGTACTCTATCAAGTCAAATCTACAATGTGTACACCAGTCATAACTTCTCAGAACAGAGGTTGGTCAAAACCAGAATTATATAGCAACTTCTTCTTCCTGACCCAGAGCTTTGGGAGAGCTGATCAGATGGGATCCACATATAAACTACACTTGTCTTGGTTTTATTAAGCCAATACCCATCTAACAAAGTTATGCAAAACACAAAATACTTCAGGTATTGCCCACCTATACTTTTAGAGTCTCTCTTTGATTTCTAAACTCAGTACTAATCCCAATAAAAATTCCACTACAAGCATTGATATTCACTTGGCTTCACATCAAAATCATGAAAAAATGCACATTCAAAATTTAGCTACTGTATGAAACATTAAATTGGCCATGGGTTATGGTAATGTATGTGAACTTTTTGATATGCTTAGACTGAATTCTGAATTTGTATCAAAAACCTGAAACTAGATGACTTTCATGTGCATTCAGGTTCACAACAGACATTTTGCATGGTCTGCACATGCCACATGCGTTTACTTGCACCAGTCTGCTCTCCTGCTTTCTCTGAGGTCACCAGGAACTTTATATACATACGGTAGAAAGAACACAATATTGGAGAGGCGAAATGTTGATTGGGTCTGAAAATAAAATTTTACCCTTAGTACAAATATGTGCATCCTTATATGGGAATTATTCCAAGATTTTCTCTAAGATGGCTGTGCCATTTTCAATGTTTGATTTTTTTTTGGTTAGAGATGTACTTATTTAATTCTTAGTGATCATAATGAATTTGTTGGGTAGGCTGGTAAATTATTTTGTACACCATTGGAAGGAAGATTGGATTTGTGGGCACTTGATAGCACGTTGGGCCCACAAACAGGCAGTAGAGACAGGTGGGTTGCACCTGGGCTTCAGTGACTGTCCATCTTTGATGGTATGGGAAGAGGACCATGTTGTGGGAGTAGCTCATGCCTCTCCTGCACTCACTGAAAGTATAACAACATCCATCTAATGTATTGATTATTCCTTTAGGGGAGAATGATTTTGAGGCTTGCACTGGGGTGAATTTGCGAATCAGCATTTAACAGGAATGTGGGTTGGATGTGGGCCAGTGGTGTCAGATATTAAGGAGGTTTGGTCTGAAATGCTTGCAAGGCAGCTAGGAGAGGGAGCCGTCAAGTCTGCTTAAATGCATTAGGGAGAAGTGTGAACCAAGACATCATTACAGTCTTACTGGACACAGATGACACAATGCTAGCACACAGGAAAATCAGGACTTGAGTACGACAGGGAAATTGGACACATTTATCAAACACTGGGGCCAGTCTGTGGCTAGGAAAACTTAGAGATTGGATTGATGGAAGGCAGATACCAGGCAGTGGGTGGAGGGTGCCACCTAGTTAATTGCTGGCATCCCCAAGGCCATGCAGGTCAGATGCTCAAAGGGGCCAGTTCCCAGAGACAAACATGGGTGAGAAATTCTGGAGATGACTGGTGGACTCTGTTAGCCTGGAGGAAGAAAGGGAACCCTTAAGTCTTCATAGACTAAGTGCCCTCATGCCTCCTCATGGGGGGAAGCAAGAGGATCCAAAAGTGAGCTGAACTGTCGGGGGTGGGTTGAATATATGAGGCTATTTAATACTATTCTTGGTTTTTGGGATGAGTAAACTAAACTAAACTAAAACTACCCATTTTAGACTTCCCGATAAAAGTTAAAAGATAATAAAATGGTGGCTGTCTGCTTTAAAACCGATCCCTGCACCATTCCTGTATCTACAGGTCAATGGCTCTTTGAATATCACAATTCCAAAGAGCTGGAGTAGCATTTGCAATCTCTGCCACCTAATTATCTTGCTTCACAATGGATTGTCCTTGAAGAACTGAATTACAATTACTACGGTTGTAGGGTGTCTGTTGTTTGCAGGAGCCTGCCTATGGTGTACACTAGATACGTATGCGTAGCTCCCATTAGCATTATTGGTAATTATCCACATGTATATACTATCAGTGAGATACTAGACCAGAGTCTTCAGTGCTTATAGCTACAAAAAAATCAATAATTGTCACATGTTTGGGAGTGACAGTTTAGAGATTCTTATGCTGTTTAGAAGTTTAACTCTAATAAGACATAGGTATCAATCTGAAGATATCATACCTACCTTGGATATTTTCTTTTCATTTGGGGAAAGTCCTCCCAGGGCTGCAAAAGGGGCTGAGAGCAAAGAGCTGAGAGGTAAAGGAGCACCATTAAAATGTCAAGAAAACACATTCTCATCATTCATGTCAGAAAAGCAGGAGACCAAAACTATATTTTAAAAATTCATAAAGTTCCTCACATTCTCTCTAATAGAAAAGGATCAGATTCTACCCTTTGATTTGGGTGCACAACTCCCAGTGAAGTTGGTGGGAAATGCACAGTCCGTTCGGAAGATAGAATTTGACTGTTTTGCAGTTAAAATCAATGGGACCTGGGGCTGTTCAGCACCTTTGAAAGTCAGGTCATAGAGTCTCCAATTGAGACACAAAGAATAGTGAGCACATTTGAAATTTGGCCTTAACCTCGTGCCTGGGTTTCCACCTCTGTACAACGGGCGTAATATTTTCCTCTCACAAGAATTTTTTTAGGCTAAATTCAGGAATGGCTGCAGATCCCTAGGTGCCCTTTGAATAGTGGAAGGACAATACAGTACGTCTGGCGTCAGAAGGAAGTTTTCCTGCAGTGTGCATTGATCAGATGCAGAGTGTTATAGGATTCATTTGAAAACAAAAGTCAATTTTTTGTGAGATGGGAAGTGGTCTCTATTATTAGATCATCATTCAGCAGGAAATCTCACTGCTCCTTTCAAATATATCTGGAAACATTAACTCATACTTACCAATCCGTTGGTTTAGTATCTAAAGAAGAAACCTTAGGAACAAAAGTAGTCAGCTGTGCTAACTCTAGTGATTGCCGACTGGTCACAAAACCAGCAGTGGTCTTTACATTTGCCATGATGAATGCTGTTAATAACAGTAAACTTCCTTATATAGTGCTGGTCTTAAACACAGCTGGGGCAGGCTGGGGACTAGCTGCAGAAGGCTCAGAGCCCTCTTCCCATCATCCACTGCCTTGGATTTCTTCTAGACAGGCTGCTGCATCATGTTTCCATGGAAGACAGGAGAGAGCATGTATTGGAACACCAGGGACCATTCTGGTGGTCATCAAATGCAGGCAGTTTGTTACTATGACAAGTTCTTCCTTTTATGACATCACAAAATCCTTGAAGAAATCCATGAAGCATCCTGCAGCTACATTGTACTAGAAACACCCCCATTTGATGACTTCCCATTGACAATTAATTTTTGAGATCTGTCATTTAGCTAGTTCCTAATCCATTTAAGTGTGCTTTTTGATATTATACAGAGCTAAATTTAAAATAAAAATGCCTTACAAAAGTCAAAGTATATCTCATCTGCACAGTTATCTTTTATCACTCAAACCTTGTAATCTCAAATAATGCAATCAGGTTTGACAAGACTGCTTTCCACAAAACTGTGTTGAGTGACATTAATTATATTTCTAGCCTTGAATTCTTAATTCATTGAATCCTTCTCAGCTTTTCCATTATTTTGTCTGGGACTGATGTCAGATTCACTAGCCTATAGTTACCTGTACCTGTGCTTTGCATCAGAAGAACTGTGCTAGCTACACCCGTGTGTAAATGCTATTACTGCTAACACAGCTCTAGCCTAGTTACCATGAATAGCGTGGACAGAAATAAGGACAAGGGTAGCCCAACTGTGCTAAAGACTTATCCTCTCTAGGTAGCCTGAAGTACAGTTTTAAAAAACGGCCTATACATTAGAATTATGGATCACAACTTGGAGGTTGTACAGCTATGTAATGTGAAGGCCCTGGATGGGGTGTCAACAGATTGAATCCAGAACCCTCTGGATCTAAAAGTATAAACCTCAACTGCCTGAACCAAAAGACTGAGCCCTTAGCTTAAAGCCAGTAGCATAGCCCTGAGCTTCTGCGTAGTCCAGCCACTAGAAAGGACAAAGAGGTAAGCATGGGTTACATTCACACTGAAATAGCCTTACAGCTGAATATTTGAACAACTATACAATACTGATTGCCCCACCACACACACACACACACACACACACAGGCACGAGAGCTCTGCATACAAGTTTTTATTTCATTCACTACTGAACAATGGTTTGAAATTGATCCTCATGCAGAAAATGTTCATTTGAAAGAAATTTAACAACAGTGGACAGCATATGTTCTGTTCCCAAATCCCTGAATGGCAATTTAGATACGCATCATCATTAAAATGCACAGCATATTCTTTAAGTACTCCCCTTTTAATATAGATTTTAAGTCAGCAGTGTCTGCAGTTTTTTATTCCACATCAAGAACTAGAGACCATTCATGAAGCTTGATTTTGGTAGCAGGAAAATTTAGGGATTAATTAAAGCAATGGATCGATGCTAGCATAAGTCAAAATAGATGTATACATTCTTAAAGGTGCATTTGTCCCACAAATTAGTCAAAAATTTTAAGGCTTTTTAAAAATAACACACATTTTAGAAAGACTTAATAGTAATAGGTATTTCCTGATTTACTTTTTTCCAATTTTTATTTGGATTGAAATATTCCACTGAAGCCTTGAACCAAAAAATTTCAGCATTGAGCCATTACAAGTGCCTGAAAACGAAACTCTTTAGAAAATGACTGTAATCAAAGGGAAACTAATTTACAGGGAAAGGGATTGGAAGTTTTAGGGTTTGTCTGTTAAACAAGGGTTTGGTTGGGGTTTGGCATTCTTACAGATGGTTATGTTCGGGAAGCCTGTGACCCAGAAATACCATCCCAGAGAACAGGCTCTTTTCATTGGGAGGTGGAGTCTCACCATCTATGAAGGCACTGGGAGAAGAGGAAACCCAGTCTCTGCTTCTAGTGACCAAAGAAGCTTAGCAAAGGAGATTCAGGGTATGTCCACATTGAAAAAAAAAAAAGACATTTGGCATCAAGTCTCAGAGTCTGGGTGAAATGACTTGGGCTTGTGCTACAGGGCTAGAAATAGCAGTGTAGACATTTGGACTCTGGCTGGAGCCCAGCGTCTGAAACTTGGTGAGGGGCTGGGTCTCACAGCCCAGGCTCCAGCCTGACCCTTAATGTCTACACTGCTATTTTCAGCCCCGTAGTATGAGCCCCAAGAGACCAAGTCTGATGACCTGAGCACTGAGATATGCTGGTCTGTGTCTTTTTTCGCAGTGGAGACGTACTCTCTGTTCCATTTCAGCCTACTACCACAACAGGTAGAGATGAGTCCACATGAACCCACTCAACCACTCCTGACTCCCAGGGATGAGCCTTAAGTCTCTCTCTAAACTCATGAAGGTCAGAGGCTAGGAGTAAAAACAAACCAAAATATTGGTGCAACTGATCCACTGATCCCATCTTTGGGCTCGCACTTCCTGGAAAGCAAGAATGGATTCCCACAATCAGACCCCATCCCATTCATCCCCATAGCCTTTCAACATTTAGGGAGGAAGAATTAGCATCCCTAACAGCCAGACACGGGTAGGCGAACTTGATCCTAGATGAGGAAAAAACTGGATGAAGTCCTTTATGTTTTACTTTCTATAGGGCCCCAGAAATAGCCTAAGACAAGCCCTGCACACAGAAGTTTTAGAATACTTCCCTGCCCATTCTTCCACCCCCCAAATATTGTTCTCTGGATGGCAAATACTCACTTGTAGTGTCTGTTCTCACGGTGTTCTGAATGGAGATTAATTGTATATAGATTTTCAGACTCTTTCAGGCCCACCACCTCAGTGAATGTCTATATCTAAAACCATTTAAAATCATCTCTTAAATACTCACCCCAAAGACATCAGCCATCATTTATTTACACACACACACACACACACACACACAGGTTTAACATATGTATTTAATTTCCAGTATTACAAAATATGAAATGCTACATGTATATAAAGGAAAATATGGTCTTTTAATGCTGAAAGGTAACTATCAGGTAGATCCAACTTGGCTAAAGGGCCTTCCCTAAATGCTGTCTTCAGGTGTTGGGTGAAAGGCAGTGTGTATCAGAAGAATAAACAATCTCCCCTTCATCCTCATCTGTGCAACTTTTACAACTAAACCCCACACATACTTTTTTTTTCCCTTTTATTTACCATATTAAAGGAATATATCCTGTTAAGCAATGTAGTCAGTAGGGATTCAGTCTACACAGCACAGGAAGTTATTAGCAATCCCAGTTCAAAGATGCAGTTCTGTTAACTAAGAAACATTATTAGACACTGCACAAATTTTATTCTCTCATTAAAGTAAAAGTATGTAGTGTATAAAGACATTATTTCTGAGTATAACTTTACTACTACAGTACTATCCCAAAATAAAGACAATAAATATTTAGCAGAATATAACAGTTTTAAGGAGCTGGATCAAATTAATTCAAGCTAACAATGAAATGAAAAAACCTGCTGATTTGCTAAAATCCTTTTCATACAGAATAGATTAGGTTTGTGTGAATAATCTTAGTAAATACTCTCAGCTGAGTTCCTTTGTGTTGCTGCAAACTTATTATTATTTAATATTTCTATTACCATAGCACCTAGGAGCCCTAGTCGTAGACCAGGACTCCATTGTGCTAGGTGTTGTATAAACATAGAACACTGTCTCTGCCCCAAAGAGCTTACAATCTAAGCATAAAACCAAAAAACAAAACAAAACAAACAAACAAAACCACAGATGGATACAGACAGCTGGGAAAGTACAAGGAAGCATTTAGATAATATTGGTCATCATGATCGGCAATACTTTCCAAGCATATCAGGGTTACACTGTACCTTGAAGGGATAGCAGTTTCAACCATTTTATGTAAAACAGCAATTAAGTCAAATGCATTCTGCAATCATCCTAAATAAAACTAAGGGAGTTTTGTAGATGTCTGGAGACTCCTAAGAATAAATTATTGTCTTGCAATGATTTTCAATGAATTACTTAAGAACCAAAATTGAAAATCTCAATTTTTAATTTTATTGTGAGTACAGTTGCATTTTTTGTCAAGTGAGTTCCATAAACACAAAGACCATTATTTTTCAGTAATTTTGTAAAGTTAGCTCTCTAAATCCATATTAAAATATGCTCTCATTTAACTATAACGACTGGACTTGAAGCAGGAATTAACAAAGTCCTACAGCCTGTGTTTTGCAGAAGATTACAATGGTCACTTCTGGCCATTAAAAATCTATGAATATTAGGCACCTAAATAAGTAGATTGACAGTCAAAGGTGCTATGCATCTGCTACTATCATATAAGTTAACAGGAGCCATGGGTGCTCGGTACCTCTGAAAGTCAAGCCACTAATATCAAGAGCCCAAGTATGAAATATTTGGTCCGTATGTATAACAACCGATACTACCACATACTACGTGGGCCTGATCATTTTCCCACAGTAATCATTGGCAACAAGCTTACGCTGTCATTGCTCACGCTCAACTTTGAGAGAGATGACACTGCTTTACTATGCTATGAAAATATTTTAACAAAGTACTAATAGGGAAACATATAAAAATATTATATTACAAAATATATTATAAAAATGTACACATGATGGACAGATTTGATTTTTAGGTAGCTATGGAGCACACAATAGCTATACTACTACTAATGCCTGCTGTTTATATTGTGTCTTTCATCTTGAAAGGTCCCGAGGTGCTTTATGCTTCACTGTCTAAGCAAATTTAAATATACAAATTATGGTAGACTTGCTCCGGCTCCCACTGAAGTCAATGAGAGGATGATCAGGCTTGCCATACAGGGAACACTCCACACACTATTAAAATACATAAATTTAGGACAGGAAGCAAAGAATACTATATCCAATTGAAACCACAGGTGGATACGCAGAACGTCATTATTCAAGTTGTAATTTGGCTAGGACACCGGGATTAAATCCACTATCCTTAAATCTAGTGGTAGAGATAGAGTAAGATGATCTTTTGGAAGGAAGCCCACCAGTTGAAAACCATTTTGCTAATTAATCTGGTTTTGCTGTTTCATAGCAAGGTTCTCAGATTATCTGACTAATATTAGTCTACAGAAAATATGCATAATGTAGAATCTTTCCATACATTGTTCCTTTCCCTCCCCCTCCCCACCATGATCTGGTCTTGAATGATTAATGTTAATGATGACAAGCCTGTCTCATTTTGAGTTTCCCTCTCTCCTCAGTTTGTGAACATTCTTTGAAGGATTGTTAGATATGTTATGGTTTATTAGAATTCTCAGTTACTTCTTTCTGAACATTTTACTTTGTTTTTGAGTTTACGTATGCCAACAATTCAAAAGCATTTCAAACATGTAAATCCTTCTTTATTATGCTACAAGGCTGCTACTTGTAGCTAAAGTTTCTTTTTTATAGGCATATATTATGTTCATGTATAAAAATTCTATAATCATGTGTGTGTTCCAGTGGAACATTAAATATTATTATTAGAGGCTCCTTAGGGTAAAGAGGGGGCAGGAGAAGGAAACTGCCTACACTGTTAAATCACAGTACAATCTTTATCTGCTGCTGTAAATTTCCTCTGAGCCACCATCTTTTCATGCCAGACTTGTCTACTCCTTTTCAGATATCTCCAACCTCCACTAATTGTTGTATTACATGTGAGTAACATTCTTAGGAATAGCTAGTCATTTTTTCTAAAAAGGCAGCCTTGTAGCATTGATTTACTAGGGGTTTGTTTTGTTTTTCACTTCAAGTTAAACAGCAGATGCCACAACACCGCAGAGACAAGGAGTGATAAGTAGCTTATGGAGATGGCGTTTCTTGAACTCAGGCTTTTGGCATTACAGTTGTTTGAATAACAACAGTTAACGCTCACTCCAGGTGCTTTGGATCCATCCCTTCTTGCCCGTTCACAGAATGATTTGAATGAACAGGACTTCATAACACCACCTACAAATAGATCCACATTTAATCCCAAACATATCAAGATGTTTAAATTTATCTATTTGTTTCACTGTCTTATTAACATGAATCTAAACTTGCAGCGATCAAGCATAATGAAGAGATGAGCATCATAAGAAACAATCATTCTGATGCTATGGCATTTTTAAAAGTACGAGTTTATAAGTATAAATTAATTCAAACACTTGTTATTTTATCTCATGTACAATAATACACATCTACATGGTGCATCATTATTACGCATTAATAATAAGAATTCAATGGCTACCTATATTACTATTTGTCACATTTCTGCTAATCCAGACAAGATAAGAGTTTAAGATTTATTAACAGTACTTTATAAAAAAAAAAAAAGAGAACATGTTTAACTACCTATATTTTCTCATCATCTGACTAGCCTCTGCTACCAACCTGGTAATTTAATTCTCAAAAGAATCTCTTGACAGAAATTAATAAATTTGACACTTTTTGGTTACAGTTTTGTAACTACTTACTTGCTTGTCCTTTTATGATTGCACATGCATCTGAATGTCCTGGACATTGCTGAGTTCCTTGTCTGTTACATTCTTCATCACTAGAACCTACACAAGTATAACATTGCAGTGCTTCACCTGTCATTAAGAAAAATCACTTTATATAGGTATCGCTCCTGAGCTTGTAAAGAATATTTCAAAAGCAACTGTGCAATTTCCTGGTTTTACTTCTGTCTGAAGCAAACATTGAAAATGGCTAATTTAGTTACACTGAACTTTTAACTTACATTGTGCCTGAGGATTTTTTAAAATCCAATCAGGTTTTATTTCTCAGCTTTGGACCCCAAGATTGCTTTTAAAGGCATATAATCTATACATTGCTTTAGTTTTGGTATTTTGCACATAACGAGACATCTAAGATTATTTAGAGCACTGTAGTAGGCATCACACCTTTTTGTAACAGTTTGGAAACAGATTCCACTAAAACAAACTGGAAGTATAACATGCATTTTTTTCATCGTCTTCAGTTTACACACCCCAGATCTGTAATACATCTACCTGTCACTATGATACTGGGGCTAATTTTCCCCTAAAGTATCTATTCATTTGAAACGTTATGGCAATATGTCATGTTAAAAGTTGTGCAGAAGACTCTGTTTCCTGCAACGCCCTTTGCCAAAACTTTACAGTCACAATTTTATTCCTTAACCTCATCCTCCCAGGGCTGATCCACAGTATAAGCTGTATGGTATTTTTAAATGTAAGCATGAATTTGATAAGCACTTTAAACAACTGAATTAAAACGTGCAAAAACAAGAAGGTGCACTTACTGTCCATTGGGAAACATGCATTAAAAATTTATGAGTTTAACGATTGTATTTTACAATAAAATTCTGCTGTTATCCATATATATAAACTAATTTTATAGCACACAAAGCCAATGGAAAGCCAAAACTGGCAAAGATTAAGGACAAAGATGCTGAACTCTTTGCATGTGTCTGTAATCAGAGACCATAAACAGAACTGACTGAAATTACTTACTTTTGATTACAAAAAGCAAGCTGAGAAGAACCAGGCTGAAGATTGTCTTCATCATGGATACCCAAGAGATGTACCATTAGACAAACAAAGCAGTTTGTCTGTCATTAAAGTCCTAATGCTTGTCTTACATACCTAATCCTCTATAGAGGATGTCTTAGAGGATGAAGAGGTGTGCAGAATGCTACTTATCTAGCTTATTCTGGTTATACTTCCAACCAGATGCACTTGTCCATTTCCATAGGGCAAATTCTTAAAGTAATATCAGAAAGAAAATGTCTTCTCTATGTACCCTAAATATACTTAAAATTGACTCTGCAACCTGTTACTCATATGCCATTACTCAACTGCGGAGGTGCTTTGCTGGATCGGGGTCAGAGTACTCAGCGCCTTGTAGGATTAAGCCTACGTGTACGTGCCTACAGGGCCCAATGCTCAAATACTTATGTACATGAGTAATTTTACTCTTGTGAGCAGTCCCATTAAATACAATGACACTGCTCGTGTGAGTAAAGTTACTCATGTATGTAAGTTACTTGAGCAAAAATGGCATTTCCCCTTACCATGTTTCTGGCATTACATGTAGAGAAAGCACCAAATACAAAATAAATAAAATCATGATTATTTCCAAGTTTCAACGAAAAAAATTTATTTACAATAGAGAATTTTATTAGAGAGACATGCATTTTTAATTTTTTAAATTTTATTTTACAAATCAGCAAATGCAGATCAAGTTTACACTCCTTAAGGCAAGAGTCCCCATGCAAGTAATACATGTTTATATTAAATCCAAAAGACATCCAACATGGGAACTCATGTACAAAGGGAAGGCTAGGATCAGCAATTTGTAATTTATTAGAGAACTTGACCATCTCCCTGATACAGGAACTTTGAGATCAACTTGCTATGAAATATACTATGAAAACGCAAACAATACCAAGAAATTCTGATAGTAATCTTAGTACTGCATACAATTAAATCAACTTTATTTAGAAAGAAAATACAGTAGTGCATACGAAAATGTGAAAATATAACCTGTCCACATAAATACATGGACATCCGTGTGCCAATGGTCATATTGCACTCAATATTGAAGTCCAGAAATTTGGTTAAAAGTTAGCTTTTCCCCATTTTGGCAATCAGTTCATCACAAATCTTTGTTAATTCTTCTATCTCTTTATTCTAAAAAACAAACAAAAACAGATTAATAGTGCAAAAATATCTTTTAAAAAATAAATATTAAGGCATCTTTTGCTTTTATTATTCTGTGATCTTGGGAAAAAAATATTTTTCCACTAATAACAAAAGAAAGAAATGGACCAACAAATAATCTTAAATACAGAATAGTACTGTATATATAAGTATAGCACATTCAAATAGTATGCTTATTTGCTTCCATAAAGATTTTTGCCTACTTTAATAAATGCAATTTATCTTTAAGGAATGCTAAGTCACAGTGATAACTCCTAGTACGTTGAAATAAAAATATGAGCTGCAAAAAAGTAAATTCTGGATCACTCTTGACTGGATTATTCTTTATTTCCTTCTCTAAGGGTTTGAAACCTACCAAAATTGACTAATTACATTACAGTGAAAGTGAGCTATTTTGCTAGGTTAGAGAACAAGACACAAATGGAGGTTTCCTATAACCACTGATTCCTTAAATTGCCTATATTTGTAGTTGATCACTCTATGTCTGTAAACAGTAACTAATAAAGTTGATGCATTTAAGATGACATCAGTGCTATTCCGAATCTAAAATTACAGTTAAAATAAAGATTAAAATGATCTGCTCAAATTAAAGTAGTTCTTACATAGGAAAACAGGGAATTTCGAGAGAGTTAGGACCTTGGCACTGGCCCCTAAAACTATGTTGGGAATAAGGAAAGTAACTTATAATAAAGTGCAACAGGTGTCAGGGATGATCCAGGTGTACTTGGTGCTGCTTCAGCGAAGAAAACTGGACTAGATGACTTCTTGAGGTCCCTTCAAGTCCAACATTTCTATGGTTCTGTGCTGTGTGAGTGCACTATAGGGAAGAGGGTACCTGAAGCCTCTTCCCACTCCACTGCCTTGCCTCACCCAATGTATCCAGACAGTACCAGGCAGGAATTCCTACCTAGAACTAAAGGGCATGCTAGGAGGAAATCCACTTGCTACGTCTGCTGATGCTCCAAATTACCTAGAGCAACTGATGCTGGCAAACTGCATCACCGTAACTGATATTTTAGAACAGAAACACTTAAATCACCTTTTGCTCCAGTGTTCTTTCCAATGCATCCACTTTCAGCTGCTCTTTACGGAGACTGGCCTGATATGCTGCTTGTTCTTGCTGAGCCTTGCCCCGGACTTGTGCAATTTCAGCATTGGCTCTATAGAAATAAGATTGCTCTGGTGAATGTTAATTCTTGAAAAGGAGAGGACTACGGCTAATGACAGCTAAAATAGATGTGGCAGATGAATGTGGATGGGCAGTTGCTGGGCACCACTTTGAATGTGCCCTTGAAACTTCAGCTTGACTGCCACCCTCCACTAAAATAAGATGATATTTCTCTCTCATTACTTCAGGCCTCCCCTGAACAGAGATTGTGAAATTCTTTATGCCAACTGTTTCACCTTGAGTTAATTGATCTAGTACCAAAATCTAGCATCATTTCAATTGAAGCTCTTTATAAGCCTCTGACCATGTCCATCTCTGGTTTCTATGGACGAGACTGAAACTGGGAGAACATTGGAGAAGTGAACCCAAATGTCATTTCATTGTCGACATAGGTCAATTTTGGTGCTAACATTTTGGAGGTCTCTCTTATGTCTCAATTCAGGTAATTATGAAAAGATTTAAACTTAAGTGGGCACTAAGAACACTTACTTGATCTTAACAAACTAGCAAAGAAACCATCTGAAGCTGTCAGTCTTAGGGGGAGGCAATTCATAGAGTCCATTTCATAGAGCACCAGTATAATATACCAGATGGTTTTGCCTTGTTCTCTGTGATAGGTTAGTATAGTGTTGGTGATAAGTGCTCACTTGTGGCCATGGACTTTCCCCACAGAGAAAAATAAATAAATAAAGAAAAACTACTGAGGATTTATTAGACCCGACCCATCCCATCACAGATGGCCATGTACTCTGTAAGGTAAAATATAGGCATATGCTGCTGCAAGTCATAAAATATTAGACCTATCTATTGAGGACGTTCCTGTAATCTAAACATCTGAAAACACTCAAGCAATTACCTGTCAAGTTTTTCCTCAGCATGAACTTTGAGTGCTTGGTACCTCTGCTCCTCTTTCTTTACTCGTGATAAATACTCCTGGGCACATTTCTTTAACACTTCTTCATTCTTAAATGAGAAGATTGAAGTGTCAATGGCATCTCAGTAAACAAGGTGACAGTTTTCAGTCTGCGCTGGTGAAATTATATGATTTAAACTCCTGTAGCAATATATTGGTGCACACACAAGCCACCTGGCAATATTTTATGAGCCAATAAAAGTTACAATACTGAGCTTCGTATGTTGTATTTGAGGGAAATTATTTGTTTTACAGGGTTGGAACCCACTGCCCTAATCCCTGTACAAACATATACGAAGACATGGTCCTCAATCAGAACAATTACAGGCTGAATTCCAGCAACGCTAGCTATGAGTGAGCCATCTCTTAATAAAGTGCTAGATAATTCAAATATCGTTAAAACAACATATACTGCAGTTGCAGTGTAGCATATATGCAAGCACGTTGTTCTTCTGTAATACTCTAATACTAACCAAGCATAAATATATACATATACACACACACCCCACACAATTACAATCTAAAGTCAACTTGTAACTTGAACAAATGATTCAAAACAATGACAGTACCAAAAGGTAAGCAATATTTACATATACCTACCAGAGGGTTTCTTTATTTTTTTGGAAGGAGGAGAATTTAAACTGTACAATCTCTAACTTTGACTTACTTTCCGAAATCCCTCCAGAACCTCTTTCATTTTTTCATATCTCCTAAAGAGGTCTGCCAGTGATTTCTCCACAGAGTTCAGGTCTGCCAAAGCTTGTTCCTTCTCCACTATCAGCTGCTGGACAGTATGATGGGAGACAGATTTCTCTCTCTGTTCATCCTCTGGAACAAAGCAAATATGTGGAACAGGTTACATTAAGAACACTGAATAAATATCACCTCTTTTTTATAATACTATGCTGTTGGCTTGTATTAATAGTTAAGTGTTTGTATTGGATCCAGAAAAAGGCATTAAACAGAGGCACAATCCTATGTTCAGTATAATTTCTCTTGTTATAGTGGATCTTATTTTTGATGTGAGAAACAAATGTGATCATAGCTTGATACTGATGATTTATATCACTTTGAACTCAGTTGTTCACATTGAAGAAAGAGGTTGGATCCTCCCTTTTTGCACTGGAGAGGAGTGAACTGTATATAAGTTAAATTTCTGCATGCTATTGATACACGGCATATATTATTTGTAATGCTCAACATTGGATTAATGGCCTCCTGGTGTAGCGATTAATCCAGTGCAACCTGCTGGCTTCATTTAATTCTGTGCAAGGACTACTCTTGAGAAATGAGGCCCTCAATTTCTGGAGAAATGAGATATGATTTTGCTGTGTACTGTAGCCCAATGCAAGTCAGGCAACTTGGCATCAGATTTATATTTTCTAAGTTCAGCTGTATGGCAAACATAATAGCCAAATACAACAGCATCTTTTTTGATCTTCTCATCTCTGTAATTCCAAAAACAAAAATAAAGTCAGTTAAGAGCCTGATTCTATACTAAATATTCCACCACTCTTTTCTCCAAGTGATGACCCAAGAGAGAAACTGGCACCTCTTTTGCAACATGAAGCTTTGATATTCTGTTTATTAAAATGTTTCATTTTTCATACCACAAACTACGATTCCAACGTTCCATATTTCAAAGTCCATTCTGCATAGTTACACAGTGTAAAGAAAACGAACTGTGAAAGAGTTAGTTCACTCTATGAGCCTCCTATGAGCAGAGCATGCCAAGGATGTAGTAGGGCCGTGTGTGTGTACAAATTTTATACTGTTTTCTTAAGTCTGTTATGCAAATTCAGATGAGGTAACAAGTTCTCCTGCACAAACAACTTGACACATTTTAAAACCTGCAACTTTCCAAAGTGTTTTCACACAGACCATTTTGCCCTATTGTGTTCTGAAATATGGAACAGAGTTCAATTTGTAATTTGAATTGAGACTGTAGTTTGAAATAAACTCTTTGAAGAGCAGTTCAACTCGGAAACGTGACAACATAGAAATGACATTCTCACACTCAGATCATCTGTTCCTCTTGGGTATTCAGGGGTTTCTATTTCTTTTTTTGTTAGCCCTGCTAAGCCAATGCTGTTGAGAGAAAGTGGTTTTCTATCTTGTCCATCAACTGAGAATGGTTTTCAACATTCCAATCAGTTACAGTTGTGCAAACTCATTGACAGCACTGGAGTTACACAAGTGTGGCTGAGGGCATAATTTGGCCTGCAGACCTTTTTTTGTTATGGGTGATGCATGAGATGCAAAACTGGAGTGGTTCTCACACTGAGTGAGCTGAGCTAAGAATTAGAATAACATTCTTTTACTTGTAAACTGAACCCATCTGATTAGGAGAAATGATTGCGAAACACTGACCCCCACAATACCCTGTCACTTTTCAGAGTTCCCCTTTAGTAATATTTTAGAAATCACTATTAAGTATCTGTTGCAGCTGTGATCTCTAAAAGATATGCTGTGAATATCTCTAGCCATGAGCGAATAAAGGGAGAACTATTTTAATTTTTCATCCCTCATTTATTTTCTGTCTTCTCAGGGGTCTTCTGCTGAAGTCCCATCATAATGTTAGTTTTTATTCCTGCTTTGTTTTTTTGAGGATCACATACAACTTCAGAGCCTGATCCTGAAACAGATCTGCAGGCACAGGCCCTTGCTGCTGCACCGAATCTCACCTCCTTGTGATTCCATGCAGGAATAAGGGTCCATATTGTAGAACTGTTTGTAGGATCAAGCCCTTAATATACATTTAAGTGACAGCTCAAGAAAACCAAATTTTGCCTCTTTCAATGTCGGCAATTATACTAAACCCTGTGATATTTCAGCCATTTCTTTCTCCTTCTGTCTCTACGGCAATCTGGACTGTTAAGAATTCACCACACACCTCTTCACATCCATGAAGGAAGTTCCTTTCCCTCCACCTCCTACCTTCCCTACGTCAAAAAAGTGAGGGACCAGCTCTCACCAAAGCAGATCACCACCACCAACACTCTCTTCAGCTGGCCAGTGGAGATTAGAAGAGAGTGGTTTTGGTGTTCAGTTCACTTCCCTCACGTCTTGCATGCTGTACCTGATATGCCTTCATGCCACCATCTGGCCAGACCCCATTTAGACCCCATTTAGACTCCAAAGAAGGAGAGGAATTATTTAGGCGTCACAAGGAAGCACTGGATATAATGATAAGGAAAATTTAAACTATCAGGACAAAGTTTCCTGACCATGAGCTCTAGGAAACGTAAGAACAGTGTCCTAAGGGAAAATGTTAAAAGCCCCATTGCTTGAGACATTTTAAACAGGATTGGACAAAGTGTGAACATACACTATAGAAACTAATCCAGCATTGGCTGAGGTGAGATTGGAAGACCTAATAGATATTTTCTATGATTCAACTTCAGTGATTTCTCTGCTCAGTAGTACTGTGCAGCTAATAAACTCTCAGCCAAAACCTAGTTAGACAATTATAAATATATATTTATATACAAGCTTATATAATTCCTTAATTAAAATGGCTTCTATATCACTTAAGCATGCTGTCCACAATTCAGAAATAAGAAAATCCTCCTTTATACTGTATACTTAAGAATAATATTTTTATTGAAAGAACCGGAGAAAAACTGGTACTAGCAATACTAAGTAATATCATTCAAACCTGTTTTCAATCTCAGTTAATATCTGCATTATTTAATGGGGATACAGCAAATACAAAGAATAAAAGCAAAAGAAATGCAGTATGTCAAAGTTGATGAAAAGCATTACTTACCAGGTTTGCCTGTTTATTTGTTTTGCAAGCAAATAGCAAGAAGCAACAAAAATGGAAGCAAAATAGAAAATCAGGGAATTTGTTAGGAAAGCATAAATAAATTAACATGAAACAACCTGTAATGCAGAAAAGCATAACATTCTTTTTTTTTTAAACACCATCGTTTAACTTTGAAATATAGGAATAAATTTTTGGAGGGAAAAATTAAAAATACATTTCCATTGCAATGGTGAAAAATATACACAAAATGGACCTTTAGGGAAAAATTATAGATGTATATGGTGCTCATGAAAGCGAAGAACCGAAGGAAATGCATCCTTCTACAAAGGGTCAGTACAAGTTCTACATACCTCTTAAGCCCAAAGAGGGATTTAAGTACTGCAGAGTGATGAATTTTATAATGGAGTGTTGACTTGAGCCCAGCCCAGTGAAAACAAGGACAGTGCAAGCTTTCTTACATAGTTCAGCTGATGCACCCCATTCCTGATCTGCAACAGTGTTATTAGTCCACTCTCTGAGCCTTTTATGAGCAGAGCATGCTAAGGATGTAGTAAGGCCCTGTGTGTGTGTGTGTGTGTGTGTGTGTGTGTGTGTGTGTGTGTGTGTGTGTGTGTGTGTGTGTGTGTGTGTGTGTGTGTACAAACGTGCAAAATGCTGAGGCAAACTGGAATTAATTTAACGAAAAAGGAAGCAGAACAAAGAGATATGTGCAAAATGGCACTAATAGGGTGTGGAGCTTTGTATTGACAGCTACAGTGTTCTCACACACACAATACAGATCACTGACGAACTACTTATATGAGTTAAATAGAACAATATTTTTCTCTATAAGTGCAAATGTAGGACCTGCTCCTACTCCAGTTGAAATCAATAGCAAAATTCCCATTATTGGGTATTACAGAGAGACAAGACATTCTGGAAAAGCTCTATTAGGACCTATTGACCTAATTGAATATTCCTTCAAACAGGATTAGTGAAATAGGTCCAGTTGTAATTAAGTCTACTTCTAGTAGAAGGCTTTATAAAGAGCTCAGAAGGGTTCGGTCATAAATAGAAACAATTCAGGGGAGCGTACTCATGTGGAAGTACACTATTTTCCTTATTTTGTTTTATCATTAAGGCAGCATGGCTTGCAGCAACAAAGCACACCTGGTTTTTTATGAGTATATGTATAGTATATAGCCAATCAGCTTTTTCTACATGCCAGATGACCATATTTCTTATTCAGTTAAGTGAACTCATCTTTATCCAAAGGGATAGGTATGTGCACCAAATCACAGGGAAAACAAGAAATATTCAGAGAAGCTTTCTACAGTAAACATAGAATGACAGCCTGTGTTTAACATATTACCAGACAAAATGCTGCAGAATTTAGATGCCATCTTAGTGAACAGGATGCTCTACTACAGTTTAGTGCTTTTCATAAAGGAATAGGAAATGACTTAATTTAGAGCCACAGGTTCTAAAACTCTGCCACAGATTCTGTTTTGACATAATTTGACACAGTTCAACAAGCACCATCAACTATTATGAATTCAGAGTATAAAGACCTTTCTGTTTGCTCTGTGATCAGAGACCAAACATTTTAATTATTCTTCATTTGTGTGAAATAATGATAAAGGGAACAGGTGAAGTTCTTTAGAATCTATTTCACTGACAGGAATTTCCATTCACCAAACAATACCTGATATAACATTGATACAGTGTATCAGTGGAAGTAGGTCAGGCATCCCAGTTATGTGTGCCATAACAGGCTAGTTATAAAATAAATAGATAGGAGCAGCTTTGACTGAGACGTACAGCTATTAAATTATATTTTATTTTGTTTATAAATTTCCAACACTGAATTCTCATCTTCAGACGAAGACTAAAACTGTTAATATAGTAAGCTTCAATCTGAAAAATTGTGTGTAGTTTAAGCCATCTGAATGGCCACTTATTTGCTACTACCTACAGTATCCCTTTTCTCTAAAATTCCTATGCTGTACATTTTGTTGTGTTATTATTATTATCATCTGTATCACCATACTGCCTAGATGCCCTAGGCTTCGACCAAGGCCCCATTGTACAGCCCCAAGCACTAACAGAACAAAAAGTATGTTGCACTGAAATCACCGTGTAAGTGGAAATAAGCAGTTCCCCCAAGAGGTAGAAAATCAAGTGCTCTAAGTAGCTGAAAAGTAAAACTTGAAAGAGTAGTCACCGAAAAAGAACATTTTGCTGGCTAACAATTCAAACTGGCTTAGGAGAAAAGGGCAGTTCTCGTGTCTGCCCAAATGTATGGCCAGGTGAGACTGAAGAACTTTCTAAGTTCCTGCTGTGGAAGTGCGTGGAAGGAAATTCCTGTGTGGAGGCTGAATACAGGCTTAAGTATCGGAACATAAAAAATGGAAATATATCCTCAGCCTCCCTAACTATGTGCTGCAAAACCCTAACATAAAGATCTATCTGGGGTACGGGATGAAAATATTTGACACAGAAAAAGCAAACTCAGTCCTGGGATATATAAATCTTGGACATAAAACACAGGAAGCAATTTCAGTGCTGCATAAGAGATCAGCAAAGTCACATTTTGGAAGACTGTAAGGCCTGAATCTTCACAGCGCGGAGCCAGTTTTATGTTGTTGCATCTCTACCAACTTCAGTGGAGACACACCAGCATAAATCTAGTGTAAAATAGTGGAGAATTCAGCCCGACGTGTATTCTGGTCATGCTATTATAAAATATGCATTACAGAAATGGCAGGGCACCAGCTAAAGACAATCCAAATGAAATGGGGAGTTAAACCTCTAAAATTCAAAAGAGTAAGAGAAGTTAGGTCAGTTTTCAAGTATTCTGAGGTCACTTCCGCAGTACTTGGTTAAATTTTTCATATTAATGGCAAGAAATGCACCATGCTGCAGTGAATGAAATCAGTGATCTTCAGGGGAGGGAATGTATCTCCCTATGACTCTATTTACATGAAAAGAAGTAGAGATCTGTCAGATGCTGCAAAAATAGTCAAATTATTAATCATCATTATTATTATTTTGCTGTGGGCAAAAAACGAGCAAGCCTGTTATATAAAACTGTGTAAACGAAAGGCGTTTAACTCACGTTCTGAGCTGCTGACTCACTTACTCCTTCCACAACATGTAAAATATATCTCTGTGGTACATGTCGGGAAGTGCCAGCATTATGAAAATATTACTCTGATGCTAACGATATTAACATAGAAGAAATGGTAGAAATAACCAAAACATTTGGTGTCATGCGATATATAAACAATGGCAAATGCCAATATCAACAGAGAGTAACACAATGACATTTATAAATGTCAGTGATTACACACTAACAGACGTAATGAAAACTTTCCTCATTACAGATGCACATACACATTCCATGCCACACATGTAAAACTTTACTCGGTACGCTCCAGGACTATTCTCTGCTATAAATAATGCTACGTTGTGTAGAACACTACAAATACCCTGAGCACATTACAGTGCATCCACTTTCCCCTCTATTCGATGAAGTCATTAGTCTGAGCTGACTTCCCTTCTGAAGCTCACATTCCAAAAAAGATAGCTATAAATTTACCTACTTTTCCTGGCCCTCGGAAACAAAGCTCCAAATGAAGCATACTGATGGACACTGCATAGCTGCCATCCCCTGCCCCCACGAGCTGAGAACCTTCTATAACAGTGGAGTGGCCAAACCGTGGCTAATGAGCCACATGTGACTCTTTTACGGTTAAAATGCGGCTCATGGAACTCCCTATGCCCTCTTCCCCCCATTCTCCGCCTACCAGCCTGGGGTGGGGCGCTCGGAGCTTCTGTCCTGCAGCAGATTGGTGGAGCTAAGGGATTCTGCCAACAGGGAAGGGAGTTTCAGGGAGTCAGTAAATTTGGCCACCCCTGTTCTATAACAAGAAAGCTAGAATCTGACAATTATAAGGGTTATGAGGTCCGCTAAAGACGACTTTTTAAAACAGTACCTTTTGAGCTGGGCCCAAAATGCCAACAAAGTCTTGCAATTCCTGTTTTTAAGAAATATTTTCAGTAATCTTTGATTTGCAAAACATTTTGTGAACAGATATTTTCCAGCTCTTCAAGGACTAGATCCTGTTCTGATTTATATTCCAGACAGCCCCATTATTTTCAGTAAGTCACTCAGGCTTCGCCCCTAGTGATCTCTGATCCAGGAGTGGAGTTAATTCACATTTTTGCTGGGATAAATGTGCCTAACAAAGATGGCCTGTGTTAGTGTGAAGAACCAAATTTTGGTACTGGTGGTTAAGAAAAAAGTGTGTGTCTGATAAGAGTAATTTAAATGACCCAAATGCCTTTCTGCATAAGATATTGATGAATCTCAGCCAAAACAGTTGTGCATTCTGGACATGTTTTCTATGGAATAGCTTGCTTTGGTGTAGAAGAGAGACCTCGGACATTCTTGAATGCTTCAGGTTCTAGCATCTGCAGAATGGAGTACTTATTTTTCAGCTTAAAGTAGCAGCTCATAATTCTGCCCTCAGATGTACAAATTACAATGAACGTCAATAGGAGTTCAACAGGTGTATCCAAGGTCAGAATTAGGCCCCCAGCCATAAACATATTTCTGTGCTCTCTTCAGAGTCTAGAACAGCATGTTCCATAGCAGTAACACCTACCTATCATCTGAGCAATCGTCTTCTCATATTCTGAAACTATTTTCCTATAAAAGAAATGAAAAGAAAGCTGTATATACAAATGTTTGCAAATGTTATAGTTGCTAATGGCTTACTTGAATAACAAGATTATTAAATAGGTGAACTTCTATATCATGGCAAAATACAATACAGATCCATTTCACACACACCTAGAGACCGTATAATCTCTTGTAGTTTTTTGTTTGAGGCTGTTGCATTATTGACTATATGAAACAAAAATAATTGAGCAATAAATTTAATAGAACCAAGCAGCTGAAATGTTTATTCTGATTTTTTAATTTTCCATTTGAATATAAAAGAAGAGAGGATAAATTGATTTTAAATAGCATCTTTTATTCACAATAATCCTAAAGTACTTTACCAACAATGAATTATATCAAGGGTCAAATTTTCATTTAGAGTCTGGAGCCATGGGCAGTTTGGTTCATGTCAGTGAAGGGTAACAATTTTTTTCTGTTTTTTTTTCTCTCTCTCTTTTGATTGGCTTGTGTTTATTTTTTCTTTAAACTTTACAGGAAAGTTAGGATGATTAGGAAAAAATGAGAAACCCTCATTTGAAAGATACCTACCCAATCCTACACACATCAAATACAAAGTAAAGGTCATTCATTCAGCTCTTAAGACTGAAAAATCCCACCAAATAGTCAATCATGCAGCACAAAATCCACCCATACCCTCATTTT
The DNA here is from genome assembly GCF_026122565.2 of Emydura macquarii macquarii. Lineage (NCBI taxonomy): Eukaryota > Metazoa > Chordata > Testudines > Chelidae > Emydura > Emydura macquarii. Next base: position 4,023,125 of record NW_027132509.1, on the reverse strand, counting down.
GTGCAATGTCTATAAAACAAGCAGCAAAATGGTAATTTTATGCTTTTGTCCATAATTTAAATAATACAGTCACATCCTGCTTTGAATTTTCTTCTTGAAAAGAGTTTAACAAAAATAAGCAGATTAAAAGTGATTTAAAAAGCTGATCCATTCCTTCCCAGAGCCAAATCAAGCTAATGAAATGAGACTTTTAGCTGTGCTTTGAATCATGAGCCACATATGACTGTCTACCAAAACAAAATAACCACGTGCTTAGTTCATCTAAAGTGCACTTTCAAAATATCCCTTTGACATTTTTTAGTTTGTATTCTTTAAGTCTTGGTTCAAATTTAATGGTTGCATTTTGGAAAAGTATATTGCAAATAGGTTGGGTTACTGGGGTGGGAGAAAGCTCGAATTCAGAAGTTGGAAACAAACAGAGAAGTGATGGGATAGAACCCACAAAATACAAACGAGTTATTTATAATCTCTCTATCCAAACAAAAACAAAGTGAAACCAGAAATAAAAGCGGACTCTGGCAATTAATGTAAAGTCCACCCTTAATGAAAACTGTACTTAGTCTCACTGCCCAGTGCTGCTCATATTAGCCCCAGTCCTGCCCAGGGGTCAAAAAAGCATGACCCCTACTCAGCTGGGGAGTCATGTTGTGCTCAGTGAAACTCCACACAGAAAAAACGAGCCATGTTTGTAGAGCTCTTTGCAGGACTGGAACCAGGAAATGTAAGATCACGTGCTCTGCTATTTGTGGAAAAGTAGGGCAGAGCTTTGGCATGAAGTGCACAGCTCTGTAACATCCACCTGGGGATTTGCTCAGAGCTCTGGAAACTGCTCGCAAAGCTTTAGTTTTGCTGTAAAAATAGGTGACAAATTCAATAGCTGCAGGGATTTTCCCTTAAAAGGACAGACTCTATTGGCATCCTCAGAAGAGTCCAACAGCTACCTACAGTAGGATGCTTTAAAAATTTTATAGACACATCATATCCTTAAAGATTTTGTCAGTCCTAGGAAGTTATATGGTATTAGAACAGGAATTATGGAATCCTACTTGATGTTAATCACCATTTGCTAACACAGTGTAATTTCCCAGCCTAGACAAGCCCATACAAGATAGAAATGGAAAGACATGAGACCATCCTGTCCATCTCTTTGCCACTGTAGGACTATTTGCTACAGAAAATGTTCCAGTGTTTTGCCCTGTCTAGATTAAAAAGTTCAAGGTGAACTTTGTAAGACTACTCCACAGACTCAGAGAGCTTACTGTCAACATTTTTTTTCATAATATTCAGCCCACATTTTTGCTTTTTCTGTTTCACCCCAGTGCTTTTCATTATACCTCCATATACCATACTAAATCATCCCCGTCTCTCCTTGGTGTTTACCCTTCAAATATTATCTTACTCTTTCTTTGTCATCTCTTAGCCAAACTAGTTAGCTCTTTTATTCTTTCTTCATAAATCAGCTTCTCCGGTTGCTTATAATTTCAGTTACTCTTGTCATTTTTCTGACAACACAGTGCACAAAACTGAATGCAGTGTTCCAGGAGTAGTCACGCCAGAGCTATGCAGAAAAGTCTATTACCTCCATTCTCTGTTTATGCAACCCCAAATCACATGACCTCTTTTTACATTGCAAAATCATGTATAATTGCTGCAACTCTAATAAATCACCTCATAACTGCTTTCAGCACTTAACTTTCCAAGATTTCTTCCTCAATGAGTTGTGTGTTTTGAATTATTTTTCACCAGATGCATTAGCTAGGGACTTTTCAAATTAAATCTCATTGTTGTATTTTCTACCCAATTTTCTAACCTCTCTCTGTCCCTTTTTTTCCTTTGACCTTTTTTTTTTTTTGCACAACTTCTCCCAATTTCATGTCAACTGGGATTTACATTACTCTTTCTCCCACACTTATTAATGAAGATGTTTAAAAAGATTGCTCCTAACACCAATCCACGTATTAGGCAATACTCTCCAATTTGATACACTATTATGTTATTACCCTTCATGCATGCATACATACAACTCTCCTTGATAGCAGCAGGAGTTGCACATATAGATTAGCATGTGAAATGACCCTTAGATATTGCTATAAAATGCTTGTTTAAGCAGTATCTTTGCAAGAAATGTTTTGAAGAAACTCCTCCCTTCCTGCAAAGCTTTAAAGCCTCAGAGGTGGTTGTGATAGTTTGCTCCTTAGATGAGTGACTAAAAAACATTGGCCCAAAATAGTTCTTTTTTATTTACAAGATAAAAATGTAAAAATTCATCAAAAAATTTAAAAACCTTGAAGACTCTCTATAATGTCTTTTATAAGGTTTATTTTCCTATTAGTCATATTATCAGGCTCAGTTTGGTGAGACACACCAGCTCATCCTGTGTGTTATTTGATCTTGCACAACCTATTTATGCAATGATACCAACAGTAAGGAAAAAAAAATTAGTTATACATCCTGTACCAGGACCAAAATTTCATGAAAGTAAAGGGGAAAAACAACACTGATCTTTGCGCAATACCTCTGAATATATCAATTATAGAGAAGCTACAATTCATCATCATTCTTTGGAATGGTAGAAATAGATCCAAAATACAAAATCAAGATGATCTTTCTTCTGTGTAAAATGACCTCAATCTAACAGCAAGAATTGGGTGAATACTGCCAAAAACTTCTTCGCCAATAGTCACGTGGATGTTTAAACGAATCTGCTTTTCCTGTACTGTTTGTGCTCTTTTCATGTCCACCGTCTGCGAACGTTCATGCAATTGAGTTCTACTGGCACAAATGTTATTAAGTTGACCAATATGAATAGTCCTATCAAAAGTGCAGGTGCATTCATTCAGCCAGAGAACAGAAACAATGCCATGTTATTTATCTGACTAATCACAGCTAAACAACATGGCTTGAATAGGAGAAAGTTTAGCCTTGCGAAGAGAACTAGCCTAAGATCAATGCACCACTTCTCTTAACTCTCACTATTTTGAGGATTTTATGGGGCTAAAGTGGTGATTTGGCCTTATGATGTCTATCTGAACAGTGGTTAATTCCACCAGCTGTGAATAGCAGAAACTAGCAGAAAATGGCTTAGGATCAATCGAAAGACTGCAGTCAGAAAAAATACTGAATAATTTGAAATAACTAATACATGTGCACAAATCCAAAATTTGCTTGCAGATATTTCATAAGTGGAAAAATTCAATTAATTTTATCAATGATTGCCCCAGCTGTGCTAAAAGCTCACCTCATTTCCATCACTTCCCTTCGGCTTTCTTCATATTTGTCTTTCCACTCAGATACTTCTCTTTCTTTGGCCACAGTCTATTCAGAGGAAGAGGAAACGGGTTGTAAGAAAAATAGTTAAATCCAAGGAATTCATTAAGACAGCTAGTTAGCCAGATAGTAGAACTAAATTATACTTCAATGGATTACACAACTGCTTTTAAAATGTAATATTCAATGCTGATACTAGAGAAAGGCCTGAGCTACAGATTTCATACCTAGATTTGGATCCAAAGAACTCTTTCATTTCAAACCATTCAAGCTGAATTCAGAAGTGTGTATGTGGAATCTGACTCAAACGTCCCCAAACTCTTTTGAGAGGTGGTAAATCCTATGTTTGGGTTTACGCTTATCCCTAATTACACTTAGATATCTTTACAGAGGTATTCTATTCCTCTATAAATGGAGTGACCTCATATCCAGTTTCACAAGGGACCAAATCTTCAAGCTCTTATGTAAGTCTTGAGTAACGCCTTCAGGATTTGTCCTGTAGAAAGGTTCTACTCTCGTGCATGCATGTCTGAACTGAGTAATCATGGAATCACAATATCCATAACCTATGTTCCTCCTTGCCCCTTCCCTTTCTGGTATCTGTTATGTCCACACAGTTTGTAATTGTCTAACATTAGATTGTATCATCTTTTCAGGCAGGGACCAGTCTTTCATGTTTTCTGTGAGGCATCTTGTAGGCACTATAAAATAATAAAAAGTAGAGGCCTTACAACATTTGTTTAAAAAAGATAGACCAATATTCCACTACTCAAGCTGTCTAGATTTCAAGTAAGTGCATAGTTCTTCTAGGTAAAATAAAGAATACACATTTCCATACACAGGGTTTGATTCTCATCTACACCAAATAAAAGTTAGTCCCATTTTACGTCCCTTTTACACTGCCAGAGTAAAGTAGCTTTAGTGTAAATGAGAATCAGGCCTACAGTTTTCAATACTGATTATGTCTAGCTGAGGTGAACGGCTATTGAGAAAACTAGAAAGAAGTAAAATACCAAGAGAAAAAACTTGTTTCTAGACTTATAACAAGTTACCTCCTCTCTGGCAATTCGTAGTGCAGAATCTAAATCTTGCTGTTGGTAGAGCAGACCTGTGGTATTTTCTGCCTCAGAAGTGCTGATCCGGGAGTACAGCGTACTTTTGGAGATGGAAACATCTGCTGGGATAGCAGGCTCTTTCTGTAATTTTTTTTAAATAGAAAGAAATTGACCATTAATTATGGGTTTACTAATGGATCAGCTGGGCTTTAATGGGGAAAATGGAATAATGAGGAAATGCGACTTTACAAAGAATGAAAAACATTAGAGTGCCAATCTGTTAATATTTACCACTTTGTTCTTGTACAAAAAGCAATAAAGATAATTCTGTGAAATTTAAAATTTTGGAGCCATGAGTTAGACCTTCTCAAGACTACTCTATACCAGAAAAAAATGAAATATTTAAGCAATGAAACAAGAAAAAATTGGAAGTGGAGAGTCATCAGTGAAGGGGATTCAGTTAAGTCCAATTTTATTTCTAAAAGGCCAATTGTACTCATCTTACTTGCATGAATAGTTCAGATCAAATCAACAGGACTACTTGATTGAGTAAGGCAAACACAGTTTGGCCCAAAAGTGCAAATGAAATGAGAAATGGGGGGAAAAAATGTGAAAACAACTATGCAAAATGTATGTGCATTATCTTGCAAATAATGTACTAAGCCTAAACAATGCACAATACAATGTATTGAAGGCTAGCCACGGGGGGGAGGGGGGGAAGGGGGGGGATTAAAAAAAGATTACAAGAGAGAATTAGGAGGATGCTGAAAAAGAAATAATCACTGTTTTTAAGAAAAACAAGTAGAGGGTGAAAATTTCACAATGTACTAATGTATGTGACTACACAAAGTTCAGGGCAATGGAAACTCAGGGACATGATTTGTGCAAGATCACATAGGAAATCTACAACAGTGCTGGAAACTAAACCCAAGTCTCCTGAGTCCTAGTCCAGTGTTTTAACTAAAATGTAATAGCCGTGTTTAAGATGGTAATACCCTTGTTTAGAAAGGTCCAGGAAACTAACGACCAACAAGTTCTAATGAGTCTCAAACAGGCATATGAAAAATGTTTTAGCCCTGTTCAAACCTAGTTTAATGGGTAGCTGGGTTTAAATTATCTTTAAGAATGATTAAAAACACAAAACCAAACCAAGAACACCCTCCACCCCACTCCTTTAGCAAATGGATGGGACTTTGCATTAGAGGGGACTTCTGCAAGATATATAAAATTCTTAAGAAAAAAGAGAATTTGTAAGAATTTTTTTGAGCTGTCACAATAGTAGGAAAAATGGGACAAACTTCTGTTAAAGAAAGATCAAGTATCAAGGGACTTTAACTTAAGTCTTTACACACAGAACAGCTAACGTATTAAGTAAAATACTAAAGGTGGCAATAGAAGCAACTTGCTTTATCTAGTAATTAGTCATGCAGACCAAACAAAGTTTCAAGGACTAAAGATGTTGACATAACTTGTGGCATTCAATTAGTAGTATACATGCAAGTACCTACAAAAACACTACATGTGACAGCCTTTGGAGTCTGTGCCTGGAATTTAGCTTCTTTTGGCTTTGCTTTCACTGTTAGGACTTTGTTTCAGGTATTCATTGTGCTTTTGGGGTTTGTTAGCACTGTTTATATCCAAGTTGTATTTGATCCTATATGTTCACAGCCCAGTACAAATATTGAGCCAGATCCTGCTTACTTTACCCAATACATTAAATGGCTCACTAAAGTTAGCAGTATTTGGCCTATTAACTAATCCTCAGGTAAGTACTGCCTACATTTTTACCAACTGGGAAACAGGCAGAGGTGATATGATTTGCCCATACACTTAGTGAGTCCACAGTACAGTCAGGATTAGAACTCAGAACTTCCTGATTCCCAGCCCTATGCTAATTCTTCCATCCCATGCTGCCCTGGCATTAGGCCTTACTTCATCCATAAATTTATGAAGCTGTTTACTTTTCTTAAAAATGTATATTGAACAATTAAAGCAAAGTATACCTCACTCTGCAAAATGGTTGTTTTCATTTTTAATATGATGGCATACTGTTTATTATTTTCTTTTGCTTATATAATTTATAGAAATTTCTATGGTCCCGGTTACAGTTGTTTTCTATTTATTAGGGTCAGGTGATTAATTCAGATATTCTAAATTATTTGCTGTGTTATGTCCACTAGTAATTCTAGTTCTATACCTCATTTGCTGCAGCTATTGAAACTGAAACTGCATTAGGCTAGATTTGACACGAGTGACATGGCATGTTCCTGTCCTGACTGGATGAATGTACTCTTGCTATCATGTTTCTGCTCTGAATATTCACTTTTCTGAGTTTAGTTTGTTTTCCATGATTATACAATATTTCTCCAGATATAGCCTCCCAGCAAACATTCCTAGCAGTTTGTAGAATATTCATGGGAATCAAAATAAAAAAGGGACACAAACACACTAAAAACACACTGACAAGGTCATTTAGGAATTCAAATGAACATCTGAACAACCTTTTGCCTAGCTGTGCTAATCACAATGGTATCATGTATTATGTACATCAACACTAACAGCGTATATATTACAATGAAAGCCAGTGGAAATACTCTCAGGTAGAGAGAGTTTACAGCCAGCTGGTCAGTTATGTTTATGACCAGCATACAGGTGCCCTGGAAGAGGGGGGAAAAAATCACATAAACTAAACTAAAAGCTACAATTAGAAAGGAACAAGGAGTTATAACACCAACATCTCTAACAATCGAACACTGTTTTTCTTGGTTGAAAAGCAGTATTTCACATGGTAATGTCCACCTGTGCTTTATAAGCTCTTGATGCTCTTGATGGCTTTGTCAGAGAAACAAAACAATGTTAAATTGCAGAAACTCAGAGTTCAGATCACTGTTTTCCCCAGATGGTCAGCTACAGTCTTATGTGTCTGAAAAATCCATGAAGGGATTGTCTTGCTTCACAGAAACTCAGTTTTATTCAATGGAATTCAGGGCAGGAAGTCTCCTGTAGAACAGGTGCATTATTAAAGAACCAGGACTGTACCTGAACTGCAGCAAAACAACCATAGCGATAATTACAATTAAATAGAATGTAATGATAAGGGATTTAACTTATTTCTCAAATAGCTCATTTGCTCTTAGAAACAAGCATATTGGTAACAGAATGTTTTTTCAAGGTTCTTTTATACCATAGCACTCCAGATAAAGAAGAAAAACTCCTTATGCCATATTTGACTTAACTACTGTATTATCATTGAGCTTGTGCAATACAAAAAGCTTGCAGCACTTCACCCAGCTCAAGCTTCCTTCCCTCTGAAGCACCTGGCATTGGCCACTGTCAGACAACAGGATCCTGGGCTAGATGGACCATTGGTCTAACCCAGTATGACCGTTCTTATGTTCTTAAAGAGTTCCCCTCCACAGAAGTTATCAGCCTCATCGGTCACATGCAGTATTTCAAATTCTGATTCATTATCATTTGACATAAACTCATCTCTACTGATAAAATTTTTAAAACCAAATGCCACAAATGAAAATGTAAACAAAAATGCCACAATGGACAAGAATTTGGGTAATGGGATATGTAGCCATTAATAACAATTCCTTGATGATGAACCATCTGTTATTCTCTTCTCTAATCCATATTACAAATCTCCATTTCACATTGTGTCCTACGTTTGCATGCCTTTCCTACCGAACCCTATTTCAGATGTCAGATCAGTCCCATGACACACTGTCTCTCTCGTTCATACCCCATATATAATAATCAATTGTGGGTCCAGAACATAATCCCAAAATTGCAGTCTGAAGTATATATGTTTTAAATGTTTATTAACTCAGACTACTGAAGGTGTAAATTTGCACCCACAAATAAGTATTCTTTCCTCCTCCTTCCAGATTAGAACTTTAGTCAAATTATTTTACATAATTAAGTGTAAATATATCTATACACATTCTTTATATGCAGGCAGGGTGTGCATGCACAGTGGCTTGAAGCTCAGCTTTGTACTTATGCTAATACTACACTACTGAAAGATCATAGTTTCCTTAGGATAGTAAAACTGGTTTTAGGACCAGATTCCATTGCTGGTGTAATGCAAAGCAGTCAAAGCACAGGGCTAGAATCTGGTACATGATTTTTATTTTTGGGAGCCTATTGTACATTCATTGCATGTGCAAAACTTTTATTAACATTGCTGAGCTATTCACATGCACATACAGTTTCATAAATAGTTTTCCTACTAAAGGATTTCCATACTATTAAAAAGGGGGGAAATATTTTCATAAATCTACTAGTTACCTTATGTACTGATGGAGTTCCATGCCTGTGTTTCACTTCTGTCTATGTTGAAATATAGGATTAAGTAGTCTATGAAACACCCAGCATTAATGTTCACACATCCTCTCTATATGTAATAATGTAGTCCCTTTGAGATTAGTCTTGATTCAGAGTTACTGGAATAGAGTCAGTAGTTCTAGAGAGTTTTGAAATCACAAAGCAGTAGATTGCACTAAATCACTTGCAGCTGAACTGTTAACGGAAAGTATGTAATGTTCAAAGGGCCTGGTCCTCTCTCCAGAATGTCCACAGCAATAGATCCTGTTAATACCAGCAACACACTGATGAAAGAAAATCTCTACAAGCCTTAAATGGTGTGAGTTAGAGATGAGCCTGCTTTTGTATAGACATAGTCAAGTGGGATTTGTCAAATAATTATTCTATAAGATTAAGATTAACCAAGAGGAATCTTTTCTTCCTTTGTTCTCAGTTCCTCTTCTCTTTGTTCCTCCTCCACTGTCCTATAAAAATAGAGGGCTGCAAAACTCCAGGTAGTCCCTTTATAACCTTTCCTGAGTTCTCATGTCACATTTTGTGCTGCACAAGCTATCTTAAAATATATATGACAATTTGTACAGAAAATCTATAAAGCCCAATACTGTGGGGGTTCAGCATCTACGAACCAACACAAAAAAGCCAGGCAACGTGAATTTAATTAGGACAACAACTAGCTAAGGGATTTACAAACTACTATATTTCACACACAGGATCAGCCAGTAGGAGTATCCTATTGACTAGCATCGCTGCCCCCCCCCCCCCCCTTTTTTTTTTTTTTTTTTTTTAAGTTTACAGGGTCATTAAAAAAAATTTTATTAGTATTTGGGAACCAAATACATTACTTTTTCTCTGTCCACCTTTCTTGCACTGGGATTGCACGCATGCAAAATAACGGAAATAAGAAATGACACATGACCAATTCCAATATGATTATCAAATGCTAAATCAAATCCAGTCGATCCACTTGTCTTAACAATAACACCACCATGGGTTCTAAGCACTATTCTGTACTCCATATTCCAAAATATACAATGATACTTCTCAATATACAGTAGTAAAATACATATTTAGAAGACTATATATATATTTTACACACTCACATGCACGCAAAAAACAAAAATTCTTTAGTGGTCCCAGTCATTCAATAATTATGATTAAATCTACCATTTCTGGCTAAGTTCAATATTATTGGGTGAAAAAAGATTTGCCTTTTGTCTCCTCATCAAACACAAGACAGAGAAATGAAAGACATCTCTGAACTTGGACGAATACAGTACAGTAGTCTGATCTCCAGTACACCCTGTCTGTGGAGTGCAAAGTACAGCTTTGATGATCCATGCTCTTTTCCATCTCTAACTCCTGTGAACTCTTCAGACTTCTTTAGTCTTAAAAAATTTACTTAGGCAACAACAGGACTTATGTGACTACAAGAAGATACTTTTCCTTTCCCTTCTCAACACTGGGGATAAGTACTCAGGTAGCCCGGGAGTTCATTTGTTTCCATTACCTCCAGAGCAGAGATACATGATGAGCAAAGGAGGAGGGTGAGAAGAATCTCTCTCCCCTCCCCAGCAGAATGTTTTGTGGAAAATGAGCTATGGCAAAGAGATGGCAATTTGGGGGCCGCAGGGAGAAAACTGCTATGCCATTTACTTTTCAGTGCTCTCAGCCTCAGAGATAGGAGGACAGAGATGCATGACTCTTCGAATACAGTACGCTATATGATTTCAATAGCTCAAGTACTTGTGCAATGGTGTGGAGTTCGTCTACCGGTGTGTTTCATATGCCCCTCTGAACTGAAGTCAGGTAATAATATGCTTCCAGGAAATGGGACAAATTGATCATGATAAATATATAGGTCACTCATGGCAGCATTGTCTTTAAAGGAACACAACTGTTGAAAGCTGCCATTAAAAAAGGAAGCCGAAACATTGGAATTGCATCAGTCAATGGATGAATTTTCTGTTAAACGATGAAGAAGAGAGACTGGGAAAGACAGTATCAATCTTCAGATGCAGGGGACTTTGTGGTCTCTCAGACCAGAACACTGGATTGGGACAGGCCCTTGGGACAGCATATTTGTGAGGACATTGGTAATCAGTCTAGACTAGCATCCCCATGAATTTTACTGTTCTGTTTCCCTGAAGTGAGCGTTAGAAAACCTTCAGTGTGGTAGCCGGCACAAGCACACACCTACTACCCTTATTCTGATAAAGACGAGGCAGGGGACAAAGAAATTGCCAGGATAATGAAAACTTTTCTGAGAAAGGGGGAAGAGAAAGAGAAGAAACTTTTAAAATGCTTTATACATAACACTGCAAATGGTCATTGTCATTTTCTCAGCTGTTAAAAAGGAAAATTTGAATCTGAAAAGATACATGTTACTATATTTTGCAACATTGTTGTTTCTTACACTCTGTTAGATATCTCACTGATATATTTAACTAATTATGCTTTTGCCCATTTTTTCCCCATGGGATTTGATTAAATGTGTAAAAATGGGAAAAACTAATGAACACAATCTAACTTGAAACTCAGAAACTTTTAACTACTGTAAAAACTCTTGGGAGTAAACCTTCTAGATCAGTGCCCTGTCCACTAGTGAACTCATTTACCCATGTATTTGGAGCCCTAATCTTGCAAACTTCTACTCTGAATCATAGTTCTATTGGACCCTAAGATTGCTTTACCTCCTGGAAATACAGGTTACACCTGTTCAGGAGTGACCCTCACTAGTCCTTGGAATATTATCTTGCAAACCAATTTCACACAGCACCTAAAATGTTGCAAAATATAGTAACAGGTATCTTCTCAGATTCAAATTTTCCTTTTTAACAGCTGAGAAAGTGACAACATGACCAATAAAGCTACAGTAGTCATGCAAAATTATTCTGTCAATATTATGAATTCAGCACCTAACAACAGTACAGCACCACTGACAAGGTAAAAAGTTAATTAGGGTAATTACAAGCAGAGAGATTTATAAATCACTGACCCCTACACAGAAGGATTAGATTCTGCAGGGGAATTAATGTTACATGTGGGTCACTGAAATCTTAGTGTAAGTATCTGGGCAGCATATACATTTCCTTTGTCTACCATCTCTTCTAGAATTCAAATATTTAATTAGGAATGTGACCTGATACACCTTGATTTACCAACTATAATAATCCCAGCTCACAAAAGAATTCAAAGTAAAGAAAGATATGTATGGGCATTGAAATGAAATGGAAGAAATTACTATTATGTCCACATAAAAGTATCCATTGAGTTGGGCTGACCCCTGGCTTGCAGTAATATTTTTGCACTCACAAATGTACTTTAGGCAAAAAGTGGAATAATCACAACTTTTAACTACATGATTTGTGTGCTTCTACTTAGGTTAAATTGTTGGCCCAAAAACATGTGCCTAAATTTTGCAAGCACGACTGTGCCACAAAAAGGAAAGTTCCTGTCTGAAACCCCACCACTCAAAGTTTTACTACCTCTATCCTTTCAAAACCATTATATACATTGCTTCTCTTCTTGCCCAAACTCTTTTTTCCATCTGTTTCTCTAATTTCCCCAGGAAAAGTGCTTATTTCAACATACATCTCTACATGTTACCTCAGCAACTCCTGAGCACCAGAAAAGGACTCTTTCTGTGACCTGTTCTGCCTGCACAACAAAATGGGTATTGGACACACAAGTCTGTTCAACAGTCCTATATTGTTCAGCAAAGCAGTGTTCAGGCATCTTAGCACAGGGCATAGTGCTTTTTTTCCTACTGTTTTCATTCTTATTTTTCAGTTGTATCTGAGAAGACTCCATCTGCACTTTTTCCATCTTTGGAGATGGAAGAATAAGGGTCCTATCTTGCTGCTGCTAAAGTCAATGACAAAACTCCCATTGATTCCAGGAGGTCAAGATTGGACCTAACGTCATCTCTCACAAAAACCCCTTTTCATCTGAATGAAAAGAACTACCTCCTATTACCTGTATTATTATGATTCAAGTGTTGTCATTTTTAAATTAGCAGTTAGTGCTTGAGTTTCTGATTTGTCATTGTGAAAGATGGCTCTGTTTTTATTAAAAAGACATTGCAAGGTTTTACTTCTGTATGCAAAACAGTTATAAATCTATTTATACCATATTAAGAAAATAACCAGTGCCTTTCAGAAAGTGTTCCTGCCAGCTAGTATCCGCTGCCTATCTCCAGTATCCTCTGGATTTAAGTCACTGCTGTCATCTAGTGTATCCTATTATACTTAATCCACATTGAGTCCATCCAGTCACTATAAAACACTCAGTGATAGCCACAAGGGTTATCATCATGAGCTAATTTGTCATTAGCAACATCCACTTAAAGACTAAAGTTAACCAAGGACAAAAGTCCTTCCCAACCTAATATGACATCTGTATCATTCAGGTAAAGAAAATAACTATAGTTTAGTTATAAATGGGACCTCTCCAGATGCCAAAATCCCAACCACCACCTGTGAGAGGCAGGGATATTGCTTATTTTGCCCCTCATACCTACCTGAACCTCATGTTTTGCTGTTATTTTATAATACAGAATAGCAGCATTTTCTAGGCATTCAAGTGGAAATTACTCACTAATTTATTATTAAGCAGGAATTCTAAGGGTGCTATATCTGGTCCTTCTAAGGCAATTCCAATCTGCAAGTTGCTCGTGCACTTCCCTGTTTGCATTGACTATCTGCTCTATAAAAATGTCTGAACTGATTTTAAAAAAAGTTTTAAAATATTTATCTTGTAAAAATAAATTACATTTAAAAGTCACATATTACAATGTGTTTGCAGCTCAGAATCTTTTGTGGGTTATATTTAAGTATTCAAATCCATGAAGATATGTACCCCTCAACCTAAAATAACATAAGATATTTCCAACATAATGCATCTCTGCTACTCTATTTTTCTTAATGCCCTGTGCATCATGGGATCTACTTTGAGAGACCCAGTTGGCTATCTGTAGTTCTTTAACCAAATTGTAAACTGTATCTACAACATTAAACGTTTAACCTTAGCTTTTCTTAAGGCTGATTATGCATAAGCCATATGTGCTACACATTTTATAGGTAACTGGGAGAGACTTTCAGTTGGGAAAAAGATATGGTAAGCATAAGTGATTTCACTTCATTCCTCTACTGCTACCTTCCTCCATGAGAAAAAATTATTTTTGTATGTGTGCGTGTGTATGTATACGAGAAACAGAAGCAATAAATATAAAGGGTTGAAAAAATAAATAGCATTTTCCCAGTGGGAGTAAAATATGTACAATTAATCTTACTGCTCTGCAATCCTGAAAAATGTGTGTTTTTATATATATATATAAAACACATTTTTCAGGATTGCAGAGCAGTAAGATCAATTGTAAGTATTTTACTCCTACCGGGAAAATACCATTTATCATTTCAACCTTTCCTATTTATTCCTTCTGTTTCTAATTAGAAAGCTGGGCCCAAACATGTTACCATTGAAGTCAAGAGCAAAGCTTCCCCCTCGCTTCACTAAAAACTGGATCCTACATACTTAGAAACATGCACATTTTCACAAGGAACTAATTACTTACTATCATTTTTATACCATTCATCACACCAAATGAAATAGCCATTAGTCACTCAGATAGCTGCATGGCAGGCCACTATTCACCAATGTAAGCTAAACTACCCAAACTTATTCTAATTGGCCAGCGGTTTCTTCATAAAAGTATAGTACACCATCAAAAGAGACTTACTTCTATGAACCAACTGATTTATGTTTGGTTAAAGCACAGATCAAGTCTAATCTCTGAGCCAGTCAAAATGCAGTTATGGTGCAGTACACAGCTGCCACTTAAATAGTGATGGAATGAGTTGTGGGGCCCTCCCATTGACTTCTTTATTAATCATTCAGTGTAAAAAAAGAAAGGCCACTGGAAAATGACAAGTTGGAATAACGTTCTCCTGATAGGGAAATAAATGTCTCATTTCAGCAAGACCCCATTGTCCTGTCAGCATTCTCGTCGAAGTATACCACTGAGGCAAAACTCCAAGGGTTATTAAGAGCTTTTTATTAAAAGCACCATAAAGGTTCTCCTAGACTGGCATTTGTATTAAACATCAAAGATACTACATCAGAGCTAACACTTCAGTCTAGTTTCAAATACAAGGGAGACCACATGCATCACTGGAGCAGTATCACTCTGATGATGCATCACACTAACATGACACTAGCCAGCATGCTGTAAGACTATCAATAAAGAAAAGCTTTAGATGTTAATGAATAAAGAGGATTTATGTTGGGGAGGCTCTTTCCCCTGAGAACCCTTGAGGTCATCCAAAATCATTTGAATACCATTCTTCAGAAGCCTGAAGTGTGGGTAGATTGAATTTTCAACTTTTAAGGTCAATTCATTAGATCTCATGCTTAAATGACATGTAAAAGGCAAAGTGCACCACTCGCCAGAATTTGTAATACTCTACAAAAACTATCTTCTTATTCATTTTGCCAATAAACTCTTGAGACCAAATCCTGATCTCAGATACAAACACATGGTCATTTAAAGGCAGAATCTGGCTGTCCCCCGTTTTATGTGACTGGCTTTTGCCTCTAGATCTGCCTCCAGTTAATTTTGGAAGTAGAATTGTTCTGCGAGTGTAGCAGGTGACAGCATTTCTGGGTAGAGTAAGGCTATCAGCATGCTCTTTGGTGTCATATGTACTGAAGTGCACACAGCTTCAAACACCACTCAGAGAGGCGTAGTTACCTTGTTAAAGAAAAAGCAGCACTTTGGTTCTTAATCTGTGCACACACACACATTGCAGGCATAAAACAGATACCTCGGTATCTAAGGAGCAGAAAGAAGACAGGGTAATCTGTCTGGCTAGCGTCAATGCTTCTATCCTCATTGCAGCAAACTCTAATTCCTCCTGTCAGATGGTTTTAAGCAATCCACAGAAAAAAAAATGTATTTAGAACATGATGTAAATGTTTTTCACACTCACAGAATGAATGTTGTATTTTAATGTATCATGGTAACAAATAACGGATAACACACTTTCAGTGTTCCTTTCAGGATTAAAACATCAGCAGAACACAAAAGCAAGGTTTCAAGTAGTTCTGAGATAATTATATCCAGAAATTCTTTCACTAGGGGCTACCTGTTAACTTTTTGGATGGAATAAATGTATTCCAATTATGTTGACCAATAAGATAAAACTATTTCTTGTCATGTTAATTGTTTTTCCCTTTCATTATTCACTATATGTTGATTTATAACAGCTGTGATTTTTGTTTCATTTTTGTTTCAAAACTCAGCAGTTTTGAAATGTAAAATTTGCATTGCATATTTGAAAAATCTGCCATGATTCATGTAAACCTGCTCTCCAGAGAGATTTCCTTTTATTAGAGGATGCCAACTCAAATTACAGATTAGACACAATTAGCAGAAAAACAACACTTGACTCTCATTTTACCTGGGTTTAGCACCCAGTGTAACTCCGCTGACATTAATGGGATTACTATGGATTTACCCTGGTGTACCTGAGAGTGGAATTAGGCCCTACATCTCTGAAACTGCCTTTGTGTTTACAGATAATATTGATAGCCTACCAAAGTCAAGTGTATTCAGTCAAGTTAACCCCCACATTTAAGCTTGAACACAGGGCTCAACGTAAGAGTTTTATTTTATATGTTGTACTACAACACACAGTTAATGGGATCATCTAATTGAGATTATTCAGCAATGTTAGAACACAAGAGTTAAAGAAGCTAACTTATTTGTTCTGAGAGTTAAGTTCAAATCTCATCATCTCTTCAAAGTTTCTGAAAGGCAAAAGGAACTTTGAAGAGGGCCTGAATTTTTCTTTAACTGACTATATTTTTTAAGATAGGGAAATGTGTTCTCTACTGGTGTTAGACAAACTTAAGAAAGGAACACTGATATTTACATTTGTGCTACAAACCTGAAGTTTCTGAGCAAATACTGGGGGGTTCTTTTCTGCTAAGTCAGGCTCTAGATATTCAAGCTGATCACATATTGATGTTTGATGAGATATCCTATTGAGAAGAGCATCAGCAGAGACAAAGGAGTCCTCAGGAGTTGTCTGAAGGGTAAGGAGGATATAGAACAAATAACAGAGGCTGCCAAAGTGGTTCAGGCTGAAAACCAGATATTTGCTTCAAACATTTGTTTACTGCCTTAGTAGTGTTTTATTTCTGGCACACGTACACAGCCATTCAGAAATAAATATAACGAAGGTCAGTTATACATTAAAAGTTTGAGACTGAAGAATGAAATAAACTATGTGAAAGCCTCTAAAGCAACGGTTCTCAAACTGTGGTCCATGGACCACTTTTAGGTACTTCTATGACAACTGTCCATCAGCCTTCTGCCAGCCACCATGGTCTGTTTATCTTAAATCGATGAAACTTCTTGTAAGCTGAAGCTCAGTCCAGGATTCTTCAGAGATTTCTTTGGCCAATTAAACTAAAACGAACCCCAAACAACTTTTTGCACTCTCTACAATGTGGCTCTCTGTTCCTTTTGTGTAAATTCAACTATGATCAATTTTGCAGGTGCAATCAAGATTAGAGAGTTATCAAACACACAGGGGGTCAGCAGCTCACCTGTTGAGTTTAAAACAATGGAGGCTCCAGTCAATGAGCAGAGTCTTCAGGCTAATAAATGTGAAATCCTCTGCCAAAGAAGAGGAACTCAACAGCACAGATACTCAACACAGAGAGATGTAACTAAGCATTAATAAGCCATGCCTTTATAAAGTGAATGTATTTTCACTTTGTCTTCTTAATTTTGTCCTACTTTCTCAAGTGTTGCAGGGCAGTTGTGATATCATGGTTTGCTTGGGAAAGCAGGGGTCCTTGGGAGAATCTATCCACAATATTCCAAAGTTTGAGAACCAGTGCTCTAAAGTCTTGAAGTGGCTACAGCCTTGGAAGTAAGACTCAAAGTCTTTACACTGGGACCTGGACTGAGTTCAAAAGTGCAGGTTTCCAACAAACTCTCACATTTGCAGTATTGCATACTATCAAAACAGTTGGCAATTTATCAGAAAATGAGAAATAGCTGTTCATCATCCATTAATGCAAAAACATCACAAGAGATACGGAACACTCACAAAGCAATTCTGTATATTTTCATGCAAAATCCCTCTGAGGAAATATGGGCACATGGGCACAGCCTACAAATCTACATGTGTGAGGTTGAAACATAACAAAAACCCCTGATAAGAAATAAGCTATTGAGACTATCTGCCTGCCTGGTCAGAAATTTACATTTAAGCTAAGGTAAGAACCAGGACAACTTTTCTCAGTGCTAACAGTATTTTGTTAGGCCAAAATGCGGATCAATTCCGTCATTGGTGTCCTCTCAAATCCTGTTATTACCAATGGAAATTGTTAAGCATGTTCATCAATGGGAGACTAAAACCAAGGACTGATTTTTGGCTATGTAGATTTGGGCACATATTCTGCACTGAAATCTTCCTGGTTAGTTATTACATGCTCTGGAAAAGCAAATGCTGGTTTTACACCTGTGGAAGATTGCACAGGCAATTTTACAAGCACAAAGTTGGAGGCACTTCTCAAAAGTGACCTGTCATCCAGATGATTAATGTGAAAAGGCAGAAAGCTAAATAAGCTACATTTCTCAGCAAGTGATCTTGCTTTTTAAACTGTTCTGGTTAAGAAATTTCCAAGAATAGTTAAAGTTTTCATTTCATTCAGGGTTTTCATATTCTCACTCCAGAAATTTTCATCTAGCTCTACGCATGTTCTAATTGCACAGACTTTAAGTTCTCCTCTCTTAAAACAGGGGAAGATTGCTTTTTTGGGAAAATGTTTCCATCAGTCTTCTCATACATTACTTACTATTCCAATGGTGTCTGAAGCTGTTCCTAAGCTCATGGGCTCCAGTTCTTTCTGTTTTGATTTATCAGGTGACTGTAAGCATGTCTCTTGGCTGGCAGTTAGAACTCGGGATGCAGGGTGCTGTATTTTCATTACAGAGGATAGCTGAGCTTCAGTTTCCTCGAAACTGGACCTGAGATAAGATAGATAGTGTATATGTTTTCAGACATAGCTAGGAGCCAAGTTTCTGCTAAAATCATAGCAAATGCTCTTCAGCTAAACTGATATGCTAAAGTGTCATATTCTCTTCTTCACAAGAGCTTGATAAATTAGAATAACTTACATAAGGTTGAATCACAGCAATATATCTTGTAAGATTTTGAGAAATGTTTTCAAAGTAGTATCCCAAAGAAATCTGGATAAACCTAGTACTAATTGGAGGAGATCAGTGAATGCATGCACATCCTATTCATCACTTTATCACTTTGCCCTTACTTCTGACTTTTACATACATCTCTATCAAATGAAATTTTTTTTACGTCGCAGCAGTGTAAGTCTAGCCAATGCCACTTCTAAAAATAAACAAAAACCCGTAAAATATATAATTTTAAAATAGATTAATTGTTCTGAAAACTAAGTTTAGGAGAGTTACAATAGGAGGGACATTTTCTATATACTGAAATGAAACTGTTCTTATTATTTAAGAAAAAAACTATAAGTAGTGAACCATAACTTAGACTGAAGACAGAGCATATTCTTTACTGCAGACTTTAAAGTAATCAGCAAATCTATGCAACAGAAATATAAGTCCTGAGTCTCCATTCCATTACACCATTGACTGGTGTAACAAGGGACAGCTGGACTCTAAATGTTTAATTGGCATAGATCCATGTTTTAAAAGAAAATAGACAAAAACTAAAACACACTACAAAAGCACTGCCTGACTGGAAATAATTTGACTGTTATCCTTTTCCTAACAATCCTTTTATTATTAAATGGTTTTTGTTTATTTTTGGGTCTGTTTTTTGTTTTTTGCAGTGATGTACCCTGAACATGGAGTTGTAGAATCAGACAGTCTGACTGGAGGGGATTTGACTGGACTTTCCTGCTGTGCATCAAACACAAGGTACAAAGATTGTTTCTTCAGGGTGCTATCCTCCTGCTGCGAAAAGAAAATAAAAGAATTATCATCCAAATTTCCATTCCCTGTTAAGGTTAATTCATTGCCTCAAGTGACCGAGAAATTCCACTTCTCTTTTGGAGCTGATAAACTAGGTTCCCTAGCATGATACTCCCTATGGTGCTAAGATCAAGTGGAAGTATCATTAAAAGAACAGCCTATTTTAGAAAAGCAGGTGACCACAACACAGGCTGTGTAGTTTACAATTTTAATAGCTCCTCCACTATCATTTTGGATTAATTAGAATTCAGGTACTGTACAAGTTCAGTACCTGTTCTTTTTGAATGGGTTATATGGCATTTGCTGACAAAGTCTTACCAAAAAATTAATTGGAACCTTCATCTCATCAGACTGAACACCCAAGAGTCTCCACAGTGACTGACTATTTTATTCTTATAAGTACTGTGGGAAATTCATACATTTGGAGCTTATGAATACTATCTAATTAATCGAGTGAATACAAGTAAGGCAAAAAATGTTGATGTTATAAAGTATTATATTCCCACATTTTATAGTAAGTCTTTGTTTTGAAGGGAAGTGCTCATCACTTCTTTTCACAAAAGCTTTAGTCATGGTTTCGGAGAAGTAAAGATTTCCATATATTGTTTGGTAATCCAACGTAGACTTGCTATAGTTTGAAATATTGAACACCTTTAAATCCCCAAGTGAAATGAAACCTTAACATTAAAAAGATGAAATTGCCTCTATAAGGATAGAAGCAATTTACCTGACTCTGCTGACTAAAACGAACAGTGTTTACAATCTACTGCAGATGTACAGTGAATGCACTGTGGAGCAGGAAATTGTCCATGCAGCATTATCATATCCATACATAATGAATACAGTGTGTAAATAAATGTAAATGAAAATCTGAGAGTGAAAACTTACAGGCAAGGAGGAACCTATTTTCTCCATATATTCTATTTCATATGAGTTGCCATATTCCAGCTCTGTAACAGAAACAAAGAGAAATGTTCCCATGCATGGCGGGAGGTGGGAGAGGAGGGGGATATAATTTTTGCATGTGTGAATGAAATCTTGGCTGTTCATTGCTAAGTGTCACCCAGGCCCTGCAGTTTTATTATTGATGCTTTTTCTGGCCTTACAAACAAAATACATAGAGACTGCTCAGAATGTTCTGTGCATTGATTTGCAGCTGTCAGTCAACCGAAGCCCCATGGCATATCCAAGGGCAGAATTTGGTTCAAGTCATTATAAATCAATTTTCCTGTAAAACTCCAGGTTAATCTGCTTCCTTTGTTCAGGATTCTATTACAGAGCCCAATGAGACACTCCAGTACATTGTATTTGAAGTGCTATGTCACACTACAAATCTTTGAAAACATTTTGATGTAGTCTTGATAGCTGATCCACTGAAAAAAGGAAGAATTTGCAACCTGACAAGTAATGAAATGATTCCACCCTCAGTAAACCATGCAGATTTTAACCAGAAACTATTATCTTGTTACTTTAGATTAAAAAATGGATTAGGTATATATTTGCTCATTTGATGAAGGATAGGACAGTAGCATAGATACACTTATTTTTAAATTTTAGTTACAAGGGACAGTTCAAAGCATGAATATTTACAGAGAAGCTCTGCCCCCGTACCTAAACAGACCTTTTGTTGCTCTACTATTTCAGATCTCTTAATTATTCAATAAGAATTAACCAGCACTTCTTGCCAATCCTGGTCACTGGAGAGTGAGCTGATAGAGACAGATATACAGACAAAGAAACTGTTGACAGAACAGAAGATGAATGAAACAAATCTAGGGTTTAGGGCCTGATCCTGCAAATACATAAGGAGTCCTTACATGAGTAGCCTCATTAAAGGCAATAGAACAAAGCAGTAAACAAAGATTGAAGGAACAGATTAATCTTAGGTTTTGCACCTAACTCCAATCACCAGTGATGTTCAGAGATATATTCCAACACAACAGTGACTTTGTTTCCTGAAGATAAAAATTAAGGACTCCTGTTAAATAATATCCTTGTCTCAAAAACGTGTATTTTTATTCAGTTTTGTATTTTGTTAAGTTACACACAGTAAAGTCAGTTCTCTTCCTATGAGCCTAATTCAGGAAATCACTGAATCACATGCTTAATTCCATTCCTGTATAGTAAATCACTAGTGACCGGGATTTAAACATGTGCTTAAATACACTTCCTGAACTGGGATGATGTCCAGTGAACAAGGGCCTATATCAGATATATATTTTTAAAATAAATAAAACTGTTCCCCCCCCCAAACTAGTATAACTGTCTTAACTGTTTTGCAAAGTGAAAATCTCACTGTTAAAACAATATTGGAGGGTATTTGTGCAGAAGATCAGATGCTGAAAAATACCCACAAATATTGTTAACTTCTCGTCTAGTTACAAGCTTTTCTGAGTATAAATAGAATGTTTTTGAAAATTCATGCAGTTCATAGGTCATCCATTTAGGAAAAAATAGTTGCAAAATAGCAATAGATGAAGTTCAGGATAAAGTATCAATTAATCCTTTTGTTGAAGGGAGTCCTGCTATAGCAGATTTAGTAAATTGCGACATTTGGCATCCCATGGCATGTTTTTAATGGTAACAGGAAGTCAAACAGAAGGAAAAGGCTTCTATATAAAATACATACTTCTTTCTAGCTGGAGTAAAAAAACAAATAATGGCATTAAGAATAAAATAAAACATATACAATCTGTGGAAGGAGTTTAGGAGAAACTATTAACTACAAGGCAAAACAAATCAAATGCTTTGAAATACCTTTCTTCATTTGTTATAACTTTGTATGACAGCGAAGACTTACAAGCTGGGAAACAATTTGTTACAATATATACAAATGCTCTTCATAGCCAGGAGACATACTGTCAGTGTCCTCTGCTGGCACTGATAATGACAACTCTGCGTCTGCTTAATTCCCACTCTCCTAAAGGCCATGCAGCTGTAATCCATAGGGGTTGATTTTTTGGATTGATAGATATTTAACCTTATTTGACACAAAACATAGTTTGTAGATTGAGGTACATCAACTAGAAACAAAACAAATAACTTGGCTCAGTAACGATTAATCTTTTGTCTCACTGCTCTCAGTGGCTTCACACACACAATCATAGTGGATGGCAAGATGGAGGGCAACTCCATTGTATTAACAAAGTGCCAAAATGATATGAATGAGTCTGAGCACTATGTATTGTTTGACTGCAAATATCTATCTGTACAAAGGTAGCTCTTGGTTACAGGAAGACAGCCACACTAGTATCAAGAGAAGTGTAAACTGCTATATTATTAAGAAACATGATTTGAATTATGCCGATTTCCCACAGCAGCATGAACAGAGCTGTCAATGGAAATCATGAATTTAAATGACCTCAAAAGAGGAAGCATTGTTGATTATAATTAACATTGAATCTGAAATTCTGAACATATCACCCAGCACATTTCTGAAGCAGGAGGATTAGCATTTGATTAGGAACTCTGCTCACTTTCTGTTACCAGTCTGAGAGTTGAAATGATGGTTTTAGTGCATCCATATGTTATGTTGTTTGTTCAAAAAATCATTTTGGTCTCACTTTTTCTTTAAGAAGGATACATTAACATCACACAATGCAGTCATAAATAGATGCGTTTAGTTATAATTTAACAACAACAAAAATGAAAGGATTATTCATATTAAGCCATCTGCACAGGCTATCCAAAGATCTCAGAAAGCCCTGATTCTTGCATTAACTTACGCACATGCATAAGAGAGTTCACATGAGCAATCCCATTAAAGTCAGCAGGTTTACTCACATGCATCAAGTAAATCACACATGTAAACTGTTTGCAGGAATGGACCTAAAAGCCCAGTTCTGCAGTTCATTACCAGGTAAAGCTACTCAGATTTTGCCTTAAATTGTTGAAGGATATTTTAACAGTACATTGGGCATGTGGGCAGAAAAGATAAATCTATGATGATGGAAATATAGCCAACATGATCAAAAAGGATCATAAGATTTTGAAGCACCCCCAACCATAAACTTGAAGCTGGAAATGTGTTAGTATTTATTTATTCATTCATTTATAAGATAAACCCTCAGGGCAGAACCTGCATTGCCTTACTCCTTCATGTAGTCCCAAGGAAGGCAATATGCCTACACATGTAAGTGAAAAATACGTAAGTGGGATAGGTTCTGACCCTTTCATGGTTCATAAATAATCTTACATAAACATGAAATTATTTGCATCATAAAAAAAGACAGACATCCTTTAGGATACAGAAATGGGATGAATATTGTGTCTGTGAAAGATAACAGTCATACATCACTTGATATTGTGGGGTTTTATATATTTCTTATGCATGAAGAAAGCTGGAGCCCCAGAGTTTGTAAAGATGATATGTTAAGGAGGATCTTTATGTAGCCAACAGACTGATGGCCAGATTTGAAGCTGGGACCTTGAATACTGAAGCACAAATCTTTATCACTTGAGTTAAAGAATTAGAGGCCCAGCAAAAACACAGGAAAGCCCTCCACTGATTTCAGTAGCATTTGGATTGGATCCTAAACTCATTAGGTGGGACGAATGGCATGCCACAGTCCCCTCTGAGTTAGGCACAGCAGGAACATGAAACAGTGGATTATACTTACAATTAAGAAAAATGTAATCATATATTGCTCTGAAGTGCTGCCCTGCTATCCTATCTGAAGCCAAAAATAAGAATGTTTCCATTCTCTTTCAGTTTCTTCACTACTCTTATTCTTTTCCTTGATAAAGAAAACATTGACTGCAGCTGAATGATCATTTATAAGCTTACCTTCTGTAGGGGAGCTGAACTTGGTCTCGTTTACAAATGTAGATAGATCAGATGGTTGTGGGTAATCCTGTTTATCTGTATCCAGATCCACAGTCATGCAAGTCCATTTCTGATTGGTTACTGAAGATGCCAGTTTTTCCTCATCTGTTGCATGAACAATGGTGGATATAACCGGTGGTGTTTCTGGAGTAGGCAGTGGAGTGGAATCCTGTAGAGAACAAATGTTAACTGAGTCTATTATCTTTTACTTCGATGAACCATCAGTAAGAAACATTTGTCTGAATTCTTTTGTGTCTTCCTTTCCCCTTTGCTATTTTAATTCCATGTTACCTACTACAGCTCCCTATAAAATACTTGAGGAAAGAGACCAGCTCACATCTGTAGCATTTGGAACTATGCCAGGAATAACTTGTCTCAATAATTAGGCTCTTTACTCTGTACAGTGAAACCCTTTGGTAATGAACATGGATATTGCAAAGCTGTGTTGATGAGGTAGAATGAAAATCCTGACTTAAGTGTACTGAAATGAGCCAACTGCAATTCAGTTGCGGGGAGAGAAGGAGAGACTTCACCATACAAGGGATCCACAGGAGTTTTTCACTGTCTTTATTGAACACTATTTTCATATTACCTTTTCCATAGCATGATTTACGGTCCATCTATAAGTTTCTAGATTCTGATGATGCAGGTAAAAAAATGAGATGTTATTTGGAGCTGATGAACATGCACGTGAGCTCAGAGATTGTCAGGAGTTAAGACGGAAATATTTGCTGTTGGAGATCAGTACATGACGTAAGTGGCTCACAAAATGCATAGTCTCCTAGGAATTCATGTGTGCTGGCCAGGCCAATTGACTTTTAGGGCTTGTCTGCATGGTGAGTTAGTGCACGAAAAGCCAGGTAGTCTACAGTGCACTAGCTTGCTGTCTGGACCCAGCTTCCACGCACTAAGAGTTTTGAGGTGTGCTTTGAGCGAGGTACTGCTGCTTGAAATACTTCACTCACCATGTAGATAAGTCCTTTCACTTCCCTTATGGCAGTCATCTCACATAACATAAACACAGAGCTCAAAAAGTCATGAATTCTTCCCCACCCTCTCCAATGTCAGACAGCTTACGAGGAAGGTTAGGATACATAATGTGGGAGGTGGACAATGACAGGAAAAGTAGTGAGCAAAAGCCCATCCTCCCTTATATGGCCCAGCCTTTGTTAACTCCTCCCCCAGGAAAAGCCAACCACCAATGTTTTTAAGATGATAAATAAAAATACTATTTCTGTCCAAACACATACTCTCTGCAGACTAACACACTTGCATTATTTGTACTTTTCTTTCAGCATATCATTTTTATTTGTGTACATACTTTACAGTTTTCTGGTCTAATAGATTAGCTGAATTTTTCTGAGTGCTAATATCCTAAAGATATTTGTCCATTACTATATTTATAACATAGGACTTCTCAAAGAGTATTTCTGAACAGTCTAACTGGAATTCCTACGACAAACACCAGGTCTACCCTGTGTTGTACAAATTAATCTTACAAATGGAGAACAAAAATTAATAAACCTTACCAATGCTTACAACTATTCAAATATAACCATGTTACATCCAATTTACTTTCCTTCTATAAGCAAAACTAATGACATATGTCAAAACAACATAGCACTTTACCTGTGAGGGTGCATCCGAGAGGGGAGATCTTTTTGGTGACTTTTTCACCCTAAATGTATCACTAAAAACAAAGTTAAAACAGTAAGTATGGCATACCAAAGAAAATCAGCAGCACATAACATTTAGCAATACAGAGCTAGATAAAATACTACCTCTATAAGCCCCTCTGCTTTAAGACTCCTTCGAACACAAAGCAATACCACCGAAAAACATGCTTTAAGTATTGCTTTTTATCATGCACTTTGGTATAGGACTTGGTTCCCAAAACCAGTAAGAAAAACTAAGTAATGGAGTTGAACAGCAGGACTGCCATATGTCTAAATTCATTCAAAAAGATTATTCAAATCAAATAGTGATAGGGAAAGAGGATTACCCAGTGATTAGGGCACTAGGATAGGACTTGGGAAACCTTGGTTCAAAAGTCACTGCCCCATCACAGACTTTCCTCTGACCGTGAGGAAGTCACTTAGCCTTTTTGTGTCTTCAGTTCCTCAGCTGTAAGATGGGGATAATAGTACTTTCCTACCTCGCAGGGTTGTTGCGAGGATAAATACATTGAAGGTTGTGAAGCATTCAGATATCATGATAAATGGGGCCACATATGAACATAAAATAGATAACAAATTAATTTCCTTGCCACATGATAATAGGTTTTTGATGAACCGCATACAAAGGTTTGTGGCAGGATATGCACATTGCTCCTAAGATTTCAGGACCAGAAACATGCATTAAGTTCAAAGTGGTGGGAAAGGAAATCTCACAAACATCCAAGCACAGAATTTGGACCTACATGGTATTTGAATATATTTACTGCCATGGCAATTCTGTTTCAGGCTCTTCTAAATCTCAGAATATAAACTGATAATACAATAATTTTAACCCTTTACAATATGGCATTTTCCAATCAAACACATGGAAAGGAGAACATCTCCATATGATCTGGTATAGGTACATAATGTATGCTGCCTGCATTTGTGTGTTTGCCATTTCCAAAGGGTTAAAAATTCCCTAAAGAGAACAGTCCCAGATAGACATGAGAGTAACCAGCGCTCCAAATGCAAGCTCCCAGGCCTGATCTAACTGGCTTTTGATATTAGGTGGAAGAGGCAGGGAAACAGCCTGCACAATTTCACACCAAGTTACCCAACAAAGCCTTAGTTGTTGAGTTTAGATGCAGTGGTGAAAATTATAGCTCTGCTCTGATTAATGACTTGCAAGGCAACAAACGAAGATTACAATGAAGCGTTTGAAATGATAGAGAATAAGTCCATACCGCACCTACAAGCATACATGACCAAAAAAATTGGCCAGTTGTTCAGGGTATAAGTATTATACACTGGCTGGTAATTACTAATTATGATAATATAAAAAAATCAGAATAATTGTTTCTTTTAAAAAGTATTTATAAACATTAGATAGCGTTTAAGAACAGTGCTGTATAATGTCACTTTCTATTAATCAAGCTGATAAGAAAGTGTTAATGCTTTAGCTGAGGACCACAAATATACACAGTTTTAAAAAGCAATCTTTCTAGACAGGCAACCAGACACTGACATAACAGCTTCCCTCAAGCTCATTCACAGCCAGGCAATTTCACTTAAAGTAACTTTTACATAAGCCAATAAAACAACACCGTAAAGCTCCATGCCCAATAATTCTTGATCATGCTGCAAAATAAAGTAAAATCATATTTTTTAAAAAGCCCATAAATCATTAACAAAGGATAAGGCACTTTCACCATAATAGGCCCATTAGATTAAATTTACTTACAACAGAGAACATACAGACATCACATCTTCTACCATCCTAAGACAAATAAGACAAAGAAAAGAGAGACAGACAGAAGGAACTGACGAAAAGGATAAATCTGCAGACACTCTGTTAATGTGTTAACCAACATCATCACACACTTTCGATATCCTAGGAAGTCTGCACAGTTTTAAAACATGTTTTTTTAATGGGAAGGAGGGGAGAAGAGAGGTGATAATTCCTAAACCATTTTATGTTCTTAAATTCAATATAATAATTTTCTGACATGTTTTCGCCTTATAAAAGCCATTTTTCAAAACGGAGGCCTACCAGTTTAATTGCTGTCAATGCTTTGCCCATTCTTGCCTTTCTTGAGATAGCCATCTGCTTTCTTTTCAAGATAGAACACTTGCTAATATACAATATGTAAAAAATGTTCCCAAGGAAATTAGTAGCAGTTAAGTTTAAAGAAACAGGAGAACACTGGGCTCTTATGACTATTGATCTATCAGTAAAAGGCAGCAGAGAAAGCTCCTGCTCTGGATATTTCAAATTATTTCCACACACTAAGAAAGAAGGGAAATTTCTTTAAGTTTTCATATTTTTGACTCTTAATAAACTTACAGTTTGAGTACTGACAGTTCAAAGTGAATGCTCTGGAAACTGGGACAGTTCTATTTGAATAATGAGTGTTTAAAAAAACTCTTCATCAGC
Organism: Emydura macquarii macquarii; assembly: GCF_026122565.2. Taxonomy (NCBI): domain Eukaryota; kingdom Metazoa; phylum Chordata; order Testudines; family Chelidae; genus Emydura; species Emydura macquarii. The sequence goes on along the minus strand of NW_027132509.1, from coordinate 3,994,525 downwards.
TTCCATGCTTGTTAGCTTTAATACCATCCTTTTAATGCAGGATGATCTTATGCTGTCATTAACATGCAGCTCCTGCTCCCTGGGGACAACCACTTAAAGGGATTCCAAAGGCTGCTGTGAGCAGGTGCCTCCATGGAAGCAAAGCACAGGCAGCTGAGTTGCCTGGAGTCAGGGAAAAGCAACAGAGGCCAGATATGCTCTATGCCTTCTGCAGACCAGAGATATTTGGGAGGGAGTTATACCCCTTCCGCCTGTGGAAGACTGCAGAGAAAATTCTGCAGAAGAAACCCCATGGGATGTTCTCACTAGCTCATGTAAATTTTTCCAGGTGATGGGGCAATCTAGACCAGTGTGTCCCATCATAAACCTCTGTTCTCAATGATTAATAACTCAAGGGCTGATCTGCAATTTACAAAATATGGGCAGATTCCTGGGCTTGCACACTGACTTCAGTGGATCTCCATATAGGCACAGGGGAACTCTTCCTGGTAGTAAATTGCTGGATTGAGGCCTGGGATATTAAAAGCCTTCCTAGAATGAAATTCAAATCTCACACATTCAGATGCACCGCGGGCATAACATTTTAGTCTTGTTATTTTTGTTCAGACCTGAATATTTTATTCTTGGGGAACCCTTTGGGTTTTAGGAATATTGAGGAAAAATTCCTGGCTCAATAGACATTTTTTAAATTTCAGTGGCATGTGCTCCAGGCATTTCCCAAAGTTTAAAATTTATCAGAAAATCTGGCATCTCCCTCAAAACCCAAGCCATCAGTGTCATATCACATAACATCCACTCATGTAACTCAAAAATGGCCTCTATTTAAAAAAGCAAAACACCCCCAAGCCACACACGAACCTAAATCTGGCCGGAAGCCTAACTGGTGCCAGGAAATAAAAAGCACAATTGAACATTCTCCATCATTCCTCTCATAACATTGTGGAGTTTACTTTTTTGTTTTACAATGTTTGCCTTATCTGTAGCTCTTCAGTCTTTTGTTAGTTTTAGTCACAAACTTAAATCTTAAGATGTAGTACGTTATCTTTAATGAGCAGACACTATTAAGCTACAAAAGGACTTGCAGAGAGATATTATTAAATATGTTCTCTGTTTATCTGAAACCTAAAATCCTGTGAATAAAATCTTCGGTAACTAATTCAAAGAAAATTATGCTTGAGGGATAAGATAGCAGAAAGTGCACATGAGCAAGTTAACTACATGGGAATCAGTACAGATGGACACCAAGTTTTATTAACCAACTAACCAAATGTAGCAGCTGGAACCATTTCTCCTACAACTTGGCCTATGGGCATAGAAATAGGAGATGTGTCTAATATGTAGCCGCCAAGGGGATTTTGATCCTTCTGTGAAACTACTTTTATAGAAAAAATGTTTTCAAATGTTATAGTCGCACATTAAAAAATATTGAAAAACAGGAATTCAAACAAGTCAAAATATGACAATTTTCTGTTTCTCAGATATATAAAATACATAATAAATCCACAGGATTAAACCATGGCCCTTCTGAAGTCAATGGGCACTGAAGTCAATGAGAGTTTTGCCATTGACTTCAGTGGAGCCAGGATTTCATTCACTGTGTCCCAGTCCAGTGAACTCACAGCAATACCTTTCACTTATGTGAGGAGTCTCCTCAACTTCAATAGGCTTGTGTGTGTGAAGACTACTTGCACAAGTAAAGGGTCACAGGATCAGCCTTGCATTAGTAACAGGCCAGGGAATTGTTTTTTCTGGATTGCTGAACTCACACCACACAACAGTGAATAAATTAACATTGAAGATTTGGCACAAAAACTGCTAAAGGCCCAATCACAGTCCCTTTCAAGTCAATGGGCATTCAGCCACTGACTTCAGTGGCAGTAGGATGGGGCCTTAAACTTCAAAAATCCAATTATTAATCCAATGACCTGGCCTGCATTGACTCCTCTGGATTTTTACTACAAGTTATTTGGTGCTGGGAGTATCATGGTATTGACAGTGTACAGGAAAGCCTATGCCTGCCATATTAAGCCAGAGACATAAATCCAGTTGTCTAGTAATACATTCGTCAGCATGATGTTTCTATCCTTACTGAAACCCATCAAATATAAAACTATAGTAATTATGGTGGGGTGCAAGGAGGAGCACTTCATTATCCAGAAACGTCTCTAACCCTTTGACTTACGTCTTTAGTGGTGTCTTCTTCTTTTTTGCAGGTTTATTTAGGTTGTCTCCTTCAGTTCCATTTGTTTCATTGCCATTGGCTGGTATCTCAAAGGAGGCTGGAGATTTCGAAGGTGAGCTGGTGATCTTAGAAGACAACCTGAAAGTGTCAATTGAGTCCTCGCATGTGTCTGGATCAAAACTGTATGTTTGTTGAGGCAATTTGGGAGATTCTTGCATTTTTGTAGTGGAAGAGAATGGGTTAAAGTTGGGATCATCCCACTTGTCAATATCAAAAGTATAAGAGCCTTTTGAAATTGGGATATCATTTGAATCAGTGAGTGACTTGGTTGGTGTGGTGGGAGCATTGTCAAGCTTTTCCACTGTCTTTTTAGTCTTTGGCCTCCTTAGTGGCATTTTGGCACCAGGTTTTTTACCTGCTTTTTTGGGTGGGGGAGTGCTTTCTTGCTGGTCTTCTCTGCTGCTCTTTTCCTCAGAATAATCAAACTCTAATCTCACTGCTAGACCTTTGACTGGAGGATCCTCTTGTCCTCCAGTGTCAGATGGAGTCACCTCCACAGCCTCTGGTGCCGTTGTAAGAGATTGGGGTTTTTTACTGGCAGGGGGAGAGTTTTGCACTTTGCTTCCTCCAGTACTAAATGTACTAATCCCTTCAAAGTTTTTTTGATCAAAAGGATAGGAAGCTTCAGGCACAGCAGGGGCCTCCTGTTTCTCCGCAGAGATTTGGGAAGGGTCAGTACATTCAAATTTAATTGATTCAATCTTTACCTCTGACACCAGTTTTTCTTCACTTGGGACAGAAACTTGTTGGCTAATGTCAGATGGTTCTTGTTGCGTTTCTTTCACTGGTGGAGATTCTGCAGATTTTTTTGCTGATTGCTTCTTTTTTAAGGAAGCCGGTCTGGGTTTCTTCGTTCGCTTAAGAGTACTAGAAGCACTACTTGAACCAGTATTGAACACATCTGCTGTTGGAACTACTGTCTCATTATTGCCAAGATAGGAAACTCCATCAAAATCACTAGCTTGCAAACTAAGAGAGCGAGACAAAGTAGATCTGGAAATTGGGACAGAATCTGTGGATTTTCTTCGAACATTCACTTTAGGGTCGCAATTCTTAGCTTCTGGAGTGCTAGGTTCTAAGGTATGGAAAGAATCTACCAACTCAATATTATCAAAGTCTAAGTTGTAAGTCCCACTGCTGGCTATAGGCTTATCCTCATCAAAGACAGTAGAAAATGAATGGGAGGGAGGACGGAAGGGGATTTCTTCAATTGATTCACCGTGTGATGCATCAATTATAGACACAGTATCAGAACAGAATCCTATGGGAACAAACAGAAAAGTGAATGAAACACATCAGTCATTAAGCCCCAAATGCTTTTCTGTTTAAGTGTCTTATTGTATTTTGCCTACCAAAAGTGCCAAAAATGGAACAAAACAAAAAATACAAGTGATACAAGTGGACTATATCCAAAATGAAAGGACATATGTACAGCAGGGGCATTTCTAACTCATGGTAGAAATGCAGAAGAACTTTTGGGCAGTTCTTTTTTCTCTTGTAGTTTGGTGACAATACATTATATACACTTGTAAATGTTTACATGGAGTATTTTTTAGTTCTTATTTCAGAGCTAGTTAAGAAGATAGAGATGCAGATCAAGTTAATAGAATATGACAAAATACTCTATATATTGGTAATCTGAGCATCAAATACTTCCCACACTTCCCACTATGACAATGATTTGATACCTTCCATTTACAGAATTGTATCAAGATACGCTCTTTTTACAATAGCTGGTACTGTAGTCCTCTAATTAGACTGAAGTTTCGGTGACTTGCATATTCCCCCCACCCCCAGGTTCATGTCTCAACATTCCATCTTGACCTTCCTTCCAGTGCAAGAAATGACTGGGTGTTGCTTTCTTTCCAAGGCTTAATAATACTACTCCTATTCTGGCTGGTGAAGGGGTGTGGGGAAGAGTCAAAATTCAAAGTTGAATTGATAAAGACATAAAAATGGAGTTATGTATGAGTTACTGAGAATTTCAAATTTTTAAAAATATGAAAATAGGGAAAGTAGTCAAAAAGAAAGTTGACTGTAGAAACGTTTCTGAAATTGCACTTTTCCATTAGAAACAACATTGGAAACTGTCTAACTTTGTTATATTTTTTATCAATAGTGGAAATAAAAAAACCTATTTGTTAAAGTTCTACAACCAGAAATTTCTCTCGTGATAAATGCATATAGACCTGTTTATGACAAAGTTTTACAAAGGGATTAGCAGAAGCCCCATGACTTTGGACATTTGAAAGTAAGATGTTAAAGGAGAAGAAAATATATTTTAGGACACAGGCAGAGAGGGAAATGGATTAACTGACCTCGTGACAGAGATGGCAATTTCCTGCCATATCCTGGAAAACCTTATTGAATCAAGTTAAAGGATCTTAGGCTCTCATTGTATTAAAATGAAAATGTTTATGCATTATTGTGGGACTGTATGCAACTTGTGTAGGAAACATGACTAATGTAAACCTTGGGAAGTGTTATGAGCTTCAACACTTTTTTAAACAAGAGGCCAAGACAAGAATGAATTGTTAGTTGAGTGAGTTTCCTAGGAAATGCTTGGGAAGAGAGGAATACAAATGATTCACCTCCAGATCCATCCTTTTGATGCTGTGCCTTCAGCAGAACCCATTGTCCGGCTGATTACCTATTCACTGTCTCTTCAAAGATACAAACTGGATAAAGGAGTGACTCTCAGAGTCATGGGGGAACTTGTTCTGAACTAACATCTGTTAGGAATTTATGACCACAGGAAAACCTTGCGTGGGGTTTAAAGGACTGTTTACCAGCCACAGCCATTGTTGGAGTCAGGGGGTGATCTCTGGTAAGCTTAGCAGCATGCGTGTGAATTCTTTTTTATATAGTTTCTCTAAAATGCTTTCACTTTAAGAATAAATGTGCTTGCTTAGAAGGAACTGAGCAGTAGCTTAATTGGGGCAATTGCGCTGTTTGTTATCTCTGGAGAGAAAAGTAAAGTAGGGCTGCTTAGGCATCCTGACTTTGCTGGGGAAGTCATAGCACAGGCCAGGAGCAGTGCACCCTGGAAATATCCCGGTCAGGAGGGACAGAAACGCGTGTCTCTGCCCAAGAGAGGCAACAGACAGGGAGCCAGACATCCAAGAGTGGATGTCCTTGCTGTACCATGGAGGGGGAATACAGATGCAGTTGCCCCAAACTGTTACAGGCCCATTAGACCTTTTTCCACCTCTAAACTCAGTTATGTGGATTACAAAAAATTCTGCAAATCATGATCATCACATGCTGTCATCAGAGTGGCAGAAGATAAATATAATGGGCTAGATTCTCTCCTACTCCAAGATCTGCTTGATGTAGAGTCCTCAGTGGTATGGTAGGGAACAGAATATGGCTCTCTAGTTCTAACCTTCACTATGGTTTCAGAACAGCCTTTAGACTACTCTAAATATAACCAACTACATATGGTCCCTAAGAGACCATCCATGAGTTGAGAACTGGTGGAGCCCCTTATACTGAGGTGGGGGTGGTTTGCACAGGATACAGCTTAAGAGTTCCTATGTCTTTTATAAGAAGTTGGATATTTTGCCAAGGTTGTCATTAGTGGGATCCATGAGGAGCCTAGTTTCAAATGAACATTTGAAAGCAAGGTTGCAGATCATACAATATTTTTATGTAAGTGTTAAACATACAACACTGTGTACTACAGGGTTTGCACTGTGTTCTCAGTAATTTTTCACATGATCTATACTACTCTATACTGAAAACACTATAACTGCTACATAGAGTAGATTGTTTGGTCTTTCTTCATCTAATACTAACTTAACTCTTTTCCAAATGCTTTAAGGATATGTACCATTCCTAAGAACCGTTAATGAGTAATATATGCATTCCCATTTTTTTTCTTGAAACAGAAAATGAAGTCCTTTAAATTCGTATTTCAGATGCAAGTACTTTGTAGACCAAGTTCATGGTTAGTAGTCACTAAACACCATACTTGTGATGACTGCATTGGTCTGGTCTTATTACCTTCCAATTATTCTGCTCCACATGTGGTTCCGTAAAGTTCTAGCTACAGGCAGAGACCACAGGGCATTCACAGTTGGTTTAAATACTAGAGCAACGCATGTGGTCATCTGATTACAACTATGTTATCCTTCTGTTTTAGGAAAAAATAATTCCTTAAAAAGACTCTTTAAGGCTTATTTACTAATGTGTTTTAAATTACACTGAACCAAAGACTAGCAGTAAAATGGGAGGCTACAAAATAAGCACTCTCAGAATCAAATATATTTATCTATGAATAGTAACCAATCAAATCAGATTGTACTGGGATCATATTCAAAGAAAGCACAGTAGTCTTTCAGGTTAAAAAAACTAAGGAGTCACAGAATAGTGCAGAATCTGGTAACATTCATATTTCCTTTAAGTTCATCTAGGTACTCATGTGTCCTCCATCACCATAACAAATTTAAGCAGTATGCCCATACAATAGATAGTTCATCAGATATTACTGTGTTTTACTCTCTGTTCATTTTTTCAGGCATTAATAATTACAGAATGTTAAACAACAGTTTGTTACCATTCTTCTTGTCTGGACCTGACATTCATTATTTCTTTCTTCATATTACAAAAATAATTTCAAAAGTGTGCCTAGCATAAATATTAGAGTTGTCACTGTCACTTCACTGTGATAAAGACTCATTAATAGATCTGGCTGGAAATACTTAGAACAGTTTTCTATTGGAAAATAATGTTGCATTGAAATCGGGACAGAACCAAATTTTGAAATCTTGAAGTTCTTCATGAAATTAAATTTCTTTTTTCCTTCACAGCGCTGCCCATTAATACTTTGTGTAAAAGTAGCAGAGATTAAAGAGAAACACAAAGAATCTATTCTTACTACTATATTTTACTACTAGATCCTGTACATAAAAAGCAAAGAGGAACAATTAAGGCAACAAAAAGGCAATTAAATATCTGTTTAAGGATTTTGCCAGGAATATTCTTTATGAATATAAAGAGCTAACAACTTTGAAGATAGCAGATACTTCCTAAATCAGTACTTTCAGATCAACCCCTCCATTTTCACACTTTTCCACTGGAATTGTAGCTACACAATTAAAAAAATTTAAAAACTGACAAACTGTGTTTTTCTTTAAAATGAATGCTAATAAGGTGGTGCTATTTTATGTGTGTATTTTTTCTCCTTACTCTAAAGGGGTTGTGTTTGGGTTCAGTCTTGCTGAATGTTTTTTAATTAGAGTTGATGCTGGCAGATGAGCTGGTGTTCACTTTTCACACAATTACATCATTTTTTGACGCTGATCAGCGTACTGCTAAGGAGACACCAGAAGTGTCACAAAATACCGGTAGTAGTCTAATCTGTACAATTTACATGGGAATGGAGTGGAAGACAGTTAAATGCAATTCATAATAATAAACTACTGAATAGCTCTAATATATCAGCATAGTCTAATATGTAGGACAATGTAAAATGAAAAGGGATTCCAACAGGGAGTCTTCAAAAATTGTGATAACAATAATAAATAAAATAATGAAATAGTAACAACAACAAAGCCTTTCATTATGCCAGGCACCAAAAGGACTGAGGCCCTGTTGTGCTAGGTATTGTATAAACATATATAACAAGATCATTTCTGCCCTGCAGGGCTTACAATCTAAAACACAGAAACAAATGTCAGGTTGGAGATGGGGATATATCATAAAACAAATTAACATGGTGAGGAAAGTTTTAGTAGTTACATGATTTGCTTTTCTGGGTGGCTCATTTTAAAGTTCTCCTGCAGACAGCTATAGGTAATAAAGGATAAACTGTCTAAAAAAACCGCAATGCTTTCCAACAGTTTGAAATAAGAATGTTGAAATTCTGCCGACAGCTCCACGTATAATGCAGACGCTGATTCCTGCCTATTATGTTGCTTTTTTCCTGCCCACAGCATGTTCCTGATCTAGTCCTTTACTTATTCCTGCAGTCTAGTGCTCTGCAGAGTACATTTTGGATTAGCATTGTCAATTTTTTTTATTGTTATTTTATGAATACATGCAAAATATGGGCTTTTGGTAGAAATTACTTGAAGTAAGAGTCCTATGACAAAGTAACATTACAGCAAAATTTTCTCAATGTCCTCTGATGATAGAACTGCAACTGATGGAGACTTGAATTATACTTACTGTTTTGAGACAATGCAGCTTTATTACTACACAAAAAGGTTTTTAGACCATGCTCTTTTGACCTTAGAAGTTCATCAACAGAGCAGTGAATTTTGCCCTTTCACATCAAAGTGATCTTAACAAAAGGACACTCCTACTCACAACACCATCACACAGGCTGCTCTTTGTTCATTAAAGAATGCATTATGTAATATACATATTATGCAATCATAAGAAGGCAAAATTCGCTCCTTTGCAGAGGGCCAGCACAAGGTCTGATGTGCCAGTTAAATCTCACTTTTGGCCCTATTTTGAGGATTTATGTGGTTAATAGACTTTGTGCTGGCCCTCTGCACTGAGGTGAAATTCACCTATAAGTTATTATAGGTCGTGCACAACCATGGATGGATGTTGGATACTAGGCTGTACTCAGTGGATAACTGCAACTCAAGTGGCTTATGAACAGTGGTAAAGGCCATGGAGGCAATTCCAGCTTTTTATCCACTATGATGCAGGGCCCAATCCTCCATTCCTTACTCAAGCACACATCTAAGGACATACAAAAAGTATGAAAAATGTATGTTGATATAAACTAAAGAAGAGCAGCACGTAATGGTTTAGAGCATACTATTCAGTCTGGCTGTTGGAGATCATCATGAGCACTGGGTTGTAGTCTCTACTCTTCCACAGCTTTGCTGTGTACTCTTAGGCACATTGCTTCACCTCTCTGTGCCTCAGTTTCCCCTCTCACCTTTTTTCTCCTTAAATTATAAGCTCCTTGGGACAGGGACTGTCTCGTCTACATGTTTGTAGACCGCCTAGTACAATGGGAGCTGATCTCAGCTGGAGGCTCTAGGCCAGTGGTTCTCAAACTTTTTGTATGGGTGACCCCTTTCACCCAGCAATCCTCTAAGTGCAAGCCTCTGGCCCCCAGGATGAGCACCCCCCCATTGCCTCGGACCCCAGCAGCGCCCCCTTTGCCCCTGACCCCCATTGGCTCCCCACTTCCCCTTTGCCCCTAACCCCTGCACTCTCCTCTTTGCCCACAACCCCTGAACCCCCTCCCTACCCCTGGGGTAACTGACCTGCATGCACAGAACGGCTGATATTGCTGCTCGCTCCCCCCTTGACTGATGCTCCTCTCCGCACTCCTAGGGGCTTGGATGGGGGGCAGGGGCGAGGAGCAACATCAGGGCTCCCTGAATCCAGGTCACTTTCCCCCCTGAGCTGTGTAAGGGGTGGGCAAAAAGCAGCAGTTCCTGATGCTCACTTCACAGCACAGCCCAGCTGGGGAAAGTGACCTGGATGCAGGGAGCCCTGGTGTTGCTCTTCACTCCTTCCTTCCCCCCTTCCCCCCAGTCCCCTAAGGGGGCACGGCGGAACACTGGGGGGGGGGGAGGGTGAGCAGTATCTGTGTGTCACCGCTCGCACCCCCCCTCGGGTTCCTCCATTGGGAGGAAGCAGGGAAGCTCATAGCCCCATGTCTGGCTGGGGTCAGGGCTCACAGCTCGCTGGTTGGCGGTGCTCCGAGCTCACATGCCTGACCGGGTCAGGGTTCACAGCTTGTGACCCCAAATATCCACATTGCGACCCCACCCCCAATGCTCTAGGCACTAGTATAATATGAATAATAAATAATGAGTGGGTGATAGTAAATGAGTGTGCTGATTTTACACTTCTACGACTGCTCATAAGTGAGAGCATGACAGTGTGTAACGTTTGGCATTTTAATCTATAGCTTATTATCTGACAAATGGATGAGGATAGAAGGGTATTACAATGAACTGAAATGTTTGCACTAATGGTAGAGGGATGTTATTTTCTTCCATTGATATCAGGGAGAATGAATTACTGCTTAATTTTCTGTAGTTAATTAGAGAGAGAACTGAAACTTCATTTATGCAGTATTTTATAAATCAATTAGGTTTTGATGACATTTTAAACCATGAAAGTAAAGCTCCAGTGGTCTGCAATAACAAGAGCAGAATGAAATGGAGTTAGACCCATCTATCCTAATTCACTTATATTTGTAAATAACAATAATACAAAAAAGATCTGAACTGTAACTAAAGTTATTTAAACAAATCTCATGTAAATGGAATGAATTTTCTATACCGTATAGGAGTGGGAGTTTTATTAGGATAAATACCACTGTTATAATATATTAGAGATGGATGGACAAGGAAGTGTTGAAGTCCAGATCGGAGTTTGGAGTTCATAAAAAATTCTGCAGGAAAGTTCACATTTTGCACAGCTTCCTTCCTCTCCTCCCCTTGCACCTTGCTTTGTGGGCTTGTGGAAAAATTGCAGACAGAAATCAGTCTGCCTTGTGCTGATTGGCTGTTTGCTCTACCCTTCCCCCACAGACTCTTCTCCTCAGCTTCACTACACACCTGCCCCTCTTACCCCATTCTCCCCTTGTGCTATCTCCCTACCCTTTTTCCCTTCCATGCCCTCGCTTCCTTCCCTATTCTTTCCATTTATCTGGTCCCCTCCAAACTAAAAGCATGCCCTCAAAAAAAATCATGCAACTAACATGACATTTGCTGCTGCACAGAGTAGGTGACCTACAGCTTACCCATGCCCAACCCAGTGTCTGAAGAGCTGGTGGTAGGAAGGACCCTGGAACCCTGTTTCCTCACCCACAAGTCAAAGACAACCCAATATCCCACCCAGCTCACATGGAGATAGGGGAGACCTCCATCAGTCAGAGAACCACGCACCTAAACAACTGATATCGAGCCTTAAGTTTTAACTACATTTTACTTTCATAACACTTATGAAACTTACACTAGAGTTTAACAAATTAAAAACTCTCATGTCTCCTCAACCGTGCGGTCCAGCTGTTGTGCTAATCATATCATGAAGCATAATTACAATTGTCTGCATAAGTTATTATTGTCAGGCCTATCTGAAATAATTTGTTCCAAGACTACCATTCTCCCTTCTTCCCCCCCACTCTCTAGAAAACAAAGCTTCCTCTCTGAGAAGACAAAGCTGCCTGGTCTCTAAACTGGAGCACAGATTTATGTTATTTTCTCTGTCGCTGTTTGCTAGGCCCTGCAGGTGCCGTTATTTCTCTTTTAATGAAATGGCACCAATGTGGACTTTGTTTCCCAGATTTATGCTACCAATTAGGAGCTGTACTTCCATGGAAGCCCTGTATAAGGGACCGACTCTCTCTGTGTGTATGCAGATAACCTAGGAGGTAAGTTAACACTAAGATAATGGATTTTTAAAAGTAGCTTTCATAGTACGAAACATTTCACTGTTCACATTGAAATAAGCGGCCATTAACCAAGTTACAGGAATACTAAGTCATGTCTCCTAATAGATTTTGAAAACAAAGAAATGCTTTTGCATTGCCCACCTACACTTGAACTATTCTTGCAGCAAGCCACCCCCTTGAAGAACTTCATTTCACAATATTTTGGAAAGCTGTGTACTGCTTTGTTAGTTTGTTGAAACTTGTCTCTTGTAGGCAAGTTTTACCTACAAATGAAATGCTTGCATCAAAGTACAGAATAAATAGCCTTTAACACAGTGCAGTGCACATTGGTTACAAATAGATACATACCAACGCCCATCTTTTCTTAGCACTGTAATATCCTAAAAGAGGGGCAAGGAAGGCAGGGAAGAAGAGAAACACATGGGCAGGAGGAAAGTACCTGTGTAATCAAGGGTTCTGAGTGCATGTGAATCTACTTTAGAAATTAAAGATCACACTCCAAGCCCGCTTCCCATATCTGCTCCTTTATTCTCTCTGCATTTAAATTTTTTTTGCAATTAGGTAAATAACTTTTTGTAAAAACTGATAAAGAATGAGGAAAGCTGGGAAAAGGGAGATCTGAGGATGAAAATGAAGAGGTACTAGGAGACAGGATTTCTTTTTAGCATGTCTTTTTAGTTTTTTGGCCTCTGTAACCTGTACATTTCTTCTGTTAATGATAATTACAATCAAATCTCACATAGTTAGAGAATTTTTACTCCAGAAATTCTGAAGGAAGACTTTTAATATGTAATTGTCATTATCAAACTATGATATATATACAATTTTTTTCAGTAGGAAGAGGATTCAACATACACTAACTAATCTTCCAAACATCTTTTTATTAGCATCTTTCTTTACCGGGATTACCACTGATGTCCCCCTACAGTCACTTCTTCCTGAGTAATCCAGCCCACTCATTATACATTCATTACCTGTATCTTCCAAGGGCAGCTGTGGCCTTATTTCCTGTTCATCTGTGTCTGCTGTTGCTGCTGCTGCTGCTGCTGCTTCTGCCACCACTGCTTCCGGTGGAGGCTGCGGTGGTGCAGGTGGAGCCTTTACGGGAGTCGTGGATTCTGGTGTCTCAAATGCTTCTTCAGAGTCTGAACTCCTGAGGAAAATACAAAACAAGAGCTTCTTTAACCAGCAAAGTGAGCTTTTGTGTCTGGAGGGGGCAAGACATATTTTGAAATGCAGGGTTTTCTGAGTGGAGGACGCAAACCTCAGCCGTCAGGCTACCTCTGCATTTCTCAAAGGCGGATTACGATGGATTAATTTCACAGCATGATTTCTAAAGCGAGAATATCATGGTCGCAGGCTTTCTCTGAAGAAATCTTTATGCTCCTTAAGATTTCTCTGTCACAAAAGTGAACATGCACTCAAAAAGTAAATGCTTCCTGAGAAGCCTGCTGTGCAGTGTAAAGGAGACTCCAGTGTGAAAGCCAAAAACAATGGAACCTTTTTATGAATTTCTGCCACTTTTCTTGTCACGAGCATAGACCAACCAACTCAGAATGACAAAAAAAGGTGCTTCTCAGAAGAGTTTCATAGCTGTTTATTAAAGACTAAGGCTCTAACATTATCAAGCCTTATATTGCTATGTGTGTTCTGACAAGCAAGAGAAAACGCACTAGGATAACTGATGGATAAGTCAGTGAGCAGCCCAGCTCCTCAGAAATATTACATTTCATCATAGCTGCATTTTTACGTAGCATTTTGGGCAATGGTACGTGACAATGCTGGAAAATGTATTGGTTTCTGTGTGCTCTCAGTAATATATTTCCACCACTGCATTATCACATACACAAAAAAATAGGAGGATCACAATGGGTGCAAGCATGTAAAGGAAACAACAGTATGTGCAATGGAAACAACCAAAGGAAATGCAAGCTTGAAAGGAAACAACTATACAAAAGGATGCACTAAGTTAGCCTCAAAACTAAATGAAGATCTACAAGGACATAAAAGTTGCTCTACCAGGGGTACCACTTTAGGAAACTGCCCTTCTAGAACTGAAAGCTATGCATATGGTTTACTTTTAAACACAAACTATATTTTAACATTTAAAAAAAAATTTGTGAGCAAAGAATGCAGTAACAATATTGTCTTGTTAATTACTTAGCAAGCATTTCTGCTGATCAGAGGCAGCTTTTCTCTCTGGGTCTGCAATACGATGAATTGAATGGTGTGACAGTTTCCTGAAAGACAGGACTGACTTGCCTATTTCCAGTGATTCTCTGCATGGCTAGGAGACTGTAGTCTCCACTGCTTCTCACAGTTGTCCACATCCAGCGCGCCCACTGCATTGGGGACAAAATTTGCCATGAAGTGAAAGCCATTTCATCCATGGAAGCACTCTACAAGCCGTCCTGATACATTATGTAGAATCAAGGACTTCTCTGACTTCATTAAAGTTAAAAGAAAATTCGGTACTGCCAAGCCATAAATTCTGTTTGGGTTCTCAAGGCTTTTAGATTATCTGAAGCAGCTACATGTCAGAGTGGTGGATTTGCATTCTATTACATTTGCCTAAATCTGTCTCAGCATGAAACTTGTGTGGGCTATAGCAGAAAAGACTGTCATTGTTCCTGACAGCTCAAGTGGTTAGATGGACCAGATTCTCTCTGGTTATCTCTGCAGAATCCCAATGAGAGCTCCATCTTTCTAGCTATACTGTCACAACACACACATCAGTTGAACCCTACCATTAGTTCTCGAGCTATTTGATCACCACTACACCTCTGCAAAGCAAAAGGATTTCTGCTAAGTATTATTCTGTTTGTTTTTTTCTGGCCAAGTCTATTGTGCATAAAGTTACCTCCTGCCTGGGGAACTGCACAAAGGCTTTCACGTTAAAATAAAGCATCTGCCTATCAATTACTACTACTGAATCAATTTCCCCAAATGCCTTCTTTGCTTCAGAGCTCAAACCATATTTCTTCAGCAGGCCACACAGCTGAGTGACCTTACTGGAAGAGGTGGATTGTAGTTTTTTAAATTATATTCCTTCAAAGATGCAGCATCTCCCAAGTTCACAATATTTGAAGACCAAGAATCATTGCATACGAAGAACTTCTGTAAATAAAAATAAAGCCTTACAATCGGCATCTAGCTAAACAAATACAGTCCTTTCCCTTTTCCTGACAAGGAACCTTAGTCTTTGAAACTATACAGGGGGGAGAAACTATTTGGTTACTGTTTGATGTTTTTCTAACAGAGATAAAGAAATTTATTTTAACTAAAAAATAAAATTAGAAAGTTACCATATATATGAAAGGGATTGAAAAATAGTACAAATCAAACAGCATTTTACATAATTCCATCATGTTTTGTACATAACAAAGAATACCTTTCCTTTCCTCCTTTTAAACATATGACTATAGTGTGATATTATATTGGTCTGAGTATACTTGCTCATGTCAATTCCAAGTACGTGACTGCCAAGCTGACCATAGGAGGAGGGGTCGGAGCCCATGGAATTTCTGATTGAAACACTGCTCTGCCGAATGCTGCATTGTCCCTGGCCTACTGGGTTATGGCATAATGCAAGGTAAATGTGTAGATCAATGACCATGTTGCAGCCCTGCAGATCTTCTGCGTAGGGACACGCGTCAGGAAGGCTGCTCAGGAGGCCTTGGCCCATGGGGAGCGTGCTGTTAGAACCGGGGCTGGCACCTTTACCAGATCATAGCAAGTCCTAATGCAGGATGATCCATGATGCAATCTTCCAGGATGACATGGGGAGACCCTTCATCTTGTCCGCTACTGTGACAAAGAGTTGGTTTGATTTATGAAATGGTCTTGTCCTTTTGATGTAGAAAGTCAATGCCTGCATGACATCTAGGGAATGGAGATTTCGTTCCATTATTGGCATGCGGTTTAGGGAAGAATACTGGGAGGAGGATGTCCTCGCTCGTATGAAACTGGGATATCACCTGAGGGAGGAAGGCCGGATGTGGTTGCAACTGGACCTTGTCCTTGTGGAACACCATGTATGGAGGTTTGGATGCAAGAGCTTTGTGCTCAGTCACCCTCCTAGCTGAGGCTACTGCGACCAGGAATGCCACATTCCATGAGAGGTAGAGAAGTGATCATGTTGCTAAGGACTCAAAGGGAGGCCCCATCAGCCTGGAGAGACTCGAGGTTGGAATGTCGGAGGCAGCCGTAGTCCTGTGTGATCAGGTCTGGTACCAAAGGCAGGGTGATCGGAGTGACTACTGATAGTTCCAGTAGCATCGTATACCAATGGTGTTGGGGTCAGGCTGGGGCTATCAGTATGACAGATGCTCTGTCCCTCTTGATCTTGAGCAGGACCTTTTGAATGAGCGGGAAAGGAGGGAATGCGTACAGTAGGTGGCCCTTCCAAGGAAGGAGGAATATGTCCGTGATAGAGCCCAGGCTGTGGTTCAGGAATGAACAAAACGCTGTTGACACTTCCCCAAGTAGATCTGTTCACGACAAGACTCAACAGGAATGCCCCACAGCTGGAAGATGCTGCTCACGACGTCCAGGCGAATAGACCACTTGTGGCAGTAGAAGGATCTGCTGTCAGGGTCCGCCACCTTATTCTGAGATACAGGCAGATAAGATGCCTCTAGGTGTATGGCGTGAGCTATGCAGAAATCCCACAGCTTGAGGGCTTCTCGACACAGGGGAGAGGAATGTGCTCCACCCTGTCTGTTTATATAAAACATCGCTGTTGTACTGTCCATCATGACTGATACGCATCTGCCTTGTAGATGGGACTGGAAGGTTTGGAATACTAGGCGAACTGCTTTCAGCTCCCTGATGTTGATTTGGAGTGATAGCTCAGCTCAAGACCAGGGGCCTCAAGTCCTGAAGGTTCCTAGATGCACTCCCCATCCCAACACTGATGCATCCGTGACTAGACACAACGGCAGCTGGGGTCTGGAGAAGGGCACTCCCACGCATACTGAGTGAGCGTGGAGCCTCCACAGAAGGGACTTAGCTACATAAGAGGGCAGTGAAACTACCTTGTCTGTTCTATCTCTGTTTGGCTGGTATGCTTATGCCAGCCAAACCTGGAGAGGTCTGAGCTGCAGCCTCGCGTGTTGGACCACATATATGCAGGAGGGCATGGGACCTAGGAGCTTCAAGCAACTCTGTGCCATCGTATGGGAAAGCGTCTGAAGTCCTTTTTTTATGGAGCAAATTGTCTGGAAGTGAGACTCTGGAAGAAGTGCCCTGGCCTGGAACGAGTCTAGGACTGCTTCTACAAACTCTATTCTGTGCTGTGGGTGGGTAAAGAGGATCTCATGCTCTTTGGAGGGTGCAAAGTACTTTCTTTCTATCCCTTTAACTCTGGCGGGGATAGAGACTGTTGTGTGCCACAATGTTTTGGTGGTAATCTGAATGGCTTTATGAGGGAAAGTGCCACCCTTGAGGGGCCCTCTGGCACTAAGCTGTCCTCCATAGGTTCCACTGACTCCATCACTTCTTCCGCTTGGAGTCCTAGGGCCTGGGCTATTCTTTGCATTAGATCCTGGTGAGTTCTGTTGTGCACTGGGGGTGGTGTGGTCAAAGTCCCTGCAACCACCTCATCAGGGAGGATGATGAGGATGCTCTGGGTGGTATCAGGCCTTCCTGATCCTCCAGGACATGGGTTTTGCCCTGTGCCGGGTTGACTTCTCAGTGCTGGGGGTGGCCCCGGTGCCAGACCCAGCACAATAGTCTGTGCCAGCCTTGGCATCGATCTCGATGTCTGTCTTGGTGCCAGGCAGTGTCAAGCATCTCTATTGTGGCTGGGGAGCCCATTTATCAGAGGCGATTGGGTGGGAATGCCTAGAGTATGACCCCTGAGCATGGTGATATGCCCATGGGGTCCAAAAGGACGATTGCACAGGCATCCGCCGCTGCACTGGCCAAGGTCCCATGAGAGGGGCCTGCCCCTTTTCCTCCCTGTAGCAGCACGACTCTGACCAGTGCCAACTATGGTTTGAGGTGTATGACTCCGCCTCTGAGTCCAATGACACTAATTGTGAGGACCACGGCAGTGCCAAGTGAGACAGTGGCGGAGAATGGTGCCAAGGGGAAGGTGACTGGTGCTGGATCATGGCAGGTTTGCCTCTAGATGGCACCACGTTTCACTGCAGTGCCAGAGGTCTTTATTCTGGTGCTCTTTCCATTCTGGCGGGGCAATACTGTGCCATCATGGCTATCAAAAGTGTCCAGGCTTCCACCTGACTCTCCCTTACGGGTGAGCCCCCTGGCGCCGGACTCAATAGAACCCTCTACGGGTCCAAAGTCAATGGTGCTGCCACCAGTGGGGTAGGATGGACACACACTATTAATGCTGTCCCTCTCCACTGCCTGGTCTGTGGGCAACACCCTCTCTGTCTTTTTAAGTCTTTTCTGAGGCACCAGAGAGTGGGAGAAGTGCCTGGTTATCTTTGGTGCTGGGAATTTCTCAGTTCTGAGTCCTTTTTGGGCACCATAGACTCTCTAATAGAGGCCGGCGCACTCCGCACTGAGGCACTAGGGTGCTGGGTCTGAGTGGCCTGGGGCCAGTTATGGACAGAGCTGCCTCCATGAGGAGATGTTTAAGTCTAGCGTTCCTCTCCTTGTTGGTCCTAGGATGGAATCCCTTGCAAATCCTACAGCGATCAGTCTGGTGGGATTCACCCAGACACTTGAGACATGATTTGTGGGGATTACCCTTTGGCACAGATTTATGCCATTCCCACATGGCTCGAATCCTTGGGACTGACGCATGCCCTGGATCCCAGGTGGGATAAAACGTAGTGGGAGGGAAAATCCCCAAAGAAAAATTTAGCTAACTAGCTAATTACTAATAACTAATTTTAATCTAACTATTTACAGGAATCACAGTACAAGACCACCGGGGAAATGCTTGCTGAAGCAAGAGAAGATAGAAGCTCCAACTACCATCACGGGTGGTAAGAAGGAACAGAAGAGGCGGTGGGTCAGCAGGGCCCTATTGAGGCGCCATGGAGGTGCAACTCCAGGGGGCACTTGCACTGACCTGATGGATACAGCTAGGAGAAAAACCTTCTGACGACTGTGCATGCGGTGCGTGCACACCTACTTGGAATCGACATGAACAAGCACTCAAAGAAGAACTTCTGTGATTGTGTGTTTCTGCACATAACTCGACAGCCAGTGAAAGATGAAAATCAGTTGAGTTAGGAAGATAATAAAGAAAATACAGATGGTAGAAGCCTGAATTGGACTACAGAATTATTAGATGTGTATACAAGACTCCAGAGCACAGAGAGGGTCTCGTTGGTAGCAATGGACTACAATGAATGTGACTAGAAAGAGATGAAAGAATCTTTCTCCAAAGTTACTACATAAACAGCAAAAGCAGTGTACATAGAGCATTTTTAGACTACGGGGAGAGGCAGGAAATGCAAGAATAATACTGACTGAACACAATTCTGGCACGTCCTAGAACACTTGTGAGAATTCAATGTTCCCACTCCAGTCGGGAAACCTTGGGATTTTGCCCAGCTGTTACACAAATCTCAGGAGGAAATAATAAAGGAAATGAGTTGGTATGATTTCTATTCCTCAGCTTTGTCCTCAGAGAAACCCATCCTCATGAGTTACTTTTTACTTCCCTCATTAATGAAACTGAAGGGTACACATTAAAACAAGTCCTCCCTTCCTGTATTTCAGTCTGAAGAATGCATTCAGTGACACTACAGCTGGACAGAATTCATTAAGTGAGAATGGGATCTCTCCATTCTGATCACTTCCTTCTTTTGCTACTTCACCTTATTAAAGTGCAGCAATCACTAAAGTGATTCCAATCATCACTTTGAGACTAGGTTCAATATAAAACCTGCTACAAAGCTGACCAGATTTCCTCAGCCTTATCAAAGGTTCTGTACTTATTTCATGCTCTTGTTATATTTATTTCCCAGCAATAAGAAAACCGTGAAACTGTGCATGCAGGCTTCATTTATCAAGAAAAAGAAAAATGGATATATTTTACTGTACCTACACTAATCAAAAGACCAAGGAGTTTAGCACAGGCTTTGTAAAACTGTAGTTTAAACAGAGTACATCATCCCCAAATGTTGGGCACAATGGTCCAGATTCAGAACCAATGTAGGCAAGCACAGCTTTATTAAACTCTGTGGAGGTTTCCTCCAATTGAATCAACTCTATATTTGTTTCTTTTCTTATTATACAAAAGAAAATCCTTACCCAGCTACTCAAAAACCTTAGGGAGCATTCTGATCTGCGAGCTACTGTGACACATAATCCATACTTGCATGATATAGGGGGAGGGTTTTGAAACCATACCAGCATCTGGGGATCACTGGAGTGAAGAAGTGCCATCACCATGCCCCTTCCTCTGGGAATGCTCGAGTACTGGGGACTGGGAATGGAGCCAAAAGGATTCCCCAAGTAGCCAGTTATGCCTATTTTCAGGCTGCTTTTGCTACCAGAGCTACACAGAGCACCTGGAACAAGGACTAGCATCTGTCCCTCTATATTTAAGTTTGAATATTTCCTCCCTAACTCCACAGTTCACTATTAAAGCATGATTAGGTAAATTTGCTAAAAGAAGAAACCTGGCTCAGAATAAATGAATTCTCTGTCTTGTAAGGGGTATGTAGAATTTGTGAGTCTAAGCTGCAGCATTACTGTATAAAGCCAACACGCTCCAGAAAACACCAAACGGATCCTTATTGTCAGACTTCAAGCAAACCATATCTGACATTTATTTTTTCTTTAAGTAGCAGTCTTGTTTTAGTGATACTAGGACAACGACACTATAATATTTGGCAGATTCATAACCTGCAGGAAAATAATCTGTATACACCAGGAGTTGACTACATGTATTGACTTTAGTAATGTTAAATATGCACATTGTTACTCTCCAACAGAAAATACGGGACTATATGTTCCATCCCTGTGTAAAAGTACATGAAGGGTAACAGCATTAATGCAAGAACTCTGCAGTTCTGTTGGAGATATATAATCTAAACATTTTCATCCAACTTTTGATCCCAGGACTGACTGGGAGTGGGAGGACGGGAGAGAAGGAGAAGGTCTCAAAGATAGTGGAATGCTGGGGAACTGAGCCCCTGGCTATGTGGATTCTGCCCTTCTACATTCCCTAGAAATCTCCTGTGAGGCACACCAATTCAACAGACCAGCATTAACCAACTGTTTCTGCAGACTTTCCATGCAGTTTGTTTGCGGACTTGAGTTCTTAAGGGGGAGCAGGCCATTTTGGGTTCTTCCACACTACACAGCAAAGAAAAACCTGCGGCTGGCCTCTTTCCCAGGGCTTGGGCTGTGGGGCTGTTCCATTGCAGTGTAGACTTCAGGGCTCGGGCAGCAGCCTAAGCTCTGGGACCCTCCCACCTCACAGGGTCCTAGAGCCCAGGTTTCAAGCCCTGACGTCTACACAGCAATGAAGCAGCCCTGTGAGCCTGAGTCGGCTGGCACAAGCCAGCTGCGGGTTTTTCTTTGCTCTCTAGACATACCCTCAGTGTTGTTCCTCCATGTCACCTCTGGCTCTACGCACTTCTTTCATGAGGCCCATGTTTTACAGATTAGGGAAAAGGGTGGCTACATAGGTTCATTCCACAGAACCGCTTTCTCCTCCAAGTTCCATAATTCCACCATGGCTTTTTCTGAAGATTCGTTCCTCTTGGCATCATACAGCATGTTGGGGAGGGGGACGGGGGGGGTGTTGACATGCTCCTATATTACCAAGAAAAACATCTTCATGAGAACCTTACAATATTGTTACTTCCTGTGCACCAAGGTTTCTATAATACTCGAAGTCATAAATATAAGGGGAGAAGATAGTCTTGAGTCTGATGGACCAATGTTGACCAAAGCCTAAGGTTGATTCATGATTGTAATATGTAATGGCATTGTCTGAAGACAATGAGCATCTCCTACTATACTTCCCACTAAAACGTCTGCAGCTGTTATATACTAAAATTAAGCTATAAATTTCACTTCAGTATTTATTGCACTATTTGTCTATTGTACCCAGAGAGGAATCTAAATCAGCAAGAGAAAGTGGGATGTTTATCATGTTAGCGTTTAGTATTGAAAATAAAAAACTAATGGTATCCCTGTAACCCCATTAAGACATGAACTGGAATTACGAAGTGCAACGAATTTTTCGGTCTTACCTCCATCCATCACTTTCCGAAATGTTTCATCATAGAAATCACTGTGCATAACTCAGAATCTGTGGGCTGGAGAGATGTGAGTGTTTGTCACAAGGCCTTTATAGGCTGTGAAATCGCTTCATTCGGTGTAGGGTCACCTTTGCAGGACCAGATGTTGTTAATATGTCCACCAAAACCAGGGTTGACTCTTCTTTCTCCTCCACTTGTAGGCCAAGGTTCTGAGCCATCTCCCCCAGGAGTTCTTGGTAAGCCTTGTAATCATCCTGTTCTGGCTTAATGGATATGCCTGCCACTGCCTCATCTAGAGAAGAGAACAACGTGGCTAGAGCTGTCTCAGGTTCTTGCACTTCCTCTAAAGCTGGTGGGTCCCCTAGAGGGCTATCCTGGGCATCCATGGTTTCCGCCCTCAGAACCAAACACCCCTCTCATAGGCAATTTGGGGTTGCTCTCACCTTGGAGGCAGTCAAATGGGAGTGCCCCATGAAGGAGCCTTGGAGGGCATGAGCTGCCCCAGGTGCCCACACTGGCCATTTGGGTAGTATCTGCCATTGGGAAGGTGGCCATGATGGTGGAATGGCCCCCTGAATGCCAAGCGCATGTTTCTGGTCCACCCGATGTCTACTTCAGGACACACAGGACTCCGTTTGCAAATTGGAGCCTGAAGACTTGCTCCTGGACGACCATGGAGGTGCCTTACCATTCAGCACTGTGCATCGGTGCCGATGGAGAGCAGTGCTATGAAGGAAAGCGGCGATGTGAAGAAGAGTGTTGTCGTGAGGATGACTAGTGCCTAGACCCAGAACGGTGTCAAGATTGCGATCGTTGTCTTGACTGCAATAAGCGCTGGGACTGTGACCTCAACTGCTGTCTGTTATGCCAGGCACTGCTGCTCACAGCTGCCTGCAGGTTCCAGATACCAGGTGAGGAATAAAAAACACGCCCACACCAGTTAGGTACACTTATCTTTAATCACGGCTTACGCTCCAAACAGCAGAGGGAGACTCTAGCAAGCAACTCTGCGAAGTGGGCTGCGGGGAATGGGTGCCACGCAATCCAAGTGGATTCATGGCTGAGTCCCATTTCGCAGGTTGCATTTCAAGCTTTTATATGCAGCATAACGTATCAGCTCTAAGGTACAGCTAGCATTGGCAAATTTACAGTACGTGACCTTGCTTCCTAACTTTCCTCCTCTTTTGGCACCACAGACAAATTCACATGGTCTCGCACAGCCTGTTTACCAGGCTGAGTAGCGCCTCTTATCAAACCGGTTCTGACCAAACCCATCAGGCCCCTATCTCTGTCCAATGCATCACAAATATCTTCCGTGGCCTACACGGTCGCAGTGTCAAGCCCCTGGAAACCACGTGAGATGGAGGTCATTCTTGTTGGCTTGCCCAGGACTGGGACTTGTCCTCACGTGGCAGGGTTCTGCGGTGCCTCAGCCATTCTCAGTGGGCCATGGCCTTGGGGAGATGGAGGCATTGGGAAGGTTAGCAGACTCCTCATCACCTCATATACCTCTGGCATTGATGGGGCTGCCAGGGTCAAGTCCCTTCCATAGATCACCCTTGATGGGGAATCCATGCACACCCGACTTAACGGTTCCTCACCTTGGGCTGGAGTCAATGGTGTCAGCTGGGAAGTGACCATTTGTGAGTGGTCCGACATGGATTTCACTCATTCTGCGGTCTTCTTCAGGGAGCATCCCCACTTCAACTTTTGTTTTCCTCTTGGGCACCAGTGATGAGGAGTAGTGCCATCCCACGGGCACCAAAAGTGTCAGTGCTGAGGATCCCAGGCCACGTTAAGGATCTCTGACGGAGGCTGGGATGCTCCTGACCAAGGAGATACTCGGTGCCAGGTCTAGTTGCCATTCCGAAGCAGGGCCAAGTGCTGCCTCCATTAGGAGAAATTTCAGTCTACTATCCCTCTCCTTTGATCCTTGGTCTAAAGTTTTTGCAGATTTGGCACATGTCTTTCATCAAGGCACTTCAAGCAACTGTCGTGTGGGTCACTCACCGGTATCTTCTTCAGGCAAGTCTCACACTGTGGCCTTGTGAATTAACCCCACAGGACAGGGTTTCTAACTAGCTATCTAACTTGATCTAATCAACTATTAACACTCTATTTACAATCTATTTACAGAAAACAGCCACTAAGGAGAATCACTTGTGGAGAAAGGAGACAACAGCACTCCAGCAACTGTCACTGACAGAAAGGAACAGAAGGGGCATCAGTTGCCTATATACCGTGCCATGATGGTGCCACTCCAGGGGGCACCAGAGCCAACCCAGCCAATACCACTAGGGAAAAGCTTCTGGCGACGGTGAGCGCGATGCGCACACACCTATATTGGAATAGACATGAGCAAGCATTTGAAGAAGAATCAAAGACAACCTAAACTCTAAATATTGTTTGGAAAATTAAGTTAACTGTTTAGAGTAGCAGGTATTTACTGACCACAGTGCATGTTCCATAAAAGGACTGGGGGTGAAAATATTTCATAATTATGGCTGAAGTTGATTTACTATTTCTAGTACCAGATCTGGGAAACATTTTACAATACACAATAATAGTTACATCACATTTAATTATCTTATTGTATAATATTTGACTGCTTAGTGAGTTCCAATTAAACAAGTTAATGTGGGACTCTAAGTTAAAATAGCCACTTTAATATTGTGATTGTTAGCTGTATCAATGTATTATTATATATTCATTTTTAATATCCATCAGCGGTCATGCTTAAAAGTTTTGAGATATATTTGCGTCGGAACACATAGGAAATCGTCCAAATGCTGAGGTAAAGTAATCTAGTTTTCTAAGGCAACTGACAAACCTTTAGATAAACCACTGATGAGTGGTATGGAAACCCTAAGAGAAATATACCCAAATTAAGTACGACTATTGTATGATTTATTATTTGCAGTTGTTCCCCCGCCTCTCCCCTCATTTTACATTCTGCATGCAATCAAAATGGCAGAAATCCTCAGATACAGGGTAGCAGTACAGCCAGAGTAGAGAACCATTTTCCATTCATGGTGAAGAACAAGAACAGTGACCTTAGTCTGACATGCAGAAGCTGGGTCAGCACCTTATCAGGTGCCATTTAAAGCTATCTGCCCTACTCACTCCCTTTCTTCCCATGAGGGAGCATTTTCAGTATAGGACTGCAGTTATCCTGTCAGAAGATGGGGGAGGTGCACACATGTCACATAAGTGTCACTGGAATCCATTTACAAGATAGTTCCTTAGGGGCACATTTTTTACTATTAACTATTAATGGACTGCTATCACACAGTTGTAAGGATTTTCAGCAACAAGATCATCTATCCTATGATTTAATAAATCCATACTGATATGAGACAAACTGCAAAGCCAGTCTCAATGTCTAGACAATGGTGGTAACAAAGGAGTACTGACGAGGGAATAGCTGAGCTGAAGACAAAATTATGGACCTGATTCCAATCTCACTGACACTGGTGTAACTCCACTGTCTTAAGTAGAACATTATTAATGGTTTGCCCAGGTATAAGACCAGAATCAGGACTTAGGTTATGGCTGTTTTTATACAAAAAGTACCATTTTTAATACTAGCTAGCTGGAGGATTATTTGTGAGTAAAGGGGTGGGGGATTTAGCAATGTATTATTCTGTGAAGAATTCTGAAAGTCTGTGAGATACGGAATGCTTTCAGTTTCCACTGAAGCCAATGGGGAAAAAAGACAGTGCTCAGGGACTTAGAGAATTGGACCCTTGGTAAATAACTATCGTTTCCTGGGAAAATAATGGGGTCTGCTTAGGGGTTCCAGTCAAGAGAGAAGTATTTAAAAAGCCAATGTCTGCCTGACATGCCTCCCAACAATGGGATATTTATAAGTTTCTTTCTTACCCAGCTTAATAGCCAAAAGCAGCAGAGGTTTATCTTGACACAGAACAATTTCATTATAGATTACCTGGTTAGTGGATTTCCTTGTATCCTCACCATGTAACACTTATTTAATAGCCCCTCTAGAGCATCTCACACTGGAACCACCTTCGAACTGGGCCACGTTAGGCCAAAGAACAGCCCCATCTGTAGTGCTCCCATGCATCCAGCTGAACCAGTACAAATAAAAGTATCTTCACAGAAGATGTGTCTGGCTAGGATGGACTTGTGTGAATATATTCACTTATTGGTAACACACTATAGAATAAAGATACCTGGCTAACTTCCTGGTGCAGTAAATCCTATTGAAAATAGTTTTAGGAAGTTAAAACATGGCTAAACAATTAAAGAGCTTTTCCCCTTTCAATCCAAAAGAATTTTTCCCCAACATAAGGAGTTGGTAAGTGTCACATGACTATTTTATGGCTTGAAGTAGAAAGGAAGAGAAGCACAATTTGCGGTTTTCATTTTAATTTTTTAAAGGTGCATTCATAAAATAAATTCTGTTCATCTGAAAGGCAGCTTATTTTAGTGCAATGCAATTATACAAGTAGTACTATTGGCATTAATGTGTGCAGCAAGCAGGGTAGAAATTGGTCTCTAGAGAAGGATTTCAAGATTATTTCAGCATAAATATACCTACAGGACTCAGGGAAAACATGGCTTCCCAGAAAATAATCAATATTACATTGGAGCTGATGTTTCCCAGCCCATAAATGATGGTTCATGACAAGCACAAGGTTTAACTCAAGGACATAAAGGAGCAAGATAATTCTGCATAATATGCACTAGGAGGAGGGATTGTTTTCCTGTTTTGGATAAACTTCCACTTCCTCTCCTCTCCCACCCTCAAAAAAATATCCTATGGGCCTGATTCTGCTCTCAGCTATACCAGTGCAAATAAGGAATAATTCCATTGAAATATTAATGGAGTTACGCCAGTATAAATTCAGTGTGATGAGTAAATCTGGTCCAATGACATATTTGTTCTAATGTAACACTAATTGCGTGGTTTACATGCTATCAGAAGACCAGTGAATTTGCAGTTTGTAATCTCTGGACAGTTTAGCAGCTAACTAAAGTACAAAATAGTAGATTTTCTTTAAGTAACAACAGATACTCAGATGCTGTGGACTATATTTTCAAAGCATTTTTTGGGCTTTTAGCTGTGGGGAATCCTTAATGGGGGTTGTGTCTAAAATACCATGCAAATCACTTTGAAAATGTCTTTTTAAACAGATTACAAAAGGAAACCTAAATCAAAAAAACACCACCCACACTATGAAAAAAGGCTGATTTTCTCATGGGCTGAGACTATTTTGGGAGTCAGACTGTTAATGCAGCTGAGAAGAATTAAAGGGAAATGATCAATTTTAAAACACACACTTTCCCCCCTTTTTTATCTTCCATTGTTACAAGCAACCTCATTAAAACACGTAAATAAGATTGGAGAAAAAATAAATTATTTTTCTACTAGATTTTGTGAATTTGACAGAATTGTATTTAAGTCAGTTGCATTCTTTCTCCGATAAAGGCCCATTCCCACCTATGTGCATCTTTCACACAGCAACAGAAATCAGAAAAATTTAATAATATATAGAAAACCATAATTGAAAAAAAAAAATCACAAAAATCTGGAAAAGTGATGCAGATCATACCCAAAACTACTTTTAACTCAGTTTTGAAACTGACTAGCATACAAGTTTCCTGTATTGCTTTAATTCAAGAGAGTTCAAACTGCACATTAAAATCTTTTTCTATATTATAATTTTTCCTGAGAGCTAGCAGCTCTAATAGGGTTTGCTTTTCAGCACTAGCAAAATAAATGAATGATGATGTTAATCCCTTCTCACTCTCATAAGCTTGTTTGTCCTCTATCTTTACCTCAGGTTTATTCTGAATGATCACATATAAGGTACAGAGACAAGACTCAAAGAATAGACCAATATGTATAATTTTCCATTTCCAAATTTCTTCTTAGCCCATGTTTCCTTTTCAGTGAAAAAACAGATAAAGATAATTTAATCAACAGACATTTATTACAACAAAAACTTGATCTGTGTAGCATCTAATAACCAGGTCACTGTTCTATATGCAATACAAATGCAGAAGTCTCTTAAGAGATGTGAGGAAACAACAGACATACTTAGGATATCCCAATATTCAGGACTAGAAAATACTTACCAGGAAGATAGTTAAAATTATTGAACAGTTGTAATCTAAGTTACTGGTGAACCTTATTCATGATTCTTTGTTTCACAGTGCTATTATATCAGAGTGATGGCATTCAAATTAACATCAGCTGTTAAAGGCAGAAGTACTTCCTACCCAGGACGGGCAGCTTTCATTTGCCACTTAGTGCCAAGTACTAAAATCTTAATGCAGGAAACAAAAGCCTGTTAAATATACCTTTGTAAGCAAGCCAGGTGGCCCCATTCAGAATGCTTTAGAGTATCATGCAAAGACTGCAAAAGAAAATCACCAACACTACATTTGAATCGAGAGCCATAAATAATGGTTACTTTATTTATCAGAACTTTCCCTTAAATCCTACTAGGGACACACCTTCTGTAGCCCACAGTTTAGCTCAACCACAGAGTTCAGAAGACAGTAACAGAAAACCCATCACTGCAAGTTGTGGAAATGGATTTATGACTCATTTAACCTCTGGGGGAACCACTGGCTATGGTAAAGCGGAAGATTCATGAAACAGCATTAATCCGTCATGCAGAGAGACGCTGTTCTCTTGTCATTCTGGCCAAAACCTTATATTGGCCTGTGACTCCTTCCAGGGATGGGGGGAAGGATTAAGTCTGCCATTTGATAAATACAGTACAGGAAAGAGGAAAAGTTCCTAACACCTCTTCCCCAAGCCAAATTCTTCCTGGCTTATACTCATGCAAACCCTCTGAATTCACTGAATGCATGGGAAATAGAGCAGGGCAGATGAACAGATTTTCACTAATCTATATTCCTCAGTGGTCAACATGTAGCAAACTGAATGAAAGACAACACTGCCAGGGAGCAGAAGAGGAGCAAAAGAGTGACACAGAACTCAGCATCTAAAAAGACATCCATTGTACATGCTAATTATGTCAGAGAACAATTGCTCCCCTAGTTATTTTCCTTCTTGAAACAGAGGCTTGACTGCACACTGCAGGTTAAATCCTGGCTGACTGAAGTCAATGGAAGATTTGACTTTAATGGAGCCATGATTTCACTCTTCATGTTTACAGCCCATATGCTGCTTCAGTTCTCTCAATACAATGAAATAGCAGCTCAATAAGCACTGAGAGAAAGCCCTCTGGTAAAAGTTATAGGTGATTTAGGATGACACCTAATTGAATTGCATCACACCTCTATCTCCTAAAATCATGGAGAGATGTGTTACACATATTTTGTTTCTTCCCTAATCCCATTAGTCTTCTGAAGTGATGGCCCTGCACTTTGGATGTTAAAATATGAGGCTCTCAAATTCTTTCCCCGAAAGATTAAAAAAATCCTTTCCCAGCACATCTCTGATGGCTCTAAATTAAAACAAGAAGCAGACAGCAGGCTCATTAAATGTAACTTTTTATACTGAAGCAGATGAAAACTCAGAAGCAGAGGTTTCCTTTGAGCCTAATTATTTCTGCATTTGAAATAAAAGCTGATCTATATTTAACACTAGGAATAATGTAACCATGTGCAGAAAAAAAATTCTCACAATCAGATCAGAGAACTCTGCAAACCTGAATATTTATTTTAATTTAAGAACCCTCCCTCTTTTGAGGCACAGAAACTTTAAATGAAAAAGGTGTGGGTTTGTTTTTTTTTTCAAACTTAATTTTTCAGACCAAGGAAAGGAAGATCCTGATTCTGCAGCTTGCAAACTGGGTGGTGCTGAACATTCTCAACTCCCCAGTTGCCTGGCTAGATAGCAGCTGTTTGAAACACTAAATGGAGAAGCAAGGTCCTTAAATAAAGTTCTACTGCTAAAGTTGTTTATAAAAATGGTGATGTTGCATTCAATATTTATCAACTCTAAATGATTTTCCAAATCCAATATGTTCAGTTAACAAATTAAAACTTCTGACTGCAAAGTACAAACTCTACCTGGGCTTCGAGAGCTTCCATCATGCATATAATTATTGTTTATGAAGGTTCTGCAGGCCATACTAGGCCCCCTATGGCATCTGTGCAACCTTATACAATTCAATGTCTTTGCACAGGTATGACCAATTGGAATTTCATAAACAATTCTTTTGATGACACAAGAAATACAGAATCCAGCTCATTTTCTCTTTCTTTTGTGGCTCTGCAGGTCTACAAGGAGTATAAAGCAGTATTATTTATTTTGCCAATAAAAACAGCCAATCTGACTCTAAATACACATATTTAAGTGGGACATACTATTCCCCCCCCCCCCCCACTCACTTTTCACAATAGAAGTGCACTTAATGCTTGTTTAGGCAGGTGGAAGACCCAAAGGATTCCCTAAGGAAAATATAAACGCACCTCACAGAGGCATTCTAACATTGGTGGTAATAGTTTGCATACAATTTAGTGATATCATTTCCATATTTTTATTAAACCAAATTTTGGCCTCAATTAAAGCCCTGTTCAACCCTAGTTGAAGAATTTGCCCCATTGACTTTGATGGGAGGCATATTATGTAGCTAAATCTGTGGCATTCTTTTGTAACCAAAAAGGAAGTTAGGGGATGCTATATAACAAGTTAGTAAATGCAAAGACTCTATATGGAGATAAGATTTAAAAAAAGGAAAGTTATGTATTTTTTAATGGATAGAGCTATTTTGCATGTATCATACAAGTGTTCCAAAATATGAAAACATTCCCAGGCATATCTCAATATCTCAAGACACACGGCATGAAAACATGATTGATATAAATTTAATGAGCAATTACTCTACCGGCAAATTGGTTTTGATAAATTTAAGAAACCCACAATTTTAAAAAGGGTGAACTATTTAACTTTAAGTAGTGGCTCCAATGTATGTGCACAAATGCCTCTTTATACAGATGTTTACTACCAACACCAGTATACATTTTATAAATTCCCTATATGAATAGTTAAAGAAGAGGTATAATGGTTCCACAGGCGCCATTATGGTCCATGTTGGGAACAACACAATATATGCAGTTGTAAAAAAACATTTTATGTGATATGGAAGTATATTATGTGCCTTGGAAATAAAGGATGAGTGCTCAAATTTTGTTCATCTCCAAGAACATCCCATAAAAACTTTTGGCTAACTTTTTTGGTTTTGAGTCTCTACACATTTGACCGGACTGGTGCGGACCGGCTTCATCCAATGCCCTTTGAAGGCAATTCAAGCACTTTCACCGGACTTCAAAGGGCATTGGATCAAGCCATTAATAGTTCAGACCAGGGTTGCTAGGCTAGAAGATGACAAGTTTGATGGCAGAAGTCACATGGCATTTCTCCTCTTTCCTTGACTCGATGACCCATTCCTGTGAGTTCATGCAGGTAATAACCCCAACTGAGTAGAGAGATCTCTTGGACTGAACACTTTCCCCTGCTGGATAGACAGAATGGTCAACAAAGGCTGGATCTGAAATTAAATTTATGCTGCACTAGCTCTCACTATCAATCCGAATCTCTAACAGTTTTGGTTCAATAATAGAAAAAAAAAATCCTTTATTACTATTAGAATAAACAAGTTTTACACAAAAACTCCTGTGCTTTTGCCAGAATCAGTTCATAAAAAATCCTTCTTCATACCATTAAAATCATTTTCCCAGAACTAAATTAGATAGAGTAATTTATTTCCTTTAACCTTTGAGAAGGCAAAGCTATATTTGAATAAAGTATCTTAAAAGAAAAAAAATTATATGACAATTAAATTGTCAGCAATGCCTGTGTTTATGTACATACAAACATAAAATTCCAAATTGTCTACCCACAAACCTGACAGTCACTCACATTTAAGTCTTCTGTGTCTTTCTAGGCAACCAAGATACCAAAAACAGACTGCACACAATGGAAAAAAAATACTGAACACAACCTGCAAGGGGCACTTTGGCCTAATACCAATGATCTGTAGTGTCAAGTTCCTTTTCTTGGGTTCTGAGCCAACTCCCGCTGAAGTCAGTGGGAGTTTCACCATATGATTTCAGTCAGAGTTGGCTCAGGCCTGAGTCATTTTCTCCTTGGATTGGTAGGGGGCGAAAATTTTAGAAAGACAGAATGTAGAGCTCTTGATGGGAGAAAGTAACATCATCAACCCGTTAGCTAATCAAGGAATTGGCTGATGGGCTCTGAATGAATCTTAGCCAGTCTCCTCTGGCTATAAGGATGGTGTCTATGATGTGACTCAAAGCAAGGTGTGTTTAGCGTCAGGGGAAATCTTGGAATTTGATAAGGAGCAAAGGATCAGTGGGATGAAAAATGGATAAATATTCACCAACAGTTCAACTTTTCCAATATTCTGAAGCATTTACAAAGTTAGAAATATTATTAAACACTCTCGTATAAATAATATAACAGTTGGCAGCTGGATGTGATTTTTATGCTCTAAGATTCCCTTAGTGAGTCAGTCAAAGATTAGGCAGGAAACAAATTATCCCACGCCACACATTTTGTGTGTGTGTATAATACAAGTATTCACACACCCAAATACAGCATTCAAAGTCATTTCCTCTTATTTCAATCAAGTCCATACCTAAGCATCAACTCCATACCATAACAAGCACTTGATTTTGTTATCCATATGACCACCAGGGTGCATACTGCAGTTTGCACAGCACATGGCAGAGCTTATAATGTCAGTAACCAGATCTGAATTACACAACTTTTAATTGCAGTTAACTTTTATTATCATGCACTTCCCTTGGACTCTTTTTCTTTATCTCATTTCAGAATTATGACCTTCCTTAATAAATGGCAACTGTCTACTGCCAGTGACTGAGTTACCAATGATCCTGGCTAACGCAATGAAAACAGGTCAAAATGAAGGATAGAAGTTGTATTATTTTTCAATTACAGATTAATCTGATTAAAATTTTAGGAGCCAAATAAATAAGGGTTCACATAAACCAGTGAGTAAAATATGTAGGAAGACAATTTTTAAGAAAACATAGCATCACTTCTTATGAGTGCAGGTTATGCCTTCAACTGATTGTACATGCATGTAGTACATCAAAACCTGTCCAAAATTACCCTTGTTAAGCAAACTACTGTCTTTTAAAAAAAGAGACTTTTCCCAAGTATCCCAGAACCTAGTTCTCCGCTCAAGCTGATTTTTTAAATCAGTGTAACTCCATTGATTTCAGTAGTGACTCCTGACACACACTGTTGTAATCTAGTGGAGGATCAGGTGCACAAACTACAATTCTCCACCACCTTTAATAATTTACATGGGTCAGTCAGATATTTAGTTAACCAAACTGCCAGTATTGGCACCCACAATTTGTTTGCAAAGTTATATGGGTCCAATTTTGCAGAAGCAAAATGCACCCACAAAAAGGGAGGCTGATCAGAAGGTTAGTTGAAAATTATAGTGCAATTCAGGCATAGACATTCTCAACTTCATACCACAGCTCGTCTCCACAAGACAGAGCAACTATATGCACATTTTTTGAATACAGGTCCACACATATTCAGGGAGAAAGAGAGGGTTCTCCATGCTTTAAATAGCTTATTTTTCATAACGTGCAGTTCAGATTCTTTAGAAAATACTATATTTTCTTAATTCGATATTCTTGATTATTCATCTACTTACAAGACCATCAGACACTATCAGAGTAGGTCTGAATAGAGGCTGGGAGTGGCTAGCCCACTACAAAAAATAATGTTCCCTCTTTTGGCATTCACACCTTCTCATCAACTGTTGAGAATGGACTCATCCACCCTGTTTGAATTACCTCATTAACACTTGCCCTCCTCACTGTGATGTAACTCACCCATCCTTGCACGTATATGTATACCTACCTAACTGAAGGTTCCACTTCATGCATCTGACAAAGTGGGTTTCTGCCCACAAAAGCTTATGCCCAATTAATTTGTTAGTCCTTAAGGTGCCACAGAACTCTCGTTGTTTTACAAGACCATCAGCGTCTTTCACTAACTGTTCCCAAATACATTACCAGTTATCTACTGGCTTATGAATTGAAAGGTACATCTGTGGTTCTTATTAGGCCCCAAAAGGTACATTGAAACTACATAGCAATTCTTTTAAAGATAAAGGATCTAGAATATTATTTCTGTACACAAACATTGCTGAAAGATGTGACAGTTAGTGCATTTGACTTTCATTGCCCATAAGATAAGTAGTACCTTTTGATCAATGTGTTCTCAGGCTGTGATGTAATGAATTCTTAAAAGGCTGTGAAAATTATAGATGAAATATTGTTCTGTCCAGATCTCTCATTGCCTGATGCACGAGTCAATGTTAAAAAAAATAGATATAATGGTGTGTGTAGATGAAAACATAATTTAAAAAGGTTTTAGAGATAATGAAGCATCATTTCATTCTAATTTAGCATTAAAACATGCTTAATATGAGAACATCATAATTACATAAAATATGACTATATGGAAAATATCTTCACTGGTGTATCGGTGTTAAGAACAAAGGCTGCAGAAACCCATTTAGGCCAGTATCTTATGAATATAACGTAATATCAAGCAAAGCTCTCTGCAGGGTACACTGGAATCTTACAATAGGAGTTGTATGGCCTTATTATCAGGGTAAGAAGCCAGTTCCTGTCTTATCACTCCCCATTGACTTTGAAGACATTCTTATAAGAAACACACACAAAATGTTTAAGGGCTCTGAGAATGTAAGATTTATATTAAGAAACAGACGTTGCATTTAAAAAATAAGTAAATAAAAATGAGCTAAATTAGGTCAGTTTTGGACTCCTGCCTTTGTAATGATATACATACATTTTGGTGAGTTTAATGTATCTTCTTGAGGCTAAGTTAATTTGTGAACATGTTAATTAAATTTGGTCCATATAACCAAAACAATAAAGACCTGGCAAGTCTAATAAAAATCCACTGGAGAATAAAGGCCACTTTCTAGTGCATTAGCTCGGTGGTTTACAGGAAAAAAACAAAACAAAACAAAAAAAACGCACTGAGATTGCTGGCTAAGTGAACTGATAAATCCACAATCAATAAATGACAAATTTCAGTTTACAAATAGTAAATGAATTTGCTATAAGTGTGTGTATTTGATATATCCTTCTGAAAAGAAAATGATACACTGTTCTAAATGAGCAGTAACTGTTCGCTTTTTCCTTTTTCAAACAAACCCACCGTTCATGACTGCCCTTCAATAAGAAGAGATCTAAGGACACCTTGTTCTTATGATTCATCACAGGAAATAATATTAAGAAGACATAGGTTGACGTTGATAAGGGTGATGTGAACCAAAAAAACCCCAAAAATGTCTGTATGGAGAGGAAAGAGGCCCTGGAAAACGGTGAAATGAAGCAACACGCTGTGCATTTTAAACAGAAACACAGAGGTGTTTTTCGCTGGAAATTGTCATTGTGTTTGATTGATCATGCATCCAGACCATATAAAGGACAAACATATGGTACACAGCTACTGCCTAACTGAATCGGAATCGTGAGTCAACCTAGAACGCCTGTGTGCTATGAAAGTATTACAGAAATAGCCATTGTCAAAAGACAGCAAAACTTTAATTGCATCTTCAGTTGAACACGATGAATATTAACAAAGGCCTCTCGGTATACCATGTAGGTAACGTGCAGAAAGGCAGACGGCCTGGCAATACAAAAAGGAAGGGAGCAAAGGTATTGTACACTTACATTGCCTCTGAAGGTTCCCGATTCAGGCTACTTATCTGTGCCTGCTGCAGAGACTGTGACCCTCCCATCCTCAGCGTGCCTTGAGCTGAAGCTAGCTGCAAGCAGGGCCAGCTTCCTTGTTAATTCCCGCAGCAAGAAGCCCTGAGAGGTCTGACTGTGGTGGCTGCAATACTGCAGTGCAGATGGAACAGCTGCTTGCATCAGTGGCAGAAATAGAAGAGACACTTCAGCAGACAGCTTCTCTTCTCTGAACTGTTGCCAGGTTTTTTGTTTTTATTTTATTTTTTCTGCCCAGATGAATATTATTTTTAAAATATAATAAAATCCCGGACTCTGGATCAGGCACTGATGTTACCAACCATTAATCATAAATAGTTCTAGCAGCTACAATGAAGCACCTCTATAAACAGAACCATTGGCTATTGAGATGGACTTTAAAAAAAAAAAAAAAAAAAAAAAAGGAAGACCCTCCCTTTAAGCGCACATTGTCAGCTACTGTGGCTCCCCAAGGACCTACTAGGCAGGGCCATTATATTGTCTTGACTCAGCTGATTTGAAATGCAGATTGATTTGTGTATTAGTCCTGCGCCTGCATATCTTTTTAATAGTAAGCACATTGTATATTTCACAGTGATTACAACAGAGAAAATTAATGTATTTGTATTCATTATTATTATTATTAAAAACAAAAGAGCTCATCCCTCTGGCAAAAATGGAATCTTCCATCAGGGAAATAGAGAGGCTGTCATAAAGAGCCAAGGTAAACAAGCCAATGTGTGAGCATACCGGGGGCAGTTCGATCCAAAGATATTGTTACAGTTAACCATTTTGCTTCTGTGTGTGTGAACCTTCTTGCCAATGATAAGCTGGAGAACCTTGGGCGTGATGCTGTGCACAGGCTACGTGAGCTGGGGATATTTAAAAAAAACCCAGCATTTCAAAATCAATGGAGAAGTTTATCTTTTTGTTACTGCAAAGGTTTCCAGTGTTTCAGGAGTATCTCGTAGAAATGCAGCTGCTGGAAGGCCCAGGCAGCACCATTCTCTTCATATTACCATATTTGGCAAACAAATGGATGCTCCATAAACAAATTAAACTTCATACACCCCAGAGAGCAAAATGTCAGCAGCTCTTCTATCTACATTCAGGATCACACTACTAACTCCACTTTACTCCAGTGACTTGGATGCTTTGAAGCTACATAGTAAACTTCAGTTAAATGGAAAAAAGTCAAGAGATTAGACATTAAATAGAAATAGTAAATCATTCTAACTTTGAAGTATATAGCAGTGTATTTCTTTCAGATTTCAGTAAAGACGCCCCTACTTCCCCATGTACACTCAACTTAAATAGCTTTTGTGTTGTTTTTTTCTGCTTTCAAAAAGTCCTTTAGGGTTTGTCTACCCTTCAAAAGATTACTTAATTCATCTTCAAAACAACACTGCCAGCAAAACATATATGTGATTCACCTCATTTTACAGATGGAAAGAAAGTGGGACACCAAAATTTGTCTCCCAATCGTCAACTTTTGGGTGCCTCTATTTTGGGGTGGAAGTTAGGCACCAGAAATTAGTAAGCCACTTTTCAAAATTTGGTCCTAATTTACTGGCCCAAAGAGACAGAGGTCATATCAATTTTTTTTTAGGAATCACTGACTTCCCGTCCAATGTCCAGACCACTAGATCATTTAGGATACCATATACAGTTACAGCTCTGTAAAATAGCTAATAAAACTGGAAAAGTATTACTATTTTGTTAATTATTTTACATTTTTGCATACTCGGCATGTTAGGCAGAAAAGCGGAGTTACATTCATGCCTGGTATAACTGCACTAGCTTCAACGGAGGTCTACCAGGATAGTGTAGACTACTGTGTTTATATAAACTGAAAGATGAAAATCCTTGTGAAAGTCAATGCAGCCTAATAAAAACATGGACTTAGTTGTACTAATATTTAACAGCAATGTCAAATATCTAGCTATCAAATCAGGAGTGTTACCAGCGATGTAAAACATGGACTTTCAAGAGGGCATTGAAAATAATTTACTTTTGCAGTACATATGACAATATTTAATGACTCTAGTGTCTATTTAACACAGGAAGCAGTAACAGCAGTAAAACTGTGCTGCCGTTTTGGGAAAATTCCATTCCATTACGTTGAGGCTGCCACTCAATGTCAGTTTTATGTGCTATTTTAATACTGAGCTACTGGTTAACACTCATTTGAATGGCATACGAACTTCCTGCTGTGTTTATTATTTATAGATGAGAGGAAGACAGACAAGTGTTTATCTTTCTTACTTTTAGAAAAATCCCACTGGCGAAAAAAGCAACAGGGTTACCATCTATGCTCTGTGAAGCAAAAGGGATAATAAGAAGTATGTGTTCTACTGATAGTAACACTAGCAGTGCTTGCTAATTAACAACAGAAAACTAGTGAAACATGCATTTAAAACATGTTTTCTGATCGTATCAAGTTTCAGGGCATCATCATATAGTGGTTTGCTATGTTTAACTTTTTCAAATGTTACCAAAGTGCTGCAAAAAGTAATTAAATGTGTAGGGTTAAATACTGCACCGTGCAACCCAGGCAGGAAGTGATTGCAGGGCCAAGAGTAAAGACTATTTATCACAGCCCAAACACAGCTACATAACAGCAGAACTGGATTCCCGCTCAGGAGTCCTGGCTAACACACTCATTCATCACACAAGTTCAGGAGCTGCAAACTTTGAAGTGTGGCCATGACTCTGGCCTACATACGTCATGGTTGGCACAAAACTCTAGAAGGGTTGCACTCTGCTTCTTTCAGGAGTAGCAGTAACATGCATTGCAGAACATAATCCTCCACAAGCCTCTGTTTCTGCAGCAACAGCATGGCTGATTCCCACCATGAGGACAGTTCCCCATACACAGCACTGTTCCTACTTATAGACAGTACAGGATTTGCCCTTAGCCCTAAGGAATCATTTTTTTTTTCTAAGCAATTTGGATACATCTGTAAAAAGAGGAATACAAGTAAAGAAGGGAGGTGTAAGGAGTAAAGGCAGGGAGGTGATATTACCTGTGTATATGGCACTGGTGAGTACACTACTGGAATACTATGGCCAGTTCTGGTGTCCACAGTTTAAAAAGGACATTGAAAAAGTGGAGAGAGTTTAGAGAAGAGTTACAAAAGCGATTTCAAGTCCAGAAAACAAGTTTTACAATGAGAGCTAAGCACAAGCTATACTGGATAGCAAAGAGAAGGTTAACAGGTGATTTGAACATGGTCTTTAGGCACCTATCCAAGGAGAATTTATCTGACCTTTAATTAGTAGATGAAATCATAACAAGATCCAATCTTGGCAACTAAAAATCAGAACAAAAATACAATTTTTTTTCTTCTGTAGGAGGTGAACACCATGCTCAGGAAAGATTGATAGACGTGTAAACAGAAGTCCTGTGTCCACAAAATAGGTACACAACAAGCAGCAGCAATGCTAGGTTTTCCATACAGCCTCCCCACTGATCTACCAGGAACACCTCCACAGGAGAACGAGGAGCTCAGCCTCCCTGCCTATTTATTCCCTGACCTCAGCCCATCTGCTGGTACTGCCAACAGAAACGTCAATTAGTGCTGGGCTTTTATGATAAAGGGACTAGATGGAGACCACAGACTCATTTTGCAAGGACTTGCCTGTAACCTGAGATATACATACAAGCCCCACGAAGTCCTTTATAAAACAAGATCACACAGAAGTGATGGTTGCTAGGCTCATAGTGGCACCAATATTTGCCCACATAGTTCAAAGTCATTCACAGACTCAGACTCTAAGGCCAGGAAGGGACCATTATGATCACCTTGTCTGACCTCCTGCACATCACGGGCCACAGAACTTCACCCACCCACTCCTGTAATAGAGCCATAACCTCTGGCTGAGTTACTGAAGTCCCCAAATCATGATTTAAAGACTTCAAGTTACAGAGAATCCACCATTTACACTAGTTTAAATCTGCAAGTGACCCATGCCCCATGCTGCAGAGGAAAGCGAAAAACCCGAGTCTCTGCCAATCTGACCCGGAGGGAAATTTCCTTCCTGATCCCAAAAATAGCGATCAGTTAGACCATGAGCATGTGGACAAGACCCACCAGCCAGACATCTGAGAAAGAATTCTCTGTAGTAACTCAGAGCCCACCCCTTATAGTGTCCCATCACTGGCAACTGGAGATACTTTCTACAAGCAGTTGCAGATTGGCTACATGCCATTGTAGGCAGTCCCATAAGACCATCCCCTCCATAAACTTTTCAAGCTCAGTTTTGAAGAAAATTAGGTTTTTTGCCCCCACAGCTCTCCTTGGAAAGCTGTTCCAGAACTTCACTCCTCTGATGGTTGGAAACCTTCATCCATTTTCAAGCCTAAACTTGTTGATGGCCAATATATATTCATTTGTTCTTGTGTCCACACTGGCACTTAACTTATATAACTACTTTCCCTCCCTGGTATTTATCCCTCTGATGTATTTATAGATAACAATCATATCTCCCTTCTTTGGTTAGGCTAAACAAGACGAGCTCTTTGAGTCTCCTCTCATAAGGTAGGTTTTCCATTCCTCACATCATCCTAGTAGCCCTTCTCTGCACCTGTTCCAGTTTGAATTCATCTTTCAAAAGCATGGGAGACCAGAACTGCACACAGTATTCCAGATGAGGTCTCAGCAGTGCCTTGTATAATGGTACAAACACTTCCCTGCCTCTACTGGAAATACCTCGCCTAATGCATCCTAGAACTGCATTAGCCTTTTTTCACAGCTGCATCACATTGGCAGCTCACAGTCATCCTGTGATCAACCCAGACTCCCAGGTCTTTCTCCTCCTCTGTCACTTCCAACAGATAAGTCCCTCAGTTTATAGCAAAAATTCTTGTTAGTCCCTAAGTGCATGACCTGGCACTTTGCACTATTAAATTTCACCCCATTTCTATTATTCCAGTTTTCAAAGTCACCCAGATCTTCTTGTATGATACTTCAGTCCTCCTCTGCATTAGCAATACCTCCCAACTTTGTGTTATCCACAAATTTTATTAACATACTCCCACTTTTTGTGCCCAGGTCATTAATAAAAAGGTTAAAGAAGATTGGCCCCAGGACGGATCCCAGAGGAACTCCACTAGCAACCTCCCTCCAGCCTGACAGTTCACCTTTCAATATGACTTGTTGTCTCCCCTTTAAGCAATTCCTTATCCGCCTTTCAATTCTCTCATTAATCCCCATTTTCCCCAATTTAACTAAGAATTTCCCATGTGGAACTGTATCAAATGCCTTACAGAAATCTAGATAGATTAGATCTACTGCATTTCCTTTCTCTAAAAAATCAATTATCTTCTCAAAGAGGGAGATTGGTTTGGTCTGGCATGATCTATCTACCTTTTGTAAAACCATGTTATATTTTATCCCAATTACCAATTAACCTCTATGTCCTTAATTACTCTCTCATTCAAACTTTGTTCTAAGACCTTGCATACAATTGAGATTAAACTAACAGGCCTATAGTTTCCTGAATCACTTTTTTCCCCTTTCTTAAAAATAGATACTATATTAGCAATTCTCCGGTCATAAGGTACGACCCCCGAGTTTACAGATTCATTAAAGTCATTACTATTGGGAATGCAATTTCATGTGCCAGTTCCTTTAATATTCTTGGATGGAGATTATCCAGGGCCCCCAATTTAGTCCCATTAAACTGTCTGAGTTCGACTTCCACCTTTAATATGATCATTTCTACTTCCATATCCTCATTCCCATTAGCAATCTTGCCACTACTCCTAACTCTTCATTACCTTTATTAAAAAATGAGGCAACGTATTTGTTTATGTGTTGGGCCATGCCTAGATTATCTTTAATCTCCACCCCATCCTCAGTGTTTAGCAGTCCCACTTCTTTCCTTGTTTTCTTTTTATTTATATGACTATAGAATCTTTTAATATTGGTTTTAGTTTCCTTTGCAAGGTCCAGCTCTGTTTGGCTTTTAGCAATTCTCATTTTATCATCTCTACACTTTCTGACCTCCAAGAGGTAGCTGTCCTCACTGATCCATCCCATCTTCCATTCCCAGGAAATGAACTGTGATGTCACAAGTGGAAAATGTTGGGAGACCAACAGTGGGGCAGGTGGGGTGCTGTGACAGACCTCATTATCCACCTTCACCTAGCTCACCAGAAACTAATGGAGCATCTGGAAGCTACCAAGGAAATGTATAAATGCCAGGCTGAGTAAAACTGCCAAGTTGCACTGACTCTAAGAGTGGAAAGTCTGCCTGTTTACAAAACATCTCAGATTCTCTCACCAATCTGCCAAATTAGGTCACCAATACTTGGGGCCATTTGCCATTGCTGAGCAAATCAATACAGAAACATTCCAATTCCAGCTGTTGAATCCCTGAAAGTCCACGTAGTTTTTCACGTCTCTCCATAATCCCTATGCAGATTTACACTGGTACTGTAAAATAAACCAGTTACTTGGGGGTCGCTTCACTGCCGCCTCCTATGGAAAAATATGAAGTCTGAGGAATCCTCGATTTTAAGTGAATCCAAGATCCACTTTATTACCTGGTGGACTGGGAGGGTTATGGCCTGGAAGAACAGTCTTGGGAACCAGAAGGGAACATCTATGCTCTGGAGCGCCTATATACTTTTCACCAGAACCCAGAAAAACCAAGGTCTAAGATCCCTAGAAGGTGCCTTTGGGGGTGCAGGGGTACTGTCAGGAAGCCAACTGCAGCAAAGTCACTCTCCTAGCAACACACTGGGCACAGCAAAGCCTACATTTTGGCCCTAAATTAGTGACAGGGACCAAAATGTTCAAACCCGGGTATCTATTGATAGTCACTTGAATCCATATTTAGGTACCTAAATGGGTGGTCTGATTCAGCAGTGCTTGGACCCACAAACCTGACTGAAGTGACTGGGTGCCCAGCATTTGTGACACTTATTTAGGTGCCTATAAACATGGATATAGGTGCCTAGATTTAGGCACCCAATTTGAATATTTTGTCTTCAGTCCCTTTATTCAAGAAGCAACTCTGGACCAGGCTGAAACAGGGTAATGTTCCAATGGCAAACATGTTTATTCCTCGGACATCCTTGGGCCTAAGAGTTAAGGCTTTGGAATGCTGCTGGTTTTCTTAAGAAAATGTGCCAATAAACAGAGGACAGACTTTGTTTTTATACTGAATTCAAGAATGTGAAGTGCATTTGTATGGTACTGGCATGGACTCCTAACAATTCTATGGCATGCTGGGAAAGAAATTGTGTCTCAACACCACTAAAGAGGGGCTAACAGGACTAGAGTATATAAAACCCAAATCATGCACCATTTAAACTGAGTTACAGGGCAAACCAATGCCAGGGAAGGTTAATCACACCTGTGAGAAACGGTCAGCACATAGGGCAGATCTACACTACTGCTTAAGTTGATCTAATTTACGTCGTTCAGGGGTGTGAAAAAGACCCCCCTGAGTGATGCAAGTTACAGCAACCTAAGTGCTGTCCACACTGGCGCTATGTTGGCGAGAGAGCATCTCCCACCGACCTAGCTTCTGCCTCTCGCAGAGGTGGGGGTAATTATGCTAATGGGAGAGCGCTGTCCTGTCAGCATACAGT
The DNA here is from genome assembly GCF_026122565.2 of Emydura macquarii macquarii. NCBI lineage: Eukaryota > Metazoa > Chordata > Testudines > Chelidae > Emydura > Emydura macquarii. The sequence goes on along the minus strand of NW_027132509.1, from coordinate 3,951,344 downwards.
GTCTTCACCAGATGTGCTACAGCAGCACAGCTGCACTGATGTAGTGCTTCTAGTGTAGACCTGCCCTTAGTATTTACATCTTGGGAAAAATAGCATTTTAGGGGCTATGTAAAGAATCAGTGACAGTTGATGCCCCAAAGAAGTGATCAAGATACTATTATCCTTCTCTCTGCTCCACTCATCTGCTCCCTCGATTCCCTGACCCTGCACAAAACTTTTCTACACATTCTCCTTCCCTCCTCTCTTACAGATTCACCCCTACCAGCTTTCTTCAGCCATCTACAAAGAACCATTTCCAGACCCATCGGCCTCCTGGCCTGTTTCTTCCTACTGTGCTAAATAATGGGAGAGCGCAGTTATATGTAGTGCAGTCAAGCTTGAACTCTCTCAATTATTTTCCTGCATGCCTGACGGTCTGAAGGTAACAGCTGGAAGGTCCCACGCTCAGCTTTTGTAGGGAGAAAAACTGGCTGCTACACAGTCCCCTCCATGCTTGCTTGCTGTTACCATGTGAAAGAAGGCCTCAGGAGAGCTACATTAATTTTGGCCAGATGCCACTCACTAACACTGCTCCTCCCCAATTCTGCTACAGCATCAGCCCCAGTTCGATCCTACAGTACCTGAAAGGTCCAAAACTCTGTTCTTACACCAGTGTAAATCTGAACTAGTTCCTGGAGTTTGAAGGATTTACACCAGTGTCACTGAGTGCAGAATATTTGGGCAAGTCTTTTTTAAATGGGGATATTTAGTAGCCCCACTAATTCCTAATTACCAGACACGTCTATAAAGGCAACAACAAATGGCAATTTCAATATGTGGATTCTACATTCATTTCAGAAAATTCAACAGAGGTACAAAGACGTGGCTTGTGTCCTTGAATACATGGAGAGCACAAAGAGAAAGTTTAGAAAAAGTCTTCCTAATAAAAGGCTAGGTCCTAGACAGCTATGGCAAATCATCACAGAAAGGAGCCTTGGAATTAGTCAAACAGAAAAAGTTAACAAAAAGCTAGCAATATCCATCTTTCTCATTTCAGAGTTTGCAACATAGCTTAAAGCAATATTAGGGTGTGACGCTGGCAGACCAGGTGCCAACTCATGCCAAGTCCCCTAAGGCGTCAAGTGAACCTCGACAAATGCATAGCTGGAAACCGGTTCAGCTCACCTGTGTTCTAATATTGTTAAAATATGTATTAGGTTTATGAAAATGTGTTTAGTGTTTATACTTTATGAAATGCTTGTAAGTTGTTACATGAATTAATCTCCCTTATATCATCTGTAGCTTATGTTATAAAGTAATAATTAAGTGTTTGCATTGAAACTATAAAAACGCCACCAGTCAGGAGAGAAGCATTACCACGTGTGAAATACTAGTTTACCACAAGAGGTGTTATCTCCTGCACAAAAAGGAAGGCCGACAGACACCAAACAAACCATGTGGAACATCAGAGGAGAAAAGACTTGGCTGATTGCTCCCTCCACACCCATGAAGAGGAGACATGCATAGGAACTCATCATCAGCTTGAACACTGGTGGAAGGGAATAAAAATCCTTGACAAGAAGAAACTGTACCTCTACGCTGCTTGGACTTTGGGAGGGCAAGATTTCTAAGCATAAGCAAGGGATCCCCAGCTGCTTAGCTTGGGTTAGCCATAGAGAACATATATAGCTTACACATTACAGCAGCTTCTATTACCTTTTGGAACCTAAGTAATTCGTTGGTGTGTGTGTGTGTGTATGTTTACCTGCTTTAACCCTGTAAAGAACTTGTTTCTTCTTTTAGTTAATAAATAATCAATTTATTATTGGATTGGCTACAAGTATTGTCTTTGGTGTAAGATCTGAAGTGCAATTGACCTGGGGTAAGGGACTGGTCCTTTGGAACTTGGAAAACCTGAATGTTGTTGTGATTTTTGGTGTAAGGGACCGTGTATCTCAAAGGCAAGCATGCCCAGGTGACAAAATAGACCAGAGTACCCAAGGGGACTGTCTGTGACCACGTTAAGGTTGTTGCAGAGCCTAAGGGGTTCACACTTGACACTTGGTTGGTGAAATCTAAGTGTAGTAGTCACAACCAGCTTGGGTTTTGTGCCCTGCTTCTTAACAGTCTGCCCTGAGGTTGGTACTCACGTCCTTGAGCCACTCCAGACAGTTTGGCATAGGAAAATTCACCTTTCTAACATCCGATATAGAAAATTTTATCATAAAAAATGCTAATAGTTTTTGTTCCATCTGGTTTTCTAGCAATGGTAAAACATTAACCAGATGTCACCAAAATTGTGACACCTATGTTCAAGAGACTTGGTGCCACACAATAAGCATCTAGTGACAGCCATAGAGCATGTCTTTGATCTTTAGGTCAAACACAGACCCGGTTAAAGTTAATGTGTGTACTAACCACTTTCATTCAGGCTAAATGAAAAGAGCAACCAAATGTCCCTTTGTGCAATGACAGCTGAAACAACAGGGAGCCACTGCCCAAGGCAATGAGTCTCATTGCAAGGCTAATCAAAAGCGAAACCTTGTGGGCCAGGGGAACTGATTCTTTGGAACCAATTGCAAACACAGGGACTAGGGGATTAATAGAATGACAAAAGATTAGGTTTGGAAGGGACTTCAGGAGGTCATCTAGTCCAACCCCCTACTTAAAGGAGGACCAATCCCAACTAAACCATTCCAGCCAGGGTTTTGTCAAGCCGCACCTTAAAAACCTCTAAGGATGGAGATACCACCCCTCCTTAGGTAACCTATTCCAGTGCTTCACCACCCTCCTAGTGAAAAAGGTTTTCATAATATCCAACCTAGACCTCCCCCACTGTAACTTGAGACCATTGCTCCTATTTCTGTCATCTACTACCACTGTGAACAGCCTAACTCCATCCTCCCTGGAACCCCCTTTCAGGTAGTTAAAGCTGCTATCAAATCCCCCCTCATTCTTCTCTTCTGCAGACTAAACAAGCCTGATTCCTTCAGCCTCACCTTATAAGTCATGTGCTCCAGCCCCCTAATCATTTGTGGTGCCCTCCGCTGGACTCTTTCCAATTTGTCCACATCCTTTCTGTAGTAGGGGACCCAAAACTGGACACAATATCCAAATTGGCCTCACCAGTGCCGAATAGAGGGGAATAATCACGTCCCTCAATCTGCTGGCAATGCTCCTACTAATACAGCCCAATATGCTATTAGCCTTCTCGGCAATGAGGCCACACTGTTGACTCATATCCAGCTTCTTATCCAATGTAACCCCCAGGTCCTTTTCTGCAGAACTGCTGCATAGCCAGTCAGTCCCCAGTCTGTAGCAGTGCATGGGATTCTTCAGTCCTATGTGCAGGACTCTGAATTTGTCCTTGTTGAACCTCATCAGATTTCTTTTGGCCCAATATTCTAATTTGTATAGGTCACTCTGTATCCTATCCTTACTCTCCAGATATCTACCACTCCCCGCAGCTTAGTGTCATCTGCAAACTTGCTGAGGGTGCAATCCACCCCATCCTCCAGATCATTAATGAAGATGTTGAACAAAACCGGCTGCAGCACCGACCCCTGAGTCACTCCGCTTGTTACTGGTTGCCAACTAGACATTGAGTCGTTGATCACTACCTGTTGAGCCCAATGATCTAGCCAGCTTTCTATCCATCTTATAGTCCATTCATCCAACCCATACTTCCTTAACTTGCTGATAAGAATACTGTGGGAGACCATACCAAAAGCTTTGCTAAAGTCAAGGTATATCACATCCACTGCTTTCCCCACATTCAGAGTCAGTCATCTCATCATAGAAGGCAATCAGGTTGGTCAGACATGACTTGCCCTTGGTGAATCCATGCTGACCGTTCCTGATAACCTTCCTCTCTTCCTAGTGCCTCAAAATGGATTCTTTGAGGACCTGCTCCATGATTTTTCTGAGGACAGAGGTGAAGCTGACCAGTCTATAGTTCCCCAGATCCTCCTCCTTCCCTTTTTTGAAGATGGGCACTATATTTGCCTTTTTCCAATCATCCAGGACCTCCCCCAATCACCATGAGTTTTCAAAGATAATGGCCAATGGCTCCGCCATCAGCCAACTCCTTCAGCACCCTCAGATTCATTGCATCCAGCCCCATTCTTTCAGCACTGAGAGCTGCTCACCTCCTCCCCATTCTTTGCTGCCCAGTGCAGTAGTCTGGGAGCTGACCTTGTCTGTGAAGACAGAGGGAAAAAAAGCATTGAATACTTCAGCTTTTTGCACATCATCTGTCATTAAGTTGCCTCCCCTGTTCTGTAAACGGCTCACACTTTCCCTGACCTTCTTCTTGTTACTAACATACCTGTAGAAACCCTTCTTGTTACCCTTCATGTCCCTTGCTAGCTGCAACTCCAACTGTGCTTTGGCCTTCCTGATTTCATTCCTGCATGCTCGAGCAGTATTTTTATAATCCTCCCTAGTCATCTGACCAAGCTTTCACTTCTTGATTGGTTGCAGCTGTGTTTGTCTGTGTGTGAGAAAGGCAGAAAGTTATCAGAAAGCGAGAGACACAGTAGTGAGTATGGCCCTGAAAGAAAGCTGAAAGAAAACTTTTTGCGGGCACAGTAATCTCTAAAAAGGCAGACTTGGATTTCTGAACAAGGAAATTGACTCCTTTTTGTTCCTACTGTGTTCAGGGAAACAGGACTTTGTAAATAAACAGGACTGCAATAAAGAAATACCTGACTTGTATCATCTTTCTCCTCATAACAGCAACAACCAACAAGGCCCCAAATACTGGCTAACCACTCAGGTCAGAAAGGGGCAGCAATGCTGTTTTAGATTATGCTCTCCACAGTGGAAGAGGTGGACCAGCCACTAGGATTGAACATAATGAAAGAAATATAATGAAACCTTATGAAACATATGAAACCATAATAAAAGAATTCCCATATCTTTGCAGAAATGCTGCACAAAAGATCAAGTGGTCTGCAGATTATAGTTCATTAGGATAACAAATGGAATTAGATGAAACTAGATGAAACACCAAGTTATAAATTCAGATCTTTGAGTGATAACACAGAGTGGGAGCTCAAGTAATGTAAGGCTTGAAATGACATCAGAACACTAACACTGACCCATAGCTAACTCATCTATCTGTATCCAGGACTCTGTAATAGCGATGAAAACATTACAAGTTCTGCCATGTTTTGTGAAATAGAATATTTTGTTTGAATTCCTTGTTGTGTGAAAATTATGGCACCCTGATACAAGCAGGAGCAACCCCAAATGAAGTCAGTGTAGCGGCACCTGTTATGTCAGTGGTGAATTTGATCTGATTATGCTGCAATAAAAAGAGAGTAAAGTGTCTCTTGCACCATGGACCAGCGCATTTGGTTATTAATCAAAGATTGGTGGCTCTAAAGCACTTGGGAATATAACCATTTCCAATATACATCCAAACTACAGGATTGGAAAGGGTCCATCCACATGGTAAAATTGCAGGATTGGGACCTTTGATTGTGAACTCTTCATGTATAGTTGTACAGTACTATGGGGCACTAATCCTGTTTAGAGCATCTATACATGACTAACACAAACAACAAATACTACCAGCCAATGACATGGGATGGTCATACTAATTGTAGAAATTATCAGTCAAAGATGATATGTGATATAAAGGTATTTATTACATAATTATCCTATGTATCATTCCTTTCGATTAATGTAACATGCACAGTCTGAACATTTGCACTCGTTTAATTCATTAAAAATACAGTATATCAGGATTTTTAACTTAATAGGATTTAACATGCTCAACATATTTTCTCCCAGTCAATTCAAAGAAAAAATATTTAAGTATATAAAAAGGATACAGTTGAGAATGGTCATTGCAATTCACAAGAATAGGAAGTCTGACTGATTAAAATACATTTCTAAAAATGCACTAATTGATCACTGTTTGCCAAGCTCAGTTACTAAGGGCTCTGCTGAATCTAAATTGAATGTGAGATCAATAGCATTAAAAATTATGAAATAACTAGCATACCAATACAGTCTTTGAAACATCCTGTGTCTGGAACTCACTGTAAAGCTAACAAAAATGCATGTAGATGAGGTCTCCTAGGATTTCAGCTCCTGCTGGTGTCTTTTAGATGAGCTAGCAATTAATTATGACTGATAAAACGATAGCTGTACATGTTAAAGGATTTAATGCGAAAGGATATTTTAGGGAGGAAATAAAGTAAATCTACAGAGTGGTAAAACACCATGGGCCTGATCATCCCCTCCTACAGGGAACACCTCAAGATAGGAATTTACCAATTCACTGTGCAGAATCCTAGAAAGAAGCTGCAGAAAAGACTCAGATGTTTGTCAGCTAAGCCCAAATTAAGCCAGACTAGATGAAATGGTGGTAAAATGCTTGAGTCTTGCCTTCCCTAGATCTTCCACTATTGCTTCTACTGGTGGAGCTGCAGTGGTAGTGAATTACTTAGTACAACGAAGGACTCACATTCTGTATCATTTGTAAAGCGATTGATTTCAGTGACAGATCAGAGCATGCCGGTAGGGCAGGATGACAGGGTAGAATCCACCATGCATATCTAAGGGGAGAATTTTATACTGAAGTTGAAACATCATCCACAATTCTCTCAGTCTAGCGTAACCAATCTGTTGCCACCTAGCATTTAATAGGCCAAATCAATATATAGGCCAAAAAAACCAAAAACCCCAACACCCCACATACAACAAATCTCAGGTGGAAGTTTACTTACATAAAGGCTGAGTAAAAACTCAGGATTTGAGTCAGTGGAAGTTTTACCTGAGCAAAATATAAGCAGGGACTTGGGAATTTGGCACCCAGATTCTCCCGATACTACACAGCATGGCCACTTACAAGTTCACAGCCCCAGTGGGGATACAGCTTAAATCCTCCTGCTTCAAAAGCACAGGCCCCCAACCAAGTGAGCTAAAGGAGAATATGGATCCAGTGGATAGTGGTATACCTACTACCCATCACATTACAGTACCCTGGTATTTGCTGGATCTCCAAATAGTAGGTGATCCTACACAGGTCCCAATTCTACACTGAGTTATGGATTGCAAACTTTTGCATCCCACTCCACAGAGGCCAGCTGGAATTCACCCACACTGCTCATTAAAGTTTTGTTCATATACACATCGCACACAGTAAGTGCTGCAACACTTAGAGTAAGCCAGGTGTATAGTGTCCGTCGTATTTCTTTATTGCCATGTTTTTTGTGGGTTAAGGCAGATGATTAATGTCATTTGAACATTCTTTGTAAAAGGATTAATTAGGGTACAGACAGATTCGTTTTCACACTGCTGAATCTGTGTTAGAAGCAAAGACATTACCATATACTGCTTGAGAGTAATCTGTGTATTAACTAGGAAACAGAGGGCTACTGCTCATCCATCATTTGTCCACTGCTGTATACTGATAAATGGGTTTAACACTGAGATCTGAGTTACACATGCACTCACTAAATACTGCTTCTTTCCAACTATAAAAATACATCTAAAATATACCCCCAAATAGCACACTTCTGAAAAAAATGATGGGAAAATTGTATTGAATTTCAAGTTGCAAATAAGAACCATCTAAAATTCCACAGTTTTATGAACAACAGTAACAAAAATTCTACTCTCTGGAATCCATTTTTATGTTACAGTAGAGGTTGTTTCACATCCTCCGACACAGCACTCAACACATCCTCTGACAAGGATCAATCCTGTAGGTCCATCTCACACACACACACACACACACACACATCCCTGCCTGACTTCAATGAGAGTTCCATGCATGGAATGCCTGCAGAATCTGTCCCCTAACCCTAAGAATCCCACTGTTTCCCAGTTCTCACACAAAGAGCCAGTTAGATACTGCATTTTGTCTACAATCTTTCTGATGGAACACTAGACAGGGCACACTGTCCAATTTGTCAGTGTTACTGCATAATTGGCTAACTATTATAGGTATCTATTTAGCAAAACAAAGCATCCTGCTACCTGGAGCTAAGTAAATTCTGCACACGTCACAGACTGTTCTTTTTAGCCCAATAAGCAAGCGATCAGAGAATCAGGACCTATAAACTGTTTTTAAAAGTTATTTGTAAAAGAGATTAGATACAAAAGAGAAGGGAGAAGGTCTGAGGGTATGTCTTCACTGATGGCGGTAAATTCGCCGCCGTCAGATCCATCTATCTGGATCGATTGAGTGGTTAGTGAAGACCCGCTCAATCGATCCAGAAGTCGATGCGTTGAAACCAACCCCACAAGCGACGTAGCACTGCATCGACAAGAATGCATTTCTTGTCGGCGCAGCTCAGTGAAAACGTTGCATACAAGAGGAGTTACGAAGTCGATGGGAGTTATGCAAGCTACTCTGTGTAGCTTGCATAACTCCCGTCGACTGCTGCCGAATTTCCAGATAAGTGTAGACCTGGCCTAAGATTCATCACTGTCCATTGCAAAAATTGCTGAATGATCACATAGAATGCACCCAGTTGATCGTAACAATAGTTTCTATTCCATGCTCCAGAACAGTGTTTCTTAACCTGGGGGTTTAGAGGGGTCGCAAGTGCAGATCTGGTATTGGGGGTGGCAAGAAAGGCAATTGCCTGGAGCCACAGGGGCGCCATGAAACTAAGTTACATGCCTCAGCCCCGTGGGGGTGGGACTCAGGCTTCAGGGGTACAGTAGTTTGGAAAGGTTAAGAACCACTGCTCCAGAAGAAGGTGAACAGCGCCCAAGGTTCCTAGCTTCTATGTTATGTGGATAATTCTTGGTTTTAATTCTTCTGCATTAAACAGCCATCATTTCAATGTACATTGTTTGGTTTTTGTTGTTGTTGTTACTATAGATAATCACCTCACTTGTGCATCAAGCAGGCTAGATACAAGTTAGAGGTTTATCATAACCCCATTCACACAATTCTACTTCTCTTCTAACAACAGCCACTTTGTAAAACAACAAGATCTTGGTGTTACACTTGTATATCCCCTTTGTAATTTCCATCTTATTTGCTCAGTGCACTTGTCAAACTAAACATCCCTTCTAAAAGGGTTAAACTCATGCAAGGGGAGGGAAATAACCACTGTTTTTGCTTGCTTTAGACAATGTAATCAAAGTCAGAGAGAAAGGAAAAGTGATCTTTGATTCTAGGATTATTTGTATTGGTGATTCTAAATGAGAGAAGCATACAATGTGAAGAGGATACAGCTTGATTCTGTAGAAGCAAGTCATCCTCCAAGGCCCGAGTAAAGCAGAAAACTTATTTTCACTACAGCACCAACTGAATATGACATGGAAGTCATAGAATCGGGTTAAGTCCTGCGTGTAACACCAGTGAAGTATCCTTACCATCTCTCACGGAAGTTTTCTGAAAATAGCCTTTCAAAGCCAACAATGAGGGAGGATGGACATACTGTAAAAGTAACAAAGTTCTTCCAAGTATTTTTTGGAAGTATTTAGATGATGTGCTACAACACTTCAAATTAATGCCATGAAAATCAGGCTAGATTAGGTCAAGGTGTGTTTATGTGTTTAGCTGCTGAGATACTGGTACAGATGTCAGAGATAAGGCAGGATGGAGGTACCCTGCCCACCCAACTCCTCAACATAATCTCATTCCCCAGGCTTATGAAAAGGAAAATTGGAACTCTGAGGTTTGGAAAGAGAGATCACACCAGTTATATACTTGATACAATGATCACCACTTTACAACCATGAAGTCAGATCCTGAGCTTACTGAAATCAATGACAACTCTCCATTGTCTTCAGCAGGTGCAGGATTGGGTCCACAGTGAGAATACCTCCCTCCTTTGTATCACAGCTCATTGGCCTCTTATTGTTTCCCTTTCTGTCATCTCTAAGGGGGGCAAAAAGTCATTCAAATTAAGATACTAAGATATGTAACCTGAGTAGCCTGGATGAGTGTATTCTGGATATATAACCATCATCATAGTCCTAAGGATCAACTTTTGCTTAATGTAAAGAAAGGTAAGATAGGATTATGCACGCAAATCTCTCCCTGATTTGAATAGGAGATTTGCCTGCACATGAAGAATGGAATCAGGCCATCACTGGGTGCATACTTGTGTTTTGTTTGCAAGCAGAGTACTTAGTTACATGACTATGGTCAAATTTAGCTATGTAGCTCTCTCGCAAAGTATGTTTAGGTTTTCTCCCAATCTTTACAGATCTGTTTTGTACTTCTATAGAGGCAGCATCATTAAAACCCTTTCACGTTTTATATATAATGTAACAACATTTAGCACTTGCAGATTGCTCCTGGATGTTCATCACACACCGTACTGTTATGCAGATAAAGAGGCATTAAAGGATTATTTTTGTAGGAAGGTTCATACAGACTTTGGCCCTGATCCTGGAAACACTAATGCATATGCTTAACTTAAGTTTATTCATACAATTATGTTTCTGGGGTAGTTCCTGGGACTAAAGTTAAGCACATGCATAAGTCTTTGTTTTCCTCTCTAAGAATCAATGTGGTTATAGAAGAAACAGTGGACTAGATCTGTTCCTTTCGCTTTGCTCTGGTGCTGCAACCAGGACAGAGGGCTGGCATAAGCACTGTGATTGGCAGTCAGCTACACTTCAGCCATTCTGGACCAGCAAAACAATGCCATGGAGGCTGGGCAGTTACTAATGGCAAATGTTAGAGCAGGTCTGAAGCTTCTCTAACTTGCATCGGAGACCAAACATTGCCAGCTGCTTCCAGGATCATGTGGTGGGTAGAGAAGGGTCAGTAACAGAAATCCCCCTATGTTCCTCCCCCATTCAGCTCTGGCCCACGTGAAGATCTGGTCCTATCACTGACATGATTTAAAACATTTCAGAACTGAACAGGACTCCATCTGTTGGTTTGTTTTCTGTGACACACAAGATACGAAGTTACTCTTCTAGATGTTATTGATGCTGTACATTCAACTGCTGCATGGAGATTGACAGGAATGATCTAAATGACAAATTACTTACTCTTGTTAGCGTTATCCCAGCTCTTGGATTAAGTTAGAAGGTGTTTGTGATACATCTAATAATATTACCATCATAATCAAAGAGGAGGTAGAAATGCCTGAGGGCTGAATTTGGTAGAATTTATTGGAAGGGCAATGGTTTACAGGTTAGGTTAGCACCTTGTTCCAGTCACCAGCCATAAATGTGTCAAAGTGAAATATGATCTAATTTTTATGCAGTTAATTTATATAGCTGATTTGACAGGACATAACAAACATGCACTACCTCACATTTTTCTGTGACTCATGGTGTATTTACATGAGGGGCTTGATTACAATGGCAAATAGTAATTGGACAATAATATATTTGCTTTGCATAAGGCAGTAAGAATTGTATTTTATTTCTTTCCCTCCATAGAACTGCCCCATAGCAAATAGTGCAATTTTAACCTCAACTCACATGCGCACCTGCCATTAACATTAGTGAAAATTCCACTCTCACACTCCAGTGAGAACACACACCTACATTTGTTTTTAATCAGAGACGATGTTAAGACCTCTTTCTGCAAGGTCCAAATGTGATACTTGGCAGCATATATTTATGAGATTCCACACTGTGGACTGGACTTTGATTCTGTTTTAAGCAACTCTACTAATATAAACTAGCCAGCTGATTATTTACAGTGGAATATAAACACATACAATGTTTGTCTGAATGTATATTATTAATGGTATAATTATGTGAGTTGCCATCAGAATTGAATGAAAGTTCATATTACAGGAGACGGTATAAATTCTCTTGCTCTTTTTTTTTAGGTTTCCTTTTTCTGCAATACCTCAACACCTGCTGTTCCCCATTCACGTAGCTTTGTACCCTGAGTTTCAATTTGAGTTGAGAGCTGTGATGAACTAAAAAATGTAAAGTGAAGCCACTATATTTTGCCTGATTTGGGCTACATAATAAGCAATCATCCAATGTGTGTGTGACATGCCTCTAGGATCCAAAGCCATAATCCACATTCAGTGGAAACTCAAGCCAGGCTTGCCATAAAGTTAAAAATGCAGTGAATGTTTCTGAAAAATAGCCCATATTTCTGGTTTGTTTTCCTCAGTTTGAGGCTTCGCTGAAAATTTCACTCAGCTCCTCATGGCACCACTGCAGTCTAGGACTGTACAAAACCAACTGGTAGTTAAAACTATTCCATTATGCTGCCTCCTTAAGACAGCACAAAAATACAGAAACTTGCCCCCCCTGCAGAAAGTTCCTTTAGGCCCTAAGGCTATATTTACACTGCAAGAAAAAACCCTTGGCACTGAGTCTCAGAGCCTGGGACAATTGACTCAGGCTTGTGGGGCTAAAAGTTTCAGTGTAAACATTCGGGCACAGGCTGGAGGCGGGCTCTGCAAGTCTTCCGCCTCACAGAGTCTCAGAGTCTGGGTTCCAGTGCAAACCCAAACAGCTACATGGCCATTTTTAGCCCCACACCCCGGGTCCAAGTCAGCCAATTGGTCCAGCTGTGGCCATGCCGCAGGTCTTTTACTGCATTGTGAACGTACCCTGAGAGGCTATGGAAGTCAATAGCTTACAAATAGATGCCAGGATTTCTACAAAATATTTTTAGTTAAAAAGTTAATCCACCTCATATGGAAATAGCTTTATTTTTTAGAAAACTAGTGTGACATCCTGCATTCAGACAATTCTCCGCAAAACTCACAGATCTCTGCACTCCTTTTTGGCTATACTATCTCCATTTAAGAGCCTTTTCTTCCTTTCCCTCAAGTTTGGGAGTTTTATATCTTAAGAGGTTCAAAAGAAAAAAAAGTAGTCCATTATAGAATCATGGCTGATCATCATTAAACAGAAGGCCCACGCTGCCCATATGCTACTGCAGGTTGAACTTTCATGTCCGGATCAGAACAATGGACTAACAGTTTATGATGAATAGTAGAAATCATCACACACATACACAAATGGAACAAATATACCTCAAAAAAATTAGAGCGAAATCACAACAACAGGAACAATCATCATCCATCACTGCTCAAGTTTTACACCAGTAGCAAACAACTGGCTTCATAGACTAATGCATCGCTGACTGACACATACCACATGTTCCAGAATATTAGTACCATGGATCGTGTTTGCTATACTGTGGCATACACACTGGTTCACAGATCCCTGTTCCTATTTCATTCATCAGCGAGGTGTGAATAGTGCAGTGATAATGCACCGTCATTTTCCTCCATGATTCAGAGAATTTTCCTACTGAGCACTGCATCTTTTGACACTTCTGCGCACTGATGTGAACATGTGGTTTCTCATAATTCTTATGGTACTTGTCACAAACTGCCAGTCTACATCTGTGGGTGGAGGCCAACATCCTCCAGGGTGTGTCCACTTAATATTCTCAGTTGTGTTGAGGCTTTTCCATTAGTTGATGTCCTAACATGAGTGTGCCTTCACTCCCACACTGCTGTTGCACACCTCAAGATTGTTGTCATTTAGTGCAAGGGCATTTATATTCAAAGGCATGTCTCATATTGACTAGACTTGAAGTGGGAAGATTCAGTTTATAGATGAAACAAGATAAAAATGCCACAGACCATCTGTCAAATACTAATGCACAATTCATACAAATCTCTTTGGTCAGACTGGGAACCTTTAAGGAGGACTGTTTTCACTTGGAAATGGGGATAAACTGACATGTCTTCCATGAAACCAATATCAGGCTTTTATCCTATGTGTAGAACTAAATTCCTCCTTCGTTGACAACAGCTGTAGTATTGTGACCCTAGGCACCCCTATATTCACACCCTACCGCAATAGTACTTCACAAGACATATTTTGTACAAGTATCATATGATCATATTATCATTTTTATTAATAGTACTTCACATTTTTATTAATATCCTCATAAAATGAATGTGTTAATGTTCACAAGACATAAAAAGCTATGTTTGAACCAGACACATCTGGGGAATGAGTAGACAGGTTTTTTCCAGAAAAAAGGAAAGGCAGATGCCTCCATTCAGGTGCAATCACAGACAACTGGCAGTCACAGTTAAGTGGCCGTTCATTTGGGGGGGGGGGGGGGGGGGGGAGTGAGAAGAGGGAGAGGAGGCTGCAGGGACAGATCCATTTGCACTGTAGAAACCACCAGCAGGGAAGAAACCAGCATGGATTCTTCTCCATCAGATTCCATGGCACCTTCCCTCCCAGAAGGAACACTGAGCTTTGAGAAGGCTACATTTCAAAAGTTCACTGGATTATAAAAGAGAGAGGCAAAGAACCCCAAGTGATATTTCCCCGAAGACGACAAATGACCTAAGCACTTTGTACTTTGTGGGTGATCCTGACCAAGGGGTGGTCAGCCATCTTGCTGGGAGGACGTGTGGTCGGAATCTTACCTTGAACAAAGACTGCAGTCTTGTTAAGCCTTAGTCACTAGAAAGCATTTTTCACTTTTGTTTGTTTGTAACCATTTCTGACTTTATGTGAGCTCACCTAAACTCTCTCTTTTTTTGGATTAAATAAACTTGTTTTACTTTTATCTCAAGTCAAACACAGTACTGGGTTGATTTAAAGTGATTATTAACTCCAGGTAAAGCAACAACTTGCCATGCTTTTCTCTCTTCAAAGAAGCAACTGATCTTATTACTCCTCTGGCTGTTCCAGGAGAAGGTTCAACAATTCAGGACAGATGGTTTGGGGGAAATTCAGTGATGGGGGCATGTTGGGGTGGGAATGGGGTGAGGGTCACTTGGCTAATAGTAACCAAGACTGGTGGAGTGTGGCTGTAATGTAACAAGCAGGCTGCTAGAGTCTGAGTTGCTGAACGAGGGCTGCTCAACACACAGTCACTCCGTGAATGCTTATATCCTGATTGGGAGAGTCCAGACAGAGATGACCAGCAGCAGAACATTTGAAGGTACTCAGGATTACAGGACAAGCAGTGACACCACCTCTCACTGGACTGAATTGCACCCCAGAACCCGACAGGTATATCTTACTAGTTTATGAGGGATGATGATGCTGAGCAAAACCAGTATCCTGTCCTGGACCTGAAGTTATATATGTCATCAGAAAAGCAATTCTTAAATCCAACCTCAAAAATGCAAAATCTGGCTTGGAAATTCAATTCACTAATACTAGATATAAAAGTATTTGGAACATCATCAGATCAACCACCTCTGATGCAATCCAAGCTCCCTCTCCTGGCCTTTACGAATAATGCATATCTGAGCAAAACAAAACAGTCCAGTACCTCTTCCAAAAGCAATCAACCAAACACTCATATCTGGACAAACAAGTCAAAATTATTGTATATATTCCGAAGCAGGGGACATTCCAAGACAGAAGTTTCTTTCTAATGTTGAATAAAATGCATAATTATACAATACCTCTTTATTTCCTTTGTCAATCCCTTACAGTCTTGAGCAGGCGACTCTACATCATTAGCGGGTGTAGGAGCCCAGGATGCATCTTCAAGAACAGATGTAACAGGGTTCTCAACTTCTTTGCAGCTAACTGGCTGGGAAGTGCTGTAAAACAATTCAATTATTATAAATAACAACCTCTGCAAAATGTAATCAATGCCAAGAAGTTTTCAACAACATTTGCAAATTTACCCTTGAGACGCTAGCTTACTGTCAGACTCATTTGTTAAGAGTGTCATGTTTTGTGTTCCTACATATAGAGCACAGAATAAATAAATAGCTAACAGCTACAAACTAGCTACTTGGCAGTTCTGCAGTGCACAGTGCTTTTCATGCAAGGATCTCAAAGCACTTGGCAAACCTTAATTAAGCCCCAAGAGGTCAAGAGCTAGCAGTTTGTCTTTTCCAATGCTAAAAAACAATAGTAAAGTTTTCTTACTCGAAACTTTCAATATACCGCAGAACTAAAAGAATTCACACTATAAAAAAATAAGGCTAGAGATCTGTGGCATTATTTTAATACCAGCTATTGCCACCGTACTGCTAAGTCCCACAGAGTTGAGAGTAGATATGAGATTTCAGCTCATGAATTTCAGAATAGGTAAATACATTTTTTAAAAGCCAACAGGGGTGTTTCAAGGGTGACAGTGACAGCAAAAAAGTCATTTTGGAAAAGGAGTGCCCTCTCCTGGCTAGATCAGGGAAGAGACTGGTGATAAATTACAGCTGCCTTTCTGTCATGCTGGGTCTTTTTTTGTTTTTAAATGAAGAGACCAGGATAGTGTACAGTGAAAAGACAAAGGACATGCGAGAACAGCAAAAACCGGCATGACTCCAGAGACAAAACATTACTGTTGTTTTCATTCCATTTTAGAGCAAGCAGAACAGGAATGTGATGTTGCAACAGTGAACACCTTTGAATATAAGAGTTGTGACAATGGGGCCAATCTTTGTCCAGCTGTCTATGTTTTTCAAAATGCTCTTTTTAAAAAAAAAAAAATCTAGAATGGGGAGGAAGGGAGCTTTGTATTTAACTTCATGAAGGAGAGTGCTCAGTGAGGACATTTTCAAATAGCTGGGCCAACATGTTGTGCCTCCAAAAATAGGTTTGCACAGTCAACACATGCATTTGCATCCACAAAGAATGTGCACAGGTGACTGGAATGCTGATACATGGGGGACAGCCTTCCTCCTCAACTAGAGCAATGTCCACCAAACCCCAGGCCCCCTCATCTGGCAACAGATGTCTTAATTTTGCAGTTTACAAAGCTGAGGGAGGGAGGAGCAGTGCATGTGAGAAATCTGCACAGCAGGTTCAGTTAACAAGAGAGAAGACCAGAATTTCACAGACAAATGTGTCTGCAACTTCATAAAAACAAAACCGTTAACCAGATGCAAAAATGAAAAAGTATGCTGTCAGGCTTTACAAAATGAATAGCAGTAAAACTAGCCAGAACAGGGTGCTGTCCCACAAATAAAAATCCTCCTGCCTCTTTGCTCCTACACTTCCTTTCTGCTACATGCAGTACTGTCCTCACCCATCCTGTGTCTCCAGAACAGTGTCACTCCAACAGCTCGCTTCCATCTGTTAATAATTTTAACCATTTAGTAACTACATGCTTTCTGCTTTTGTCTGCACACCATTATTCAAATGACAGAAAAAGTAAACTCCAAAAGATTTTAAAGTAATTATGGTTCCTGTAGGAAAACACCCGGTGTAAGACAACAGATATTTGTACAGCTCAAACCAGACCAGGTTATAGTTAAGTGACGGAAACAAGGTAAAAGGCAACGACACAGATCATTTCACACTATTTACATAAGCAGAGCATGCTTTTGTGGCTTATAGGACTCTCTAGTCTCCTAACATGTGCGTGTATGTATTGAAGTGGGAAAACTAAGTAAATAAGTGGGTTTTGCATTTTATCTGAAGAGTGGTGAGATCGGTTGTCACTTTGATCTCCTCTGGGAGTAAGTTTCACCCATCTTGGGCCAATTCTTGGGAAGACCCTGTCTTCTGCACTCAGGAAGCTCACCCTCCATGGGGCCAGTTTCAGAGTTCTAGAGGAAAACTGTTGTTACAGGAGGTCACGGTTGGAGAAAGGGGTGCCTGACCACAATGAATGGCTTTGAAGATTAGAAGCAACACCAAGAGGAAAGTTAATATTGGTGAACATTTATGACGGTATCCCACCCAGCCCGTCAGATCAGAATGAAAATTTCTTATGGGTTTCCAGCAGTCGCTGTAGATAGGAATTCAGCCATTCCCCTTAAAAGGCCCTTTATTTTCACCTATTGAGGAACACTAGAATTATTCTGACCGGCTTCAGGAACACGTTCTTCCTTTCCTTCTGGTTAGATATGGAAATCCAGGACTTTGAAAACTTACTTCACATCCCCAACTTCAGCTACTGTATAGGTGGGCACAAGAGCTCTTATTCCCTGTGGTATTATTCTCCCCTTTCCTTGCTAAAACTATGAAAATTATTTCTGAAATAAGCCTGGCTTCATTAGCTAATGTTCCCACAGTTCTCTGGCCATACACAAGTTGTAAGTATTATTAAAATTGTCTTCTATGAAACTAGCTAATTCTCTCTTCTTTATGTACTTCTCACAACAACTCACCCTCCCACCCCCGTTCCCCGCCGCCCTAGTGAAACGACCTAACAGAACAGTAAGGCCTCCCAATATTTTCAGACCCATCACGTTTTGAAAGAAACAAGCTATTTCCATTTTCATATACTATATTTTCCCTTGGCTAAAAATTGCCTTTGTCCTTATATAGTAATGTCAAATGTATACAGCAGGCAGTATGACTATACAGGGTTACACCAAAACTAGAGGAAAATGCTAAAAGCAAAAAGTAAACTGCCAAAAATAAGTGACTGTCAAACATCTGTTAGGAGTGTAAACCAAGCATCACAAAAGGAAACAAATGCACAAGGCGGCTAATCAAGACAGGAATACACCAAATGCACATAAGATTTGTGGGGTGGGGTGTTAATAAGTGTACACCCTACAAAATACTGCAAGAACGTTCTGAAATAAAGGCACACCAATGAGCTGCTTACAGTACTACCCAACCCCTCCCTCTCTCACTTTTTGATTCACTACCACCAACATTCCTTCCAGTCTGCACATAAAAGAGAAACATTTTCAATGGAAACAGACTTCGACTACTGTCATTTCTAACGTGTGCTGCAAAATGAAACTAGCCACCAAAATTGATTTTATACGAGGGGTGGTTTACTTTTTATGGGCTATCACATGGGCAATGATTATAAAAACAATTTTAAAACACTACACGTTTAGAGAGCGCTTTGCATTTTTCAAACGTTATATGAAACATGACTACGTTGCCATAATGACCATGTGTGGCTGGTAACTATATTGGGCTCAGTTCATTGGTTGTGTAAATGATGCCAAAACGATTCAGATGCAGGCAAAAGAATCAGTAGCGGCATGGAAGTGGGATGAAGTGCTATTAGCATGGGCACGCAATTCATTGCTTGTGTAACTTGTCTAACCACCCCTAGTTGGGTTTGGGCCAGAGGGAACGTGGTCTGTGCAAAGTGAGACATGTCTGCCATTACTAGCGGTTGCACTCATGCAGCAGTGACGTAAGGGTGACTGAACTCAGGATATATCTACATTGCAGCTGGGAGTGAGCCTGGGTATACTGACTTACGCTACTTCCATTCAAACTACCAAGCGAAAAACAACAGTGTGGACATTGCGGTACAGGTGAGCCACCGGAGCTCAGACCCATGGAGTTGGGCAGTCTTGGACTCGGATGGCTACCACCCGTGTCGCAACCTCCACACTGCTGTATTTAGCAAGCTAACCTGAGTGGAGCTTGTGTGAGTCTGCCTACCCCGGGCTGGATGGCTTGCTCCCAGATGCAGTACAGACATACCTTCAGTGTCAAAAGTAAAGTAGGTTCCCCCAGCCCTCCAGTCAGACCATGATGTAACTCTGACTTTCAGGCAACATCTGTGCCAGCTCCCACCCCCAAATTTGCAGTGCCTACATTAGAACTCAACAGCCATTTCTGAAACGTGATCTAGTATAAAAGAGTTTTATTCTCAAAGCAAATTGGCAGCTAGGCATAACTAAGACACCACCAGACACACCAGCTGTCCCCTGTAGCTCCCAGAGCTTTTAGAACTCCTGACTGCACAGTCATTAACCTACGGAGCCGAGTTTGTCAGAAAACACACGTTTTTAAACTCTCTGGTTTTTTTGTAAAAAAAAATTAATTTTAAACAAAACTTCTTGACCACCTTTATTGCTCGATGCCCCTGTTCCCACACAGCTCACAGTGAGGAATAATCCCCAAGAGACCTTTGCTGTGTGGGTATATTATGCAATTAAGTCACACCCACTTCCCAATATAACAGTGCTGCCCTTAGTATATTTTATGCCACCATGACAGATGAACATCAATCACATTTCATGCCCTGATTTACATGCAGAGTCACAGTTTCCACACGAGGAACTCAATTTGATGCAACATCCCTGACTAACATCCCTATTTTACAGATGAGAAAACTGAGGCTGAGAGATTAATTGTTCTTTCCTGAGACCTCACAGACTGGATCAGAGCAACTAATTTCCTATCTCCCATAACTGAGCTCCACTATATCACTTGCCTTTTACTATTTTTAAATGCTACTGTGGATTTTTTATCCATTCTACTCCTCCAGTTGCTTGAGCAACTGGGCTGGATGCTGGGAAACACCAAGGGAGAAGGAATTTTCCTCCCCAAGCTGTGAAGCAACAGTGGTACAGGTCTGCAGCTGCTACTCCAGTTTAATGGCTAGGGCAGAAGTTCCTTTTAGTAAGTAGAAAAGACTAGAGGATCTTTATACCATCAAATCCCCTAGCCTGCCTCTCTGGGCTCTATATCAGACAATGGACATCCCTGTCCTCCCCAGCCCTCTCCCCGGCCTCTCCAAATTCTTTCCTTCCCTATGCACAGTGACACTGCTGCTATGAAGCCCTCTGCACCTTCAGCAGCTGGGGAAAGGTTTGCCCCTGGATTAGTATATACAGCCAAAATATTTTCTAACCCACATGTGTACGTGGATTTGGGGCGGGTGGGGGGCCGGTTGTTTGTTTTATGTCTGAAATGAAAATGGCTTGGCAGAACAGCTGGTGAACACATTACTTATTAAGACACTATTCTATGAATCTGGTAAATAAAACCCACTTACATGGACCAGACCATGTGGTGCTCTCTCTGATCAATATGTTATCACTGGAGGAGGGTAGGGGAGAAAGCTGCCCTCAAGGAACAAAACAAAGATAAAATTTCTTGACTGGACAGATGGAGGGACAGTATCTGATCTTTTATTACACACTGCCATCTGGAAGACATTTAGCACAAACTGATCCCTACCTTATATGCTTCATTATTTTTCCTGTCACAGTGCACTCTATCTGAATTACAGGACATCCCTTATGCGTAAACATTCACATGGAAGCAAAAGCAACTATATATAAGGAATTAAATATGGTCCAAAAAAAAAAGCCTTGTAATTTGATTTTATTGCCGCCAAAGTGGAATAGAATTGAGCCATCTGTCTTGCAATGTACTAAGTTTTGAACAGAATAACCTGGGATAGGAGGCATTCATACAGAAACAGTACATGTGTGTGCACTGAAAAAATGTTTTGCAAAGTAATATCAAAAGGCAACTGTGGCATAATTCTATAGAGAATGCAGTGAAAACCGCAGCAGTAATGGGGCTATGTTAGGCTAAATAAGCGAGCACAAATTATGCAGAACAGAGGGGGTGCAAAGTTGAGACAGCAGTAAAAGATAAATGTAATATAAACATTTCCCTCCATTGTTTTAAAACATCCTCCTTGGACAAGCGAGAGTATTTAATAGTATTATTTCTGTTTTATACCAGTGTTACGCCTGTTAGGAGCTTTGCCTTGCTTTTGTTTGGTTGGAGTGGGAGCTTAAGAAGCGGGTTCTAGCCATGCTGAGCCTGAGTACTCTTCTTCCAGGAGATATACCAGTGACATTCACAGAAATTATAGCACATCTACTCCATGACACTGCCAAGTACCCAAGCAAGAGAATACATTGTTAGCAAATAGCAGGGAATAAAAATTGCCCAGAATAACAGGCAAACAGGTACAAAGAAGATAAATTGGCTTTGATGTCTAAACTCATCATTGTTCTTATTTTCTCTTCTTACCAATCAATTAATGTCAACAAGAACCAACCTGTGCAGTGATTTTTAAAAATTAAGAACATTGAGTTCATTAAAGTTCTCTGGCTACAGGTTCACTCTAATTGCTCAGTGTATTACTCACCTGACTTTTAGTGCACTTTGACAAACAGATTGAAGGGATTTCTAGTCTCATGCTAAATACCTCTATCCCGAATTGCAATTTTGTTACCTCCTGCAACAATGTGAGGTGAATCACTGCTGATATCCTTGCACCTTCCACAGTGACAGTATACAGAGGTGAAATCTAGCCTAATCTAAACTGATTCCTACTAACTGTACACCTCAGTAGAAAATTTGCACAGCTAGCCAGCATGGACAAATAATTATAGTATCTAAACAATAATACTCTTATCACATTAAACAAGAAAAACTCTGTGGCAATAACTTCTGGGAAGAAATGAACAAATCAATCTCACACCAAAAAAGGTCCCCCACTCCATGTCAAAATCTTATTAAACCATTTCTTCCTTCTATTTGATATAGTTAACCTTAAGCCTTAGCATCCATGGGAGGAAGACATGCATACATCTAACTTGTGGGAGTGCATGAGGTTTTCAGGAAGCTAATAATGAAGATACCACAGGAGACTGCTCTTCCTGAACACTTTCTGAAATAACAGCGGTTGGCACTGTAGATTGGCTGGCACTGTAGTCTGATTATTTCTGTAAGAGCACAAACTAAACATCCACCCAAAGACAGCACAGTCCTTCGCGTAATTTAGATTGTGTTCAAAAGACCATTTGTAGATGCTGCTGAAACTGCTGATGTAACCCTTTCTCATTCCTCTGGTGTCAGAAAGAATCTCATAGCTCCAACTCATTAACAGTTCATTCTCTTTCTAACATGCTCATCTTTATGGTAGAGATTCAGAATCATAATGATGAGGAAGCTTATATCAGTGTAACCAAGTATATTTATAAGAAGCCATCAATGAAATCTGCATATTAATTAAAACCTTACAGTGGCAATTGGAAGAAATCACTAACTTCTCATCCTAATCTCCCCCAGAACATCTGCTAAGTACCCCCAAGTTGTTAGGGTGAGTTATATTTGTCCTGCCTCTTTTCTACCTCTGTTCTCCCTATTGTGAATTAAAGCAGTATAGGATCTGAAATAGAAGGAAAAAAGGACTAAAGTTAAATTTTCAAAGTGTGTAAGTGATTTAGGAGCCTAAGCCCTGGCCTACACTAAAGACAAGGCATTTTATGTCATGGTCAACAAGGCATTGCTTACATTGACTGATGCTGACTTCCAAAAGCTGTCCCACAATGCCCCACACTGACAGTTCAATCAGTGCAAGCGCTCCTAGTGAAGACGTGCACCACCGACACAAGAAGCAAAGAGAAGACATGCACAAGTGCTGTAATTACTGCAGCGGCTGTATTCTGACATCAGTTAAATTGACTTAATTTTGTAGTGTAGACATGCCCTTAGTCCCATTTTCAAAATGATTAGGCAGCTAGGAGCCCAAAACTCATTGGATTTAGGTTCCTTAGGGCCAAAGTCACTTTTGAAAATGACTTTGATGTTTAAGAAAATTTAACCTTAAAACTACATCTACTGTTCGAAGTTTAAAACATGAACTCCTATGCCTCAGCCTTTCCTTTCTTGAAAGTCCAACTGCAAACAATATATATAGGTAAGAGCAACAGCAATCTGCTCACTTTACTGAAAAAGCAGCACATAATAAAAAATATCCACTCCAGATAACTAACTTGGTTAATATCAACATCATTCCAGCAAAGAATCTGGCATATTTAAATATTAGGAGAAAATGGCAAACTCACCATGCACTGACAAAAAGGTTAAGTTAATAAAGGTATAAACTGCATCAGTGCCCCCCAGCCTGTGCCCCATGGGGATTCATTCCCACAAGGGAAGGGATATGCCACCTTTCCTTGCAGATTCTGTTTGATAGGACAGCTTTAAATTCTGGCATAGATTCTACAGGCGCGTCAGTGACAAGCTACCAAGAAGAGGCACTGAATCAGCATATCATTTGGCTGCACTAGACACATTCCCATCCCAAAACTTATGCCATTCATTTCTTAGCTAGTACTCTCCACGACACAAGGAAGTTTGAAGTTGCTTTCCATCACCACAACTGTAATGGGTTCCTCACTATACCTTGCTGCAGTCAGCTCCACAGCTCCCAGAGCAACATTTCCACAAGGCAGAGAATCAGCTAACAGTTGTTTGGAAGAAGCAGGGGAAGAAGCCAACTGTATGACATCACCTGGCACAGGAGAACTGTATTAAAAAAAGAGAGAGATGGAAAAATGGCATACTTAGAGGTCTTTGTAGAATTACAATTGCTTTTAATCCCTACATCTGGAGACGTTGTTTAGTATGGGTAGTCTATAGCAACCGTATGTATATTTTTCCATGTGTATTAGCTAATGCAAGGAAAGCGCTTCTTTAGAATCACCTATGTGCTTGGCCCAATCCTGTAGCCTGTGTGTGTGTGCATGCATCTCTGAAATCAACAGGACTTTGCCCTACATTAAGACTGCTTTACTATATAATAGTGAGACAATGCCAGCTTTGTTTACAATGTTAAGAATGAATGGGAAAATAAACGAGTGTTTGAACAATAGAAAGGACAAGATTTTCTTACATTGAAATTCATAAGAACATATTTCGAACGAGCGAGGCAGAGCTGCACAAGCAAAGGTGAGAAGAGGCTGGGTTGTAATGGGAATTGCGTCAGCCAGAATTCCTCCAGGAGCTCCCAGGAAATTCACACTGTAGCAACAGCTCTGGCCATTAATTATTTGCAAAGGCTGCAAAGCGCACTCTCGCCCCACATTGCTACCAATTCCATTAGCTGCTGGAGGAAAAGCAGCTCTGGTCACTCCACACTCTTTTTCTGATCGCCTCCATCAACCAAAAAGACTGTGCCTCTCCGCCACAAAAGGGAAGAGAACATGGGAGGGCTCCTTCTGCCCTCATCCCACACCCTCTTGCGAATCATATAAATGTAAGTCTGGAAGGTAAGGCTCTAGAGGTCATCTTGTCCACCCTGCAAACCCCCCCATTCTAAGACAAGACCAAGTATACCTACATACACCAAGTATATCCACGCACAGTTGGACAATCCGAGTCTAAAATCTTGCTGACACTTTCTAGTGTGTAAGTGCTGAGTAGATGGATGAAAGTAATGCTATGTACCAAATATATTATCAAATCCATAAAGAAAGAGTCTTCTTTGAAGAAGTTATTTCTGTGAAGTCATCATGTACCACCACAAACCACAAGAGAGCAACGCCTTCATAATTTATTCTGGAGTCCTTTTTTCAAATTTGGCCACATTTGATGATCTGGGCCTAGCTTCCATTGAAATCAATGGGAATTAGGGTAAATACCATTGAGGATCTGGGCCATAAAGACCAAAATCTTGGCGATGCCAAGTAGCTCCAACACCCATTGAAGTCAGTGGGAATTGCAGATGCTCATTAACTCTTAGGATTTAGCCCTAAACTGAGGCCTCCAATTCCACATTTGGGCACTGAAAATTGGTTCTTGAACTAGTATCTAAGTTTTAAATTGAGTGTCACGCAGTGGATTGGGGGGAGGGGTATTTGTTATATGGTTTAACATCAATATGTCAAAATCAGAATAATTCATGTGAGATATGTCATGTCAGGTACTGTTAGAAAGGCTATAATGTTCTAAGTAAGATGATGATGTTTATGTTCATGTGTTATATGTGAGATGGAAGTTATGGATATGTTTGATATATCAGCATTTCAAATTGTGCTGTCTGGGTAACGACTCAGACAGGATGGCTGCAGAACAATAGCCTCTTTAATGGCCCATTAAGACATTCCCAGGTGCAATGGGGCCCAGGGGGAGAAGCCAGGGATAAACCTGATGAGTCACCAGGACTTGCCCATGTGACTCTGGACTACTTGCACATGTGACTCTGGACTCCATTTTGATTCCTATGAAATTCCACAGGCAGCATACCTGATGAGGCATCAGGACTGGCCCATGTGACTCTGGACTCCACTTTAGTTCCTGTAAAATTCCACAAGACAGCATGGCCAGGGGGTATATAAGGCGGTGGCCTGGGATACCATTTTGTCTTTTGTTCCTGTTCAGCTACAGACACCTCTGGATCAATTCATTTGCAACTGAACCGAAAGACTAAGACCCATCCAGATACTGGATGTATACCAGAGGAATTTTACAAGCCTGCAAACTCCACAATTCTCCCATAAACTTGATGTATATGGACTTTCAATCATTTGTATGTATCTGATTTGCTTTCACCCTTTAACGCTTCTCTCATGGTTTGTTTCTTTCTTTTTATAATAAACCTTTAGTTTTAGTCACTAAAGGATTGGCTGGCAGCGTGGTATTTTGGGTAAGATCCAAACTTATATTGATCTGGTACTGTGGCTGACCCTTTGGGGTCAGAGGGAACCTTTTTAGTAAAGAGCATAGAGTTTAAATAACTGGTCTCTTTACTGGACCTAGTGGCTGATTGGGAAGCCAGAGACTGAAATGCAGTAAAGGGGTCTGTGTGTATTTGTATATTGGCTTCTTGATAACCGGTTTGGGGGAATCAAAAGCACAGTTTGTGGCTGGTTGGGAAGTCTGGCTTCAGTGCCACCCACTAGTGCAGGGAGAATCTGCTCCCTTTTTACAGTCTGCCCTGACCTTGGCATTCTCAGGTGGCTGCCCTAGGCACGGAAGGGTCACATTGGGCTCCCTATTTCTGCACCCAGTTCTGATCTTTGAAATATGCCCATGTTACTCCAATTGATATTAAGCGAATGGAAGCTATGTGCATGCCTGCTCAGCCAGAAGCTGATGCTAGAAAAGTGGTCTGTATCTAAATATAATAGCTGGAAGATGAACGTGTGGACAGATATGATAAATATTAATATTTCAAACCAAAAACAAACAAACTTGGCAAATATTTTTCTTAGACTGTTTCTTAGATAACCTGACATCTAACTGCTAAATGAGACATTGTACAGTAGTACAGTTTAGTTTAAAAGGAGTTAAACTGCACTGTAATGATGCCAATATGATATTGGCAATGTCTAAAAGTTACCATCTGAACATATCATTATTTTCACATATTTTAACCAAAATATAAAGTTACATACTCTTACAAGAAAAATAATTTGTAAAACTTTTTTTTTTTAAAGTGTAGGATGTCCTTACAATTGTGTCCCTCACTGAGCTAGTGTTTTCTTCTGTTTTTTATTTCCTGTTGTACTTACAGCCACATTCTGAACCCACTGATGTTGGTGTAAACAGAGTAACCCCAATAACTTCAGTAGAGTTTTCCCTCAACTTACACCAGTGCCCATGAGAGCAGAACTGACCCATTTTGCTGAACTAAATTATTTCAAAATGACCTACCACATTCGCCTGTTTCTGAAAGGTGAAATATTACTTTTATGCAATTGTTCGTATAAAGCTAGATAAGCAAAGGTCCTCATTATCCCAGGTTAACATCATCTCAGGAATACACTCCCGGAAGGAAATGTTTTGCCAAGATGTTTGCAGGTTCCAAAGTTTTCTAGCTTGGTTGGTAGAAAGGAGTCACTTTCCCTTTACTGAAAAAGGTGCATATCTTTTTATTAATACAATGGATATTGATCTTGAGTGTCATCTCTGCAGTTGGTCACAGGCCATGCCTTAAATCAATGTTTTACAAATTTTTAAAAACTTAGCCCCCTCGAGGAAAGTGAAACCAGCTGCATCTCGACTTAGCAAGCCTGCTAAGTACTGTGCTATTAAAAGACTAAACATCTTAACTTACATCTCCCTGTCCCCCAATTTGTTCTTTGGGTTCCACCCTTACACATGCCTTGGAAAATGCTGGTGCTGATCTTCTTAATATTATGATAATTTTTCTCCTTTTGTATATGCTTTGATAAACGGTGGTATAATTAACACTGTTGACAATTAAAGTATCATCATTGGTATCCATGATGATATTTTTGAAGTGAATGTTATCAGACCTCAGAGCCGTTGTTTTTGGCTCTTTGCAAACTCAGGCAGCTGTCTCTTAATTCTTTATACTTGTCTTACATTCTGAAGGTTTGCTTTTGCAACTGTAACAGCTAGGTTTTTGGGTTTTGGGTTTTTTTTTAAATGAAAGGAGGTCTGTTTATGGTCCCCCATCCAACCTCACCACCTCATCCTTTGCACCATCCCAAGGGGGAGCATCTGCCCCTTTGGGAAACGCTGCCTTAAAAGAGGAAGAAGGTGGATTTTAAGTATTCACAAAGTGTGCAAGTTTGACTAATTAGCTCACCACTGTACACTGCTTTGAGATATAAAGAGCTATATAAGTGCTGAGTGTTATTATAATTATTGACAGCACGGTCACGAATAGTCTTCTATAGATACACAGAAAAGTACAGCTGGGTCATGGCTCAGAAACTTCCTAACATTGCCATGCTTACGTATCTTAATCTGCCATAACCTGGAGGGACCAGCTGTAGCGGTTAGAAGCAGATTAAGTTTCCATTCTAATTCAGTCATTTGTATCTCCTTGATTCTGCCAACAGACACCAACCCATTAGGAACAGGAGACCAAGTCTTTTCATACAGGTCACTGACTATACAACTTGAAACCCATTTTGAAACGGGGAAGATGATAGTGAAGCAGTTTATTAAAAAGACACACGCCTAATAATAAAGGGAACCGCAAAATTGTTCCATCTAGTTCCACAACAGAAGTTCTTTTAAGTCAGAAGCATATTAGCCTAACACACCTCTTTCAGATTACCACCAGGAGTGCCCCAGAGCACCAACCGGTTTTTCAGAATAAGTTTATCTCAGCATGAACTCTGTACTGGGAGATCAATAAAGCTCTTTCCATTTCATTGACCGAGTTTCAGGTCAAGACTGGAAGGAGATCTATTAAAAATTACTTCCAAATTCTGCTTATGGCTAGCATGACTGAAATATTTTTCAAAGGAAAAATACTTCACAGTTTAACAACCAGCTGCTTAACAACAGCTGCAGCTAGCACACTATAAATTCAGTCAAAAGACCAAAGGGCTCAGTTTGCTATCAGTATGTCAGCCGGCTAAGACTTCTATCAACAAATGTCCTTGGTTTCTAGTGTTTCTCAGTTTTAATCTTAAGGTATCTGCTTGGCCTTGAGGAAATGCATTTTCAAATCATTGCTAGGGAGTCACATACATAAAATCACTAATGAGTCTCTCAGACGATGTTTGCCTCAAATTCGTGATGTGCATTAAATATCATTGAACAGGCCAGGGAATAACTGCATGCATCTATGATTTTTCTTCTATTTGAGAGTCTTTTCTTTTTTTTTTTTTTTTTAAAAACGAGCTGATTTTGACACAGGTAAAAATTATATTTTTTTCAGATAGGTAAAAGCAAGGTTTAAGTCTTTTGCTGACATATGGGTCATTGAGTGAAAGCATGGATGATCCGACTCCTTAAGTATAGCTTGCTTAAAAAATTAGGGCTAAATACTGTCTTGGGTCTATATACAGGTCTCCCATTGTTATCCACAATATCTGTACCCTAAACCAGCGGTGCCCAACCTATGGCCCATCAGAGCATTTCATAAGGCCCGCGGCTGGCTTCAACACAATCTACTAACAGCCAATTCATTAGCTTTTTGTCATCATGTTTACATCATTTTCATTTATACAAGTGTGTAAACAGACACTACTATACATAGAAACAATGTATCTAAATATATATGAAACAAGCTGAACTTATATTTTAAATCAACACAGGAGACTTTAAATCTTATTAAAGTATGTAGAATCTGTTGTGCTTAGGTTTATGCGGCTCTCCTACAATAAGATTGGGCCCCCCACTGCCCTAAACAATAATTTTTACATTAAGGTTTTTCAAAATCTTGAAGTCAGGCAGTTGGGGGAAGGAGGGGAGAGAATTCTCCAGGCTGATCAGTATTTTCCCCTTTATTCCATCCCACTTCATGGTATTTCAGTTCAGAAGGGTTGGATGCAGCTCCCTTTGGAGCCTGTCAATAACAAGCTCAGGTTTGCTCTAACAAAACCCAGTATGTGTCCAAGCCCTGCTATCCTTCAGTCATCTACATAACCCACTGCTGCCCTGAATATTATGCAGACCTATGTGACTGCTTGTTTTTTTATATATTGTAGATCCAGCTCTTCTTGGAACGATTAAAGAAAAAACTGGAGAGTAACCCAAAATACTTATACAAGGAGGCCTGAGTAAGTGGTGTGTGTGTTGTTGGCCCAGCACCATAGAAGATGTATAGAAAGAGAATGTTGCCTAGGGGTTAGAGCAGGGGTTGTGATACAAGACTCCCTGAGTTAATGGTAATACCATATATATAACCCAGGACTCACATTAGGCCAATCAATCTCTCTAAGCCTCAGCTTCCCTGTGTACAAAATAAGTGTAGCAGTACTCACCAACTGCACAAGGCTGTTGTGAAGGTAATTATATGATGTCTGAAAGTGCCTCATTAGCATACCACATCTTAGTAACATTTTATAATGGGAGGAGGTCAAGTAGTCCATCTAAGTTAGTCCAACTATCTGTCTAGCTTGGGTACCCTGTCGTGTTCCTTCCATTTCAGTAAGTGGTTGGCTCACTCCTTCTAGGATAGATGCAAAGTTTTAACTTCTCTTGGTTGCTGTGGAAGTTTATTCCACCCATTTGTTACCCTGGATGATATCAAGATTAAAGACCAGGGAGATAAGCTACTGTAATTACTCTGCACATCCCAAGTAATGTTATTTTAAAAAAAGAAAATATATACTTCATAATCTCTGAGATTCCTATAAAGATCATTCAACAGGTTTAGAAGAGAACAAGCCATTTCTGTGCTGGTGTCAGAATAGGAGATAGTATCTCACTATGATAAACTAATCAAAAGTGCTGACTCAACAGCAGTGAATGCCAAATAACATTCTTCCTCTATAATACCTCCTTCAAGGTCATTAAGGCCAAGTCTACACTAGCAAGCTTACAGTGGCACAGCTGTAAGACTGATTGTGTAGCCACTCTATGCCCATGGGAGAAAGTTCTCCAGCTGACATAATAAAACCACCTCAACCAGTGGCGGCAGTAGCTATGTCAGCGGGAGAAGCTCTCCTACAGACATAGCACTGTGCACACTGCCACTTAGGCTAGCGAAACTTATGTCGCTCAGAAATATATTTTTTCCACAGGAATAAGCTGCCAGATCAGAGGAATTCTTCAGAAATAAAGATCCTCAACCAGAATATGCCTGGACCCTGTGTGAGTATGCAAAAAGGGGGCTGGATAGGCAGCAAGGACCCTCTACTCAGCCCTTCTATCTCTGGACTATAGCTGGGCACAAATGCTGTTTGTGCAAAAGCACAATAACTGCTCCTGATTAGTGTCACTTGCAGCACTAGCTATCCCAAAGGAAATCAGGTGGCAGGAAAGATAAGCAGCAAAGTTGACCTGACATAGAGAGGAGCACGAACTACAACTTCCAGAAGGTTGGCATAGTAGCTAGACTCTTTAGAAGCACTTACAAAGAAAAAAAAACCTGCCTGAAACACTAGGCTTCCTGAAATCCCTCCAGAGATGCAGCTCCACCCTGCTCCCAACATAGGACTGTGGCTTCAAAGCACAAGGGAATCCTCTCTCTATGCAAAATATCCTTGGTGACAAAGAATGGAAGAAAGATAAATGCAGCTGTTGTACTGAATAGCAGCTGAATTGTTTCTAAATAGAATCTTTTCAAGTGATTCCCTCGAGGTAGATACCCATCCTCTGAGAGACAACCCCAACTCAACTTACATTGCATTTTGCAGTCCCTGCCAGTAATCACAAAACACCACATACCAACTGAAAGACAATGGCATCACAGTCTCAGCCAATCAGTACCCAATAGCAAAGAGTAATTTTCTGAAGTGTTACTTTTCTGGCAGTATTTATGGAAATCCTGACATGATAAAGAAGTTTCCTCAGCAGGTGGTTATGTTAAGTCATAAATTTCTTGAAGACCTGGAATCCCTCTCAACTATTCCTTCCATTCACATGCCATTTTGGAATTCCCTTCATTTTTTTCTACCTGTATACTCAATTTCCCCTATTAATGTGAAAAACCACAATCAGTCATTAAGATATAAGAGAAAGCCTAAGTGCATATATTATTTTATTTATATGATTAAGTTTAAAACTACAACTTAAGGTGGCACTCTATAGTAAGTATGTACTAGGGATATAAAAAATATCAAACGATTAAACGTTACAGTACAGTACTATGTACTTACAGTTTTTAAAAGCCTGTAGAGTAAATCTACTGAAATAGCATAGATGGAAACAGTTTTTGCTGTACCATCTGTAACTAACAGTAAAAAGCTGCATGAAATGTTACAAATATAAATGATTGCACAAGATGAATAAGCATAATGCATTTGCTACATTACTGCTACAATTACTGTCAAATGTCACAAAGTTGTATGTATTTCAGCTTTTTAAGGACAGAGTACTCTCTGTCATGTTGTAATTTAACTTTTATAGAATTTAAAAGTCTCCACTTTATGGATAGTAAACTTGAGCCAGAAGTTTCATTGTGTAATATAACTAACCAGTAAGTCTCCATTGAACTGCTAAACACACACTGATACTAGAGTCTAAAAGGAATCCGACCACAATGTATGGTAATATCCACAAAACCCAAGATTTTTCAGCTACTTTGAGATAATGGTAACTAATCCCCATCTAATTCAAGATTCTTAAAAAGCTCAGTATAGAGTTATACGAAAAGACAACATTCCATTCAATATGAATACTATAGACATGTTACTCTTCAAAAGTGAATGGAAAACAACTTGGAAAAAGCAAAAAAAAAAAAGTGTGACCTCTTTTATAAAGAGAAATAAAGAGTTTGCATGACAGGACAGAAACACATTGCTTTTCATTTTTAAATCCCCAAATGCTTTTTCTTAAGTTACTTTTAAATAGGTTTAGTTTAATAACCATTTTTCTCAAGCAATTCACACTTACCAGTGTCAAGAAATAATAGCCAGCTCTACCATTCCAAATCATCCTCAGCTCAAAAATACAAAACAAAACAATAACACGCCCACCAATTCAGCACAGATTCCTTTATGAGAGTAATTTCTAAAATTCCATCCTTTCAGTCCAGACTTCAACATCAGACATTAACAGGACAATTGCCTTAACTATATCCACTGCTGAATCCACTGAAAGTAAAAACTTATCCCTGTCGGCCAAAGAAATATTCCAGAAATCTGTGTTTGGTGCTGCATTTCCAAAGTGCTTCTCTTCTGAATGGAAGGCTGTTTGAAAGTTGAAACACACAAAAGGCCAATGACTATAAAACTGGAGCCGTCTGTCAGAGGCTCCTCCCATGAGGCTCCCCGAGGAAAGGCCAGTATCTAACAAACATGCAATTGCTCCAAAGGCATCTGATCCTGCTTGGGGTCAAAGGAATGTAGGACTGCATTACTGGCGGCACGCCTCTGCATTTCTGGACATTTACACCATGCTTGAAAGGAAAGGACCTAATCGATCATTAAGCAAACTGTTCCTGAATTTGTAGGATTTTTGAGCTTGCTTTCTCTCTCTCTCTCTCTCTCACACACACACACACACACAGGCACTCTCTCTCTCTCTCTCTCTCTCACTCTCACACACACACACACACACACACACACACACACACAAGCTAGTGAAAATGACACGTGTTTTCATTCTTTTCTCTTCAGTCTGATACAAAGTTTCGTCCAGGACTTTTTGAGTCATGACAAGCTGATAGCTGTTTTGAGTTTTCACAACACTTTCCACTATGTATGACAGTAAAAACTTGTACAAATTAAATGATTGAAAAATAAACAACAATCCATGCAGCCAAGCCACACAACTTGATATTTAATTTTTAAAAACACTTTGTGGAACTCTGATTGTTGATGTTGGCAGAGTGCTTGGCCTTACTTGAAAGATGGCTTTCCAAAGTTGTAAGATGCAGGCAAGGTTCTGCCTAGTTTTACTAGCTATTATTGAAGCCTTACTTGTTTAGATTTGCAAACCTAAATCAAGACCCTTTAACTGTGGTGTTAAGTTCTGATGCCTAGAAACATATGCTATATCCCTGTAGCACAATGAAGTGGAAAGAGGTAGTTGCAGACCCTAATTAATTCCTTCAATTCCCTATGGATGTATGCCACCACAACATAAATATGGCCCTATGGATATGGAATTATATCCTTATTTTCCATTGATGTTGACTGCTCTGTGGCCAGGATGTATACGCAAGCTGCCAGAAACCAAGGGGTTAATCACCAGACTATTTTATACGTAAACCAAGTCCATATAATAGAAGATATAAATGATTCACTGCTCACCAAATGTTGAGTCCAGGTATTTGATTTAAATGCTGAACTATAGAGGCTCAATTCAGCAAAAGTTAAGAGTTTGCAAGGCTATGGCTGTTTAAGCCTGTAGACTGCCACAGTTCAATTGAGGTGCAGGCTAATCCTTATTCAAGTGACAAAACTAGCTTATTTCCTTGACTTCAGAACTTGATCTCTCTGTCCAGCTCTTGGTCTTGCACAGAACTTAACAGTACTGTACGCTTTCTGTTTATGCTCATATATATCAAGATGGCTGACAGTAACAATGTCAGCTGGACTTCTCCGAGCACGAAGCGAGCAGAGCCGATCATTCCGTGAGAAAAGTTAGTCACTAATATTTTCATTAATTCTGACTTGCTTTTCTGTCCAGCTATGTTTACACCCTCTTTGTTCAATTTTCCCATAAAGCATTTGTCAAACAATTAACGGTAAATTAAGAAAAAGCTAAATCAGGACTTAAAAAAGGATAAAACTTGACAAATAAAATGGTTTGTTATGGATAACTCACTTCGCTCCAATACTGAGAATCAGCATCAATACTAACTTCCCTTCTCCCTCACCCCAAACATGAGTAGCAGAAAACCAGGACTGCAAAAAGATTTTTTGGGGCAGGTACAGCCACCCAACTGCCCTCTGTTGTATGCAGGGGGAACAACTCCACTTTTACCTAGAATCCATTTTAAAAATAGCTTTTGCAGCTACACTAGCCCTGAGAGGACAGAAGAAAAAGAGTGAAGAGACTGAGTTGCATCAAAGGCTCCTCTCTCCAAAGCAACCCTTGATCTTGGCAAACATCCATAGCCAAAGCTTAGCTGAGTTCCTGCTAATAGATGACCTCCTGAAGTCCCTTCCAACTCTAATCTTCTATGATTGATTCTATGATAGAACCAGTTTTAGGATTTTTTACCAGGACTGAAACATATGTTGCCACCAACTCCCTGCCACCAAAAATATTACTGACTCAAGTCCTATCTGCCCAACCATTCAAAAGAATAAATAACTGACTGACTCGTGAACACCATGTTCACACCACACTCTGCATTAATGTGAATGAACATCACATTCTCAGACTACATAAATAAACTGGGTAACCATGGGGAGGGGTCATGAGATGACTCTTTGGCTCAATTAATCCACCCCTCCCTGTTTATTCACTCATCTCTTATCCCATCTCTAATCCCAACTCCTTCATTCATCCACTGCCATAAAGATCGACCCCCCCCACCCCTCTGCTGGTTGCTTATCCAGCAATTCATTCAATTTCTTCCCCAGTGCTCCTCATGGTGGACATGGATTTGCTACCCAATAATCCAAGAACACTGGCAATTTTATGAATATTGTGTGTGACCTGATCAGTAAAATGAAGTTACTGTACACTGTGTAATTAGACATCCCTGTATGAACATATTAATCTAGTTTAACAGGGGACTGATGGAAAATACCAGGGAAGGAATAAGCAACCTTCCAATAAACACTTTGGGGCAAATACAAGACAGTGTCCAACTTCCAGGCTCCAACCAGAAGTTACACAGATGTTTTGGTAGGCGTTTTGAGATCAAAGGGATATTAAACAGTTAAAAGAACTCTCTGGAGGGAGAAAGAGAGAGTTGAGTGTGCTTTTCCTGGTAAGAGGGCCTGGAGAACAGAGAGATAGGCCCTGCCAGAGTATCTGAAAGCAGCTGTGGCCTTCCCCCAGCTTCTAGGAACTGGTAAGGCTCAGGAAAGGGTCAGTAAGCATATAGGGTGTTTATTGTTTTAAGATCAGTTTTTCTCTTAAACATTTTGGTTCTAAATAAAGTAATACTCCATTTGAATAGTCTGGTCACTATTAACCACTGGACAAAGCTCCTGGAGAGAAAAGAACTGCAGTGCTGAACTTAAGCCACACCCGCTGAGGTGATCACAGTTAGTACCTGGGGACTGCAGCCAAAGGCCCAGCCTCAGAGTGGGAGAATCATGTGATTCCACCCCAACAGAAGTGACGTCTCAAGGCGCAAGACCTGAGTGAGAGTGCTGGAGGAGTCAGAGGTGCAGTCAGCCTGCTATCTGTGACACCCCTTATGCACAAGGTATCCTCCCTGAACTAAGCCACAAGGCCACTACCCTCTCCCACTTCACATCACTTCTCACCAAAAAGCCCCAAAACATTTGCTGGGACACCTACAAGAAATAAGCCAAGTTGCAGATCATTGATATTTATGGGGGAAACCCCAAAAAGGGATTTATGTTTTTGTCCCCTCTCCCCAGCTGTCATTTATTAAATGGCTTAGATTTGGAACTCTTCTAGCTATAGACTGTGTCTTATGTTTGGACAGTGCATAGCACTTTGTGTGTACTACCTTAACGAATCATCCTTATCGTTAACAACAGTTTACATATGGTGGGTGTGTGTGTATGCGCGTGCACGTATCTTTAAATCCTGCCCACTTAGCTCCCAGCTGCAAAAGCAGACCTCAGCTGCTGGAGGGCAGCTTGTTCTGTGTGCAATTCTGATGAGTTTTAGCACTTTGGTCCCAATCCTGCAATCAACAGGATGCATCTGGCCTCCATGGAGGCACAGCACATGTTGTACATTACAGGACTGGGGCCAAACACAGCCTGTTACAAACATTGTCCTTTGAGAGATAGGCAAGTTTTTCATGAGTCCTTGCAAAGGGGTGAGACACCTTGTAGTCTGGCTGGCACCCTGCACTCAGAACCCCTCTCTCAGGTTTTTTCAATCAATTACTGGACTTACATTGGTTCAGAAACCTGCAACCCCCCATCATGGGGTCTGATTTATTCAGTTTTTTACAAAGGGTGACTTTGTTAGTTGCCCCAGGTTGTACCCATCTTTGGATCCTTATAAAAGTCCTGGTCAGCTTTTCATCCCAGTTCAGGAGACACGGCTCCCAACCCTCTTCCTGGAGCTGGCATTGTGCTTCAAATTCTTACTCCTTCAAAACAGGAGTCCTCCACTCTGCTCCAGAAATAAGATATATACATCAATGAAACTGTCATTCTGTCTCTCCTTATGGTAGGAGCGCCAGTCTTTTTCCTGGAGCTGGGTAATTCAGGCAGTTATTATTTCTCTTTAGAAAAGAGTACTCAGCTCTCCTCCCCAAGGCTGGGTTATAAGGTAGCCGGCTGTAAGGCCTGAATCACCTTCTTCCGCAGCTGGCCCATTTTCCCTCAATTAATCCTCAAGCCAGGAAGATCCATCAAGCAGCATTCTGCTGTTGGTGGTGTCTGCCCTACTATGAGGGAAGAGGCAGCATTTC
Source organism: Emydura macquarii macquarii (assembly GCF_026122565.2). Classification (NCBI taxonomy): domain Eukaryota; kingdom Metazoa; phylum Chordata; order Testudines; family Chelidae; genus Emydura; species Emydura macquarii. The sequence goes on along the minus strand of NW_027132509.1, from coordinate 3,914,101 downwards.
TGTTGGTCCCTACTTCCAGCTCATCCCCAATTGGTTGGGTAAGAGGGGACCCTTGCCCCCACCCTCTCCTCAAGGCTGCTGGTCCCAGGCCCATAAGGATACAGTGATGGGATTTTCTCCCAAGCAATAATTATTCCTGGGACCACTTCCTCTCTCTCTAAATATTGGACCTTTCAAACCTGAAAGGGCAGACCAACCCCTCACAGTCCCATTTCACAAATATCGAAACTGAGGCACGGAGAGCTTAAAGGCCAACACTTTTAACCTAGGTGTAAGAAGTTAAGCACCAAATCTTTAATTCTGGATTCAAATGCCTAACTTTAGGCACACAACTTTGAAAACTCTGCATTATGTGATATGGCAAAGGCCACAGAGGGAGTCACTATCAGAGCAGGGATTTGTCCCGTTTAATCTATGAGACCATGCTACTGTAGCTGCCCCTCTTTGTGGTCAGAAGGGCTGGCTCAGTGCAAGCAGACATCTGGCTGGGAGCTAACGGTGGCCTTAGCACCATTAATGGTAGCCCAGTCAGCACTGCCTTCTTCAGTTGTGAACTTGATCTGAGGTTTTTCCTACACCATGGCAATATTGCCTGCCTCCTGTTTTCAAAAATCTCATGAGCCAGCCCTCAAAATGTTGCCGCCCACGCAAACAAATAAAAAAGTTGCCTCTGCCCCTCTTTACTGGGCACATAATACAAATACTCACAGACCTCTTCTGCAGAATGGAACCTGATATTTACACAATTTCCTGTACATGAATACAGCCACATGAGAGTTATTTGTGGTGGCTGAACGTTAGAGCTGTGCAAATCTCAGCAGTTTTGTTCTTTAAGACTTTGGGAGAACCTCTCTTTCAAGTTAAGTTTCACATTAGGGGTTTGAACCTCCAGAATATCACTAAGTTTCAGGTTTGAAGAAACCAAATGCAGCTGAAACTACAAAATTTTCCCTGGTCAAAATGATGGAAAACCAAAGACTTTTGCATAGTTTCCAGTTGAAAACAAAAATTGGCCCAAGCTGTCTTGAAAATCAGCCCAAGTTTGCTTCAAGTATTGTAAAGCTCAGTGATCAATTCCTTTGGCAAGGCTAGCTGTTATTAGGGGTTTGTGAAATGAGCAAACAAACAAACAAACAAACAACTAGAGGGAGTTTGTGGAGGGAAACCCAACTGCAGAAGTTTCACACACCACTGTAGCATTTTCAAAATATCTAATCAAATAACCACACAATTCTTGTAGAATGCCACAATGCCCATCAGTCACCAATTTAATATTTTGCATGAATTCAGTCAAGAGAGACGGGATGAAGATATCAAAGTGAGTTAACACCAATCTATTTTGAAACACACAAATCATAAAACTACCCTCACTGTTAGAAAGCAATCAATGTATGCACACTTAGAAAGACAGAACTGGAAGTGATTGAATCCCGTCCCCCACTGTGGCAGGCAACCCCGTGATAATCAATTTTGCCCTCCCTTTGAAAAACAAATTCAGTTTTCACTGAGTACTGAGAATTATTCTTCGCTTTGATACTTCTATCAGCAAGAAGTGCATAACAATGTTATCATAACAACAAATTCCAAAGACTTTACGGAAGCTCATGAGTGCCATAAAATCAAAAGGGTTTTACTGATTACATTGTTTATCTTTCATTAGTCAAGTTAGTTGTGAAAAACTATGGGGTTCAAAGGAGTAAAAGCAAGTTGGTAAACTTCAGGGGCCTACAAACAGGAGCATAAAAGCAAGCATGTTACCCTTTCCTGATGGACTCAATAAGTATAGAGCACATCATCTACAGAACAGAAGCCTATACTTTCTAGGAACCCTTATCACAGATTGCATCTCCCCACAACATCAGAAGAAATGAGTGTGTGTATGGGTGGATGAAAAACAGTGGCTAGTTACGGGTCAGATTGGCAACCAGTTTAGATCCTGCCCAATTTACAGATGTCCTGCCTCCTCGTTTGCTACTGTGGCAGTTGAGAGAATCTGAACGGCTCAAGATAAGTGCTTTCCAGTTTAAACCCAAAGGGAATGTTAGGCAGGGTTTGCCCAGTGAAGGACACTTGACTCTGCAATGCATTTCCCCTGCTGGTCTTTAGGGTGTGTCTACAATGCAATAAAAAACCCACTGCACCAAGTCTCAGACTCTGGATCAGCTGATTCGGGCTTGTGGGGCTCAGGCTGTAGGGCTAAAAACTGCAGTATAGACATCTGGGCTCAGGCTGGAGCCTGGGTTTTGAGACCCACTACCCTTGTGAGATTTCCAAGCCTGGACTCCAGACGAAGCCCAAACATCTACACTGCATTTTTTAGCCTTGTAGCCTGACCCCTACAAGCCTGAGTCAACTGGCATGGGCCAGCGGCAACCATGCCACAGGTCTTTTATTGCAGTGTATTGGCCTTTCGAGGCCAAGTGCCAAATTCTCTCTGCTAGTATTACTCCATTGGAGCCGAGACTCTATCCCAATGTTTGTTCACTTTCATGCTATGCTAAAGGCCTATCTATTTTTCCAGGCTTTCTCCAATGGGACTTATCAGATGTTGGTGAAATGAAATGAAAGAATTTTAAGTAGAAACATTCTAGAGACCAGAGTCTTACTGAGCCCTATGATTCTTTACTAAAAGAAGATTAGGACTGATTGGGGTCTAATGGGGAGAGTCTTATGGGTGGTCTTGACAGAAAGGGAGGAGGTGAGATCGAGCATATAAAACAGGAGAGACTCCAATATGTTTAAAAATATCCAGTGATTAGGTCCTGAAACACCATTAAATTAGGTCCTGATCTGGAAGGGCACTCAGCATCTTCCAGGATTATATCCTTAGAGAGTTCACAGCAAAGCGCCTTCGACTGCTGTGGCTAAAGTTTCCACTTTACCCTCAGCTCCCTAGGTACAGGGGTTTTCCAGATCTGAACTACAAGAATAATCCAGTATGCTACTGGTCAAAGCAATTGTAAATTACTGATTGGAAACACATCTATACAAGGAAAGATAGTTAAGTGGTTAGCATAGGTTGAGTTCAATTCCCGCTCTTGCCACAAATATCCTGTGTGACCTTGGAAGTCACTTAGGATCTCTCTATAGTGTAGTTGGAGCATGTCTTCCTGCCTCATAGGGGCATACATTCAAGATCATGAGGTGCTCAGATACTCGGATAATGGGGGGATGGGGGCTGCATTGATACCCAAAATAGAGAGATGTAAGTGTGACAGATATTGTAACTCCATGCAGTATCCTTGGGGACCACTTTATTTAATTTATGAATGGATTTCTGTATGATTGTGTTCTGCTCCATGGGGAAGGTTACCACAACTTACCCAGAAGCTAAAAACAATAGGGGATGATTGCCCCTGAGATTGTAAACAACTCCAGAGAAGTGGTTTACATATATTGGGTAAGGCTGGATTTTCCCAAGACATGGGGGGAGGGGCTTTTGGTATAAAAGGATGAACTTCAATTGATTTGTGGGCTTCTTTCAGAACCAACAAAGTAACAGGACCTTCTGTCCAAGGCGGTGGGGGGCAACCCTTGGGGCAGGGCTGGAAAGACTTCAGCCTACCAGGGCCTCATAAGACTTAAGAGTGACTCCTGGGTATGTTTAGAGAGTGTTTAAAGCTGTCTCTTGTTTTTATTATGTTCTCTCTGTAATGCTTTTACCTTAAGAATAAATGTGCTTGCTTAGAAACAGCTGCATGGTAACTTGTAACTGCTGACAATACACTGTTCATAGCCCTGGAAAAGAAAGCAATACATTGGAAGACTGCCTTCCTGTGGATACCACAGCATAAAACAGGGAGCTGTGCAGCCTCAAAAGCCCAGTGAGGAAAGAGTGGGACAAGGGCCCCTGCCCAGAGACAGATGACGGCTGGAGACCTAAGACCTGACTAACTAGGCACTCCTGAAGTGGACTATGGAGAGGCAATACAGGCGCAGTCACCCTTAAAGGGTGACAATAAGTATGTAAGACAGACACACTGATCCAGAACTTTTCATGTTGCTAACAACACCAGCAATAAGCACTACATAAATGCTAAGGCTTAGCTAATTTTGCATAAGCCCCAGACGCTATTAACTACACACACGTCGGCTTCCAAGCACCTAGGGTAATACATCATTTGTAAACAGAAAGCCTATCATTACATCAACATGCAGGTTACATCATCCTAATTGAAAACTCTCTGATGTCACATTCAAATTGCCATGATTATGGTGCTTAGTACAAAGTTCTAGGTGAGAATGGTTACATACTGCTTGCATAGGATTTGCTTCTCCAAGTACCACACAGCTGTTGAGCATATTTGCATGCATGATAAGGTAGGCTAGCACACAAAGGCAAACACACTTTTGAGTCAACTCTAAGCATTCACCTGCCCTTGAAATGACAAGTGTACTGCCAATTGTGGTCACTGATATTTAGATATGAGCATTGAGCCATTTGCCTGGCCAAATCTATATGTCTGACTCATTTGAATTTCACTCTGAGCATAACAATACCTATGCTTGACCTTTTCCATACACAGGAATTGTCAAGAAAGATAGAGACTATGACCTTAGTTCAGAGTCAGGAACAGAGAAAGGAAAGAGGAGAGAGCAGCTGCAGACTATAGTTAGAGTGAAAATGGAAAGCAAAGGAAGAGGTAAACATTGGAGGTTCTGGATCTTAGAACATCTCTACAGAGGACTCTTTGGTGGGAGGCACCATCAAGATGCAAGAGTGCCAAGAAGCAGAAAAACTGGAAGGAAGACATAACCCAAAGTCACAGAGAAAATGTCTGTGTCTATAACTGCTAAATTTGCAAAGAGAGTACAAAGAGAGGAGTGAGAGCGGACATATGGAGATTATAGGGAACTTGCAAGGTTGAAAGATGCATCCGGGGAGAACTAACAACAATATAAAATATTTTGTGTTTTAGCTAAATGGGAAAGAAAGCAAAGAAGAAGGAAATTAAGAAGTCATGGCAAGTTGACTACTCATGTTGGCCCAATCTTGTTTTCATGAAATACATGAAAGAACAAAGCCACAAACACTCCACCCCACTCCTCTCTTCCTACCAAGAGGCACTTCAGCCTGACACATTGTAACTTTAATCAAAAGTTAAAACCTCAACTGACTCATATTGCTCTACCCTTTTAAATGTTCACTTCAGCCTTTCCATTTACTGCATAATAATTCAAGCCTGTCTTTACTTTCTATAATTCTATTTGTTTTAAGATTGTTTGTAAAACCACTCAACTGACCATTTATCTGTTAATTTTGCCCACTTTCAATATATTTGTAAAAACCCTATTTTAAGTATAAAAACCACACTGTGAAATGTAATATACCTACCTAATTGTGAAAGACACTGGCAAAAATGAAATAATGTTTGCTTGAAAAATAATATGTGAATTCTTCAGCTAGGAGTTGGTACTGAGTGATTGAAGTGTGAATGGTTGAGCAATTGAGGTGGGTGTAGACAGGGAGAGTGATTGAACAATTGGTCTAAATAAGGGATATCGAAAAAGAGGAAGAAAACACCAGCCTCACCTAAAACTTTTGAGGGAAGAAGAAAGGAGTGAAGACAATAACTTTTACCATTCAAATGGCCGAAGAGGAGCCCACCCTGATAACTTTGGAGCAAAGCCCACTTCAAAGAACAAAATCTGATCAGGCTTGCAACAATGTGGGTGATTAAGGATCACACCAAATGCAGATGCAGCATGACAGAGCAAAAACCCATAGACTTACATGGGGTCTTTTCCCTATAAAATGGGGAAAAAAAGATGAAGGCTGGAAGTTCGGGTCTACATCATCATACCAGCCAGGAGTACCGATGCACATCAGAAGAACCTTGTTCCTCACCCTCGTGCTACAGTCACCTGGCCAGTGACTACCACAAGCATCAAGAGGCTGGTAACTGTAACATCTGTGAGACCCCTATGTATGTTTGTCTGTCTCCCTGTCTGTGTATGCCTGTCAGTGTGTGTGAGTGTGAATGAAAGTACCAATTGAAACGTGTCAATGAAGTATATTTTATTAAACAAGAATCTCTGTAATTGTAGTATTAATACAATGTTGATGCTGTTTTTGTAGTATTTACATTATTGATACTATTTCACTAAGTAAAGAACAATATTGATGTTGTTACAGTGTTGATACTTTTTTATTGATACTATTTACCAAATTTCTGTGTTCACAATAAACCGGGCTTGTTGCCTTATCCCCTGAAAAAGATCCTGTGATATTTGTTATTAGAATAACACTCATACATTGAAAATATCACAAAGCAATCAGTGGATTTCCTTAATAGAATGCTTACATTTTATTAAACAGAAATAAAGTTTCTTTAGATGCATTAGGGGACCTTTCCACTTAAAAAGCATATGTCATATCCAAGTCAATTTCAGGACCTATGTTAAGAGTATATTATATATTTCTCAAAAATGTAGTTGAGTGTAATTGCAAAATAGTAAGCTCCACCTGCAGCTGGCAGGGGATGGATTATTAGATAAATATTTAGTTCCTTGCTTTCATGCACTTATCTCCTTATTTCATAAAGGGATTAACTGAGATAAAACGTTTAACCAAAATGCTATGATGGGTCTGGTTTGCCATTGCTTTGCATCTTATGTAGTCAATGTAGTGATATCAATGGGAGTTTTATTTAGGTAAGGACTTCAGGACAGGTTGCTTCATGACTAGAAAGGTAACACTTTTATAATGGCTATTGCTATGAGCGAGAATGAGATGAACAGGCAGAAAACTGGAGAGACAGAATATGGATGCTAGATGCCAGGAAGAAAGGCAAATAGACATAAATGCCTGATGAAATCAGATATCCTTCATTTTGTGTGATTAGGCTTCAGCTATTTTTTGTTCTCTGTGTTGTAATTCTGAGACATATGCAATATCTGAAGAAGATGAAAATACAAAACAGCAAATTCTGAAGTGGGGAACAGCAGCAGGGCAGGGACGCAGAGTGGGAAGGGAAGCTCCATAATCACAGTTAAGATACAAAATTCATTTTTAACTCAAAAATTCTGTTTTCAAACATCACAGGATTCAAATGGGCATGAAGTACCAGCAATCAGAACCTACCTCAGTGCATAATCTGAGAAAGAGCGATGCATTCCATACCTCATTCAGAAAGACTGTTAAACTATTTAATACTGTATTTACTATGCAGAGGGGGGAAAGATCAAGACAGTATTTACTAAGGAGTCGACATTCTTTTCAGACAGCTAACTAATCTTGCCAATTTCCAACTGCAAGAACAGTGCATGGGAGAAAATTAAAAAAACATGTCTAGGCTAATTTTACTTATAGGATTACTGTCTGGCCTACGTAAATGGAATAAAAAGGGTTTTTCAATTTACCCAGCTTTGACTTTGAGTGCTGTGATTTATTTTACATGTAACAATATGGTTTAGCTTTATAAAAGAGCTAGCTTAATACAGATATAAAGAGTGCAAACCAAAGTATATATTGGAGGGAATAGGGTCTGCACCATCATGGCATGAGCTTCAATAGACATTGGGTGTGATTTTCAAAAACACCTAAGAGATTTAGGGTAAGACTGGCCAGAAAACACGAATTTTGTTTTGCAAAAAAATTTGAGGTTTTGACATTTCTTTTCATTCCAATGTGGAACAAAAACAAGGAGAGAGAGAAAGAGACGCCCAACCTGGAGTAGCCAATAGCCCTGGGATGTGGGAGACCCAAGTTCAAGTCCCTGCTTCCTTCCCTCCCTCCCTCCCCTTCAAGAAATTCCTTCTGCTACCTAAGAAATCGTCCTGAGGAAAGTTTCAGTTTCAATGAATTAGCATGTTCAGACAAAAACAACCTCCCCCACCACCACATTTTGTCAAAAGATTCCCAACCAGCTCTATTTAGAAATACAAGTACCATTGCATGACGCCTTCCAGAACTCACAAGGCAGTCAAGGGCAGCAGGTGTATTGCTAATGCCACTTAAAGAATTGCAGCACATTCTGCCCCTCACAGCAAGCCAGCTCTGATGCCTGGTTGGGGGCAGGGGAAGAACGTCATAGCTTCATCTTGGGAGTAACTGCACTCAGAAGAGATTGTGAAATCAGATCTGCAGTTGTGGCCAGCTTTGTGGCTCTTTTTGCCCTTCTCCCCCTTACATACCTACACAATCTAGCCCCAATTTAGTAAACTGAGCATCTTCAAACCTTTGGATTGTCTGGAGGTCCACCAATAAATTGGTTACTTTGCCTAATCTACTGCTAGCACCCAAAAGCAGCACATCTGGGAATGACATCACAGCATTTCATCATTAAAGCTCCTGGGGTACTTTTTCAAGAATGGATATTAGTTCTGGTATCCCAGCCAAATGCCAGTGTAGTTACAGAAATGTATCTAATATTACCCTACCACTTTCAATGGGATACAAAATTTTCTTCATATCTTGTTCTAAATGGTTGTGGTGCACTGCTCAATAATCGCCTTACTCCATTGCACAGATGGAGGCAGATCAGTGGTATGTGCAATGATTCCTAAATATACATAGGACCTATGTTGTTCTGTTACAGGAAGTGCCTCTGTATAGGGAACCTCTTCCCCCAGCACACCTAGGCAGCAACAAGAGCACAAGATGCCATTTTGGTTCTCTCTTGAGCAAAAAAAACAAAAAGTGAAAATGAGAGCACATCTAATGAAAGTGCCATCACTCCATAGTTCCAAGGGTTTGTGGTCTGCAGTTAGGGGCATGTTCAGACCGTTTCTATGTATACTTCCTTTTCTCCCCCAGTAATGAACACATGCAGGAGGAAAGTAGTGGGTGATGGATCAGTCAGCTGCTAAGCACCAACTGACCTGAGCAGTCCTGCCAGCCCCATTCCAAACTCATGATCCAGGCCCTTAAAAATCATGAGATTGGCTTTAAAATAAGATTTTTAAAATAATAAAATGTGGGTTATTTTTTATTTGGCTCCTGGTTTTTGAGCTTTTGGAATCATGTTCTTGAACTATTCTCTGCAACCACATGGGCTAGAAATTTACTTTTTTCCCCTTCTTCTTCCATTTAATTATCATTAGACTCCAGGAGCTGGGACTTTAAAAAAAAACAGAAAACAACAAATATCATGAGACTTGCAATACAATGGTAAGAACTGACAACACTGGAAAGTAGTAAAGAAAGTTTGTGGCCACTGGAGAAGAGGAAGCAGGGGATAGTCTCCCTCTCCTTCTCCTGAAGCTCCTGTAGGCTTCAACAGCTTGGCCTGCATCAGAAATCCGCCAACACAACTCTGAGCAAAAAAACAATTCTGGCATAAGCCACTCTCCCCAAAATAATCCCCATCCCATGCTGCGCATTGGTGGGGACAGGGAGCCACTGGGGCTGGAAAATTCCCTTTACCCAGGCAAGGTCTCAGCATAAGTTGGGAGTTCCACCTTCTAAGAACATGCTTAAAAAAACAATAATTTGGGCCCCCTCCACCTAACACAACTGGAGTTTCACTATGAGGTATTTTGCTATGTCCGGAATGGACTGGGGTTGAAAACCACCCTTTAAGTAACACAAGACACACCAATTTCCTTTTCCTAACAAAGCACCCTATTTCCACTCCAGTCACCTGGCTTGGGATTTTTCATGACTGGAATCTCCTCTGCCCCTATTCCAGATAAACAACTCAGGCCCAAATTCATGTGCCTTTTTCTCATGTCTGCAAATTTCCACCCCTGGACATTTACCATAGGAAATAGACAAATGGATACCACTTTGGGGCAAAAGGTCCAGGGACCAGGATATATGGGACAGAGTATGAAATTAAACAAAGGAGATTTTAGGCTGGATATCAGGAAATATTTGCTAACAATGAGGCCCACCAGACTGTGGAACAATCTGCCAAGGAATGTGGAGGAAGCCCCTGTTCTTTAGTTATCTAAAAATGAACTGTGCAACACACTGCACCAACAGGGGATAAACTAGTTGGCTCAATAGATGTTTTCTAGCTCTATTTTTCTTTTCTTTTTTTTTTTTTAATAATTGCATATTTCTTAGAAGAAACAAGACTGAACAAAGGCAAGGTCTCCTCTCTTTACCTGTCGTCTGAATCTACACTTACACACACACACAAACACACACACACACATTTCAAATTGCTCTGCACACGGTATATCATATGCGTAAATGTATACTCATAGAGATATAAAAGTTACAGTTGTGGTTACAGAAGTAGCAGCTGCTTGTTGGTACAAAATACTCATACTGGAAAAACAGGTGATAACGAATTCTTCAAGTATATGCAAGTATTAAGCAAATAACTTATGAATTGCCAACAGCTGTTCCAAAGACCTCACCCTGTTTGCCACAGGTATTAATTTAAAGAATGATACCCACCCTAATTTAAAACACATACACACGCTCTCTCGGCTTCTGAGCTATTCTAAACCAGGCAGACAATTGGAATGGTAAATTTGAAAACTACTACACTATGAATCCTCCATCCTTTTAAAAACAGAAACACATACACAAAAAGGAAAACAAGCTCAAGAGAGACAGGTTATGAAACTTGGGATCTAATTTTATCCTATCACTTTTATAAATAGATTTCTAAAGAGACCAAAAGAAAAAAAATTTTTGTTTATTAAACCATATCGCAGTGTGATGGCTTTTATAGTGCATATTTTGTTCAGAAATGTATGCTGTATTGAGCCTCTGCCCCAGAATTACATAGAAAGGAAGTAAAATTCCTATTTTTTTCAACGTAATGGGCAGTAGTAAAGGATGGAAGACAGAAATCATAGTTTTCTCTTTATATCACTGTTTTACCATTGCAACTTTAAAGACTGTGGCATTGATAAACATCATTTTTCCTTGCTTTTAAATTACATCTTTTTCATATCTATAACACCAAGAAAGTATGCATCTAAATAGAGCATTATTGTCCTCTGAAATACTTAAGTTTTTCACGGTACCTTTCTACTCTGATGTCATCTCTTGCCTCATCTGAGGTGGCCTTGGCAGTTACAGCTATAGCATCCCTCTCAGGTACAGGAAGGAGAGAATGACAGGGTTCAGGGAAGTTGCTGAGGTTATGGAAAAAGCAGTGATATGATTAGTTAGTGATAAAGTGGTTCTAGGTTGATATTCTTTTGAATTAACATATATACTTATACTAGAAATTCAAAATAGTGATGCAAAAAATGCACAGAAAAAGAATTTCATTTACTGTTTTTAAAATAAAAACTATGTTTCAGGCATTCTTTAACTCCCAGCAAAATGTATTCCACCTACATAAATCCTGATTAAAAAAACTACACATCTGAACTCCTAGCTCAGTACACAAATAATATACAAGTGCAACCTCAATTAATTGAATGTCTTTGGGGACAAGGAATATTATCAAACAATCAAGGGCATTGTTAATATAATTAGCATGTGTACTTCCCTCTCTCTGTATCCATCTTTTGTCTGTCTTATACTTAAATCACAAGTTCTTTGGGGCAGGAACCATCTTTTTGTTCTGTTTTTGTACAGCACCTGGCACAATGAGGCACTGCTCCATGACTAGGGCTCCTAAATGCTGTGGCAATGTAAATAATATTAAATGTGTCAGACTGTTTTGAATAACAGCAGGTCTTAGATAAATGATGTTAGAGTAATCAAGGTTGTAAGGTAGCTGATTTTTTTAGGTTTCAAATTGCAGTCTATAATGAAAACACTGCAGGGACAATTTTTTAACTTGGGCACCTAAAGATAAGTATCCGCACACCTATTTAAGGCTCTTAAGTGACATTTACTTCCCTAATTTTAGACAATCAAGTGTGAAAACTGGGATCATTACAGAATCACTAAAGGGGAGTTTAAGAGCTAGGAAAGGTCAAGGGAGATGTTGAAGGTCAAGCTCTTTATAAGTCCCAAATGGTCTCTTCTATTATATTTAGTCCTTACAAGCTATTTAAAATTTCTTCCACTTAGACCAAATTTTGGTTAAAATTCAATGGAAGCTATGCCCACCTGAAAAGCTGCATCACAAACAACAGATTTATCTGTATTAAGCTTATCCCTCTGCAACCCTAGGACAATGACAATGACAACTGTGTCTTACAAAATCGATTAAAAGCAAGTACCTTTCTGTAGGTAATCCTTCAGTAGCCATATCCAGAAGTTCATTGATGTGAAGTTTTTTAGGGTCAACTAATGAAGAGGTTGGTAGATTTCCTTCGGCATCCAGCAGTGAGCTGTCATGTTCTGAATGCATCTTGCTCCGTTGACTTTCAGAAGCAACATTAAAATCTGTACTTACAAAATCCTCTTCTGGCTCCATCACTGCAATGGTTTCTGAATAATGTTTTTTTGTATCTGTCCCTTGATCTTCAATGCTCGCTTGCAAAACTGCGTCACCATCACCAATTAATACTGCCCTTGTAATACCAGTTTTAGGGGTGTCTCCAGGTTGTTTATTGCTACACATAGAAGCTTCTGTCTTCACTGTGCTGAACATGGTGTCACTTTCTTCCTTAACATCCCCCTTAGTCACACTGCTGAGTTCTTGTTTAAAGTCGGCTTGGGAACGATCATCCTGGCTTACTTCATTTTTTAAGTAATCTATTAACCCATGTACTGTTGCTTCTTTTCCCTGCTGTGGGACTTGTATGTTTCCTAATATTTCCAGGCATTTTCTACTTCCCAAAGCATCCAGCATCATACATGTGTCATCCTGAGACTTAATTTCATGCACAAGATTATTGGGAGTGAATTTCTCTTGGTTTTCACTAGGCAGCATATGAAGATCATCTGTTTTTACTTCAGCTTTGTAGATGTCTCCTTGGACAATTGTTGCTGCTGATACGTTGCAGGTGCCCTTGATGGTGTTTGGGTCACTGTCTTTAATTTTCTTCTGCTCATTTGGCATAAAGTCCTGGCACTGATTTCCATAAGGCATTAGATCTTCCTTAGATAAAACTGATTCTGTATTACATTGTAAAATTAAATTACATTCCTCTGCCTCTGCGATGGCAGCACTTTCTAAATCACTCTTCTGAACAGTGCCTATATCTTCTGAAGAGGTACCAGGAATAGCGAGCTGTTGCTTATTGTCAGAAAATGCAGTGAAGTTTGCAGTTTCGACCCCATCAGATGAAGCAGATTCTAGCTCTTCTCTCTCTTGGCCCACAGGAGTGCTATCATTCACAGTGCTAGCATGTGTACCTTCCTGTCTTTCCATGAGACTGCTTTTTGTGCTGTCACTTTTGTTGTCCAGCTTTCTAAAGTTCATAAGCGAGAGTTCAACAGATTTAGAGTCAGCGAATTTGGACATTTCTTTTTCTGAAAAGTTATCTGGGTGTTTATGTTCCTCAGTATCCGGCAGCTTTAGTTCTCTCAGCATGTCTTCTTGCTGTGATGACTTCTCCTTGGGAACTTTGTTGAATATCTCAGAATCCAAAGGCAACTCTAGTCTCTCTATTTCTGAGTCACTTTCTTGTCCCGCGTTATTGCTGCTTCCATCAACTCCTTCACCTACGGTGGGCTCTAAAAAGTTCTCAGCACTTCGCAGAACTGGTGTACCTTTAGCCACTGGACACTGCCCACTGCCTGTATAAGTTTCAGATGAAACCTGGGGTAATTCAGCATTCAGAGCATTGTGCACAGTTTTCTCAAATATTTTGCTGATATGCTCCCTGAAATCAGGAAAGCTGGCACTGGTACCAAAGGTCCTGGAACTCAGAACATCATTCTCCCTTTCACAGTTTTCTGCAGACTGTTTGTAAATATTTATTTCTGTCTTGGTTATGCTATTCTCTTTCAAAATATTTTCAATTTTCTCTGCACTTCCAGAGTTTTCTAAGATCTTCCTATACTTGTCATCTACACAGATATTTGCTGCGATTTCCTCATTACATCCTTCTTGTTTATCAGCAGATGAAAGGCTCAGCACCCTCTCTCCTAGGCTAGGAAGACTGAACAGAGGCTCCGTTGAACTGTCACTTTGCTGTGCTTTGAAGTTTACATCACTTTTTGTTCCTTTAGTTTTAATTGCAGAGATCTCCTTCTTCAGCTTCTCAAAATTAAATTGTGATAAGTTTCCTGCAAACTGCCCTGCATCAGCAGAATCTGGTATGGGTGAAATACTCTCTCCTTCACACTGGAAACTTTGGTCAGGAATACTCGTTTCTTTCATGGAAGTATTTTCCGCAGAAGTATATTGTAAATGTGCTACTTCAGTGCTGTTTTGATCAGCTGTGCTTACTATTCCTGGTGAAATGTCTTTTAAGTGCACAGCTGCAGTAGCATCAGTTGTACTCTGCAAATCAGAAGCAGCTTCTAAGATATTTTGGCATGTTTTAACTGGCAGCTTATTATTTAGTAATTCACACACACCACCATCATTCTTATCATTTTCAAGTTGCTGGCTAGCTTCACTGTGATGATCCAATGCAAAGGTCGATGTAGAAAGAATAGGGAATTCATCTGTTTCAGAGCTAGCAGGAAGATGCTCATTCTCAGTTTTTTTAATGCAGTTTAATGTATACAAAGCATTCTTGGGAGCCACTTCCCTGTGTTCCCGTATTGCAGAAGGATATTCCTTTGCACCTGAATTTGCATCAGCTTTCTGCTTCCTCTTCTCTGCGATAGAAGAGTCCCTTTCAGAGTTTATTTTTATATTTTCAACTTTTGGAATGATTTCACTCTCTGAAGTCAGATCCTTTTTTGTTTCTAGATATGAGCCTTTCACCAACGATCGTGTTTTTTCTTGGCTTTCTGAACTAGGTATTTGAATATCATTCTTGTTTTTCTCAATCATACTTTTCTTAGAGTCATCATCAGAACATCTTATTTCAATATCAATTAGTGAAGTCTGTGGTGTATCAGTCACACTTACTGAATTCTGTGCCCCTGGAATATAGTCGATAGCACCCGCGCTGCTTACATTAGTATTGTCTGCTGTCTTACATATGCTGTCTGGCTGTTCATTTATGTCAGATTCTTTTGAAAACGCATCCTCTTGACATGCTTTTTCATCATGACTGACTGAGATCAAAGAATTATTCTCCTGTTTGGGCTTGCTAGAGATCTGCCTACTGAAGCGATTTTCTTCTGCCTCGAGGTCTGTTTTATTTTGCTGAGTGCAGTCTTGCAAAGTATCAGAAATATTCTGCAAATGCTCAGTGTTGCACATATTCGCTTCCATGCAAACAGTACTTTTATTTGCGTCCTCTCCTGGCACTTCATCAGGATTATATTTGAATGGCTCTGACTCTAGCACAGAAGGTGCTGTTTGAGGGCTGCTTGTAATGTCTAGAGACATATCTGATTTGTCCTGACAGTCACTGTGATAACTTAACTCCAATACATGGTCATTTTTCGGAGTCATTTCTTTACATTCCTGTTTATCAGTACTTTTGATAGTTTTCAGATTGCTTTGGTTTTTGTGTTTTTCAAAGCCTCCATTTGAAACGTGCTTTTGACTATTTCTGGCAGCGAAGTTCAGGCTCTCTCTTTGCTCTCTTTGTGGAAGAGTTACTGAAACATCTGCCATTTTTTGCTTTTCTATAATATAGCTTTTTAGGGTCTCTGGAGACCCATCTTTGTCACTCTCGGATGGCTGTTTATTCTCAGTTATGCTGCTATGATGTGAGTCTTCTAAACTCCACTGCTTTTGCTGGGGACTGAACTCCACAGTATTTGCTGATGCTTGAAAGATTTCAGAATGAGCCACTTGCATACTTTTGTCACTTTTTGCAGCCATTTGTTCCTGCGGAACGTGCCTCGGTGTGTCAGATGTGCATGCCGTGTTCAGTGCCAAATCCTTATCATCCACATAGCTTTCCAATTCAGCTCTGCATTCCTCCTGCTTAATTTCATTATTTTCTTTAATGTCTACAGCATTGCTTTGTTCAACAACAGTTACAGGTACAAGCGCAGGAGCGATAGTAGGTACTTCTGTTACTTGTCTGTTCTGTTCTTTGCTTTCACAACTACATGAGGCCTCCTGATTTTTTGTTCTATGCAGTGCAATACAGTCAGTAGTTCCTATCTGTTCACTTAAGCCCTGATGTTCAAGTTCTGATTTGGCAGTTTGTATATTTTCTTCAGACCCTTCATTGCTTGGAAACATTTCTTGATGCTTAGTTTTGCACTCTGATTCCAAAACAGCTTCTTTAGCAAAAGCGTGTTCCCAGGATTCATCTTGCTTAGTCTGCATAATATTACTGTTCTGAGAGTGCAGAAGCGGAGAGCCATGTGCAGTAACTGAACACACCTTTTCAGTCATTCTGCAGCCGAGCAAATCTAAAATTTTGTCTTCTGCATCAGTGTTAAAAAGATCAAAACTCAGAGGGCACTCTTCCCTGGATAACTGTGGAGTTTCCACAAGGGGAAAGCTGCACTTTGAGGACAAGTCATGTGTGGCAACTGCTTTCTCTTCGCTCATTTGTTGCTCAGGTGCACACTGGAAACAGAGTGAATTATCTTCAGCTACTTTCAAGTTACTCTCGGAATCCAGATGCTTTTCCACAGCTTTTTCATTTATATCACTTTTTAAAGTCTTTTCTGAAAAGCTGATTTCTTTGAAATCATCCCCCCAGTTGGCATCTTTCCTGTCCTGCTGGTTGCTATTACCAGAGTTCAATAACATCCCTTCAGCCTCATTTAACCCTTCAGGTAATGCACTGGTTGCTCTAACTTGCACTTTCTCTATTCTGGCCTTTCCCATAGGGTCTTCAGTTTTTTCAGCAAGTACTTTGATGTCAGTTTCTTTTAGAATCAGCTCTGTGGGTTTACTCCCCCACGGTAAGTCTAATACATATTTTTCCAGTGCCAGTCTTTCATCTACCATGGAATCTTCCTTGGTGGAATTCATAGCATTTTCTGCATCAGAAAGAAGGATGTTTTCTACAGATACAATATCAGCTTTTATTGTTTCATTAATACTGTCTTGATCCTTTGTGTTTTCAGATGTGAGATCCGTTTTTTGCTCTTCCTCTGCCTTAAACAACAGAGGCACATTGAAAGGTTCAGAGCTAACTAACAAATCTACCTCTTGAGGTTCTCTTTCAAAAACGGGATCTGCTGTTTCAGAGGTTGTTTTTTGTGCTTTATTTCTAACTGGATCTTCGTGTTCATTTGCAGACATGGATTCCCCTGAAAGTTCATCTGTCTTTGGTTCCAAGAACAGGTTTGAAGGGTTAAAAGCCAAACCTGGCTTTAAAGTGTGAGCTTCTGATTGCTTCCAATTGTTTTCAGAGAGATGTAGGCTTGGGTCATTCCTTTTAGCTGTGGTTACATCTCCTCTACATAAACTGTTGACATCACTAAATTCAGGGTTATCAACCCAACAATGAACATTCACAACTGCTTCATATTTTTCACTGTCTGAGCCTCCTGTTGTGGGATAATTTAGGATTAAGGTTTCCTTTTTCCTTAACAGACCCTCTGTGCCATCTGTTTTCTGTCCACCTCGCTGTATGACAGTCTGCTTCTTATGACCTACTTCCAAAAACCCTGGCCCCTGTTTGGCCTCTTGAGTGGTAAAATAATCTCCTGTTTCTTTACCCTGGGGTAATGAGAGAGTATGTGAGACCCTCTTGCTATCCAGCTGTTCACTCTGCCATAATGGTTCTAATTCACTTGAATTTGTTTGTGTAACTCCTTGTGTCAAAGTAGCTTCTGTAGAAGGGCTGGATTCTAAGCTTGTATTTCCTGGCTCATTCTCACTCTTTTTGATACAAGAGGCAGCAATACTGTCGCTTTCTGGGCCACTGTCCACAAATACAGCATCTGCTGTTCCTATTTCTTTGTTATTCACAGAGTTTGGGGATTTACTATTTGGGGTTGGTAAATCATCACTGCTGCCTGTGAAATCTGCTGTGACATATTCTTTGGTGCATTCTGCTAAAGGCATTGAGATAGGTAGGCTTCTTTCCTTTGCTTCTGCAGCCTGTATTAATAAGTCAGAATCAGTTTGTCCTCCATGTTCTTGCAGGATATTACTCTGTGTTGTCACCTCTGCAGACACTGTACATGAATTTGGATCGGATAAATCTTCAACAGTGTGGGTACCGACGCCTTCATTACTGATGCTGCCAACAATGGAAATGTTTATTCGTTTCATAAGAGCAAAGAAAGTGGAGCAAAACATAAAAACAATTCATACCACTGGGGTTTCAAAGCCATGCAGTACATGCACTAGAAAGCTGACAATCGGCTTTCAAGAGGCAAGATATCAGAGGCACAGTCTATAGTGATCCCAAAACTCGTTACATTAAAATATACTTCCTCAGCCTTTCTACTATCTGTCATACTTGCCTTACAGTTTGTTTGTTTTTTAAACTCTCCACAGATTTTGTATTAATAGTGTAACTCATATGCTAATATGTTTTTTCCTTCTAAAATGCTGACAGAAAAATATGAAAACAAATTATAAAATAGATAATTGGACAAAAAAAAAAAAAACCCAACAAAAATCCTCAATTGTTGAATTTCTTCTAGCATAGACTTGCCAGTGGAGCTAGAAATGTTTGTTCAAGATTAAAGAACCTAATGTCCCTGATCATCATCATTATTTTGTTGTGCTTTTCTTGATCTTATTCAATTAAGCAATAAGAGCCCCATCTGTTAAACACTTGCTTCTGGGTGTGGTGCTTACTTCTGCCAGTACAACAGTCCCTTTGATTTCATAGACGATACTAATAAGCACTGCACCTGGTAATAAGGGTTTGCAAAACCAGGCCTCAAGACATGACTGTGTTACTGCATAAAATTGTATTTTAGCACAGTTGAGGCTAGTCATAAGGCCAAAGGTTTCTGCACATAAAGCTGCATTGTTAAGCAATAATACACACTGTGTCCGGCCACTCTGATACATTGTTTATGTTTTCAATACATATAAGAGATAACTACTTGCAACAGCTACTCCCCCTTCTCCCCAAAAGAAAGCTTGTGGAAATAAAAATGAAGAGAAAGAGATTGTTTGCATTTGTGTGTGCGCGCATGGGCAGGGGGAATAGGGTATTTTCTATGATTTCTCTCCATAGTCATTTCACTTAATATCACTAACAATGCACCACCAATTTCAGGGTGCTGGAAAAGACTGGAAACCTAACTTTTTAATACCTGCATAGAAACATGTTCATAACGAATTCAGAGGTAGCAAAACTCAGTTTATAATACTTAGAAGTGGTATACTGTGCTTTACGCATTCAAAGCACTGGACAAACTTTAAGGTCTAGCTTCCTCTGAAGTGCTGAGCATCTTCTGTAAGGATGGACATGGGTTAAATTTAAGGTTGTCACTGTCCAGATTTTCCCAGGATCATCCCTTTTTTGAGGTCGCTGTCTGGGAAATCTATAAGGGTGCTCCATACACACTGCAAACGTTCGAATTTTATAAGCTTATCCAGGTTGTCCTGGTTTTTTGTACTTCAGAAGTGGCAACCCTAACTGGACCCTAATTAATCCTTGCAAAACCTGTGATGGAGAAAATAATACTCACCTACATTGTGCACGTGGAATGCCCCAGACAGAGAGGGGAAGCGACTTCTTCTGAGTCACACATTGTCAGTGGCAAAACCAGAGTTAGAACTCACAAATGCCTGATTTATAGGACTACCTTTAGTTCTCTACTAGACCAGACTGAGCCTCAGGTGACTAGTGAAGTAGAAAGAAAATCTCAGATTGCTGTAATGCAGTCTAAGGTGCAAAATGCTATTGCAGCCATAGTAAAAATCTCTCTTTATACTGTGAAACTGTCCTGTAGAACAAATGACTTCCCTATAAGCAAGTTCCAGGATATGATCCTATTTCTAAACACTACAGAAAAGTTTCCCCAAATCCCACAAGAAGATTTGATTTTTAAAGAGTGGCTTCTTTCCCAGGCTCAACAATTTTAAATGGCCAGCCACCTGAATTTGCATGTCTTAAAGATGAACTACAAGTCTAAAGGAAAAACTCAATCAAGACCAGAAATGTGTGCTTAATTCTATTAACTAAGCTGCAGGGAATCAACCAATCAATATTAATTTACAAATTAAATGGATAAGATTAAGGGGATTCAACCGAACTTTTAAAAATTATTTTCTCCAATGTAACATATTCCTGCCACTTTTCAGCTCACTAAAGATACCTCATAATGTATCATTCAGTGACATTAATGGCATCATGAATGGCAATGAGATATCTGGTATCTGTGATGTCACAAAATGATACCCTCAGCAAACCAGAGTATGCCAGTAGGATTTCAGTAAGGAAGGAAAATTTCAAATGAGAAAAGTTTACTTCTGTGCTAAATGCATCCCATTGCCTGGCTGGGGGAGGAGGAACAACCACCACATATCTGGGATTACATCAATTTTCATTTTAGCTTTTTGTTCCTTTAGCAGTTCACCTCTTCCTTAAAGAAATTATTTAATGGAAGTTGTGACATGCCTAAGGCCTAGTCTGCAACTAAAACTGAAGTTAACCTAGTTATGTAGCTCAGAGGTGGCAAAAATTCACCCCCAGGAATGTAGTTAACATGACCTAAACCCGGTATAGATACTGCTAGTTCAGCAGAAGAATTCCTCTGTCAACCTAGCTACCACTTCTCAAGCAGGTGGATTAACTACAGCAATGGAAAAATCCTTTCCATCGCTGCAGCAGTGTCTACATTACAGCACTACAGTGGCATAGCTGCGAGATGTGCCTGTGCAGTGCTTGTAGTATCGACCTACCCTATGGCTCTTAAAGCTAGAACCACATTCCTGTGAGAGAAAAAGGTATTATTTAAAAATCAGACATGTGAGACTGAGAGTGAGGAGGTCTGAAAAACGATGGTACTCACAGGCACTTAACTAATGATGGATGTCATTTATACAGAGTGCTGCCAACACATTAACCCCAGATTATGAACTGAATTATCAAACAGTTTAATAGTTAAAAAGGTTAATGGTGGGGGATCAGAAATGAAGAACTCAGGCTCGGATAAAGAAAAAGTGATAAGGGCATAAACTCTAATAGATTCCTGATGTTCACCGGAGTATCACTGCGACCTGACAAATGCATGGGACATCCCCTTATCACAACAGACTGATATTTGCAGTGTCCACATTGTGTAAGGCCAAACATCTGTAAACAAGTTTTGACTGGTTTCATTTTCTTGAATATAGATTTGTGAGCTCCTGATCTGTCTAATGCCATGTTGACAGCTATTTTCAAGTGCTAAATTAGCAGATGCATTCATCAAAGCAGATTTATTTTTCCTGAAAATCTGCAAGCCAGACTGTTTAACATGGTGCATTAATTATAGCACACAAATATCCCTTTATAGCCCTGTTGTCTGGTCTAAGGATCAAATCTTGCTCATCTTATTCATGCCAGTGAGCCAAGTAGGATAACCAGACATCCCAATATTCGGGCTTTGTTTTATATAGGCAACCTATTACCTTCCCCCCACCCCATCCTGAGTTTTCACACTTGCTATCTGGTCGCTCTAAAGACAAATAGGATTTGTACGTTAGTTTTAAACCTTAATGTATCCTACACAGAATCAAACTGACAATGATAGCATATATTGTACTGGCAACATAAATATCTAGTACTTAAGCTATGTCTTCTTCTACCGTATGCCAATTTGTCTTAACTTTTTATTCTGTGCTGCAACAGAGGAGTTAAAACATATCTCCTAGCTATAATCCAATTTCTGTGAACAAATATTATTCATCAGTAATAACCAGGAGGGAATATGTGTTCCTTTCCATTATTTCCGTAATGTGGCATGATTAAAAGATGCTATACCCCTGACAAGTTCTTTACGAATGTAAAATAAATGTACGTCCTCTACTTGGTCTTTCTTTGTCCATAATCTGTTCTTGCTTGGTATCATTAAAGGACAATTCATACCAAATGATAACATTTAAAATGAGAAACACAGGTACATGCAAATGAGAAAGTGTAAAAGAACAAAGTAGGTCTTCATCGCTTCAGTATAGCTTAAAGCATGTGAAAGCATTTTGCTAAAATTAATTGTTGCATGCAGTGAAAGATACAACAGGTTGTGATCTTGCAAAGATCTATGCGCATGTTTAACTTTAAGCATGTGAGAATCCCACTGTATTAAACTGTGCTCAGTGGGGATTATGCTTCCAGTTAAGCATATGCTTCAGTCTTTGCAGGATTGGTCCTAAAGTTTCATATATATGAACCCTGCCCTAAAATTATAGTCTCAAATAATAATAATCTTAATTCTTATGTGGCTAAAATTATATCAAGTTATTTTGCATAAGACAGAAGTGCAGAGAAATATCGTTTGCTTGCAGTCGAACATTTAAAGAGCCCCGTAACTGCAAAAGTTAAAAGTATGCAGCCTGCTACACCTTTTAAAACATACTGAGACAGACATGGACTGCTTTGTAATTTATTAAACACAGTATGTTGACCTGGTTGTTGGGATATTTACTGTATAACTGTAGTGGGTTAAATATTGAAACGTTTACTGTATGAATATATGGAAGTTAAATCCAAAAGGGCTGAAGGGAAAACAAGAAGGAAAGTGAACCAAAGGCTCACGAGAAGCCACGCCTTGGTAAACACTCCAGGGTTATTAAGAGACACTGCCTGAACTATTAGCTGTGTAGTTCTACCTCCTGACTCCAGCTAAGTTACAAAACTTGTTTTACCACCTATAGTATTCTAAATGATGATTAAGGAAGGCTTCAAAATAACGTCATTAAATGACAAGAAATAATTTATAAAGCGAACAGTATTCATGATGCCCTAATCAATCCTCTGTCTCAGCAACTGGTCTCTGGTTTCTGTGTGTGAGACAGCTTGAGAGCCACAGGAAATGTGGCACTGAATAGGGTCTTGCAGGATGCATGGCAATTTGAAAACTCCTGCGGATGTCACAGGGCTGGTCTCCAAACTGTGTGGATCCCATGGATCTGTCTACATCACTGAGGACTGGCATGAAGCTAAGATCATCCAGGCAGAAGCCCACTGCCTCAGCACTTTCTCTGGGATTGTAGTGCCCTCCTGACAGCAGGCTCCAAAGAAGCATGTACCAAGGCTTCCATTGGCCATGGCTGCCACTGGGATTTTCTTAAAGAGAGGTTCTTGAGCCGTATTGCCTTTCCTGGTCAAACTTCATAAGGCCTGTAAGGGTATGATGTGAGTCCATCCTGCCCACTTCCCCCATACAGATCTCAACCCTGGGAAGATAGTACAGTGGAGGTGTGAATAGAGTCCCCTCTGTGTATGTATTGGGGGAAATGATCTGGCTATGTGTTACATCAAGGCCATGGCAAAGTTTGAGATTAGCTAACAACTCAGACTCCCCAACAGTCCTACTGCATCTGAAAAGATGAATGGTGGGGAAAGAATAATTTCTGGTGAAGAGGATATTCAGTACTATAAAAGGGAAACAGAATCTAAAATCAGAATCTTTCCTTATATACTGAAGATAAGTGCCTCGCCAGTAAAAATCAGTTTTTCCATATGTTACCCACTAATGTTCTAACAGAAGAATGCAGGCCTTGCACAGTGAGTATTAAAACTTTACAGATTGTTACACAGCTTTTCTGTTTAGGTCTATCCATATGTGGTTAAGAAAGTACGAAAGAGTGAGAGTTTAAAATAAACAAACTAGGGTCTGAAATATTTGTGAACATCAGGTCTCTTCCTGGCTATGTGAAAGCAATTTAAAGAGTGGGGGCTACTGAAAGATCTATTTCCCAAGTTACCCTCTACCATCCAGGATGCCTCCTGAAGCAAGAATCTCATCAATATCTTGAAAATTATTTTTTCCTAAATTTTCATCCCACTAGTTTAAAAAAAAAAAAAATCAAAATTTTCCATACCAAAATGTCAAGTTGTCTCCACCAACTACAGTATACATTTGGGGATGCTTAGCATTTCAGACCCTGAAAAGCTACCAAAAAAGTGGCATGCTTACCATTAAACAAACTGTTTTGCGATGATTGGAGGAATGGAGAATATGAAATTCTAGTACTTTGTGGCATTGTGGGTTCTAAATCATAATTAAAATCAGTCAAATGTATCAAACTATAGTTTTAAACCAAAGCAATTTGTTTGTAATCCTTTGCTTCTTCAGTGGACTTACTGTATTGAAAGTCCACATGTGAGAACTGCTGATATTAATGTAAGGTATCACACACACACTCACATGCCAGCTAAAGCAATTCTGTTATTTTTCATTCATACATAGCATTTCTATACCTGCTTATAGCTGGAATCTGAGAACTTGCATCTTCACTAATATCCAGACCAGCAAAAAGAAGATTTTTGGGCCCAACTCCTTGCTGGGGTTCCCCTTCTTTGAAATCAGACACTACTGGCCAGCTCTCTCTGCCAGAAGTGGAGCAGGAAAAAGAGAAACACTCACTACAGGTTCTTACAAATATATGCCCTGTTATTTATCTCAAGATAACAAGAGTCTATCAACATTTTATAGAACATTTTCAAAATATTATCACATTCTTCCTGCTAGCCTCTGAAATGTAGCATGAGTACTCTGATAGGGTCATATTCTGCTCTTGTATCACCAGAGCAATGCCACTAAAGTCAGTGCAATAAACTGAGAGCAGAATTCGGCCCAAATATTTCACAGCACGTGAACTGGATTTCTGGATACTCAGGAGAAACTTCACCAAAATGATAGCAGGCCAGATCATTCATTAACACATCAAAAGCCCAGGAAGGTCAAAGTTAAGCAGAAAATGTGACAGCCTTGTTTCCTACACATTGGCTCCTCCTGTGGGTAGGGTTTGGCAAGCAACATAAGGACAGAACTCCACCCCTAAGATGTCCTGAGATCTGTGGGTCTCTGGAAAAACTCATAAGGGACAGACCTTGTGAGAAACTTCCTAGGTCTTCTCTCTCTCCACATATTGGCACAGACCTCTCTGAAGACTAGCTGCAATGGCTTTCCATGCCTGAATGGCTGGAATAAAAAATACTGTGTGGAAATTTGCAGCAGAAGAATGACAACGTGCAGGAATCGCAAGGACAGCATTCCCCTTCGCGTTTGCCGGGGGATGATACTGCTGAGAACATTCTAAACACACCTTTCTGCCTAGTCACAGCTCCCCACCTCAAGGAGCTCTAACTATATGTAATTAACATAGAGAGGCTTCCATGAGCTTTTGAGAAGTGGAGGGAAATGTAGCTATGCAGATAAACTCAGTTTCTTCCCTTGAACAGATTTATGGCCATTTGAGCAGGTTTATTCTCTCATTTCATCCTTTCAGCGACAAAATTTAGGAAGACGGGGGGATGATGTAATCCAGAGTGCATGTAATTTAAAGAATATCTGGAAATCATTTTGACAAGAGTTGGTCAAAATTTTTCAAATTTAAACCAACAACCAAGCCAGAGAAATTTGAAATTATATTTGCAAATCTCCCCCTCCCCCACCCTCCCATTTCATTTTTTTCTATACATTAGAAGGCTGGTTGAAATATTTCAAATTTCAAAATTTAGGTTAAGTTTCAATTTAAAAAAAAAAATTGGGGGGAAAATTGTTTGGAAAATTCTTTTGTTTCCTTTGAACTATTGGGTGGTGTCCCAATGATTTACTGTGCTTGAGCTTTTTGCATTGCTCTCAGACATCTTCCTTAGGAAGAAAAGAATAACGTTAGCCTACATTCCACTGTTTAAATAGGCAGAAATTTAAGCCTTCTACTATATCAGTTGCTGCTATTTAGAACATTTTCCACTTTAAGAACTCCTCTGAGGTTCTCAAACTCCTTTACAAATATCAGCGTATTAAGCCTTTCAACACCAATGTCAATCCATGTTAATAAAAGTATTACCATCCTGTGACAGGGTGTATAGGCCTCTCCCACCAGCGGGGGAGCCCTCAGCTCCTTCAGGGGCCAGAAAGGCCCCTCCCCATCATGCACATTACACATTCCTTGGCAGGAAGTGGAGGTTAAAAGCAGAGGCCGCAGAGGTGGGACAATGGAGGAGAGAGACTCACTCCCAAAGCCTGCCAGAAGGAGTGTTTTGCTGAGTCCTGCCACACCTAAAAGGGCTTCAGGACTGCTGACTGCTCAGCACTGCTGTTTTGCTGAGCACTGCCAGCCCCAGAGAGACTCCAGGACTGCCTCCCACTCAGCCCAGGTGGGTTGGTGGGCCCCACTGCACCAAAGGAGCTCTCGAACAGTGGTGAGGGAGGCAGCCAGAGGCAACACAGGATTCCTCGGGGCCTGCACGGCCTGACAGGAGAATCCCAGGCACTGTCTGTCACACATCCCCAGTTTACAGATGCAGAAAATGATGCAAAGGGAGATTCAGTGCCTTGCCCAGGCTGACCCAATCTGAGGACTTGTCTACATGGTGCAGTAAAGTGCACTATGGGGGTGTGATTTCTAAAGCATGCTACCTAATGGTGCACACTAAGTTAACATGCATTAACATAGGACTCTTTCAAACAGCACTATGTTCAAGTGCACTAGGGAACACCAGCATGGTCTACATGGACCAGTTAATGCACAACACATCAGAAATCAAACCCCCATAGTGTGCATTGCTGTACTATGCAGACAAACCTTGACCAGGGACTAGAACATAGATTTCTCAGTCCCATGTTTTAACTACCACCCAACCTTCTAATTTTGTTACATAATTGGTAATGGGTTGAAAGGGCCCGCACATAGATATTGTAGTGGGGTTTTGTATGTTTTTTTCTTAACTGTGTATAAATGCTGAAATTGTATAAATATAAAGGTGCTTTTTGATCCTTGAAAAGAGAAAATAAATTTTGAAATAATTCTTTGGAGCTGGAAATGAAGAAGCAGAGAGAGAGATCAAGGAGGAACTACTGCATTCTAAAGATCTTAGAAGTTCATTATGTTACAGATGTGGGTACAAACAATTCTAATGAGTACCACTAATAAAAAGGATGTGTGCATATGGTGGAGATGCAGTTTCAGATACATACTCCTCATTTCACGGGTTTATAACAACTGTAGGCTGTAAAAATATGCTCATTTATGTTAAGACCATGCTATCTATAACATAGTACCAGCAATTATCCCTATCCCACCCTATTTCTTTCCCTCTCTTGCCTCTTTTCCCCTAAAATATACTGAGTTTTAGGCCTGGTCTACACTAGAGACGTTTGTCGACACAGGCTGACTGTTGTCGACAAAACAGTCCTGGTGTTCACACTACAATGATCCTTTTGTCAACAAAACAAAAAGGATGCAGGAGAGGGGAGCTCTGGTAAGTGTTTGGAAGGTGATGTGGCTTGTGTACTGGAGGCATGGGGTCCTTAGCCTGGCTAAAACATACAGGTACTGGAAGAGATAGAAATGCACAGAAGTAGCTGTGTTTGCATGTGCTTTCCTGTTCCCTTGCGCATCTAGACAGTATGGCTGAGAAGCACGTTAATGCATGCTGAGATTTCGTGGGTATCCTCTGGTGTGACCTCTAGGAAACTTTCTTGGAGGTACTCCCCGATTCTCTGCCTCAGATTCCAGGGCAGAACAACTGTGTTTCTGCCCCTGTTGTAGGTCACTTTCCCATGCCAATTGGCAATCACTTGAGTGGGGACCAAAGCAGTGCACAATTATGCAGCATAAGGGCCCGGTTTGAAGCTGCTCGTGTGGAAGAGATGCATCCTAGCATCTTGCTGACTCTAAGGAGTGAGATATCTGCTTCTACGGCCCCTGCCGGTGGAGAATGGTGGCACAATTTGAAATTTGTTTTCCTTATATACCTGCATTTATGCACCAAACAAGCATCCACCCAGAACCTAGACTTACTTGTATGGTCTTGACTCCCGCCCCCAACTCACCATTCTCAGGCTGATCAAGGAGCTGTATTCTGCGCAGGGCAGTGAGAATGAGCTGTGTTTCACAGTGATTCATGTGTTCTGTTAGGGGACTCACAATAATAATTTTGTTCATTGTTTCTTTTTCTTACACAGATGTGACCTTCGCAGCCAAGGCCCCTATAGCGGCGGACCGCCTAATACTGATAAGGCAGCAACCCCAGAGAAGCAAGAAGGAGATGTTCCAAGAACTCCTCCTGTCCTTTGAGGCATCCAAAAGAGAGAAAAGGGCATGTCAGAATCTCAGAAGATGGGCAGACAAGAACGGAAGGAAAACTAAGAAAGAATTTTAGCTGGCCATGAGCGCATGATCAAGGCCATGGAGGAGCAGACAGAGCTTCTAAAGACAATAGTGTCATTGCAGACACAGTTCATACAAGCTTGGCCTCCCCTTCAGCCACAACAGAACTTCTTTCCCTGCACTCCACCAACTCCCCCTACACATTCCTACCAAAGTCATGGACCATCTCGCTACTCCCTTCATTCCACCCCCTCAGATAGCTTTGAGAATGACAGCTGGACTTACATGCAGCTGTCATAGTTGGCACTGCCCTCCATTACTTTCTCCCCTCTAGGATTTGTTTATGTTGTGTGCTGTTTTGTGTTTAATAATAAAAGTAAGCTCTCAAAATAAGAAGCATTCTTTATTTATGTGCTGAACATGATATGTGCACCTATCACCGACACACATGTACAACTGTATGTACAACTAATGGGTTCTCATTGTCAAAATGGGCCCTCAGTGCCTCTCTTATGCATATGGCCCCCCGTTGTGCCCCTCTAATACCCAGGGGCAAACTTCTCGCCCTTAGCGTCACATAAATTATGGAGCACACAGCAGGTGGCTATAACCACAGGAATATTGTCCTCATTTAAGTCCAGCCTGCCATAAAGGCATCTTTAGTGCACCTTTAACCCACCAAACACACATTCAACAGTCATTCGGCACCTGCTCAGCCTCTTATTGAAGCACTCTTGCTGACGTCCAGGTTGCATATGTAAGGCTTCATGAGCCACGGCATTAGTGGGTAGGCTGGGTCTCCCAGGATCACTAAGGGCATCTCAACATCCCTTATTGGAATCTTTTCATCTGGAAAAAAAGTTCCTGCTTGTAAGCTTCCGGTACAGGCCAGTGTTCCTGAAGATATGAGCATCATGCACCTTTCCTGACCAACTTGCATTGATGTCAGTGAAATGCTCACGGTGATCCACAAGCATCTGGAATACCACAGAGAAGTACCCCTTCCTATTGATGTACTCCATTGTAAGGTGGTCCAGTGCCAAAACTGGGATATGTGTGCCATCTATTGCCCTGCCATAGTTATGGAATCTCATTGCTGCAAATCCATCCACTATTTCACGCACACTGCCCAGAGTTACAGTCCTTAGTAGCAGAATGCGATTAATGGCCCTGCACACTTGTGATAACACAGCTCCAACGGTGGACTTACCAACTCCAAACTGATTAGCAACTCACCGGTAGCAGTCTGGAGTTACTAGCTTCCACACAGTGATTGCCATGTGCTTCTCCACTAAGAGGGCAGCTCTCATTCTGGTGTCCTTGCGCTGAAGGGCAGGGACTAGCTCTGCACAGAGTTCCATGAAGGTGACTTTGCGCATTCGAAAGTTCTGTCGCCACTGCTCATCATCCCAGACCTGCATAACGAAGCGATCCCACCACTCAGTGCTCGTCTCGCACCCAGAAGTGGCAGTCCACTGTGTGCAGATGTTCCGTGAATGACAACAGTAATGCAGTGCTGTTTGTCTGCATGTCACTCAGCAGGTCAGGCTCCTTGGATTCCACTTCCAAGACAGAGCTCATGATGTACTGCGCGACCAGCCGCAGCGTTCAGAACGCTGAAAGCAACAGTGGAGAGTAGTGCAGGATCCATCTTTTCTGATACAGATGGTGGGTGCAGGGAGCCGTTGAAAAAATGGTGCGAGTCGCTGCCAGCAATGAAATGAATGATGGCATGGAAACGCAATGCACCATGGGACACTGAACCAGCACTCATGCTGCTCCGTGCTTCTATCCCCCATTCCCAGAATTCCTAGCGGCAGAAGCTGCCGAGTTGCACAGTGGGCTAACTGCCCACGATGCACTGCTCTCACTGTCAATACTAGAGCACCAAATGTGGATGCGTTTTTATGACAAAATGAGTGCTGTGTGGACGGGTGCGAGCACTGTAATTATAGCGCTTTTTTATCACCGAAAAAACTACTGTCAACAAAACTTTCTACTGTACACAAGGCCTAAGAAACAGGAACTTAAAGAAACAAAGCAGGAAGTGCCCACATTAATGCATCAAATGGTAACTTATAGTTTCAAATAATTTACAAGAAATTTAAATTTTCGTTAGTTATCCCATCCCCAAGCAAGTGTATGGTATAATGATTACACAAGCATAAACTGTCTTTGATATTGTATATTCTAGGGAAAGAATCTGTGTAGCTGCATGTGGTATGTGTTAACCACAATAATAAACAGTGAGGAAAAACATGTGCCTTTGAAATTCTCCTCCTCAAGTTTACATCACAACTTGAAATGAATTTTGCCAAACTAGTGTGAATGACACACTGGGACCTCTCTGATTTCGGAGAGGCAAACAGATGCTTTGTGTGATATTAGGAACTAATCCAAGAAAGAACATGTTTTCATGTATAGACCTAGTCAATTATATTAAAATGATTCCACATGGGACAGACTCATTCATGCATCGTTAGAAAGTGCAACATTTCATCAACTTAATTTTGTTTTCAAGAACAAAATTGGGAATGTGTCCAACAGGAACTATGTCTATTCATTTATCCAACTAATTTTTGATGGAAACTTTCTTACTAAAACCAGTTTTGACTGTTGACGTCTTTTCATTCCGCTTGCCAATTTTGCTATTTAAATGATACTCTGGGGCAAATTTGGAGTGCATTGTGGAGTTTTGTCACAGACTCTCTCAGACTTAACTCCCTTAAGTAAGTGCTTTGAATAACTTGTCTAATTATGGTCATCAAAAGTAAGAGGTATCATTCTTTTTCTAAAAAAATACTGTGTGCATTGAAGCATAATAATCAGATAATGGAATTTTAAAGCCTCCAAAACAACAGCAGGCACAAGACAGCAGTCAAATAGATTTTAAAACTGGTCTCCCTTGTGTAAACCTTTTTGATATAAGCTGGTTCCTCCCTTGGCTACTCCCTTTGGAAGCCATCAGTGATAGCTTTACTTCTTAATGTTTGTGCTTGTGGGAGTTTAAATCCAACCTACTGGATAACATTACTGTTTTGTGTTCATTCTCAATTTGCACCATCACTTAAAAGAAGAAAGAGATGAGCTAACTGTCTTGGATAGTTTGAGACAGTATTGTTCTTTCAGTGAGGGATTAATTTTATTTGGCTCTTGCTGAATGAGGAACCAGTTTTGAGACATTTGTGTTTGTAAACAGGGTTCTGTTAAAACATATTTGCTACCACCTGAATTTTGTATAGTGACTCCAATTCACAGTCACCTTACTAATGTAAGTATTATGAGATATACTGATTACATTAGGGGAGATGTTTGCCAGTTTTCATTATTTCTGCAAGACTTTTTAAAATTACAATTTAAAATTAAGTTGAATCATTTGCCTAAGTATTATAATAAATAACATAAAGGGCCAAGTTCTGACTGGCACTGGAAACAGAGGTAATACCTCTCAAAACGAGTATACTAATATACTTCAAAAGCACCATATTCTGGGTGAGATCAACTGACTTGCGGCTCCTTCACATATACTAATCCTGCTATGGTCTGCCTGTATCCACCTGTCATCTTTTGTTTTATGCTTAGATTGTAAGCTGTTTGGGGCAGAGACTGCCTTTTTATTCTGTGTTTGTAAAGGACCTAGTACAATGGGATCTTGGTCCATGACTGGGGGCTCCTAGGTGCTATAATAATACAAATAAATTGTAATAATAAGTAAATAACGATAATAATAATATTAATATTAATAGCCAGGGGGCTGTGAGCAGGGCAGGGCAGTCCCATACGCAAAGCCACAGAAATAAATTGGTTGCTCCCCCTGACTATGCTACGTTACATCCATCCAAGATATATGTTACAGAGGACCTGCAGAGCAGCCTCTCTCTGGTCTTTCACAATTCAGGCAGCCAACTTCTGTTTGGTCAAAAAACATGTTGCATGCTTGGTAGAGATTGGAAGTGGGTATATTTATAACATTTTCTGACTGTAAAAAGAATTAAAATATAATGTAATGTAAAAAGTATGAAAATGATTATTTTTATCTCTAGTTTTTAATGATAATCATTGTATCTAGTGTTTTGTTGTGTCTATCTTGCCCACCACTTTTTTAAACAGTTTTGGTTAAAAAGTTAAAAATATAAAAAACTGCTGAGAGAGAGAGAGGGAAGCGATTGTTGGTGGAGAGAGAAGAAAGCCTGTGTGCACATTATAGGATTTAATTACTGCTGAAGAAGAAT
Organism: Emydura macquarii macquarii; assembly: GCF_026122565.2. NCBI lineage: Eukaryota > Metazoa > Chordata > Testudines > Chelidae > Emydura > Emydura macquarii. The sequence continues at coordinate 3,881,844 of NW_027132509.1, read as the reverse complement.
GCACCCAAATAGTGGCTACTTTATCTTATTGAAAAAGATTCCACGTAAATACAATTGCAAAAATCCTACCCACACACCAGTAAATCCCTGCCACTCCTTGTGAATGATAGATATCACTTGCATCCTGAGTCATGCTTATGATTTGGAAAGAATGCAACCCTGTTGAATCATGCTGGCATTAAACAATCTCCCCATTGTAACAGCTGAAAACCTTACTAACATCAGAAAGTGGAATCCAAATTCTCTTTAGATAGTATCAGTGTCTCAGGGGGAAGCAGTTTTTCTGTGTCATTTAATTATTCTGTTACCCTCCGCCATCCTTAATCACACCGAATAGTACTTAACTCTTTTAGTAGTCCATTGATTCTACTGTGATTATTCAGAGAATAAGGAAGTACTCAGTGTGAGTAAGAGTGGCAAAATCTAGCCCTAAATTATTGCACATAGCAAACTATGGCATTTCTCAAATCTATATATATACATACTAGCCATCACACAGCCATATTTTAGCACCTAAAAGATATTTCTCAGTATTTTTGTGCCCCAGGGGAAGATTTACTAACATGAACAAAGAGCAAAGGAGATTTAGTTGAACAGTTATTATAGCAGCTAGAGAATACTAATTTACATTGATGTATGTTTAAAAAAAAAAAAAAGATAATTTTAATGTTAACATCCTTTGCTTTTGCAGACCACCACATTGTCCGTGAGTAAGACAGATTTTAAATATTGATTGCCCATTAACAAAGTTACACAACACACAGCAAATTTCTCAAATAACAAAGCTTAATGTTACATTCTGAATATTGACCATATGAAGAAAGTCCATGTCCTACCTTGTAGCCCTTGTTGTTAATGATGAAACATTATCAGGCAGTGGTGCAGCAGCAGGTAAAAGATCCAAGACGTCTTGATCACCAGATCTTTCTGTACTCTTCTTTTGCTGCTTTTTCGTTTTTATGTCTTGCCCATCACCAGGAGGTTGGCCTGGTTCTGGAGTCAGAGCTGAGGAAACATTCTGAAACATTAAGGAAAAGGATCAGGTAAATAGCTCATAATATAGTCTAGAGTACAGAAGATTTTGTAGACCATTATGTAGCTTCCATCATTTTGTTCCATCCACTGACAAAACTTTTGAGTAGGTACATATGATGGACGTCAGAGATTCCATCCTTAGGCCATTTTCTTTTCCTAAGTGTATACTGAACAGAGGGAAATAGTTGAGTCAAAAATAAATAGAAGAAAAAGAGCAGGGATGAAAGAATGCAACAACTGTTCTGAAACCACTCAGGGCATTTATTGGCCCAAAGAGAGTAGCATCTTCTCTATCTCAAGCCCAGCAAATGTTTCCTTGTGCTAAGAACATTTACAAGGACCAGAAGGAAGGATGGAAACAAGCTGTAACTTTTTTATTCATAATGGTGACAAATAAATACAGTAAAAATCAGCATTAATCAGTATAGGACCCAAGGCATAATAATTCAGAGCCATATTTCTAATTCTCACCCATATTACGAGGGTGTTCAGACCCAAGGTTTGGGATTGGATTAGTGAAGATAGAAAAAAGAGAGGAAGGCCTGATTCTCAATTGTGCAATCATCCACACCCATGCAAAGGGAGTGTGAAATATTGTCATTCTGACTTGATAACATTATCTCCACTTTTCACAGATGTAAATGCTTGCACAAAATATACATCAGAGGAGCATCTCGCCCAGAGTGTGAGTAGGCTCCACTCAGGACTCGGTAGGCCAAGCGTGCAGCCTTGTTGGCAGCATAGGAGGTCATATAAATATGGCATGAATTTTTCTTTACAGTAGCTTTCCGTAGACCTGATGAAGTCTCCCCGCTCACATTCCTACAAATGGTAACAGTTTCAGAAATTTCAGCATGGCATTAGCTCCCTGGCTGACAAACACGTATTTTACTTCAAAAGAGAAACTGTCCTCAGCATTTGTTTCAGTGTGGAGGCCCTCTCTATCGCCCATCCACATACCTGAAGCTCTAAGGGCATGTCTGCACTGTATCTAGGAGCAAACCTCCTAGCTTGGGTCAACAGACTTGTGTTAGCAGAGGTTGGACTAGAGTGCTAAAGATATCCAAATAGACACTGCAGCTGGGGCTGGAGCTCAGACTCTTCACCTGGGAGGAAGGGTGGGCTTGAGACTCCAACCTTCAGCCTGAGCTGCAAGGTCAAAGCGACATCTACACACATTTATTTAAAACAACCTCCACAAATATTGTCCAATTGGGTGCATTCCTTGACGGCACCGACACTATGACATCTTATCCATTTAGAGTCAAATTCTGCCTGGCACTTACTCAGTGAAAGGAGGGTGCAAAGAGCATTCCTACACCTTGCATCATTCATGCAAAGGTCACCAAAGGGGATGAACGGGTAGGACATGGGGCCATTTTCTGGCTCTGCTACTCACTGTGGGGTCAGTGGATCTGACTGGCTGCCTAAAAGAGAGGGAGGAGAGGTAAGTTGCATCCATCCCCTTTAGTGGTGCATCCACTAAGCTCCAGGATGCTCTGGAGAAACTCTGTCTCCCCAAGGCAAAATGCTTCTTGATGCTCCACCTGGCCTGGTGCAGCCCAAAGTGCCCAGTCCTGAAACAGCAACCACTAATATGAATGGAGCCCCAGGGGTAAGACAAGAAGAAGCTGATACGACTGATTTGTTGTTCTGAGTGTCTATATTTGAATTTTCTTCATTTACCAATGAAGTTGATAAGTTGGACTTTTCATGGTCAAACCTGAGAGCCAGAGACACCCAGTGGATCAAAAAAAAATTGTGCATGTAAGCACAATGAAAAGGAGTAAACATTCCGGACATACTACAAGCATAAAGGAAAGAAAGAATTGTCAACATCCTTCAGGCTCAATGCAAAACCGATAAGCTCTCGCATCATCTTCCTATCCCTGGAGGGAAAGTACACACTTTTGTTTACATAACAGTGCTGCAGGCTCATCTTTGTCACAACCTTTTCAGTTGTGATGGGCTGAGGGCTCCAGGGCTGTTTACTCTGTGTGTGGACATCTAGTTTGTGGGCTTTTTCTCTCTCTAGGTATGTATATGGCTCTTATCACTACAGTATCTGAGTAGCTGCCAAGATTTAAAAAGAAAATCTCTTTTCTACCAACAGAGGTTGAGTAATTTATAATTGTGTGCAAAACAGAGAGACTCTGTGGTGTGTGTATATACATGTGTGTGAAGAATTCAGTGAGGGAAAGGAATATTGAAGAATTGCATTTTGCATTTTATTCTGAAAGCTGTGACCTCTGTCTTTATCTTATCTCTTGCAGAACAAGTTCTAAAGCCTAGGTCCTGCTCATGTGAATGTTCTGACTCCCTCACTCTTGAGCCTTCCCTCTGCTGGTTGACAGTTTTGTAGTTGCAGCAGAAATTAACCTCACACAATAGTTATGGTCATAGAAGGAAAGGAGCTTTCAGGGCTAATCTCTTGGAGGCCTTTGCATTGTTGTGTTAAAGTCAGTCCTTAAACTGGACTTAATTAAATAGGAAAGCAGTGCAGAAAGTACCCTGGTGAGATCTCACAGCAAACTATGCTGTTAAGCAGATAAACTGATTTGTACTAGTTATAGCTTTTTTTCCCAATGTCTTTGGCTTTATTTCTAGTTATGATGAGCTGCAATAATCAAAGCCAGGTCACAAATCCCAGTATCACAGTAGCCAACTCTGTGTCCAATACGATGGAGTGTAACCTTCTGGCCAGTGAGAGATGGATATGGGTTTTTTTATTTGATTGGTTGGTTTGGGTTTTTTTTTGTTTTTTGCTGCCATGATTATTTGAAAATCCAGTAGCACAGAAACTTAATAGAACCAAAAGAGAACAGACCAATTTAACAATCTCTGGGCAGTGTGGGGATGTTATAGAGAAAACTTGTTCTTCTAAGTACTTCCCTCTTCTTCTAACATCACCTTAATTTTTCCTGGGTTCAATTTTAGTCAATCGCTTTATCAAGGTGCTGACTTCAGCTAAGAAAGCTGGGAGGCTGTGCTTTCTGTGAGTGATGTACAGATAGCTGTTGTTTGCTGGCACTAAAACCTGTGTAGTCTCCCCATGCCTTCATATAAAGGTTGAGCAGGAAGGGAAAGAGGACTGAGGCTATTAATATTCCACTGTTAAGGTTTCTGGATGTAGAGAAACAGTTGCTCACAAGATCCTTCAGGTTAACTGGAGATATATCAGAAATGCTAAATCAGGAAACTGAGGTTAGTTAAAACGTTATTAGATTGTACTTGCTGTTTGGGGCAGGAACCCAGTCTCCTTCTGTACAGCTTCTTACACAATGGGGCCCTGATTCTGATTGGAGCCTTTTGGGTCTACCAGGTTACAAATCATAAATAATAATAGTTGATGCAGATGAGCCACCTGTAGCTCTCAGCACCTCATTTTCTGTCAGTATGTCCCACTCTCAGACTCAGGCAGGTTGAAAGAAATGCAGTGAAGAATTAAGGCATTAACCCACTGTGGTTCTGGTATCTACACCTCAGTACTAATTAATCTCTCTTCCACAAGATCATCCCTTTCACTCACAGGTCTCTTTCAGGTTACAAATCCTCTGTGTCCTACAGACCTGAAGTCATCCCATTTTCAATGTCACAGGGCAATGGGGGATGTCTCCTGCACACAAAGCCATTTATCAAAACTGTTTCCTATAGAGACAACTCACGTCCTCTAAATTTACACCCAGAGCCATGAATCTTGAGAGGAGCATGATGAACCTAAAATTAATGATCAGGGTAATCCTGATTATGGTACTGAAAAAAAAATCCTTGCTCATCAGCATGTCAGATGGCATAATTATCATCAAAGTATCACCCACCAAAACACAGGTAGTAGATATTAGTGATGAAAAAAATATGTTGATATACAGTTACTCATTTGCCGGCTAACAGCTTGATTCTTCCAGACCCTATATGGTGTCATGCTTCACTGTGATGTACATCCAGTTTTTCTAGAAAATCTGTTGCTCCCCAGAATACTCCCGGGCCAGAATTATTTTGGCACGGTTTTGTGTTATTTTGTGTGGCTTCTACTATTTATTACCACAATTTATAGGTTACCTCCATGCACATACGTCAATCTATATTATGTACTTGTGTATATTACAGTAGCACTCAATAGCTCCAGAGAAGGTTAGGGTCTCTTTGTACTAGTCATATAGGAGGGTGTATTGGGCCCTGTCCCAATTATTTTACAATCTATTAAACCAAGATGCAATGAATGTGTGTAACAAACAGTAGTAAGAAGAGGGAATGAGTGGACAAGGGCAACAGTAATGAGAAGATGGTTCCATAGGTTAGCTATAAGCACAAACTGAAGGTCATAAATCATTTAGAAGTTTTTCCACATACCATAAATAAGTATGAACAAACCTTCTATAATTAATCCAACTCAGTTTAGAATGCTTATACTAACATTTTTTCCAAATATCTTTCTACTGGTCAGTGACTTAGTATTTAAGAGATTATGGCCCATAATCAGCCTTCAGCTATACCTGTACAACTCTGACTGGCTAAGGGTAGAACTTGGCCTGGTTTTATATATATGTATTATTCTGAATGTAGTTGTTCTAACAAGTGTAATGTGCAAAAATATGTATATATTGGCTCAATGGTACTGAGCAGTTTGAATGCAAATCTCATTCTTGCCCCCACATTCCCACACCAATAGGTGTCTGGGCCATCATGTATGATAGGAAGGTAAAAAGCACTTTTCACCTACTGAGGCAAGAGCACACAGTCAGGTAATTCAAATTTTTAATATCAAATATCAGGATCTTTAAAAAAATAAATCAAAGTTTAGGTCTTTAAACCAAAAGGGGAGCATATCTTTTAACGGATCAAAAACTGCATTTTGTGTTTATAACACAAAAGCAGGTTTGTGTTCATAGCTTTCTAGTTCATAGTTACTTTTCCATCACAAAAGGATATACACACTAAGTCTATGTCGAGCAGCAGATAAATAAAATTCAACCCCTTTGTCAATGTGTTCAGAATTAAATCACAAAGATATGCAAACAAATTGCTTTACTAGATTTTCCCCACAATACATTCTTTTTAAAGTAAAAAAATTACAGGCTCAGATTCCACCAAAATTCTTTTCTCACCTGGTGAAAAAAGAATTAATAGAGATCATTACCACAAAACGTACAGTTAGAGAGCTGCCATTAAAAGAAACCATGCACATGAAATTAAAGATTACTACTTGTTTGAACTCTAGCAGTCTCTAAAGTGATTTGACACTGCAGTTACCATATAGACATGTAACCTGTCAGTGGAGCATGCTATTTTCTTTATTTTTATTCAATGATCATTGATACAATTTTAAAATAGTTTTTAACCCATTAAATCAGAAAAGAGTTACTAAATGAAGAGTTACTAAATAAGGAGAAACTGCTTAAACCTTTATATTACAAATCAGAAAACAAACCTTTGTTGTAAATTAAGGATGATTAAAAAATAAAAGTGTGCATTAAAATAGGAGTGACTGATATTTCCATACCTTAAAGGACATACAAATATCAGAAGAAAGAACAAATAGCTCAATATTACATTTTTCTTTAAGCTTGTATTATATTTAAGAGAGCAAAATTATTTCTTCTGAAAAAGAAAATATAATAGGGTCTGTATTTAATCCTTGCAAAAGGACAGGTCCCTTATGAATGCACATGGCAAATCTACAAAGATCAGCTTTCAGTATCCCAATCACTGTTTTCTCCTTGTGCAGTCTGTTTGACCAGGGGCTAAAGAGACAGATGATTTGCAAGGATAGTCTATTATTAAATGATTTTAGATCCAAGAGATTTAAATTTTCCATTAAAATCCACTGTTATACTATGGCAAACATTACTGAATCAGAAAGTTCTTGAATACAACATTGTATTCTATTCACAACACACTTCTCTGACACTCATTGAATCTCCCAGTCTGATTTAAAGCCCTAGCAACAGCATTAGCGGCTGCCATGGTATTGTATTACAAATTTCCAAAAGGTCTGACAGTTTCCCCCAACAGATCAGCAGGCTCTTCATTAGGCACCACTAAAACGTTTGTTTTAAAAGTAGAAATTTGTACTTAACAAGCACAAGAGATGGGTGGACATTATTTTGTTTTCTTTGAATGAATAAAGTTACTTCCTTTTAAATCTTCCCCAGTGGTACATTCCCTACATTAAACACACATCCTTTTATGGCAGTTGTTGGAACATGCCACAGTTCTGACTGTTGTTGAAAGTAATCTTTGAAGAGTTACACTAAGTTTCCATTCCTAATAACTCCCTGTGTTTATTGCGAAGGGGAAAAGAGATGGAACAAAGCTTTGAAAGTCTTAATCAATAAACCAGATCTTACCTTTTATTTTCTCCACATCTTCCATTGCTCTTTTCTAATGTGAACTACAAATTATTTCTTAGATTGCTTTAAAAGTTTTTCTGTTAGAATCATCAGTTCTTTCACTCCAAGTCAACCACTTCCTCTGTAAGAAGCTTATGGTGAACAATCTGACTGCAGGTGAATGCTGGGAAGTGGACCAAAGGTCATCCCCATGGTGTCAAGAATCAGATTTCAGAAACAACTGCCAAGCTGACCAAATAGGGAGGGTAACACATGTTAACTGTTAAAGACAGCAGGCCACACATCTTTTCAGCCAAATGGTTTGCACATGTGTGACTTAACAGGCTATTATCAAGTGAAAAAATATGTACATGATACTCTGAAAAAAGGTTCAACTTAATACTTTGTGGTCAATACACTGCTCATTTTCCTGCCCTGAACTGATTTCAGAAAAGGGGAGTGGAAAGTTTGTTCATCCAAAGCTCGAAATAGAGTGTTGGTCATTATTCTTCTTATAGTTACAAATTAAATCAATTTCATATAACTGGATCTGAACCCTTGTGAAAAGAGCCAAAGTGCATCCAAGTAAACAAAGTGGGATATTGCTGCTTGCCAGAAACACCAATCTAATACCCTGGCAGCTATGAGACAGAAGTGCCTATATACATATACGTGCATGTATTAATGTTCCATCTACGCTATGAAATTGGCCAGAAAGTTTACAAGAAGGATTCTTGAAAAAGTTTTCAAGTAATATAGTTGTGCCGATCATGTGGATTGGAAATCACTTTGTGAAAATGAGAACTGTCTGAGCAGAGCTACTTGCAACATTGAGTCCAGCATTTGCATTTTTGTCCTGTCCCTATTGCCAAGGTCATTTTGCTCTATTGCAGTCCCCTTTGTCAGGTAAATGATATTTTTAGTACTGATATCTTTGGTGTTGTTAGTGGTTCGGAAGAGATGTTATTGCACTGTAAGCTATTGCAATAACCAGTGGAGCAGCGGCAGCTTCCCATTTCGATGGGTGAACTCCTCTTCTGCCGCCGCCACTACCTCCTCCTGCAGCAGCACCCTTCGCTGCTGTGACACTCCGTACCTCAAAGTAGCACCCTAGACCCCCATATTCACCACTGTGATCTGATTATATGTTTTTCACAAAGTATGCCTTGTGAGGTATTTTAAAAGTCTTGATCTGTTGAACATTAATAGCCTGTTGAATTATATGTACTATCACTATATGTGAAGTTATGAAGTATTAGTATGTGTATGTTACTGAAATACGTCGTGAGGTTGGGAAACACCCACAGCCAGCCTTTCAGTGGCAACAAAACACCTATTAAGACAGATGTACATCAGGACCAGCCAGACATGTGTTGATTAGCCATTAAGGGGAATGCACTCTCCAAATGGCCATCCCAGAGCCTCCTCAGAGGACACGTAGGCAATGAGGGCTATCTGAACCCCATGTCACAGCAAAGATCTTTCCAGCAGCTGGAAGAAAGTATAAAAAAGGGACAGTAACATCATCACTTTGCTGGCCTCTCTCCTCTCCCCTCTCAAAACCTGAAAGATTGTCTGGAAAACAAAGACTTTGAACTGGGGAGCTTGGTCCCAGGCTGAAACGGAATACAGCCTCTGTATTAAGGACTGTGAGCTACACCTAGCACCTATTTTAGGATGAGAAAAGCTGTTAGAACCAAATTTTGCTTAATCTGTTAAAGTTAGAATTTAGACTGCGTTTCTCATTTGTTCTTATGTAATCAATTTTGATCTCTATGCCTACTATTTATAATCACTTAAAATCCATCTTTCTGTAGGTAATAAATCTGTTTTTATATTTTACCGAAAACAGTGTGGTTTTTGGTTGAAGTGCTCGGGGAATTTCAGCTCATGTTAACAAGGCCTGTTGCACGTCCACTACCCTTGGTCAGAGTGGTGAACTAATTAGTGAACTTGCACTGTCCGAGGGAGTCTTGAGCCGTGTAAAATGATATATTTCTGGGGTGCAAGGCTGGTGGGGTGATTGGCTGGTGCCACAGCACCCTTCCCCACAGCACCATTACCTTAATCCTGAGCCAGTGTGGAGAGTTGGGAACCCACCTTGCTACTCACCCAGCTCCTGTCCCATCAGGGAGGGTACAAGCTCCCTACTCAGGCATTACAACCCTGTGGCCAGGCCAAACCTGAGCAACACTGCAATCCTATGCGTCCGTTCTCAACACTCGGAGCAGGGAGTTAGCAGCAGCTCCTGTCACGTGGGGCTGGGCCTGTGGGGTGAGTGTGGGATGGGTTTTCTCTCCAACTCAGACCCCTTGGCCTCTCGCCTACACCAGGCCAAGATTAGGGTTGCGATATGGGAGCAAAGGATGCTGCTGCAAGTGATCGGTGCCCCCAGGTAACAACTCCCCGTTTCAGAAGCATATTGGGAAACTTTTAGTGCCTATCAGCACAGTCCACAAGGCCAGTTTGTGCCCACTAGAATACAGACCCTCTGGTGTGCTCTAACGCACTATGTAGACAAGCTTCTAGTGAATGCAGAAGTTGCTGCTTGACAGAGCTGTAACATGAGGAGTTCTCTACCAACACAGCAAAGGCAGTGGCAGTTCTCTTGGGGCAGGGACCATCTTTTTGTTCTGTCTGTGCACCCCCAACCACAATGGTCTTGGTCCTTGACTACGGCTCATAGGCACTACGGTAATACAAATAAATAAATAAACAAAACGTCAATGTGTCTTAAAAGTAACCTTGGAGAGACTACGTCTGTGAATAAGGAAGTAATTAAGCTTTCACAACCATTCAGTTTTTAACCTCCCTGCTGAGGGTGCCAGTTATCATGGAGGTTTCTCCATACCACTTTATAACTGAAAACAACAGGACAAATTTTAGGCACTGTGGTAATGAGAAAGCAAAGGCAATTTCAAAATTCTGCTCAGAGACTTATTGTCTGACCCTACAGTAGCATGTTATTTTCCTCCTTTTGAGTGATAAGTGCCCGCCTACTGAAATCTCTAGCTGTGTATGTAAAAATTTTAAAAAATTAAAAAATGCTGTACTTCTACACTGAGCCACTGTCTTAATCTCACTATCACGCGCCATATATTTTTTTTCCTTTCAGAAAAAGCAATAGCAGTCTGTATCCAGAGACTGCATGACAGCTACAGAACTGCTTTCACATTCCTGGTAATTGCTTGGTGTTTTTCACCTACCTATGTGATCTACTTCACTTTGTTGTTGCGCAGCTATCTGTCGCCCAGTGGAAATTCTGGAAACTGACGGGCTTTTTGGACCTCGTATTAAGTCTGACAACAGAAAAAAGCAACTCTGGCTTCAAGCAGAAACTGTAGGAAGGCCACTTCCATTTTTAATGGAAGATACAATGATAGACACAGATGAGGAAAATAATTAAATTCATTTGGAGAAATAACTTCTAAATATTGAGGATGTGGAGAGAGAACAGAACAGATACAGACACAAAAGAAGCCTTCCACTTTAATTGGGGTGGGGGGGTGGGGGGGAAGGAAGTTCCTGTTACTTCCTTTTTATAAGGAAGATAAGTGATAGTTGCTGTGTTTTAAAGTGCCGAATGGGATGCACGCTGGCAGGGCTCTCCTGGAGCTCAAGAAGTCATTGTTTCTCCCACAGCTTCCCCCTTAGGGAATGGTGACTCTGCAGTAGCACCTACTTGTGGTGTATTGAAAACTGTGTTAAACTCCTAAGCTATCACTTTAAGTGTGAGGGGTTTCCTGGTCCTGTTTGCAGAGGAGGGGATTCTATAGGGAAGAGTGCCATCTGGACGTATAACAGTCAGGGCATGTTTACCCAGCAACTAAAAGCCTGTAGCTGGCCTGCGCCAGCTGACTCAAGCTCATGGGATCCAGGCTAAGCGGCTGTTTTAGCCGAAGCCTCACGAGCCCGAGCCAACTGGAACAGGTCAGCCATGGGTTTTTAATTGCAGTATAGACATGTCCTCAATCTACAGCCAGTCAGGTAAGGTGGGGTGAGTTGTGCCTCTGTTTTATGGAGCAGCCTGCTTTGTCTCTCTCTCATTGGATTCTTGTGTGTTATTGTTCTGAATTTTAAGAAAGAAAGCAGTGTTACACTGCAACCTTCCAGCAAGAGTATTGTATGTTTTTATCTAACTTCTCTGTGTATATGTTGTGAACATAGCACTAATAAGGGCTGGCCCTTAATTGCACAATCTGGGCCAAAACTTTTGTTGTCACAAACTCTCCTTGAATTTAACAAAAAATTTCCCCTTAATTTGAATTGTTGCTTTTCAAAAGAAATGTGACTTTAACATTTCTGTATTTCTAACTCAGTGGAAGCTAAATGTGCTATGCCACCAACAAGAATAATTTTCTGTAAGTAACTTTTGCCCTGTGTCTAAGATGACCAGAGGATGGGCGGCTTAAAAGTCAGACAGTCGCTTAGAACTCATGCACTGCCAGAGTCAAATGCAACTCGAATCTCAAAAGTGTCAAGTTCAGTTATAAATAGCTTTCTGCTTTACTTTATCTGTTTATTACCACCACTTGATGTGTGATTTTTTAATTTAGATTATCTACTCTCTGGAGCAGGACTGTATATTTTACTCCTTTTCTGTGAAGGTTTTAGCACAGTCTTGAGTGCTCAAAAGTAATAAACAGACGCTTCTAACTTTTGAGTCGGTGCTAAATTTAGCATACATTCTCCCATCTCTGATTCAATGCTTGTATATTTTGTTCATGACACAGCTCAGTACTGGAATTTTGGGATGTTGCTGCCTGATAAATATAACAACACGTGAATTTTGTTGATGAAACCAATTCCAATTCACATCTCCATCTTAATTCATAAGGAACAGGAAGGAAAGCCGGCATGCAATAACATACTAGCATTGGACATTTCTCTAATAGCACAGAATGTTACTGAAAATCTAACCACACATTTAAAAGAAACCAGATTTTTTTTTTTGACGACTTGCTGAAAACATATACATGGCTGCTTACTAAATTTGCAGCCAATGTCAAGAAAAGCAAAGCCAAAAGTTGATGCATGTCAAACAAACAGCCAAAACTTATGCTAAAATGTTGAAACACAAACCATGCAAATAATTTTCATTGTCTAATACCTGCTGTGTTCCGTCGTTGGGTGGTATTAGGATGATTTTATTTGTGCCAGCAACTCCTAACTAGAAACAAATATAGTTAAACATTTTAATGTGGATCACTTGGAAAACAAAATGTAACAAATCTTTTCAAGGGATGCTTTGCAGTTTTCAGTGATTCTTTTAATCCTACTTACTTGTAATTTTCACTGCCTATTGGTCTGTTTTCTTTTAACAGTGACCTGGAAAATAATTTGGGCTTGTGTCCTTTTTTTCTTTCTTTATAGTGTATAACGAAGACATGAAGCTTTTTTGTTGTTTTTTTTTGTTTTGTTTTGTTTATGAAGGTTTTTTTTCATTAGAAATTCAGATGTCTGCCCTGGAAGGTGCTATAGTGACTTGGGAACAAGTGAAATTATAACATTACAAGAGTCACAAAAGTGGAACCATTAAGAGAAGAAGGGTTTTTTTGTTTGTTTGTTTGGGGTTTTTTTTAGTCACAATGTTTCGAATTCTTTGGGCCAGATCTGGCACTTGTCTTGCTTGCTCAGTACCACTCCAACTGCACATGGTAGGTGGAAAGCTCACTTAACCAGCCACTCCAAGGATAGAGACATACAGTGATAAAAGACCTGTGGCACAGCTGCAGCTAGCCTGGGTCAGCTAATGCGGGTTTGCGGGGCTCAGGCTGCAAAACTGTAAAATTGAAGCGTAGGGCTGGAGCCAGGCTCTGGAACCCTCTCTGCTTGCAGGGTCTCAGAGCCTGGGTTCCAGCCCAAGCCTGGGATGTCTACACTGCAGTTTTATAGCCCTGCCTACAGCCTGAGCCCTGCTGAGCCCAAGTCAGATGACCCAGGCCAGCTGCCGATCTTTAATTGCAGTGCAGACATATAGAGTCAGCATAATCAACTTTATGTGATCCCACTCCCAATCTCAGTTGTGTTCTGGTGATCTCTAGCTCCTGGAACGAGGGGCTAACCACAACTTTTATTCACAGTTAATCAATGAACCAAATTCTGAGAGATACTGAAGCATCTGCAACTCAACATCAGCAGTCCTTGGAGTTATAGCCAATGTAACTAGTCATATAGCTAGCAAAGGGAAAGCTTACAAGTACTTTTCACTGTAGTATTTAACAAATAAAATTTTTGAAGGACTAACACATCTGTAAATTTATCAGACAAATAATCCAAGATCACCATCCACCAAAACTAAATACTAGAAGACTCTTGTGCTGAGCCAGTTATAAATGCCTGGATCAACACATTTAAACTAAAGAGTTATCTTGAAAGAAGAGAAAATGAACATAACATTCTCTTGTTTAAGGGCCAGATTCTGCCCTCAGTTGCATTCATTAAATTCGTTGGACTTCAGTGAGGGTTGCATGGGTGTTACAGAGCAGAATTTAACATATTGTTGTGAAAATGAGCAGTTCTATTAAAAGTCTTGGTGTAAGGATATGCAGTAACAATAAGGGGGAGGGAAAGTTTCATCACACTCACCTGATTTTCTGTTCTGCTGTTTTCATTCCCCATTGTGATGCAAGAGATCCAGTATCACACAATAATTAGGTTAAGCAAGGTAACTGGAAGAAATAAAAACGCCATAAACCTTCATTGTATAACCGAGTGATCTGAAACTTTACACTGCCTCCTCATTCCTTTTTCTCCCCAAGTCAGGACTCATAATCTTCATCTTAGACACATCATGGAAAAATAGCTGTCGAAAGGTTCCTTCTGTGATGTTCCTCCTTGACCTCTTCCCCAACGCTATTTTTGCTAAAGCTGGCAGACTCCTCTACTTACAATTTTGTTGCTATGTTTCTCAGTTACCACAAGCACTGTGTATATCATCTGAGTAGCAAAGGGATTTTCTTTGCCAAAGTCAATTCTGATGGACAGCTCATTTGAATCTTTTGGTTTTAACTGTATTCAAATCATCTTTTAAATTCTTGTACTACCCTGAATTCATAGAGAGTCTGGAATTGTAATGTTAAGTCTGTCCACTTACTATTAGAAGAATTTTCTATTTTTCTACCTCGCTCTAGATAAAGACATGTTGGTTTTAGATCCTCAACCCTAAATAGATGAAGTCTTATCCTACTGTCCTCACTTAGACAAAACTCCACTTACAGTCAGCGGGCCTGACTCTGATTTCATGCTAGCTTCATGCAAACAGGGCCTGATTTTCATTTCCACCAGTTTTCTACCACTGTAACTTCATTGATTTTAATGGAATTACTCCTGATTTCCAGAAATTAAGCCCACTGGGTCATTTCCCTGAGTAAGAAGTGCAGAACTGGACTTTTGTTCATCCAGTCTACATCCAAATTGACACAAGGAGATTAAAAAAAAAAAAAAAAAAGGGGGAACTGTTCTCTAGTTAGGGGTTACTACCACCCCATTCCTAATTTATCAACTCACTATCATGATTGACCAATGACAATTGTGTAGGCTATGTTCAGACTTCGTTTCCTGTGGTTTCAAACTCAGGTGTTAAAAATCACCAAGAAACTCTATACCAGAATATTACAAACACATCCCCCATTTTTGCCTTATAATGAAATTCCAGCTTGTTGGCCTAAATCTGCCCTTGTGTAAATCAAGAGTAACTAACTAAGTAACTTTCACTATGTGGGCATAAGAAAACAATTGGGCTCTAGTAGTCCATAAAATGACATAGGCTTCTAGAGTATTTTATTACCATGACAGAGTATTAACTTTTTAAAATTGACATTTTTTGTTTCTTAAGTTACTTGGTGCTATATTTATGTATATTGCCTGAACCTGCTCCCATGGGAACGGGATTAAACCCTTAGGGTATGACTACACAGCGAAGAAAAATACGTGGCTGACCCATGCCAGCCGAATCGGGCTTGGGCTGCCGGGCTGTTTCATTGCTGTGCATGTGTGTAGATTTACAGGCTCGGGCTGGAGTCTGAGCTCTAGGACCCTCACAAAGGCATCACTCTGCATCTGACCTCTCCATCCTCAAAGGAAACCTATACAACACCTTCAAAGATGAGCCTGGGAGCTTAAATGCATAACTTTGCTAGACACTAAAAATCATGGATTGAATAGAGATACTGGATTTAAGGCTTATTACAATAATCTATATCCCAGTAACCATCATCCCCACTCCCTCCCAATCCTCTCCCTCCCCCGATGACTGGAGGGGTGTTAGTGGGTCACTTCACCTTGAATGGTTCCTTGAAATATGTTAACCACTTATGCTAAACAATCTGTTGCATCTTGTATTTAGCTGTGACATTCAGAGTACATTTCCCAGACCTGAAGAAAAGCTCCATGTACACTCGAAAGCTTGTCTTTCTCACCAACAGAAGTTGGTTCAATAAAAGCTGTTACTTCACCCACTTTGCCTCTCCAATCTCATTGGATGAGTCTCTGAAACAAGATCCTACTAGCCATTCCAGACTAGCAGGTAAACATTATAATATATTTTGAAATATATACATGTAGCAGTGCCTTTACAAACTACTTAAACAACTACCACAAGACACTACGGACACTATAATCCTTTCCCCAAAGGAAGACTTTGTTGATGTTTCCATGCTGCTGACCAAAAATGTTTTCTGTTCTCACAGTTTGTTCTATGGCAGAAAAACAGCTGGCTCTATACTCAGATAATGCTGACGTACATATTCCTAGTCATTTAGTGTCACAATGTCAACATTATCTGAGTACAGAGCCAGATGAATTCGCCGCCGTCGGATCGATTTTTCCGGTTCGATTGAGTGGCAATGAAGACATGCTCAATCAATCCGGAAGTCAATCTAATAAAACCACCTCCCCAAAAAGGGTAGTGCTGTATTGACAGGAATGCATTTCCCATCAGTGCAGCACAGTGGAGACAGCACACTAAAGGCAAATTGCAAAGTCGATGGGAGTTACGCAAACTACTTTGCGTAGCTTGCGTAACTCCCAACGACTGCCGCCAAATTTTGTTGGCAGTGTAGACCTACCCAAAGCCAGGATATTCAAAGTCAAAGCTCCCAGTTCTGCCCTCTGATGGATGTGCATAGCAATAGCATCTATGGGAGAAGTGCACACCTGAGAGCAGAATTTTGCCCATTGACCTTAACTGAGACCTTCATATCATTTTTTCCCCCCCTTCAGCATTGTGAATCATCATCAAGAACAGAGTTGTGGGCTCAGTTCTTCTCTTGCTTTGGTCCACTTATATCATGTTAGTGCTGCTTAAAATTTATTTTAAGTGAAATTCACTCAGTTTCAGAATACCCTGCAAGACTTGTTACACCACTTCAGCACTGTTAAGCATAGCAACTACTAATGCAGGCTAAACCTGTAATTTATTATTAGAACTAAAACATATAGTGTTGTTTACAGGACCTTATTAGAATTTACAGGAGTTAAGGTACATGAAAATGCAGCAGACATATAAATACTAAACACTCTAATCGCTAATCCCCACCAAAATATTTTATCTATTTTTTTCTTTCTTTGCAATATGAAGCTACCTGGGCTCCTCATCTCATACATCATTCCTTATCCAGTAGCTAAAATAAATCTGCCATAAATTAAAAGCAAAAGTAAAGTCACTACAGGTTCTACATTAATGAGTGAAGTGTACATTGCTGAGTTAAGACAGTTTTGCAAATTAAAATATAATCCCAAAGGATTATAATCCCAAAGGATTTAGTCCATATGTAATTCTAAAATATTTCCTCAATGCAAATCATGATGTGTGTTCTTTCTAAACATGTTCATATTTATTTTATTTCAAGTGATTATTAAAAGCTTGCTAATAAAACAAAACTTAGTTCATAAATTAAATATTAGTTCAGTTAAAATATAGTGTTTCTTTCCTACATTCCTAAATACCATGGTACAACTTTAAATAAATAATTGTAATAATGAAATGTAGTTTAACACTTCACATTTCAAAAAGTACCTGCTAGTACAAAACTGGCCTGGTAAACCTTTTGAGCCCTTTTCTGGTGTACAATAAAACCACATGTCCCTTAAATAAAAAGAATACTTTTATTTTGCACTTACATTCCAGGATTAAGTCAGGTTGCTCTGGAACTATTCACACTTGACTTCAGACCATGTCTTTAAACCATTCTTTTCGACTGCACCTCACAAACCTCCACCTCTTTTTCCTCCTCCTTCTCTCAGAATCACACGAAATGTAAGCTTTATCAGATCCACCCACCTTAATTTATACATAACCAGTTGAACAAACAACTCTGCCTCCACTCCAGGCAAAGAAGAGAACCAGTTATACTTTCTCTTTCTCTCCCTACTGTTCAAGTGAGAGATCATTATGGATTTGCAATTTCATAAATTAACACTACTGTATTACAGAAATACCATTTCAGAAAATGTTTTCTGTCTCCTCATCGCAAACTTGTAATGCTTCTCCACCTATAACATTATCACTGTCCTTATATTGACGGTTTGCTCAAGGTGAAACAGTATCAACGTCAACCAGGTGGTGGTTTATTTGAATAGAAAAAAAAAATCACCATTTTCACTTTTTGCTTGTTTGTGTTTTTTAAGTTTGTCTTTCGTTGTCTGATACTGTTGTCAGAAACTCCCAGAAGTGTTTACTGCCAGAGGTAGGTGAACCTGCACGGGCTGTATGTTGGAGTAATTTTCCAATGAATCATCTTGAAAGGTGGAGGCCTATAATAAAAACTCTTTGAAATGTGATGATGCAAGAAGTACCAGTTTAGGGTGTGAGCTAATTGCTATTTGTACTACATGCTGTCAGTTCCAGGAAGTGCACACAAAAAGGGTGTTCACAAAGACAGCTGACAGCAACAGCCAATGAATTGCTTATTAGTTAGAACAGCAAGTGATTAACACACTTTTGCACAAAGCAATGGCTCTTGCTGGTGTAACATGGCAAGAGAAACTGTCATTTACTGCATTTTGAGTGATTGCACTAGGGTGTCCAGATAGCAAGTGTGAAAAATTGGGACGGGAGTAGGTAGGTAATAGGTGCGTATATAAGACAGCCCCAAATATTGGAGCTGTCCTTATAAAATCAGGACTCCTAGATTGCACTACTAATTGTTGCACTGTTGAATTCATGGTACCTAAAGAACAACAAGTGGCAGGATTTTAACTGGGTGGCTGTCAGAAAATGCTGTTTTTCCTACAAATACTCACAACTGAATTAATCTGAGAGGATTTTGTAAAAGACCCTGGTTCTTCAAATATGCAATTTAACAACTTTTTTAATATGAGGAGTCTGACAGAATGAAGTGTTTGCAGAATCAAGGCCTAACTGAATTCCTTTGCTTCTGTAGCATTAGGTTTTAACAATACACGGGAAGCAATTCTGTCCCCGATTCGCTGGTGCACGGCTACTGACCGGAGGAGAATTCCCTGGTGCAGGCATAAATGACTATGTTCCCTACTCTCTTTTGCAAACCCTGACATAGGGACATGCCGAGGGCACAGTTAGTGGCAGTTCTGTAGCACATATCACCATGAGGATTCTGTGCCACAGCTCACAGGAAGCCCAGGACTGGCTACCATAAATGAGAACAGCAAAACACGGGTCTGGGTCTTCACAGCAGCCTACTAACTGGAGGGAAGCAAAGTGGCTTAAAACCACCTTTCCCCTGGCTCCACTTTCTGGTATGGGTTCTTTAAAAGCTTATGTGATCAATCTGAAATTTGGGTCTTCAGTGTACCTGACAATGACCCTTTTAATTTATTATTAATTGGGCCATCGTAATGTTCATTTTTGGCAGACAACAAAGTTACCTAAAGTGTATGTGTGAGCCCTTTCTTTTGACCTATAAAACCAAACGGCTCTTACTGAAGCTTAGGAAAATATCTTTAGCTAGCACTAGTAGTAGGCAGGTACCATACCTCTCCTTTTGCCAGTCACAAAAAGACAGCATCATTCACTCATCCACATGCACACTCACACACACAGCCAGTACATTGCACTATTCCACCTATCGTATCAATGTGGGCAAATCCAACTAACTGAAATTGGGGAAAGGGCATTGCAGAACATAACTTGTTCAGCACAAATTCGGAGGGGATGAGGGTAAAATCAACCTTTTGTATTTGTTCATGATTCAGGCCCTCTTCGTATTTGCTATCAGAACACATACAAAGCAACATTCTTTTGTCTGGCCAACCTGCAAATATTTGCACAGCCTTTACACAGCAGAAGCTGTAATCCCAAAGGTGAATGGAGTAGTATATGGAATCAGGTGGGCTATGTGCTAAAACACATCAACCACACCCCCTAACCTTTGTATTTGAGGACATCAAGAGAGTAAACATAGTTTTGGGAAAGCTGCCAATGAAGTACAAAAGCTATATCTCATTTAGCTGATTCTACATATTTGTAAGAGGTGACCTGCATTTGGTCCTAGCATTTAAATCTTTTGTAGATTTCAAGGTCCTTAGGCTGCTCTCGTATTGTGGCTTTTAGAGGAGCAGAATATGCACTGGCTAAAATCTATATGGGAAAGATTTAGCTCAGGGTCATTTTACTTTAAAATCCAAATACTGTCAAAAGAAGATGGAATATATTTTTTCCTTAATGTCACACTGCATGGTACTGTGAGATAACTGGATTAAATTGCAGAACTCTACTGAAATACTGAGCATAAAGTCATGCATCAGCTACACTCAGAGGTACGACCCAGAAGAGGGGTGTATTCAGAAGAGATGAATTTCAGCATTGTAATGTAACCACTGCAGAACCAGTCTGTTTGCTTTCTGTATCTTACTAATATCTTGAAGGCCTTCAAAGAGCATCATTCTAAAGTTGTTTCTTAATTTTCTATCACACAACAACTAGCTAGAGCCAGGCTAAGATCCAGGAGAAATCTAATAAAGCACTTTTCCTATAATGGATATTAACTGGGTTATTCCACACATTGATGACAATTGATGTTGCTTAGCAACTTGGCAGCTGGATCCACTGTGAAACTACAGAATTATATTGTTGCTTAGCAACCACAACCTGAGTTGACCTTTAAGAGGAAGCCTGTGAAACTATTTTTTGCAGTCCCTCCCCCAAATGGACTGCAGCCAGTATTTTTCCACCATGACCATATCATTATGTACAGGGACTGAGGATTTTGGGATGATAATTTTGGGATACATCCCACATTTGTCTAATTCATTGTACTTCAAAATTTACTTTACCATCCTGCTGTTATAGGACTAAAGACGTTTTGATTATTTTTTTTAAAAGTAGAAACCAAAGATTCTCCTTTACATTTCCAATTCCTCCAAATATAGGGCCCCATGTCCATCAACTTTAGGGGACCCAATGGTGGGTTTCCACCATAGAAACAGAAAACCTATTATGCGGTGATGCCAGGTGGGGGAGAATAATTCCTTACAAAAAATTACAACATAGTAATCATCAGTAACTAGGAAGTAACTAGGAAGGTGGTTAAACAGCAACTATTAAAGTTACGCAGTTTAAATCTGCAAGATCTGACAATTTACACCCAAGAATATTTTTAAAAATTGGCTGAGGAGCACTCTGAACCATTACTGTTGATTTTTAACAAATCTTGGAATACTGGGAAAGTTCCTGAGGACTGGCGAAAGAAAGAGCTAATCCTTTCGCAATAGTTAAACAAAGATAAATGGGATGATTTGGAAAATTATAGGTTGGATCACATCGGTTCTGTGCAAAATTCTCGGAAAGATGGATATGCGATACAATTTGCAGAGAATTAAAGGACAGTAGCATAATTAATGCCAATCAATGTTGTTTTATGGAAAATATGTCTGGTCAAATTTGGCACTGTTTGTTGATGAGATTACAGGTTTATCTGATAAATAATTATGTTGTCGTAATATGTTTATACTTCTGCAAGACTCAGTCCTGTATGACATTCTGATTTAAAAAATTAGGACTATACAAAAAGATCAATGTAGCCTAGATTAAATGGATGATAAACTGGTTAACCAATAGAACACAAGTCATTGTAAATGGGGACTGTTTTTTCAATGGGGGTGTTTCTAGTAGAATCCCAAAAGGACCAGTTTCTGGGTCAAGGTTATTCAGTCTCTTTATATTTTCATCCAGATCATTGATAAATGCTTGCTGGTAAAGTTTGCAGATGACTAGAATTGGTGGAGTGGTATATAATGATGGGGACAGGCCAGGATCACTTAGAAAGGTAGCCTCATTTGAACAACATGCATTTTAACACAACCAAATACAAGGCCATACGTCTAGGGGGAAAAAATGTAGGTCTTACTTAGGGGACTGTATTTTGGGATGCAGTAATACCAAAAAAAAGACTTGGGGGGTGGGGAGGTCATGGTAGATAACAAGCTGTGACAGATATAACAATACCCTGCAGTATCCTGGGAGACGTAATGGAATTAAGTTAAACCTTCTTGAACTAAGTTTAAGTATTTTGGGAGGCCATTATATTTAAAAGGCAAGTGTTTATGTACTATTGTGGGATTGTATAGAACTTCTTCAGGAGCAAGGACATGATTAATACAATCTGTGGAAAATTTTAGGAACTTCAAATGACTTTTTGGGACAATACAGGTGAAGTGAATTTCTGAGGAAATACCACAGTAGTGGGTGCAAATGATGCACTTCAAATCCATCCTTTTGAAGCTATGCCTTTGAGAGAGAAACCGATTGTCTACTGATTACATGCTCTTGAAAACTCCAATTCAAAGACCTCCAAAAACTGTATAGAGAATGCACTAAACTTTTCACGGGGGTTCTTGTTCTCAGCAAAGAATGTGATGAACATGAAACCAAAGGGAAACCCGTGGGTGGGGTTTTGAAGGACTGCTCCTGCCTGAGTCCATGTTGGAAGGGGGATCTCTGGTAAATTTGTAAGCACGTGTATAGGTTCTTTTTTTGGTTGTTTTTACTATGTTTTATCTGTAGTGTTTTTACCTTAAGAATAAAATATGATTGCTTAGAAGAACTATGTAGTTGCTTAATTGTAGGCAGTTATAGTGTTAGTCTCTGAAGAGAACGCAAGCAGCTCTGCTTAGGCACTCTGCCTTTTTCTTGGAATAATACAGTGCAAGCAGGGAACTGTTCAGTCTGGAGATACACCAGGCAGAAAGGAGAGAGACACGTCTCCACTCAAGAAAGGCAACAGCTAGGGAGTACTGAGTGAGTGCCCTGGTTGACCCCCTAAAGGGAAATACAGGTGCACAAGTGAACACGAATTTCCAGTGCAGCGCTGTAGCTAAGAGGGCTAATGAAATTCTTGGCTGTATAAGTAGAAGAAGGAAGAGCAGAAAGATGGCATTACCTCTGTATATGGCATTAGTGAGGCTCCTGACTGAATACTGTATCTAGTTCTGCGGGGGGGGCACAATTCAAAATGGGTGTTGAAAAAACTGGAAAGAATTCAGGAAAGAACTGCAAAAATTATTTATGGTCTGAAAAACATGCTTTATTATAACAGACTTAAGACGCTCAATCTGTTTAGTTTATACAAGAGAAGGTAAAGAATTAAGAGATGACTTGATCACAGTCTACAAATACCTATATGGGGAAGAGATTTCTGATTGACCTTTATCTTCCAGAAAAAGGCAGAATAAGGTCCAATGGTTGGAAGCTGATGCTGGACAAATTCTGACTAGTAATAAGGTATGCTTTTTTAAACAGTGATGGTAATTAACCATAGGAACAGCTTTGTGCTGGATTTCTCCATCACCTGAAGTCTAACTCTAGACTGGATATCTTTCTAAAGGACATGCTATAGCTCAAACAGAAGTTATATGCAGAAACTACTGGGTGAGGTTCTTTGGAAGGTTTTATGCAAAAGGTAAGACTACATAATCATAAGGATCCCATTTGATGTTAATAAACTATGAATGACATTTTAATGATGCATGTAAGTCTGTGTCCATGTGTTTTTACATTTGCCTTCTGTGCTGTGACGTTCTTTTTCTCCTGAATATAACTCCATAACTTAAGGCTTTTTTTCCAGCTTGTTTACTGAATTTTCAGAGTGCTTGATAAGGTTTAAGGAACCCTCTATTATGATTCTGCTCCTGGCTGTTTTGATTTCAAAGGGTGGGCCATGAATATGCTGTCATGATTTACTGATCTGAGATCACTGATTAAACTAGAAAGCCAAATGGATTACATGATTAGATTTTGACATGGGTTAAATTTTCAAAATCATCCAAGTGACTTCCAATGGGATTTAAGCTCCTAAATCATTGGGCTCTTGCAAACTTTACTCATGGTCTTATTGTTATGCAGTATCTAGATACTGTAGTGATACGTTTAATCCACAACCTTAAGATAAATAGACAACTGCTTGGTTCTGCATAGCACTCTCCTAAGTTGTTTTAGAAAACAGCAAATGGTATCTATACTACAGAATAAATTTTAGTAGCTACTTGGTTCTTAATTAAATTGTTGCTTACAGGCCACCATTTTGCTAGGCATTGTACAAACTGTCCTTTCGCCCAAAGAGTTTACAATCTCTAAACAGACATGACAGACCAAAGGTAGAAGGCGAAGTGGAGACAGAGAGCTACAGTGACTTGCTCCAGATCACACAAGTGAGTAGCAGAGTTAGGATTAGGACACTGATCTCCTGAATCTTATTCCAGAGTTTTATTCCAATCCACTAGCCTTTCTACTTCAAATTTCTTAGTGTTTTTAAAAATCACCAAAGATACTGCTTTTCCCTGAGTAAAAAGCATCTATTTACTAAAAACATTGTCCTGTTCTCTGATGAAAAACGGCTACATTAATTCAGACTATATTCTAGCCCAGGAATAACATTTCCCAGGTCAAAAAAACTGTGCCCTATTTCAGCCTTCAGTAATACCAAACAATCCCATGGCAACATGGGATGAAAACTGGTTTGAAAGTGTCAAGTGTTTTGGATGCATGACAGGCAGGGTCATAGCATCTGCTAACTCCTGGGCCATATTGAAGAGGCATTTTCTTCTCCAAACTACAGCAAAAGGGAAAACGGGACAAAATCCACAGACAGCTGAAGATGGTCTCAGTTATCTGTTGGCAGGAGGGGAAGGATGAGCAGCTGATATTTGGCTCACCAGATCTCTAAAGCAACATACAGAGAGGGGAGACCACACTTTCTCAAAGCCACACATGGAGGGGTGCCAGCAATCTTTCATCTCCTGCCTAGCTCCAGCTTCTTCCTCCTCCCTGCTACTCCCCTAGCAGCAGCTGCTGTAGAGTTTACCTACTTCCTCTGCCCAGTGGCACTGCACACTTCCTTCTCTGCTCCCTCCTTCCCAGAGACCTAAACAGAGAGAGGAGAAAAGAGAAGCTCGGGGCTGCTGGTACATTGAGACTGGTGATGTTTCAGCAGCTGTGGAGAAGGACAGAGAAGAGAAAGGAAGCAAGGGCTACTTGGAAAATGAAAGATTCCTTCCCCTCACCCCTCTGAAGTTGTGGAGAAATAGCCTGATCCAGCCACCAGCAGCTGCCTCTCCCTGCTTGTGGCTGGCAGCAATGTTTCATCTTCTAATTTCGGGCCTCCTTGAGGCTGCAGTGGCAGAGCAAAATTGCTGGGCTGCAGGACTACTCTCAATCCCTCCCCTGCTCTTTCCCATCACTCCCACGTCAGGGCCATAGAACCAGTGGATAGTTATTTGGCTCCTACAGAAGGCCTTCTGCACTGAGGTATTCACTTGGGGGACCTTATGATTCTTTTATGCTGGCCACAATGCAGGTAGGAATTCCCTTGATGGTGTATGTCCCCTCCAAATCCCATCTGGCCTCCTCAAAAGCAGAAAATTTAGCCTGAAACTTCCTTGCAATAGGAGATACTCAAATTAACCACCAAGAGAAGGAAGCTCATATTAACTGTTGAAAGCCACCTTGTGCGGTCAGAGCTATGGTAGAGATGACAAGGGAGCTACTCAATCAAGGGCTGAGGATAAATGTTTTGAAAAAACACCACCTACCAAACACTCAATAGAGTGACCTGACAGAGAAACAAAAGTCTCCCTCCTGGAAGTGCACTGGTTCTCTTAATATCAGAGGGCAGAGCCCTAAAACAGGTCCCTCACCCCCAACAGGAGAGGTGCTTCTCAAACTCAGGTGGTAACTGTCAGACCATGGCTTTAGTGCAAACAACAGCTCAACAGAATGACCACCAGCTGTCAGCTGAGCTAATAACACACCTGGGATAGTCTGCTAGCCATCATGATGTTCATCCTAAGCTGATTCTAAAGACTCACCTTTCACAGCAACATTAAAGTCAGGTGGAACAATATTCTACGGATTGAAACTTGGCAGTTACCAGCAACAGAGATTTTTTTAATCTTCCCCACAATCAAAAAGAGTATGTTTTACAATAATTATACTTAGCACTAATAACAACATCTTTCACACAAGGATCGCCAGCGAGTTACAAAGAGGAATAATAATGCTTACCAACAAAAGGGGAAACCCATGCACAGAGAGGTTAAGTGATTTGTCCAAGGTTACACAGCACATGAGGGTACAAGTCAGAAACCCAGGGCTAACTCCATTCCCTGAATATCACTGCAGAGTCCAAGGTTACCATCTAGGGAGAGCAGACAAATGTGTTGTAGGGACCAAGAAGTCCTATAGCACTGCTCTTACTAAAGTGGCCATATTGTATCAACCCTGCAGAGAAAGTCCCCATCATGTTTTAAGGCTGCAATAGCTAAATAGACTGCCTGGGATGGTTCTAAAGAGCAAGCCAGGAAGAAGAGGCTGACCACAGCAACATCACAAAGAGGCCTTTAAGCAGTACAGAGAAAGAAAAAAAGGAGGGAGAGAAGCACCTGGCATAAAGCCATTTTTAATTATCTTATTTCACATGGAAAACAGTTGGCTAATACTGTTGGTGTCGCCTCAGTATGAATATTGTTACATAAAAATAAGTGTTTTAGTTTAATGTGTAAATTATGCCTCTAGATTTTGTCTTGATTACTATGGTGCAATTAAATATAGGCAAGTTGGTACTAGGTGAATTCAAAATATTAAGAAAAAGAAAGTCACTTACACGGAGAACCTGAAGTATTTGTTATAACCTAGTGAGGAAGAATGGTTACTAAGTACATGATCACTTCCTAAAATGATGCATTGCTTTGTTTATTCATGTGGTAGTGGCTTTTTTTAAAAAAATGGTGATCAAATCACATGATAATGGATAGTGGCTCTAACAGGTTCTACTATAGCTGCTGAAGATAAAGTAAGCCACACACTGTTGTCACAGATGGCAGAAGTCTTCATCCTTTAAACTGACATAAGACCTAATCAGCTTCTCCGAATGACAGATTTAAACTCATAACACATTACCTTGCCCAGCTGGGTCTGGCACTATTTATATTCATGTTATCATTTTCCAGTAATATAAACAAATTGCTGGGCAGTGAGAAAGTATCCTGTGTCAGAAGCTCACTTGTCTTTAAAGCTGTATTTTTCCATAAGGACTTCACTCTGATTATTCTACACACTGGGCTTGATCATGCTGAAACTCAAACTTGTGTTTGCTTTGAGGAGAATGCCACAGAGACTGGAAGCTTTATTCACAAAAAGTTTGGGGCAAAATTTAGTTGCATATACTGGATTTAAATTTTTTAAGCAGGAACAGTAAATTTGAGAGAAAGGTTGGAAAGAAAACCTTCAAAATGTGAACTAAGAACAAACAGTTGCAGTATTTCTTCCTGAGTCTGGAAACAGGCTCTTGGAGATGGGGATTTCCCCACATCCATTAATCTCAATGGGGTGTTGATGCTAAAGTCTAAGGAAATTGCTTTAAATAGCTATATTAACTATTTAATTGCTGACTATTTTAGCAGACAAAATGTGGAAAAGGATGACAGAAGCCTGTGGGAGGTGGAATTGGTGCAGAAAAAGACAGAGATGGGGGAGGGAGGGAAAGAGACAGAGAGAGAAAGAGAGGCAAAAAATGAGAGAAATTTAGAAAGAAGGAAGTGGCAGGAACAGAAACAGAGGGCAAATATAAAACTAGTGTAAGTAAGTGAAGAATATGATTAACACCCATCTATCAGGGCTGATTATTTTCTGCATGAGTAAACTCTTTAAAGGCTTAATTAGTGAAATCTAATAAATATGAAAAGAAATAATATTGCTCTTAGAAATATCTGAGGCTATGGACAGGATGAAATCTTTTAACCTAAAATATGAGAATATAACTTGCCAAATATAGAGGGATTGCAGGGTACAACTGAAAAAAATCTCATACTACACTTTATTGCAAGGCTTAGAATCACTTCCCAGAACTATTGCCATCTTCTTTATATTAATAAAAAAATGTCTAATGTTACTGTGGTTAGAATATTGGCTTTGGGCTGGTAATTCTACTTGTAACGACTAAAGATATTACAGACTACAGTTAAATGAATTTTGAAGCTAGTTTGTTTAGAATATAAAGTGTCATTACTGATGAAAATATCCTCATGCCTACCTTCCTTGATCCATATCCTTGCCATGTAAATAGCAGAATGGATCAAGCTCCTGCAAAAGAAACCAAAAGAAAATGTTTTATACCAGTCATGAATTTCAAAAACCACAACATGGTGAGTTTTTCTCCTGGATTCAGTAAAACTGTGTAATACTCCAGACTTGTGGGTAACAGCAGCTTTTTTTCATAAAGAAGGTGGTTGTGTGTAATCTTCAGTTTACAGTTAGGAATGGCATGGAAACTATGAGTAAGAAGAGATAGTCTGGATGGTTCACAGACAACTTGTTTCAATAGAAAGTAAAGAGAATTGCTATCATTTTAGTTTCTCAAGAATTTTATATAATGGGAACACAAATTATTATGCATTAACCAGAAGCCATTTTTAAAAAATCAGGGATGACAAGAATGGAATAATATGCTAATTACATTAACTTGTGACAATGCTGCCGAAAATTGTGTGTGATAGAGTAAGATATACATACTCCTAAAATTATGGAGACAGAGTTGCCAAACTGTCTTGCAAGTAAAATAACGCAAATTCATTAAAAAAGTAGACATAAAAACCCACAGTGACGGATATGGCTATTTCTTGCAATATCTTTGGGAGGTCTTTCTGTATTAAATGTATGTGTCACAATGGCCAGGTATTGTATATAATTCCATGGGGGAGAGTGACCTCAGCCCTCTAGGAACAGTTAGGGGTGATTAGGCAAATTCACTCAAGTGGTAACAGCTCCAGAGAATTATCACCACCTGGAGAGGCTCACTTATACTGGTTCAAACTGGATTCTCTAGAGACCCACAGACAGAAAAAGAACTTATGGATAAACAGCCTGAAATATGCTCTAGGTTCTTCTTTTTGATCCAAAAAGCCACCAGAATCTTTTTTCTAAGGGGAGCCCCAATCCTCTCTGAGAAGCAGTGGAAGGACTTCGGCCTATGGAGGCCCCAGAAGACTGAGAAGCTTACCAGATAGGAATTTTCATTGTTTTTATATGTTTTCTCTGTAATGCTTTCACTTTAGGAATAAGTGTGCTTGCTCAGAAAGAGCTGTATGGCACTTTATAACTGTGGGCAATTACAGAGTTTATATCGTGTAGAGAGAGAGCAAGGCAGTCGCTGTTCGTTTAAGCAGTCTGGCTTGGTGGGAATAACAGTGCAGGCAAGGAAGTGTACAGCCTGATAAACCCCTGATCAGAAGGGAGAGATACACTGTTTCCACCCAAAAGAGATGACAGCTGAGGAGCTGGGACTCTATAAAAGGGTGGCCACTGAGGGGAAATACAGGTCAGGACAATTGCACCTGTGACACCCACCATGGCAAACTGTCTGTCCTGACCCACAAAAATCAGGTTTCCTGGCTAAGAAGCCACAGAAGCTGCTTCCTAGTCTAAGGCATTTCTTCCCCCCCCCCCCCCCCCACAGCAGTTGTGTATGACAATTTAGATGCAGTTCTTAGAAACTGATACTTAAAATCTAATTTGTCAAAGTAATTTTAAAATAATTTATGGGCCTGATTCATTCTCTTCTCACACTTGCTTACGCCAATGTAACACCACTGAAGTAAGCAGAGTTACTGCTGATTTACACAGTTATAAATGAGAGCAGAATCAGTCCCAATTAATTAAACCTGAAATTTATAGCACTGTGTCAAGGTGAAATCCATGCATCAAAGTATAACCTCCATAAGATTAAGCACTTGTGAGCCCTACCATGTAGAGCCGGGGAGCTCATATAAATACAATCCCACCGAGGCAACAATCACTGCAGAACAAAAATTGCCCTGGAAGCCTATTAGTACACTAATATTAGCAACAGCAGCCACAGAAATGAAAGCCCACCTTTTCAGAAAGTAGCCAGTGAAGGTTAGAACAGGTGCTTTTGAATGGACCATAAGCTAGAGACTTTTCCCCACAGGCAGAGGAAGTAAATGCTGAGCTGAAGCTGCCCTGAAGCTTCAGAGAGTCAGTCCCCTGCAATCTACAGTTTTGCTGAGGATCTGAGACTTTGTATTCTGAAAGGACTTGGGAAAAGCACCAGCACGGAAACCCAGAGGCATTTCCAGATTCTACACTCCTCAGATGCTCCTGCATCTCTCCTCTTACCTAAAAGTGAATGGAATCTGCAGTGGATCTCGGTAACCTGCTATAGTTTAGAGTAGGTTCCACAAGGACCTCTTCACAAATAAACTCATACCCCATTGGTTCCTGAGAGATCTCCAAACTACTGCTGCTTTGTGCAACTTCTCTTCTGTTCCCTGTCCCCTGCTTAGCAGTGTAACAGGCCCCACAATCTGCTAATCACAGAGTCTGCGATGGAAGTTAGTTATCACTGAAATACTGCATGGGAAACCTATTCTTGTCATTAGACCACAGGCATTTGAAGTCACCAAGCAGCCATTTCTCAAATAAGTCCTAGAGCTACTCCCAGCATCTTAACGAAAAAAGAGCATTGAAGGAAGACAGACATGATTAAACTCCAACATTTGTAAGT
This sequence comes from Emydura macquarii macquarii, assembly GCF_026122565.2. Taxonomy (NCBI): domain Eukaryota; kingdom Metazoa; phylum Chordata; order Testudines; family Chelidae; genus Emydura; species Emydura macquarii. The sequence goes on along the minus strand of NW_027132509.1, from coordinate 3,851,486 downwards.
AGCTATTACTGTCAAATGTTTCATCATGTTTTCAAATACCTGTTTTTGGATATAGTTTAAGACTAGCCTCCTCATAGTAGAAAAACTGAATCAAGAAGCTTTCAGTCCCCATGGTGCATGCACACACACACAACTTTGCAGGTCATGCAGATTGTAAAGCAAGTTATGCAAAAGATTATGAAATCAGAGCCTCAAAATGAGCCTTTAATTTTGCTGATAAGCAAAAACTTTCCTTCAGCACATTGCCTTTTTGTAGTGCCTAAAATTCCAATAAACAAAGAGTTTCCAATCTGTACATTGTTAAAAAGATTAATAAAAATATGATTTGTCATATACTTACCCAGCTTTCTTCCTAAAATAAACCCCCCCCCACAATAACGTACCACTCTGTCCCTGATTTTATAACCTTCCGTACTACTTTCTTGCTTGATGGTGTATGGATCCCCTTTCCTCTGGGATCACATGAAAGTGTTCTATTAATGTGAATTGGCTTATGTTTGAGAACACTATGTTGGATAGCAATGAAGTGTAAGGAATCTGATCCTCGGTGCTCTATAGTTATGACAGACCAGTTCTCTACAGGAATTCTCAAGTTGCTGGATGAGAACAACATGAGAGGCAGACAGCCCCCTAGTATTGCAACTGAGTGCAGTCTGTTTTTCTTTATCTGTTTAAAATAGTGGGCCAAGTTCTCCCACCAGTGTAACTCCATAGGAGTTTCACCCATTCCCTTTCTGTCCTATAACTATACCTTTGTGGCTTTAAAGCTGTTTGCCTCACTTAATGAATATATTTCAGTTAAACATGACAAAGCCAATCGGAATTCTCTCGGCGTTAGGATTTCAGGATTGGATCCTAATAAAGCAGCACACATCATACCACCATTTTTAGGACTCTCCTGCATATCCAAGTGTGTATGTGCGGAGGGGAGAAGGTGCACACCTGAGCTGTAGAGAGTGAGTCTCCACTGGAATTACAGACTTATTCCTAATATCAGAAATAACCTTTAAATAGGTTAACTATGTAGCGGCTTTGGTTAAGAACCTTCTGCAATGGTTTATTGCTGAAATGAAATAAACCATTTACTGTGACAGAGGCATTTAAAGTCAGCACAAAACATTAAGAAATTATCTACCTCACAGGAGTGTTGAGGTTTAACTAATTGTTTTAAAGTGCTTTGTGATGTTATAAATGTGAGGTGTTACACTAAAGAAATCTGCATTAATAGAGATTAACATGCTAATATGAAGATAAAGTTCAATAGGTATTGAATTCATAGGTATTAGAATAATTGCCATACTATTTACCAAAAATTGCAATTCAGGCAAAGCACTTACTGGATCCTAATACAATATCATGGCTTTGCTCCTCCTCCTGCTTTTAATTCCCTTTAAAACATCGGACGCACAGAGTACACAGTGTGGAATATCTAGCCAGTTGTTAGCTGGTTATTCTCTGCATCCTTATGAATTATTCATGTACATACATGTGAGAAGGAATAGGAAAAATGTGTTTGTACCTTTCCAAGATAAATGGCTGTGGAAATAGATGAAGACTTTGAGTATTCCATTCCCTGCCAGAATGATCCCTGCATGTTGTCTTAGCAACCTTATCTACTCTATTCAATTAATTAATCTTTCCTTTTGAAAAAAAATCCTGGGGCCCATCTGAAGGCTTCATTCTGCAAGTTGCTGAGTGTTCTTCCCCGAATTCCCAGCACCACACAAGACTGGGCCCTAAATTTGCTTGAATTCCCTCTATAACTGGTCATCCTCATTCTCTGAAAACACCTACTCAGACTGATAACGTATACTATGATTTGATGGGCTACTAACCTAACCCACTGCACTGAAAGAATATTTGGAGGCAGAATTTTACCTCCCATTGAAGTGAACTGCAAATGAGGAAAGAGAAGCATCTGTAAGAATCAAGTATATGCATCTGTACTTACACAATGCTAGAAGTATATTTAAATAGATAGCTGCAACAGTTAAACTACCCTCATTCTGTTCTCACTTGCAGAACTGTTCCTTAAGGGGCAGTCCTTGAACTTGGCCTCGGTGCCCATTACAGAGGCATTCTGTACATTGGAAAGATCTGTCATTGGACAACTTCTCCCGTTTACAGTATTTAAAGAGAAGTGTGATTTTTCCTTAGTGGCAGGTCAATTTCTTGTTTGGTCTCTTCTTCCTGAATATGCATATTGTTTTTGGCACGTAGAAGAGAAATGCCAAAAGTTTATGCTTAAAAGCTATATGCAACTTCTCCCTAGGCAGTGAGGTAGGACAGTCTCTTGTTTAAAATCTATTTTTAAAAACTCCTAGTGATGATGTGTTCACCCCACACTTGCCCGGAAGGGGTTAATGGAGGCCAGATGAGCCAATTAATCTATTGGGCTACAAACTGGGATAATCAAGGCTGAGAGGAAAACTCTAATTAGAGGAAACTCACCTGTGTGGGAACAGGCAAGGTTTATAAAGACAGGAAGTTGGAGGAGAGAGAGGGGGCTGTAGGAAAGTAGGTTACAATTACTCCCTGGGAGGAGGGATTGGAGGCTATAGAGCTAGGGTAGCCTATAGTCCCTCTCTAGAGGAGGGAGTCTTATGGCTGTCAAACCCAGAGAAGAGGGGAGAGCCAGAAGGTGAAGAGAGGGTTCCAGGAAAAAGCAGTAAGGTGCAGAAGGGAACAGATCTTAGCTGCCCTGAGTTGGAACCCAGAGTAGAGGACAGGCCAGGGTTCCTCTGAAAATCCCTGAGGAAGTGGCACCAGGGGCCAGTTAAAGGGAAAATTGCCTGAGACTAATGGCAAAGACTTTGATACCCTAGAAGGGGAAAAAACAAACCGTGACCTGGCCAGAGGAATAAATTTTTGAATGTCAGGAATAAATTCTTGAAAAGCCTACAACTGAGCATAAACAAGCATCTTGAGCCACAATCTTAGATGTTGATGATACCCTTTGGTGTACATGACTACTTATAGTCAGGAAAATGGGATACAGTGAGCTGGACAGGAGGAAATTTATAAATCAAAGTAGGGAAGCTTCAGGCAACATGTGGAAATATGCAGTTCACAACAGATAGTAGTTCAAAAAAAAGGTAATTCAAAAAAAGGTACTTGCATTAAGCCAGTGTTCCTATTCTGCCATAAGAAACGCCTGGGAGGAGGCAGTGCATGTGTGTTAGTTATTTAAGAATACTTCACTGAATTACCTCAGTTTCAGAAATAATGTGGTTTGTGTTGGTTAATATTGCTGTAAATGAGACAATAGAAAACCTTGGTATGATTTTGGAAATACTGCTCTTTAAGCTGTCAGAGGTAATCATGACCAATCAGAGATCTTGCATATGTATTACATTATAAATTTACTATAGTATAGGTTCTCAAACAGTGCTCCCTTGGGAACTTGCTGGTAAGTCTGCTGGTCACACGATGTTGGCTTCTCATTTCCAAGAGCTGAATTGTTTAAAAGTCATCTAAAAATACCTGGCTGATATCTTTCTATGCAAATAATTGTCACAGGGATGTTAGATGATGGTGAAAGGGAGGGGACAGTGTTTGCTAACTCACCAATAATGTGATTTACGTTCCTGTTGTAGTTGTGAGTCAGTCCCACAGATGCTATTCTGTAGTCTAGAAGAAGGTGCACTGAACTGCACAGCTAGAGGCCATGAATTTTAGCTCTTCCACCTGCTGCTTCTAGTACTTTTGTGCTCTTCACAAGCCTTATTATAACCCAAGGGCTGTTACTGCTGGTAGGTGGAGGTAACAATCATTCATCTTGTTCACAGATAAGAACTTGCAGTGGATCACTTCAGGTAGAGCTAGGAACAGAACCCTTAATATAACACAGCCAAGTGTTAGCCACTCTGCCACATAGTTCTTTAGAAAGAATGTGTCACATTGGGTGTGCTGCAATCTGCATTAAGTGTGGCTCTGTCACTACTTCACTGGCTCCCACAGAGAGAGGTTTGGGCCTGTTACTGCTTCCATTATATAAGCACCCATTCTTTATCTTAAGCTATAGAGATTTATGCTTTCACATCAAGAGGTCCCAGGTTCACTCCCCACAGATGACAAACATGGGAGGTATAATATTTGGCTATACTTTCTGTACTTTCTATACTTTCTATAGCATGCTTCTATCCCACCTGGAGCATGGGGTTGCATACCTGACTATCTTGGCTATTCGCCATTGATGGCTATCCTCCACAAACTTTTTAAATTCTTTTTTGAACCCAGTTATACTTTTGCCCTTCACATCCCATGGCAATAAGTTCCACAGTTTAATTGTGTTGGGTGAAGAATACCTCCCTTAGATTGTTTTAAAGCTGCTGCATATTAATTTCCTCCTGTGACCCCTAGTTCTTGTTATGTGAAGTGGTAAATAACATTTCCCTAATCACTTGATTATTATTATTCATACTTTTATAGATCTCTATCATATCCCTTAGTCATCTCTTTTCTAAACTAAACAGTTCCAGTCATTTTAATCTCTCCTTCGATAGAAGTTGTTCCATACCCCTAATCATTTTTGTTGCCCCTTTCTGTACTTTTTCCAATACTAGTAATCTTTTTGAGAATGGGTAACCAGAAATGCATGCAGCATTCAAAGTGTTGGCATACCATAATTTTATGGGGCCATTATATTTTTTTATCCCTTTCCTAATGGTTCCTAACATTTAGCTTTTTTTTTTTTTTTTTTTTTTTAAACTGTTGCTGCACATTGAGCAGATGTTTTCAGAGAACTATCCAAGATGACTCCAAGATCTTTCTTGAGTGGTAACAAGTAATTTAGACCCCATCATTTTGTATGTATAGTTAGAATTAGGCTTTCCAATGTGCATTACTTTACATTTATCAACATAGAATTTCACCTGCCATTTTGTCACCCAGTGTGAGACCTGAAGAAGAGATCTGTGTAGTTCAAAACCTTGTGTCTCTCACCAACAGAAGTTGGTCCAATAAAATATATCACCTCACGCACCTTGTCTCTCTAATATCCTGGGACCAACATGGCTATAACAACACTGCAAATAATAAACATTTTGTCCATTGTAACTCTTTGCAGTCAGTTTTTGACTTAGCGTAAGTAACTTTATCACCTGCAAATTTTGCCACTTTACTGTTTACTTCCTTATGAACATTGAACAGCACAGGGCCCATTACAGATTATTGGGAAACTCACTCCCACACCTCACCTCTCTACATAGTGAAAACTGACCATTTATTCCTACCCTTTGTTTCCTACCTTTTAACCAATTACTTATCCATGAGGACCTTTCCTCTTATTCCATGACTGCCTAGTTTGCTTAAGAGCCTTTGATGAGATTTGGTCAAAAGCTTTCTGAAAGTTCAAGTACATTATATCCACGGGAATCACCCTTGTCCATATGCTAGTTGATTCATGGTGAGACATGATTTCCCTTTACAAAAGGGATATTAAGTCTTCCCCAAAATATCATTTATATATGTCTGATAATTCTGTTTTTACTATAGTTTCTACAAATTTGCCTGGTATGGAAGTTAGGCTTACTGGCCTGTAATTGCCAGGATCACTTCTGGAGCCTTTAAAATACAAATATCAGCCTTACATTAGCTACCCTCCAGTCCTCTAGTACAGAGGCTGATTTAAGTGATAAGTTATATACCAAAGTTAGTAGTTCTGCAATTTCATACCTGAGTTCCTTCAGAACCCTTGGGTGAATACCATCTGGCTCTGGTGACTTTTTAATTTATCAAAATCACTTCTAATGACATCTCAATCTGGGATGGTTCCTCGGATCTGTCACCTAAAAAGAATGGCTCGGGTGTGGGGATCTCCCCCACATCCTCTGCAGTGAAGACCAAAGCAAAGAATTCATTTAGCTTCTCCACAACAGTCTGATCTTCCTTGACTGCTCCTTTAGTTCCTCAATCATCCAGTGGCTCTACTAACTGTTTGGCAGGTTTCCTACTTCTGATGTACTTCAGTGGCATGCTATCTGTGTATGCAGGGCATGCAATAAGTGCCAAGGACCAGCTGTGCCCAGGAGACAATTCCATCCAGCCCCCAAATGTGTGCGAAGGATGCCATTTTCCATGTAAGTGTAGAATTGCATGCCTATCTAAACGTCATTGTACGCCAATGACGTACTTAAATTGTTATTTTGTCTTTAGTTAGTAACTATTCAAGTCTTTTCTTGGTTTCAATAAAGGAGTTTGTGTACAATCCTTTTAAAAAGTTGCTAAAAGTTCTTGTGAATCAAACTGCACCTTTACATATCAGGTGTTACTGCTCTATGCAGTATAAAGACTACATAAATTTATTATTTTTAATGGAATATACTGACCTGTGTTTCTGATGTTATTCATGAGACATTTGGATCTTATGTCAGTCTTCACAAGCTTGTTTCTTTTCCAATTGAACTTCAAATGGAACATTCCTCTGGACTGATGTTACAAAACTATGATAAATCAACAAATGTAGAAGAAAATGCTCACTCTGGGCAACACATGCAGTCAAAATAAGATTATAATTTGGGAGGCTTTCAGACTGCAAGTTCCTTCCTTTCTATGCTATGTATTGAGAAAATGTTATCTGAAATAAATATCTGTGAAAGAATTTTATTTTAACAAAGCCCAAATGAGTCAATATATATAAGGATTATTTTGTTTTAGTAGAGAATACTCCACCTCAAATTAATATACATCATAACTGTCTTCTCAGCAACAAGCATAAATGATTTGTTGTTCTTAGCCTCTTGAAAGGCTCCCAAACTTGAAAATCCTCTCTAGGAATCCTTTTATTTGCAATTCCTCCTTCTGCTTCTATTAAATTACATAAATATGCATTAACGTTAAAAGGTGGGTCAGAGGTCCCAGTCCTGCAACTGTAAGTTCTATCTGAAAGGGTTTGGTTCAAAACCAGTACAAAAAGTAGACAGGTTTTGAATAAAAGTTTTGAATTTTGATCTCTACGTGTTGACTGGTGATAGATTACAGTGCCTAGCACAATGTAATCCTGACCTAGTTAAGACCTCAATAAGCTTTTGTAATACAAGTTATGAACAATAGCTACCTCTATGCAGAATAAGTAAACAATGTTTTAAATGGGATTCTTTCTTGTACTCCTTTTTTCGGATGGTTAACAGCTCCTACAAACTGCGGTGATGGATATGACATTGGGTCAGAAGGTGCAACAAGTTGTAATTCTAGATGTAACTTTACACTGTTACAATTTAAACAATAGATCTATTTTGAAAAAAAGTTTGTTTTCACTTTAAAATGGGTTCTTTCCCCATGCACACAAATCCATTCTGAGCAATAGAATAAGATATTAAGGCTGTGAGTTCTGTTTCCATTTCACACATTACTTAGATTGTAAGCTTATTTGGGCAGGGGATTGTCTTTGTGTTTGAACAATGGCTAGCACACTGGGGCTGGAGCTACTGCACTATTACAGAGGCACAATCATTATTCCATAATTAAGATTGAACTCTATTTTGTGCTTGAATAAAGCAAGATTTAAGCCTGTTTCTGATGAGTGTTTTATAAATTTACAGCAGCTAATCAAGGTACAGAATGATTTTTCTGAGAATTCACAAGTTACTATTAATTAGTTGTTAATTTAAAAGTGCATTCTTAAAGAAACTTAGCATCTGTGACAGCCTTTTCTTTGTCCCAAACCATAATAGAATATCACTAGTCAGACTCTTTAGACTTTCCAAACATTCACATTCATCAGAATCTTGCGCACTGGTTATATTTGGAGAAATTAGGTTATAACTAAGCTAAATTACTAAAGATTATTATGATTATATAGACAACAAACTGGCTCACGTAACTCTTAAGTAGGGCTATCTTGACAGAGGTGACAACCTTTCCTCTCAGTTAATTTGCATTTAACAGTTCTATTGGTTGTAATGAGGCCTTGGTATGAGGGAGACTGGACAATGATTCTTATTGGAACATTAGTTGGGTGGAAAATTTAGCAATCATTTTCATCGTTCTGTAAACATAAACACTAAAATATCTCATCATAATAGTTATGGCATAATGTCAATAGAGAGCAGAATTAAGGTTGTTTGGATACCTGTAATCTCTTTAGGGCAGGGCGATCTTTTTGTTTCATGTTTGAATAGCACCTAGCACAACAGATTCCTGGGCCACGACTAGGCCGCTGCAGAAGGGTGGACTCACCATTGTTGTGTCCCCCTGTGACTGGGCATGGCAAAGCTCTTTCCATCTTTAGCACCCCCTGCTCTACTTCAGTGGTCTCTCTTATTGCAACTTGGTTTTCCAACCATCCCTGCAAAGGTAACAGAAATTCAACAAGTAATTCTAAGACCTTGTCAGGACTGTGGATTCAGTCATCCTTACACCTTCCTCTAAAGGTTTTAAATCATGATTGTTCCCTTATTTCAGGGAAGAGGGGCTTCATGCTATCTTTCTAGTGGCTGATAAGGAAACCCCAGCACACCCTCTACAGTGGGTTCCAAACCAGGAACCTTAGGACAAGCAGCCTGAGCCTGCTCCACCAGATATTTTTCCCACTGCCTCCCTAGATTCCTTCCTACCAGCAGCCTTTTCCCTAGACCTTTTATAATAAACAGCCAGGGTTTCTCCTCAGAGGTCTAGCTCCTGTTCTTATGTGAGGATCCGCCATAGAAGTTTATGCTAATGATGTGTCTTCCCAAACTTCCTTTTTATTCCCAACGGGTCTCTCTCATTTTTATCAACTACAGAGTGTTAGTTTATTTCTCTACTACTTCCTTCTGTGAGAGACAGCCTCTCTTTATAATACCAGCTAACTTCATCTTTAATTATGCCTGGTCCACCTTGCAGGTGCAACCAGATAAGAGAACTGGCTTATCACAGGCTCCTAGGTGCTACTGCAATGCAAATAACAACCTCCTGTAGCCAGGTCTATAGTTTAGATATAGATTATAATTGCTATATTAACATACAGTAGTCTGGAAGAGTTCAGCCAGATCAGCTACAACATTAAAATTGTCATTAGTGTGAGAACATCAGTGAGTGCATGAGAACCACTAACAATTTGGGAATACCTTTTGAATCATCAACAATTTGATTAGCACAGCATCCAGAACCACAAACACCATAGCGTAGCAAATCAGATAGAGCTAATGCAAAATGCCCAGCACTTGCATGAGTCACATCATCCTTGTAGGGAAACCCCAACTGTTAGTCATTATCCTCATAATCATTGTTGTCATCCTGGTGTCTCCTACAGCACACGGGCTGGCTAATGTTTATTACAATGTATTACACTGATGCCCCATATGTCTTATATGTATTTATGAGGGTTTCAGTCCCTTTTTCCTTATTTGAACTTCTACACATCACTTGTGTTGAGGTCTCCTAATTCCTATAGGTTAATTAACCATTTATATCAAACTCATTAGCATTTATGTAAATTGGTTGCCATAGTATTACTACAGTTAAATCTTGTGAATTTCCTTTATACATATTGCCTAAAAATATCCTAAACTATTAGTAACCTGTGTTTGTGTTTTTCTGACTTCACATCCATCAGTACTCCGCACATCTTATTTGTTGCAGAGCAAGCATCTTGACACTTAATGTTACTTGTCTGTCGTCTAGTCATGTCAAACCTAGAAGTTAGTTATGCTAAGCCATCCTTACCTTATAGACTTTTGGCCTACTGTATTATAACATTAATCAATACTTTCTTATTATAGGCAAGATTACATTCCATATCTTAATATGACTGAATTTCTTCTAACTGTAACCTTAACTTTGAATTTCCTGGGTTTGTAATGCTTGGTTTTGGAATAATTACAACATTCTTGTAATGTTCTCTTTTCCTCCTGGTTAAATTACTGGTATGTACTCTCAACGTTAGCTCCAAATTAAGTATTTTGTCTCTCGTTAAATAAAACAACTGTAGTCTGTGGTTAGCTGATTAGTTGGTCTCTATGTATATCTCAGTACCAACTAGCTGCTTGTTAATTTACTTCACATGATGGAAACTGCTTATTCAGGGATTAATTAATGTACATATGTACATAACTGAAATGTCTCTAAATTAAAGATCCAGTAATACTGTAGAACAGTGCCTTGAGTGTTACATGTCTGTACTTTTACAATGTAATTTATGCAGGGACATTTAAGCACAGTAGCAGAATCTCTTGCAATTATGTCTAGCATGAAATCAGTTTTTGTTCCTTCATAGGGTGAAAGTTTTAAGTCATCTTTGAATGCTTTTGTTCCATCTGGCCTTTTTTTTAATAGTAAACAAAACATAATTTTATTTGATAAGACAAGATGTAAAGAGCACCTGCTATCTCTTCGTTGCAGACACAATTTTGTTTACAGACTTCTATTTCTTTTATCCCATTGGTAGTTATTGGAAATGTTTTAATGAAAACAGGATCTTTGTTTGAAGAGTTGTACTTTGTTTGAGTACCAGTATGTCTCTGACCTCTACAGGATAGAAGATCAGATCCTATTCCATCTGTGCCAAAGGTAGGATTTCGGGTATCTAGTTTTTGTATTTTTGGCATCTATTTTAGGGAAGTTCTGGCTTCCTTTTTTGAGTTAATAATGATTCAGAAAGTAAAAATGGGGGGAAATCTGTTTTCCTGTGAAGCCCCATTCTTACAGAAATCAGATAACCATATCTGAGAGATCTTTAGAGTCCACTCTTTTAGATCTTTAGAGTCCACTTTTGCAATCAGTTTTCAATGGTAAAAAGGTTTACTTTAAAGCTTCATTTAAACTAATAAAAAGCTGTTTACAAACATTTGCTCGATGTCATATCAATCTTAACCTACAACTAGAAACTAAAAGTCACAAGTTCTGCACTGGCACAGATAATAAGGACTTTCCCTTGTTTGTAGGGACCTATGCTTTGGAGTAGCATGCAAACAGTGTTAATCGTGCAGGCCTGGCTGGTCATAGAATAATTATACTTGGCATCAGATTGTTGGATTTGAACTCTTGTGAACTGCAGCTGCTTGGAGATGAATTTGTGTAAGGGGGAGGTGGAAATACAGTATACAGTCACTTATATACTTGAATAACTATTCACATGTGTGTGTTCTCATTACACTCACATCTATGTTTTGGAACCGCTGTGTGGGTGTGTATTAACAAACAGAGTGCCCCAGGGGATGGTGCTGGGGCCAGTTTTGTTCAACATCTTCATTAATGTCTGGAGGATGGGATGGATTGCACCCTCAGCAAGTTTGCAGATGAGACTAAACTGGGAGGAGTGGTAGATACACTGGAAGGTAGGGATAGGATACAGAGTGATTTAGACAAATTGGAGGATTAGGCCAAAAAAAAATCTGATGAGATTCAACAAGGACAAGTGCAGAGTCCTGCACTTAGGACAGAAGAATCCCATGCACAGCTACAGACTGGGAACTGACTGGTTAGGCAGCAGTTCTGCAGAAAAGGACCTGGGGGTTACAGTGGACAAGAAGCTAAATATGAGTCAATAGTGTCCCCTTATTGCCAAGAAGGCTAAGGGCATATTGGGCTGCATTAGTAAGAGCATTGCCAGCAGATTGAGGGAAGTGATTATTCCCCTCTATTTGACACTGGTGAGGCCACATTTGGAGTATTGTGTCATTTTGGGCCCCCCACTACAGAAAGGATGTAGACAAATTAGAGAGAGTGCAGAAGAGGGCAACAAAAATGATTGGGGGCTGGAGCACCTGACTTAGGAGAGGCTGGGGGAACTATACATGGAGGGTTCATGAACCTCCCATTCAGGTAGGCTAACCTCTGGCCCCGCCCCTTCTGTCCAAAGCCCCGCCCCTCCCACACCCTCTTCCATCAGAGCCCCACCATGGGTGGCCCAAACACCAAGATGCCTGGGTGGACCCAGTCAGTGTCAGAGCACTCCAGGACCAGTGCTGGACAGTCTGAGCACACCCTGAGCCCATGCCCCAGCACTGCCCCAACCCACCCTGGCCCCAAGCTGGCTGGCGCATGCCCCAGCGCCGCCCTGCCCAAGCACCAGCCCATCCTCCCTCACATTGCCGGAGTGCCACCGTCCCAGCCAGCACCAGCGCCAACCCAACCCAGGGCTGGCCGATCAGCCCCAGCCCGCAGAGCACGCCCAGCCACATGCCCGAGCCCCAGCCCCTGCATCGCCGGCAGGGCCCTTCTGATCCTAGGCCCCACAGCACCAACATGGCCCAGCTGACCCCAGCCCTGCAGCGTCGACACTACCCGGCCAGCCCCACAGTGCAGCGCTGCTGTGCCAACCTGCACCACACCCCAGCCCACCCCACTGGACTGCCCCCATTGCCAAAATGCTGGCCACCTGCACCCCAGCTCCCACCCGCCCGCTTCAGCAGAGGCAGTTGGCAGTCTGCTGACAGGCCCATGTGAGCAGAATGCAGCAAGAGAGGGTGGAGCCATACCTGGCTGTCAGGAAAGGCTAAGCCTTCCTGTGCCTTACACACCTGGTGCCCATGAAACTAGGCTTGTTTAGTGTGCAGAAGAGAAGAACAAGGGGGGGGACGGGAGATCTGATAGCAGCCTTTAACTATCTGAAAGGGGGCTCCAGGGAGGATGGAGCTAGGCTGTTCTCAGTGGTAGTAGATGACAGAACAAGGAGCAATGGTCTCAAGTTGCAGTGGGGAAGGTCTAGGTTATTAGGAAAAAGCTTTTTCACTAGGAGGGTGGTGAAGCTCTGGAATGGTTTACCTAGGGAGGTGATGAAATCTCCATCTTTAAAGGTTTTTAAGGTGTGGCTTAACAAAGCTCTGGCTGGGATGATTTAATTGGGGTTGGTCCTGCTGTGAGCAGGGGATTGGACCAGATGACTTCCTGAGATCCCTTCCAACCCTAATCTTCCATGATTTTCACTTCACAAATGGCTAGTGATCTGCAAGGGATAGTCCTCAGTAAGCTTTTGAAAAACAAATTCAAAACAATGAAGTAACAAGTAATTAATATTTACCTTTCATGTAAATATAGTAGAAAATATCCTTCTAGTTTAGTTTTCACAGTTGCCTGCTATGCAACTCCACAGTGCCATGTTGGTAAACTCTGTAGTACAATAGCCATTTATTTTTTGAGCATCTGGTGGAGGGCTGCAGTTTAAATACTAGTTCCATACAGCAGGATGGTCCAATTTTGAAAGAAGAGTGTCTTCTTAAAAGCCAGGTTAGGCTGTGGATGATGTTGTGCAGAGCCCGCTGCCTGTCATGCTGACCAATGCTGTCTCATCTGGAACAATTCTGGAACAATTCTTGCAACTGAACCGAAGGACTGTTTACAAGTGCCCTATGGTCTGTCTATAACCATCTGTTGTCTCTTTATAGACTGTAAGCTCCTGGGGGCAGGGACCATCTTTTTGTGCGGCACCCAGCAGAACAGGGTCCCGTCCAGGACAGGATAGTACCGCAGTAATGCAATTACCGTATGTACCATAATATAAACAGGGGAGGGGGGGAATGCACTGCTGCAGGTTGCACAGACTTTAACCACACTGCGCCTTGAACGCTTTAACTTTGTAATTTAGGGTGGGCGATGGCAAACATGGCTGGGCTCGGAGCCTTTCCTTTGCCGTCCTCTGCCTGCTGCTGCAGCCCTAGACTTGCAGCCAGCATTTCGCATGAAACGCTGCGTAGCCCCTTTAAGAGAGAGTGGGGGAGGGAGGGGACCCGACTATCGCGAAGGGGCCCGTGTCTCCGCGGCGCTCCGGACAGCTCCAGAAGCCCGCCGCTCACAGCCTCCGCTTCACCCGCTCTGCAGCTCCCCGAGGAGACAAGGCTGAGCGCCGCTGTGTGCATCCCACACACGAGGGGGCGCTGCAGACACTGAGCGACAGACGCAGAAGGGGACGCCGCGGGCGCCACACAGACCCAGCGGCCGAGTGGCTGCCTCTCTACCCCGCCCACCCCCATCGGCTTCGCGCTTTGGCCGTCGGGCTTGCCGTCGTTTTAGCAGTGAGCGGCCGCAGACTATCCCCGCGCGCCGCTGCCCGTGGCAGCCTAGCCTATCGCGCGCGCAGGGGGGGAGGGGAAGAAGTGAGGCGAGTTGAAGGGATCTCCCGGGCCCGGCGGGGGCGTTTCTCCCTGGAGAGGGACGGGGCAGGGCCCGCGCCTGAAGGGAAGCTCGGCGGGCTCCGCGTTGGGCCGCCCGCGGCTGACGCTCTCTGCCGTTCTGCCCCGCAGGCTCCGGATTCCCAGGAGGCCCCGCGGCGGCGGCGGTGATGTCTGAAGCGGCTGGAAGCGGCGACTCCCTGCCGGGCAGGAGCTCGGACTCGGGCCGCAGCCGCCGCCAGCCTGTCCCGTCCACCTCTCGCAACGGGGCGGTGCTCGAGCAGCAGCAGCAGCAGCGGCGGCGGCTGTCGGGTGGCCCAAGCCCCCAGCCGCCCCCCGGGGCTGCGAATGAGGGGGACGACGGGGAGGAAGAGGAGGCGGAAGAGGAGCACGGGCAGGGCAGAGAGAGAGCTGCCGGGGCCGCCGAGCCCGATGGGGACCACAGGGACAGGAGGATGCTGCGGCACCAGTATCGTCAGCTCATCAACAGAGTGCAGCGTAAGCCTAGGAGAGCCCCCTCTGTGGGGGCAGGGAAGATGATGTGTGTTGGCACAGTGGTGGGACCCTGCGGTCTTGGGCGGTGACTGGGGCTCCTAGGGGTTCCCAGCCCATGGGGTCTTTCAAAGTGGCCCATGGCTCCCCTCTCCCTGGCTGCGGGAAGGAGCCGCTGCCTAAGGACCCAGGGGGAGTGCATTACCACTGGGCTACAAGACTGGTGCAGGCTTTTTGCTGCAGTCAAGAGAACAGGCGATCAGTGCTTCCCCTCCCCCTGGCTGTAGCAGGGACCTTCCACAGCGAAGTTCTGCCTGGGTTCCTAGATGTTGGGGTCTTTGCTGGAGCCAGAGGGAAGGGGAGCACTGATTTCCCTTCCCCCTGGCTGCAGAAGGGAGCCACTGTAGGGACCCAGGTGTAGCACAGGGGGCTACAGGATGCATGTGATTTCCCTGCTGCAACCTGGGGGACAGGAGATCAGCGAGGAACTCCTTCCATTTGGCTGGTGGGGTATGGGGGGCTGCAGGCGGAGACTTGTGACCCTTAGGGGTTATAAAAATGATACTTGTGGCCCTCAAGCCGAAAAGATTGGGAACCACTGCTAGGGTAATACAAATAGTACCAATAGTAATAGCGTTGGGATCTCCCGACAGCAGCCAGAGACCCAGCCCTACCCCAGAGGTGCAACTGTCTCTGTCATGCTTTCTGCAGCTGTAGGACAAAGCTGTGATCAGGACGAACAGCCTGTGCCCTACTCGCTCGGAGGCACACAGAACTGGGTCTGAAGCTCTGTAGGCCTTGGGATGATGGAGACTGACTTCATAGGAAATTCAGAGGGAAAAGACTTTAAAAGTCCCTTAAAGGACTGTGTCTCCTGAATTGAATGAGTGAGAATTGCCAATTGGGCATTAGTGCCAAATTTTTCAGTTGCAGGCACAAGAGGCTTTACCTTCATAGGTGCTGGATAACCACTAATCAGTTGCAGGAGTTGAGGGTGTTTGACATTTCTGAAATTGTGGCATCTAATTTAGGAACCTAAATCTTTATTTAAGCATCTCGCTTTAGGCATCCATGTCTGAAAATTTTGCTGTCGCTGTATTACATCCTTTTTTTCTGCCAAGGCCCAAGTGAGGGAGGTAGTACAAATTTAGCAATTTGAGGTGATGGGCTATTTAGTAGACTTTTATCTTTGAATTAAAAATAACTTTTGTCATCACATTTTTAAATGTTAAAATGTAGGATAGTTGGTCTGTGAAATGAGAGAAATATAGTAATCACTGTGTTTGGTCACCATAATTCCACATAAAACTGCATTAAAGCGATATTAAAGTTGGGACTTAGTGGTTTATCACTTCTGGGATGAGATATGGAAATTCTCTAGCAGTGCACAGCAGCATAGCTGAAGACATGAAATTTTCACCTGACAGTGCAGAGGAATCATAGCCAGAAGAGACCTAGATCAGTACATTATCCTACAGCAGGAAGGTCCAGGGCTTTTCAGTCATCACCAGTGGTTATGACCTGTATTTTTACATCTCCCCCAAGGCCTGCTGTATATTAGTGTTTTGTGTACAAAAGTCAGCTTTTGTCACAAAACAGTGCTGGTATACACATAGCAATTACCATGTCCACCCCCCCCCCCCAACGAAACTGTGCCCCCCCCCCCTTTTTTTTTTTGACAAAATAAAACCATCTCAACAAGAGGTGTAGGGCTTTTGTCAGCATAGCTAGGGTGATGCAGTGTCCTGCAGACCCTGCATCCCCTTACAGTGGTGATGGGGTTGTCATTCTTGTCAATTTCACTGCTCCTGGAGTGGTGAAATTGACAAGAAAGCCTCTTGGCTGGTTCCTGCTCCCATTTGGGACCTGGAAGCTGCAGGTTGTTGGAAGCCTGTCTCTTGGCTGCGAGCCGAGACATGGGCAGCTGCTGCCCAGCTCCTGCCTGGGACCGGGGAGCAAGGGACAGCCCACGGGGAACCTGGGTCTTTCAGCTCCCCATGCTGGGTCTTTCAGCTCCCACCTTAGATGGGTGGAAGTGCTCTTGGTGAGAATGCACTCCACTGACACAAGGAGAGCAGTGTGGACATCAGCCACCGCTATAATTAGCAGTGGCTGTACGTTGACATATCTTATGTCAACTTATTGTTCTAGCGTAGACCAGGCCTTAATCATCAATAACAATTCCAGCAACACCTGGTGTGTTTTTGTTTGGTTTTATTTTTTTGTCTTCCCTCCTCCCCTCCTTGAAATCTTCCATCTACTCTGACTCTTGCTTAGTTTATGTGATTTTTTAAAAAAGATTACAACACAGCTATAGAATAAAACAGTATGTGTTTAATAACACTTTTCCAAAGCACTGGTAGTATCAAGAACTGGATGTGTGTGCTCAAACCACTTAACACTGGGATGCTGTGAGTAGTCATACAGAATCAGGCATTTAAATATTCCCATTGTGTCAATGTTTATTCATCTAAATAAATGTAGATGTTTGTTTTAACCTGGTGATGTTCAGAAATGAAACAACCTTTATTATTATTATTATTTATATTATCGTGTAGTGCTTAGGAGCCTTAATCATGGACCACAACCCCGTTGTGCTAGGCACTGTACAACCTCACATGTTTTTGTGAAGATCCTTAATTGGTGATGTTTAGATGGGTAAGCCCCATGACATAAAACATAACTCTCAGGAGCTCTGTTAACTACTTTGATGTAGAACAGTTCCAATTAAAATTTCCTATCAGCCAATTATGTACAGGAGTAAGATCTACTTTTTAACTTTGGAGCTTTTTTTAAAATGTAGGAAATATACTGTAGTTGGTGTCTTATCACTTTAGGGCAGTGTTTCTCAATTAAATTTGGCCGCGGGACCCTTTTTAACTTCTGCAGGGCCATGCGATACCCTTCGCTGAAAAATCCAGGACATGAAATACTGAACATATGCAGTGATGATAGGTGTTACCAGATTTGCCTGTCACCTTGGGGTTTGCTCATTTATTAGGGTTACTTTCCTGGAAGGGTGTGTGTGATTCTGTTAACGTACTGCTTGTGTTACTTGTGTGTCCCTGCCTTGCCAATCCCAGAATTCAGTGCGGTTCCTGCTTTGGAGCTTGGTTCTCCATTCAGTATGCTAATTCTTGTTCCATCTTCGATGTAGATGAGGCTTCTGTTCTCCATTCGATGTGCTAATTGAGATGCCCTCTTTTTACATCTTTGATGTAGATGAGGCTAGGGGAGTTGCCTTAGTCCTATCACCCTTGTTTGGAGGGGTTTAGGTGTGTCTCCCACTGCCTTTTCATTGCTTTTGGTTTCTGGTTCAAGCAGAGGCTGGGGGGAGGCGATGGGATGGGATGGGGATTCAGGTGAGCCAGAGAGAGTAGAGGTTTTGCGCCCTGGTTCCCCAAGAACACAGAGCTGACAGGTAACAAGTGTGCTACTGTTGTGATCTGCAAATACTTATATGTTTAACTTTAAACATGTGAATAGTCCTATTGATTTCAGTGGGCTCCCATATGCTTAAAATTAAACACATGCATAAATGTTTGCAGGATTAACACCTACATAAATGCTCACTGTAAAAGATACTATAAACAGATTTAGAGTATTTTGAATTTGGTGCGGTGCCAAGCTGTTATAACCTTAACCATAAGTAAGTGACTAAGTGTTTATTTTTCGATGTGTACATATTTAATTTAACTTATTTATTGTTTTCTTTTTTCCCCAGATAATCGTGAGGAAATGCTGAGTTCCAAAAGCAATAGTTTGACAGAGGCGCTGCAAGAAGCCAATAAATTGTTTAGTGGAGGTAAGGCTAATCCCATAGTCCATTTCAGAAATCTTTGCTTTGCACCTCAAACCTACGGAGATGGTGCTCAGAATAAAAAATGTTATGGGAATCAAATTGAGGTTCAGGTACTGTATCAAAACACTTAAAACATGGTGGTACATTTCTTTAATAAATTAGAATGAAGATGGAACTGCTTGAACAGGATGTGTTGAAAATTTAATCTAGTTATTTTAGTCCCTCACTACACTTAAAAAATGTGACAAAACATCCAGGAACATTCAGGCTTATAGTTAAAAATATAACAATTTATTTTTGCTTCTGTCTCTTGACTCTGGAACAGGAGTGAAAAAATAGTGTAAAAACTAATGTTATTTAAGTAAATAGACTCAATATACTATATTTGGAAGGAGCAAACATATTGAGGAAGAAAATGGAGTTTTACTCTAAGGATGGCTGGACAGTGTTTTTTGCTTCCTATTGGCAGGGATTGCTCTTTGCAGAATTGGCAAATGTATTCTTTTAGAGCAGTCACCTATCTCTGTACAATAAAAGGAATTATGCGGTCTTCATAAATTAACTTACAAAGCACACTAGACATCCGATTTTATTTTATAAAGTATACTTGTTTATGTTTTATCACATTTAACCAATTATGAATTGCTAACGTACAACTCTTTATTCTTCCATAACAGTTTCCCAGGCAAGGGAGGCTGCTCTGGATGCCCAGTTTCTTGTTTTGGCATCAAATCTAGGAAAGGAGAAAGCAAATGAGTTACACTCTGAAATGACAATATTTGACTCACCAGCATTTGCGGAAGATTTAGTAAGTTAAAAACTGCTGACTTGTTAAAATGTGGCTTGAGAGTGCCCTATATATAATAGAGGTGGAAAAGAAACAGGAGTTTGAAGATTTCAGATGAAACACTGCTATTGCATAACTTAGCGTAATTTCTATTTGGTTCTTTAATCTTTGGGCAGCATCTCTTTGAACAGCCTCCTGCTGGCCAGTCTGAAAAAGAGAATTGATAACTGCCTTAGGTTTCCATTGATTTCAGTGGAACTACTCACAAGCTGGTGCATAATTTTATGCCTAAATCATAGCAGAATTGGGGGTAGAGGTCCCAGTTCTGCAATAAGCTCTCTTCAGGGAGATGCCTGCACCCATGTAGACATCTGACAGCAGTGGGGCTCACATAGGATTGAATGTCTACCTACAGAGAGCCTGTTGTAGGACTGAGACCTAACATTTATGCAGTGGGGGTGAGGGTAGACAAAAGAGAAGCTATAAGAAGAAACATCTCAGGGTTTTTTTGTGATAAGACCACTAGGCCTTGGACGAAGACCAATTGTTTGTTTCACATAATATTTAGTGAATTATTATATAATATCTCTTAAAATGTGGATATTTGTCCTTTGTAATATCATTTTGGAAGAAATATTTAAATATTTGATTTGTTTTTGTTTTTGTTTCAGTGAGGTTTGTCATAGTGTGCTTCTTTCAGTAGGTAACTCATGATTCTATATATCCACTTAGCTTACGTTTTTTATTCTAAATGGAAGAAAATTTAAGAGGTTCTCTCAGTATTCAAGTATTAGGTATTGATCTAGCAGGGTAAACATTAAAATACAGAATCTTAGAAATAAGCATTCATTGACTTTACATTAAGTGAAATTTAGATGCAATATCTTTTTTTTCCCCCCTTCAATAGCTAACATTTATGGGCCTAAATCGTCTAGAAGGAGAAGAAAATGATAGTGATGATGGTGGTGTTACTGGTGGATTTTTACCTAATAATGCCTGGCATACATTGGGAGCAGAAGCAGAAAGATATTTCAGAAGAGCCCCATCTTATCACTATATGTAAGCATATTCAAGGAAAATGATCATGTATGCTGAAGTGCAGCATGGCCTAATTCAAGTTAGTTCTCAAAAGGACTGACTCTAAGATTGTCGATTTTTTTAGGTAGTGCACTATATTTGTGAGTAGAAATTAACTTGGGGGTCCTGCTGCAGGCTGCAATCCATAGCAGAGCTCTCTCCTGGCATGGCAGTGGGGTCACTAGATCCTCAGTTGGGCCCTCTCTTCCCTCCCACTTCCCCGCAGTGAACTCGTGCACTCAGGCATTTCAAAGCATGTTTTCCTTCTCAGTCTGGTTTATGAAGCACTAACACAAAATTAACATGAACCATTTCTTTAGTCTTCTGAGGCACAAACAGTTCTTCCACTGGACAGTAAGGTCTCATAATTCCCTTTACCTAGTCCTTTTTGCCCTATAGTATTGTCCTCTGCAAACATTCCTTTTGCCCTTGTTACAGTATTTTCCATTTTCTTCCTTGTGAGGCACAACCAAAGGCATAGGGGAGCCCTCCTTTCCTCCTCAGGCCTTCCCCAGGCCCTATAAAGAACTTGGTGGGCTTTGTTCTCAGACCTCCTATCTGATGGTCTCTCTATCCTGATCTGGTCTACCTGAGCACCATGTAATCCTTTCCAGGATTCTTGGCTTGGGAGCTTCCCAGTATTTCCTCCTTTCCCAGCTCCTTCCTAGCAAACAGTCTAAATCCTGGCAGTTGTTGTCCTGGCTCTACTGTAGGAGAGTCTTCCTGCTCCCTGCAGGTTTTCCTCTATGTGAACAGATACTTTTATGAAGTGCTGCCTCCGGGCTGCTGTCAAATGATCATTGGTTACCTGACTCGGGCCCAGAAGCCAAGCATTAACTTCAGACAGTCCCAGCTCACTCTGTGATAGATCCCAATTACATCATATTTTAGAGATGAAGAAGATCAGTTTGGTCATCCTGTCCCTGCTAATGCAGTTTTTCCCCCTTCTAGTGTAATTTCAATTCTGATAAGAAGCTTAAGTATTTGGAGGTCTCAACCTGCAATGTCTGTTGCAGGTGGTTGCAGAGATGATCATATGGTCTGACTCATTGGGTAGTAGTAAAAGATTACTGATATGTCAGGAAGACTAGAAGCTAGTTTACTGTTGTAATTGCAAGATGTTTGTACTTTTAAAACAAACTAAGTGCTGAGGGTAGTTTTTCTAATATTACACTGAAAATTATCAAAGGAAGAAAGTCTAATTTTGATTTCTCTCTAAATAGTTGTGTCTGGACCTTTAGTTATACCCTCTTTTAAATAAAGTTAGACTTCTTAGGGCAGAATGTAAATATTGGTAAAGTCCTGAAATTCAGTAGAATCTGTGTTTTCTGCTAGTCTTCTTGCTAGAAGTAGAGCTACTTACTCCTGGCTTTAGTTAGCCTGCATTGCAGTTCTAAATGTAGAGTGATTGTCATACTTAGTGCCTGAACTTTTGAAATTCCCCAGCTGGAAAGACCCAGAGAATAGATATAACAGGGTTTTTGCAGAATTTTTGTAGTTATTAACATGTTCATTGCTACAAGCCTACAATTGTAGAAATAAGAAATGATCAGGGAAAAAATATAAAATTGGAGTATTTTCAGAAAAAGAAGCTTGGGAAAATCCCAGAAGAACAATTTAAAGAAGATATAAACTCATTTTTACTAGTTAATGTAAAAAAATAATTTCATAGCTCTAAGAAAAGTAGACTGATTTTAATTTATTTTACTAAAAAAAATGTTGGACTAATAGAATGCATTTAATATTGTATTGATTTATGCTGTTTCAAAGCTGATTGCAACTCACAGAATCATTGGTGGTGGTAGTTTATAGGAGTCATAATACATAATTAGAAGCTTCATGTTCAGTTTCCTAGCATTACTTTCCATCTTAACCCAGAAAACAAACTACTCAATATATTCTCTACTCTGGTGTGTACAGTAAAGTAGTTTTCATACATTCATGTTACCTTTTTACTTGGATTAGGCTGGGATCTTTCAATGCTGATCCTCCTGTACCAAGACAACGGATTGAGAGGCAGAAAAGGAATGCTGGAAAGGAAGAAAAAAGGGCAATGCCCGCCCAGGTTTGTAAAGTAATATTTTTAATAATAATTTTTGGCAGCATAGCTATCCTAAATCACTTTTTTAGTTTCTGAATTACCTATGTTTTCTATAAGGCTATGGCTGCACTTAAAATGCTACAACA
The DNA here is from genome assembly GCF_026122565.2 of Emydura macquarii macquarii. Lineage (NCBI taxonomy): Eukaryota > Metazoa > Chordata > Testudines > Chelidae > Emydura > Emydura macquarii. The sequence continues at coordinate 3,829,114 of NW_027132509.1, read as the reverse complement.
GCACAGCTGCAGCAGTGAAAAGGTTCTCCCATTGCTGTAATTTATCCTCCTCCCAGAGAGGTGGTAGCCAGATTGATGGAAAAATGTTTCTGATGACCTAGCAGCTGTCTACACCAGGGGTTAGGTTGTCTTAACTACCCTTGGTACGTCTCTCAGGGATGTAGATTTTTCACAACCCTGAGAGATTTAGGTATGTTGAGGTAACTTTTCAGTGCATACCAGTTCTAAGATTGACTGTGGATAACAGGAATGATCTCTCAGGGCTGGTCTATGATGAAAATTTTACATCAACGTAGCTGCATCTCTTGGGTGTGAAAAATCCATATCCCTCTGAAAGATGCAGTATGCCGACCTAACCCCTAGTGTAGACAGCATTAGGTTGATGGAAGAATTCTTCCATTGACCTAGCTACCTCTTCTTGGGGAGGTTGATTAACTACAGTGATGGGAGACCCCTCCAGTTACTCTAGTGAGTGTCTTGAAGCTCTGCAGCGGTGCCACTGTAGTATTTTAAATGTAGATGTAACCTCAGACAAGAGCGTATAGCCCAAAGGTGCATATAAGAGATCAATTGCATATCTTCTAAAATAAAAACATTCCAGTAGACTGAGCTGCAGGACTATGGCATATGTTGGATGTCAGGTCACTATAAATGTATAGAAATACAGCAAGATTCAGAAAATCTTGATGGAAATATATTTAAAAATTTAAGATCAGTAATTATTAAACTAAAGGTTGGTAGTTTCCAGTATGGTATAATGCTGTCCCACAGCTCTGGTAGCCTTTTTATAGAACTCCCATCATACTGTAGGAAAAATTCCATGTGTGGGATTTAAGACACAAAATAAATACAATAATGTGTGTCTGAATTTGGATCCCAACCTTGAGGCTTCATTTTCACAAGTGATTCAGAGCACCATAAAGTTTTCTGTTTAGCACTTCCTACTGATTGATGCAAGAAGTGGTATTTCTGATGGAATCCTATTTAGTGCATGCCCCTATCTCCTCCTCCTCTTCTCTCCCAATTTGGTAACAGGGAAGTTGTAGCATAGGGTCTTGAAGGGGAAGTAAAGTAAAGATGGGATTCTTGAGGATAGGTATAGCTAATGTCTTTGAGGACAGCTGTCCTGTTGAGCCCCATAATCCAAAAGGGGAGAGAAAACAAATCTTTGTATTATAGATTTGACTTATGGCTGACTCCATTCAAAACAGAAATAGAGGAAAGATAGTGCATTGGGATATACAGAAGAAGAAATAGAATGAATGGAAATGTACAATTTACCTATCTATTCTATGCTCCAGCCTGAAATGTCTGGAATATAACTTGCAGGAGAAGGGATAAGGATAAATTCATAATCACTTTTTCTCATTTGGCCACTCAGAGCTTTGAAAATGAGAACAGAAGGGGAAAGATTTGAGTTTGTACATTCTTGATTTATAAAAATGTGCTTGTCTAACAAGCTCTAAATGCACATATAAAAATTAAGAAACTCTAACAATATCAAACTAAATAGACTCCCTCAAATAGCATTTGATTGATCCACCCTCTGTTTTACTAATGCCAGAAGCATGAATGAACTGAAACTCACCTTTAATTTACATCTGAAAGCAATAGTAAGTCAGTGTGTGTGGTGGAGAATGTCATGTTACCGATGGATGATGCTGGAGTGGAATGAGGACGATGTTATGTTGGCTGCGTGTTTTTTGAGAGTAGTCCTGCCTAGAACACTATACGTTAATCCAATAAAATCACACACAAGTTACTTTGACAAAGATCACAATGGAGAGGGATGATGGCAACTGTTGGAACTATTGGTAATATATGCTATAGCTTTGTATTTATTTAGATCAAGGCTAATGATCATTACAAATTTATCTGTGTATTAGATGTGAGATCACATGATAAGAAATATTGAAAAGGGGTTGATGTTCAGTAACCACTTTATCAAGTAACATTCATTTATTTGAATAATTTCTGTATCTGTGCAAGTTGTAATACTAGATGATTTAGTATACCTAACCCCTCTTTATAATAAACAAGACAGACCTGTAAAATCAAACTACCTCATTAATCTGCTTGAAGTAATTTCAAATCTGTCATGATTTTTCTTACTCAAGAAAATGTAGGGCCTTTTTTATCAATATAAATAAATATATATAAATAAATATATATAGAATATATAAAGGAAACATTAAATAACTGTCCATTTTATTTAATATCAAGCCCCCCCCCTTAAATAAATAAATAACTGATCTCAAAGTTTAGAAGTTTATACATCATCAGAGTCCTCCCAATTCCTCACAGCTAGGAAACACAAGTGGTCCTTGTATTAAGTCCTGGAAACTGTGACTCTTGGTCTAGATTGGAAGAGGGAGAAGTAAGTTTCCAGAGCACCTACCAGCTGCCTTCTTTCTTAAGTGAGTGGGGCTCCAGTTCAGGTGGATGGCAGCTGTGGCAGTGGGGCAAAGGGAGAAAGATATGGCAGCTGTGGCAGTGGGGCAAAGGGAGAAAGATAGGCTTTCAGATAAATAGATCCCAGGCATGTTATGCATATTATGTTCAATGACTAGCAGCCTTTTATTACGGTCTTCTGTTTTATAGCCAATTGTAACAGTTCAGAGCTCCTGTCTTCTTTCTGCTTAGTACTAAAACTTATCATTAAAAGAATAGGATTTTCAAAAAACACTTAGAAAAATGGCTTTCTGTATAATGTTGGTTACAGCAGGATAGATGCACGATTCTTGATATATATATATATTTTTTTCTCAGCTGAAGAAAATGGAGGAGTCTCATCAGGAAGCCACAGAAAAAGAAGTAGAGAGGATCTTGGGATTGTTGCAGACCTATTTTAAGGAGGATCGTAAGTATGCCTCGTTTAGCTAAAAATTGCACTAAAACAGGGAGGTGTAATATGCTACATTCATTACACTTCTGAAGCTAAGGAATGATACTCTGCTGCTACATTGGTAACTAATAAGAGTCTAGCATCCAAGGTCTCAGTGTGTCCCCCTTTGCTGGGCAGGAGATTAGGCTTGTGCACATGCACTCTGGCCACATTCTAAATTCTGTCTCTGTGGTCTCCACAGTGATTTTCCTGTATTTATGGCCTTCCACAGTTGCAGCATTTAGCCTGTGGAGCTATTGTTTCTGTCTCCAGACTCAGAAAGACCTGGTTTCAGTTCACATTTCAAATGATAAGCACTAGAAACTTGATATTTTTAAATGTAGGCTTGGGTTCTGCTGAAACTGATGGAGGTCACCAGGGAAATGCTGATATGGTATATGGTAGTGAACCAGTTCAATGAATCTCTTGACCCTAGTCAAAAATAGGGTATTAGAAATCTTCTAGTCCTCTTTTTTTTTTTTTTTCACACAAGTAGACGGTAGTTGGTTGCTGTCATATTTAATTTATGATGTTGCTCAAAATTAATGTAGCACAAATAATGCATTTGTTGTGAGATCTCATCCACAATAGGCTTTTGCAGAGACATTAGTTAGGGCTCTACTTGAATTTCAGCCAGCATCATTTATGAGAGTTTGGATGTGCTGACAGAACTTTTTTTTCCTATGACTTGTGTATTGGATACATGTCCTTGGCTAGTGAAGACCAGTGGGGAAAAATGCAATCCTTCACTGATGGGATTAACAATCCCTCTGTTAAGGGAGTACAAAATGCCAGTTGGCCTTAAGGAAGAGTGTTTTGTGGGGTCTGTGTTCCAGAACCAGCTCTTGATATTGAGCCTGTTCATTATTAAACTATATTTAATCTTTCATTTTTGGTTAAAATTATGAATTTTTATGTGAAATTTTCATAGCATATGGATTTCTTTGACTCAGTCGATCTTTGCCAATCTGGGTTCTGACCTTGTGAAAGCAAGACTGCAACTTGTGGTGCTTGTCTATGGTCTCCTCATAACATTGTCAGTATAATTTTGATTCATCAGTTGCCTTTGTTACAGTTGATCTTGAGGTGGTGGTAACTCTCATTCAAACTGGACAGGAATCGCTAGGTCTACCTTTCAGTAGTTTCATTTTTTCCTTTGATATCCCAGAGGGTAGTTTTGTGCAATTGCTCTTCTGCCTCAAAGATTATTTTGTGGTGTTTTGTAGGGTTCTATTTGGTCACTTTTCCTGTTAGATGCGTATATTTAGCTGTTCATATGGTTAGCAAGGAAGCATATGGTGTTTGAATATGACGATGACACCCAGTTTTCGGTCTACATTTTGTCTGATCCAGAGGCCGTGCTTGAGCATGCATCTCTGCATAAGCTAAAAACTGGGGCATGGGTGCCTGGAAGCTGGCTGAAATTCAGTTTGCCTAAGGTAGAGATGAATGTGGTAGACCACAGAATCAACCAGAGGATATAGCAAAGATTAGATTAGCCTCTTTGAAGGTTTGTCACTCAAATTCACTTTTTAGGAGTTGTCTGATTCCCAACTGCATTTAGATGATTATATGATATCAATAACTACAGCTGCATTTTCCCATCTGTCTGGCCAGGAGATTGTAACCTTTTCTATTTTATACAGAGCTTTCTGTTGTGATACATGCCTTTGTCACCTCAGGATTAAGCTGTGTGCTCTCCATGGGGCTACATCTTTAGTTCCTTAAAAGCCAATCTAGTGCTGAATGCAGCTCTTCACTTCTTAAGCAGATGTCTTGCTGCAAACTTGCAATGATGGTGCTTGGAATTGGCACTGGCTACATATTGGCTTCTGGCTGGAGACCAAGGTGGTGGTTTCGACCTGAGAAGTGCTAAATGGTTTGGGCCCTGCCTGCTTCCTTGGGCCACAGTTTGGATTGTGAGGAGTGTTGAAGGTGGAGCTTATTTGTTATATGAGAGGGTGCTATTGGCAACGTGTTCTGAGGGCCTTTCAGCTTTCCAGTTCATTTCCCCAGCTTGTTTGGAAATAGTCTGACTTCTTGATCTCTAGAACCAAGAGTAAGTCTACACTTGGAGTTGGAGTTGTGATTCCCAGCTCATCAAGTTAGTGCACTAAAAATAGTAGTGTAGCTGCAGTAGCATGGGTAGTGGTGAACTCAGGGTGGCCAGCCCATGCTGCCTTTAGCCACTGCTTATGCTATTGTGGCTACACTATTATTTTTACTGAACTAGCTCAGTGAGAGCTAATCTGAATATATCTGCTTGAGCTGGGAATCACACCACCACCTCCAAGTGTAGAATGTAGTCTAAAATCCCATCTGTGTGTGAGAGCTAAGATGCATTGGGTGTGAGCCCTTTGTCAGCTCAAAGGTGTGGAGTTTGTGCTTTTTGTCAAAGCAGAGATGAGGGTGTTGTGCCTGGCTATTTTTTATGCTAGGAATAAGGGAGTGCAGGCACTTTAGTTGCTGGTCTCCCACTGCTATTTTTGTTATGGTTCTGTGTTTTTAATTTGTATTGCATCTAAAATCAGAGACAGGAATGTCTGTTTTCATTCTAAATAAAAAAAAATAGTTATTTGCACCATATATTGCAGGCTCTAAAGCTAATATTTATGGTGGGAGGAAGTCACTTTAACATCTTGCTGCTTTGACCTGGATGCTGGGCCCAGATCAGGATGAGGAATCCATAATTTTCAGATTGGAATGCGGAAACAGATTCAGCTAGGTTTTTAAATCTAGTTTTTGTTTTAAAGTTGTTTTTTGCCTATATAATAAATGTTGATCATGGACACACTTACCAGTAACATATTTGTATAAGGACATACCATTTTAGTCTTCTTGATAATTTATATTTAAAAAAAAAATCTCCTACTAGACTTGCAGAGAGAACCTGTGTCAAAAAAAACTTGTATTTAGGATGCATAACTGGAAAATTTTCTTTAACAAGACTACTAGGCAGAGAGAGTTAAGAGCCTTTAATCAAATGTCTTTTGGTCCGTCCTTTTAATCCTTTCCAATTTATGGCTGTTCCAACAGAGCAGGCATGTTAGCAATTATCCTACAGGATTGTTCATAATTCCTTTCAGTGTAGGGTCCCGTGCGATGGCAAAGTTATCTAGACAAGGACAGGAAACGGTCCAGTTTAGAACACTGTTTCTTCCATACATTTAATATTAGCGATTTGATAGCAAAAGAATACAAAGCATTCCCTCTTCCTAGAGGAGTCCTGTACACCTTTGGAATGAAAGGATGATCAGTATTTGAATTGTGATCTTCAACAACAACAAAAATAATTAAACAATGACCATTTTAACCCCTTTATTTCCTTTCAGGTGTATGTGGAGAGGTGGAGGTAGAGGGGAGAAAAGGGTGATATGATGTAAAAATCCTATTATTACACATTAGGAATTTGAAAATATAATAAAATTATTTCACATAAGGACAGTTAACTATATAACAATCTGCTTAAGCCCTACATGGAATATTAAACACTATTAAATTAGTGTTTACATCTCTGCTAACTTTGTGCATGCTATTTGTCTTATAACCACTGTTTTCTTATGTCTATAGCCAATATACCTATTTCCTTCTTTGATTTTGTGATCGATCCAAATTCTTTTGCACGCACTGTGGAAAACATCTTTCATGTGTCCTTCATTATAAGGGTAAGGAGTAATTTGGTCTTCAAATCTTACTTGTATGATGGAATGATACATACATACATATTCTAGTTTTCTTGTATGTATTTATTGTAATTGCAGCTGCTGTTGCCACGGTTTTTTGGCTAGAAGGTGTATTTTTGTTTCTGGGACAGAATCATGTGGGAACACAGGCTAACTTTTTTCTTAAGTCTGTGACACTTTCTGGAGTCCAACTCTGAATTTGGGTTTGTGAAAATTTTATTGGCAAAAAGTGCTTGAGGATCCCATTCTTTTCATTAGTCTAATTGAGAAGGTTAATTGCTTTCTGATAAAAGCAAAGACAATAAAACATAAGTGGATTTTACATTGTCACCAGAACCCTAAGATAAATGGCGGGGTGGATTGATTTAAGTTAAAACAATTTAAATTACCAATTTTAATAATAATTTCAATCAATAATCAGGAAACCTTGATTTAAATCAGGAATTTTAATCTTGTTTTGCTAGTTACGTTAGTTACTTTCTTAAGAAAGGTTCATTCTCATTGGTCAGAATTTGTTGCTAAGGCGAAGGATACAGTATGACAAATACACATAATTGCTTAAATAAAGATAGCTTAACATTATTTAAAAGATTAATTTTTTACATTTGTATTTTTAGAAAATGGTGAATGATTTTTTAATTTACTAGATTGTTTCAAGCTGCATTTAGATTAAATTAATTTTTAAAAGAATTTTTAAAATAAATGATATATTTAACACTGATTGGTTTTTTTATGTTTGTTTTGCGTTTGTAAAGTAAGTGTGGTTTAATGCCTTGAGTCTGGGACTTGTACCCAGAAAGTCTTGAGATCTAATCATTGCTCTGGTACTGACTCATTTGGTGGACTTATCTACATGGTTTCTTGTCTGCCTAGATGTGTCTGATTGTGAAATCAGGCTTCTACCACCTGCAGAGGTGTTTTGACAGTTTTTACTGTTTGTTTGTTTGTAAAGCATTTTAAAGACATACAACTTTGTGTAAGCACTTATTGATACATTATCTTGTGTATTTTTTTTGGAAATTAATCCTCAATCTGTGAAAGGCCCTTTTGCCTGATTTCAGACATTAGGTGTAGAGCACAAAGCATTATTCTTCACCTGAATGACACTGTCAAGCTAGAATAGAAATAGTGCAAATGTGGTATTTTTTCTTTCTTTTTTTCTTTTGAAGCTGCTGGTAAATATAACAAGTTACTACAGCTACAGAACTGCAGGAATATATTGGAATAGTAATTGAATTGTTGTTAAACTGAGTTTTAAGTGCAAAAGACTGTAATCTCTTAAGAAGACTGTCTTCCTACTCATGTGTGTTAATGGATTTAATTCTGTAGTTTAAAGTTGACATTTTAAATTCCAGATCCCCCATTTTCATATGCTTATAACTTCACTTAAAAGTTTTGCTTTGGGCTAGTATATCTCAGGTTTATTCTCTGCCTAGAGCTCCCTCTCTTGCCAAGTTCTAATACAATTGTATGCTAAAGTTTTTCAGTGGTTTAAAAATAACCAATTTAGTTCTCAAACCTTTTCAGACACTACTTTGTGCTCTATTAACCTACTTTCTTAATTCAGGTTTGGCATGTGTTTAATCAGTGAAAGATATTCCTTGTTGAATTTGAAAGAAAATTGAAAATGAATGAATGAAAATATAATTTTCATTACGGATTAAAGTGCATGTGGTGTAATTACTATAGTAATGTCATGTTATGGTTGAGATTTTACAGATTGTTAGGAAGTTCAGTTGTGTGTCTTACAGCAACTGTAAATTTGCACTCCTGTGAATATGTAGGAAGTATGTACTGTATATGCAAGAAGCTTAGTTATTGTTACTCTGCTAACATAACTGATTCTTGATGCATGAATATATATACATTTCCACTGATATAGCATTGCAAAGTCAGTCATATAAGTAAATGAAAAATGTGTAGCCTTTTAAAAAAATTGTCATTGTCTATTTCAATGTTTTAAATCCTCTGGACAGTTGTAGTTTCTGAAATTTGTAAATCAAATTGTATTGCATTCTAGGATGGCTTTGCAAGAATAAAGCTGGATCAGGACAGACTCCCAGTAATAGGTAAAATACATTTAACTTTTTAAAAGAAAAATAGATTATTCAAGTACCAAAAAAGCCTGTGTGTCTAGAAGATTTATAGGTCTTTTAACCAATAGATTTAGGACTTATAACTCAAGACCTGACCGTGACCCATTGCCTTTGGTGGGCATTGCATCTGTCCTACTGTGGTATCTGCAATGTAGGCCTGATCATATAACCTTGACTTATTTGAGTAGCTGCAGGATTGGGCCAGGCATCTTTCACAGTATTGCAAACAAACAGAAGCACTATATTTTCCATTTGTTAAATGAAGAATCCTTTAAAGATTACATTGGTTTCAGATCAGTACTACTGGGATGCCTGACCGATGACACCCCCCACCCCCTAAAAAGTAATGGCAAGGCCCAAGAGTTCATGGAATCTGGCATACAGGCCGCTAATGTTACTAAAAAAGATTCCTATTAACTTCAGTAGGCTGTGGATCAGGCCCTATATGAGCTAAAGAAGTATCTGTCCAAATAAAACAAAACAGAAAATGAAAATCCAGTCCAAGTGAACCTAATAAAAAGTATAAATTATGGCAAGTAAAAAGTAAGACATTGGGAGAACAAAGAGAATTCGAAGAGAAAATAGCCTGAGACATAAAAACAAATAATAAAATTCTTAAACATAATGTACGAAGCAGGAAACCTGCAAAAGATTTGGTTTGTCTGCTAGAATGTCAGGGAAAAAGAGGGTAATTAAGGAGGATAAGCTAAATTATTTTCTTTTTAGTCTTCACAGAGAGTGATGGGTGATATATCTACCTACAAAATTAAGGTCTGAATAATGAAGTATTAGTCCTGGAACCAATTGACAAAGAGCAGTAAATCACCTGGACCAGATAATCATCCACGGGTACTGAAAGAATAAGAATGAAGTTGACAATGGCAAGCAAAAAATGCAGTGCCATTATAGTACTGGAGAACTGGAGGGGAGCAGATGTCCTTTACCGTTTTTATTTTTATTTATTTAATTTATTTTTTAATTTAAAAAAAAAAAAAAAGACAGTGGATTGATCCTGGGAATTATAGACCAGTGAGACTTACGTCAAAAACAGGAAAATTGGTTAAAACAAAAATTAAAAACAGAAGTATGAACGCCTAGATTGTAATATGGTAGGAACAAACAAGTACACCACTTATAAAACATAATTGTGTCTGTCTGATCTAGAATTCCCTGAGCACATCATTATGAGAAAAGGAGAGTGAGTTGACATGATTTGACAAAATCCTTCCTAAGAAGATGCTAGGAAAACACATGAGATGTGCAGTAAAAATGCAGTAGCTTTGCAATGTAGTAATAAAAGGTGACGTTTTAAGATGACAAAAGATGTATATGTTGACACAATTTGGCAGATTTGACACACATTCACTACTAATTGCTGTAGGTAGGAAAAATGTCTCCTGAGGATTTTTTTATGCAGCATTGGGTACTGGCTGCTGTCAGACACATAATACTGGTCTAGATGGACCACCAATTTGATCTGATATGGCAGTTTTGGTGTTGTTAAAGGGTACTGTAACACTTTGCATGCCTTTCTAATTATGAGAGTCCTGAAAATATGATATTTTGAGCAGAGCCTTCACATGAAGAGGATGGTAGAGAAAATGATCAGACTGCCCAAGTACGGAACCAAACAGTCATATCTTTGAGCTATCAGGACTGGAAGGTACAATGGATGACATTGCCTTTGCTTCAGTTTAAGTTTAAAGGATATTAGGAGAATTGTGCTATTCTGTGATATGAAGTCACAAAGCATTGCCTCATATGACACTTGGTATCAATACATATTGATTGTTAAGAACACTGGAACACTAGATAGTGGAATTCAGTCCAAATTGCTATCTGTTTTCCCGTTACATAGCATTCAGTCATGGGGGAAAAAGCGATGTGTCTGCTATCAGTGCATCGTATCCATAATCTGATTTAAAAGAATTTCCTAAGGTGCTCAAGAGCAGGCTTATTGGATTTCCTGAAGGTGGCATGAAACAATGATATTGCTCCATATAGTGATGTGTCAATAGTAAAAGCTATAGCATATGCTCCTACTTTTCACAGGGTGGGTGTGCAAAACTTGGTGACCTGAATTATAGCTCCCTGAAGTTTAATTTGACTGAAGACATCAAAGTGATTTGGTTTTAAATACACCTTTAAGCAAAAAGGTTTTTGGCACATGAAACTCCCATCCCGCCTCTTCCTAATCATTAGGAATAGACCTAATCATTCAAGCAAGTGATGAAATATGGGAGCCCTGTGTATTTCTAATGCAACTAATTCTTTTGTGTTTAAATAGTTACAGTAGTGTAACTTTAAAAAAAAAAAAGTTTTAATCTTACTTTCTCTAACCAGGACATTGTAGAAACTTTTGAAATCACAGAACCTATGATTCCCTCTCCTGCTGTCAGCCAAGAAAATGGAAGTAAGCTTTAATTTAAGTTGTTTTGTCAGAAGCCTTCATAGTTCAATCCTTACATTTGTGTGTATTTGGAAGAATTGTAGAGAAATTACCTGTAATGCTTATACAACACTGGGAATTTATGTTTAATGTAATGCTTGAAATTGCATATTTGTTCAGTGTTTTTTTCTATATTAATTATACTTTAAAGAGAACTTTAATTCAGGTGGGCTACTCTAGATATTAGTGTTTAGTTACAGTGATGGGTACTGTAAAAAAACCCCAAAAACCTGTGTGTGTGTGTGTGTGTGTGTGTGTGTGTGTGTGTGTGTGTGTATTCTTTGTGGCTAAAAAGTCTTTGCGTATGAATCTTCTACACAGCGAAGAATTGAAATATGAGCACTTGAACATTTGATGGTCAGCTAGTTGTTTGGTTTTCAAAACTTCATATTGATATTTTAAATGTAATGCTGTGAAGTATCCTGGTTTAATTTATATAATTTTTAATTTTAAGGAGTTTATAAATAAGTGATAAATATTCTATTAAGGGCATATTAAAAATACATCTGCAGAATTTATTTTTAGGGATAGAATCCATGAAGCAATGTAAATGCAGTAAGATTTAAGTGATATTGAACTGTCTTTTAAAATATTTTCTATTTCTTTTCTAGGTTAGGTGCCGTGAAGAAAAAATGATTTTTAAAATATTTACTTCAAATACGTTTTTTATATGTATATATTGTATGATAAAATTTTTTGAGAACACTAGTTTAAATGTCATGCTTTTTATATAACAATCTTACCTTTTATTTATACTTGTCATTTGCGGTAGTAAAAGTTGTCATGATACATAAGGCATTTTCATCCTGTCATGATTTTCTTTAATAAAAGTCCATCTGTAATGTTTTCCTAATATTTATACAAAAAATGTAGAAGACAGGGATGGTCCAGAATACATAGTCTACTACACAATGACTATAAGTTAAGTCCCATTTGCTATTATTAGTGATTGTTATTGATACTCTCTACGTGGTATGGAGGTGGGGTATATGGGAAACAGAAGGTGATTTAGAACTCCTCACTGGGAGTTTTAGACACGTTGGTGCCACAGTTGCAGTGGAATGAGAATGGAATGGAATGGGATTTAAATACCAGAGGAAGAAACAAAACTTGCCAGATTTTATTCCTTTAGTGTAGTGCTGGAATGTTTAGAGGCTGTTGACTTCAGATCTGTTGGTAGCAACGTTCCCCTCTCCTTTTTTTTTGTCTTTCTAACTTTCCTGCCTTAGATAAATTGACTTAGGTCATACCAATAACTTAATATTTTTCTGAAGACAGAGCTTCCTTTCTTACAGGGGGTATTTTTGATTTATGGTGTTTTTTCCCTTCTTTCTGTTCTTTCCCACCCACTTATCATTACCGCTTCCGCTTTGTCTGATGCTGTTCTCTATTATAGCACTCTGCTTTCTGGTGCATGAGGTGCTGAAATACCTTGGCTTACATAATAACCTCCCCTGCTATTTTTGATAGCATTGCCTTTTATTTGATCGTTTTAGTACAACTTATTGGAGTATTAGGCAGACTGAAATAGGCAAGGAAGGAATTAACTCCCATTAACCATGAACAAGTTCAATGCAAAAATTTCCTGCTATTAACAGGGTGCTGCATTAAGGCCCAGATTCAGCAAGCTATCCCTATCCAGCAAAACATTTCAGCATGTGGTACTGTCTCCCATGGACTTTAATTGACTTCAGCAGATACTTGGGTTATTTGCTTAATTGGGGCCTACATCTTGAATGGATTCATTTCAGCTACTCATTATAGAGGTGTTCAATGGGGCTCCAGTTTTGATGGACCCTACAAGAAAAAATTGCAAGTTTCTTGAAATGTTACCCCTCTTGTGTAGCTTTCCCCTAGCATTTGTACAGATTCTTCCCTGGTTTAGGAAATCATTCACTTTTGCCATGTTGTGATGCTCAGTTATGCTATACACCCTTACGAAAACCATGTTTCATCTCAATCTTTAACTTGCAGCACTATAGAGTAGTAGGGTGAGATGTGAGATTGATAGAGGATATTGGAAAAAAATGAAAACACGGAATGAAAGAGTTAAACAAGATAGTGTTTCACTCAGTAATAGCTGAGGAGAAAAAAAGGATGAAAAGAATCAGAAGAAAAGAGAAATGGAATAAAGGTAAAAGAACAAAAGTAAGGAAGAAACAACCTCTTAAGTTGATGTCCGTTTAGGGCCCATGCCATCCTCAAAAATAGCTTTACTAATAAAGAAAAGCCTTTCATAATCATGGCAGAATTCATGACTTTAATCTTCCATGATACAGATTTTTTATTTTTGTAGCAAAGGTAACTTGGAGTGTCTCCCACAATAAATATTTATTTAAACATTTTTTGTTGTTCTATTTGTCCTAACTTCATTTTCTATCATTGTGTACTAAAAATTGTATATAGGCACCATAGCATAGTGTATGAATGAGTACTAATTCATGCCTGATTGTAAGAGTAGGTTGTATGTAAAGTGGCATCCTTTGGTTAATCTTACTAACTTTCCTACAGCAGGTGCAATACCTTTGTTTTCTTGCGTTTAAAGTAATTGAACAAAATGAGAGCTGTGTCAGTGTTGGATTGAAACTAATCGACTAGCTTCCAGCTGAGAACGTTGTATAGCCTCCAAGCCCCCTTCACCCACCCGTCGCAGGCTTCCAAGCGTGAATTTTCACTCCCCAGAACAAGTTCTTGAGGGGGAGCAGGTCCCGTGCATTGAGCAGGGCTCGGAGCCGTGTAGTACCCTTCAGCGCTGCTCTAAGGAGGCGCTTCCATGCAGCCCGACCCCCCACCTCCCAAAAATACATGACCATGGCCGGCTGCGTCCTCTCTGAAGGCTGGTCAGGTGGGCTCCTTCCAGATGCCTGCGCCGTTCTTCCCCGGGGAGGGGCGGCGCTGCAGGGCGCAGTCCCCACAGTGTGTGTGCGCGCGTGCTAGGCAGGATGGGGGGGGTGTGTGTGTGAGCCCCAGCAGCGAAGCAAGCCCGGGCGGCCGTGCACGATGCACTGTACCGTAGTGGAGTACAGAGGCCGGAAAGAGGGTTACCCGTGTGGCTACTGCGGCTCTGCCCAGGAGAAAGTCTCCACTGGTAAGTGGGTGAAGGGCTGGGCTAGAAACAAGCGGTGCAACAGCGGCAGAGGGGGTGGCGAACGTAGCACCTCCGCCAATGCCAGGGCAGAGCTACAGCTTGCCGGAGTTGCCTCACAGAAGCTGGCTGGGCACCCCGACCACCTCGGTCTGGACCGAAGCCGGGCCGGGGACCTGAGACAGCGGTGGAATTCGGCACCCTCACCAGCAGTTGCCCTTGGTAAAGATGGTGGAGCTTGCGCGCGCCCTGCTGGTTCCTCGAGAAAACTCATCTGCCCTTAGTAAAGATGACGGACCTGCCCCACTGTTTCTGCTGGGAGACGCCAGGGCTGCCTTTAGTAAAGATGGGGGAGAGCGTGACCGTTTTCTTTGTGGTGACGCAAGCTAGTCACGCACGCGCGCGCGCTTGCCCATAGCCAAAATGGCGACGACGGCTGCTTCCGGGGTTGCTGGTAGCGTAAGGGTTCCAGGCAGCGCGTTGCCCTGAGCTGACCTGGAGGGTCAGTGCGGCCCGTGGGGAAGATGGCGTCGGCTGCCGACAGCCCTTCGAGTATCGTTGAGTACTTTGGGGGAGAGAACGGCTACCGCTGCGGCTACTGCAAGAACGTGACTGGCAACCTTTCCCATGGTGCGGGCTGGGCGGAGGGAAATGGAGGAGGGGGCTGGGGGGTAGGTTGCTGGGGCTGAAGGGCCCCGGGGCAGGGTAAGTGGGGCTGAGGGGGCAGTGGGGCGGACAGGCCGACCGGGAGGATAGCCTACAGGTAGGGCCCTATCACATTCAGGGTCCCTTCTAGTCAATGTAATGGCCATAGGATTTGACAGTTGATCAGTTTCACGGTTTCAGATGTTTTCATCTGACATTTTATCGTGGGGGTCCAGCCCCAAAGTGGGGGCGGGGGAAGGGGGGGTTGAGCTTTCTCGAGGAACCAGCAGGGCCTGCGCAACCCGTTGTGTGGGGGTGGGTGGTAGGATTGCCACCCTCATTTCTGTGGGTGCCCTGCAGGGAGGTGAGTCTGATCTTCCCTGTGCTGGGCTCTCAAACCAGCCTGACTAGCAGTAGCAGCTAGACTAGAGCAAGGGCAGGGGGCCTCGGCCCGGGTGTTCCCAGCAGTAGCAGCACATCTTCCCAGGGAGATCAGATTTCAGAGGGAAGGGCCAACTTCATGGTCCGTGAAGAGTTTTTCATGGCTGTGAATTTGGTAGGGCTCTACCCATAGGGTGGGAGAGACGGATGGGACAGTTAGGCAGGGTGGGAGGGGCCAGTTGGGACGAGGCTGATGATGGGGCAGTGGAGCTGAGGAGAGGGGACTGGTTTGATTCAGGCTGCATGACAGGGAGAGTTGCCACCAGGGTGAAGAGGTGGAGGGTTGCGGGGGAGGAGAGAAGAAGAGGTGTTGGGACTGGGAGAGAGGGGACTTGGGAGCATGGGTGCTTATTTTTATTTTGGGAAGTGGCAGCCAGGCAGGTTCATAGGGTGGCTGGGGTAGCATATAAGGGTTAAGATCCAGTAACAACCTTTTTACATTAAAATGCTTTGGCAATAGCTGCCCCTTCTTTCCTTGAGCCTTTATGTGAGCCCTGCTTTTTTTTCCTTTTCCATCAAGCCTGCATCTGTGTAGAGACTTCACAGTGTGTGCTAGTCACTCCCAAAAGTTTTAAAAGGATCCCCTTAAACTAGGCTTTGCCACTTTTTGGCTGAGATGTAGTGTTTGTGGACTGAGGGAAATCAGTGTTCAGACTGGCAGTCAGGAGGGGAGGGGGATATATCTGACTTTGCTACTGACTTGCAGTGTGACCTTGGGCTACTCACTTAAAACCAAAAGGTCTTTAATCTGGGTGCTTCAATTTTAGAATTCCTAGCTTCAAAGAAACTAGATTTTGACTTTCATAGGTGCGAAGGACCCACAATTCTTAACTGAACTCAGTGGGAGGTGCAGTCACTTATTTCCTCTGAAAATAAAACCTAAAGTGGCTAAAGTTAGGTACACAGGATTAGAGGCCACACTTGAAAATGTATATCCTAACCCATGTTGGCCTCAGTTTGCCTATTCTTAACACAGGAATAATACTTACCTATTTCATAAATGAGTATCAATATTTGTAAAAGACTTTCAGCTCTAAAAAGGAAACATCTAAATATTGTTTTTACAGTGTTAATAGATGGATATTTAATTATTATAATGTTAATGATCTGTGTAGTTATACTTTTTGCAAGTATAAGTAGGTATTCATTGGTTGTGTGTGAAATTGACAAGAATCATATCAATTTCACTCAGCAGGTCCAAGGAGCTTCCAGAGTCTGTTCTGGGAGATTTCTCCACTATGTGGACTGCCCTGTGCTTGGTACACTGGGGCTTCTAGCTTCCAGGAGTCAGCTGGCTTCCCAGGCTGTGGGAGTTGCCCAGCTGGCCTGAGAGTCTAGAAGCCCAGGTATCTCTAGTCCAGGGCAGTCCTAGCTTCAGGGCTGCCCCAAAGCCACAGACCCTGGATGCCCGTCTCAGGACATCCAGGCTCCCTCCCACAGAGCCAGAAACTTGGAAGTCCTGAGGGTATGTCAGTGCTGCAGCTGGAAGTGAGTATCCCAGCCTGGATAGACAGACTTGTGCTAGCGGAGCCTGAGCTATCAAGCTAAAGATAGCAATATGGACATTCTGGCTCAAGCTCTCAAGCCCACCCGACCTACTAGGCCTGAGATCCTGAGCTGGAACAACTACATACCTACTTTAGCATGGTGGCTTGAGCTAGACATAGCCTGAGAGCCCTAGCTTGAGCTGAGTCTTATCTCTGGGTTCCCCAAACCTGGGTGCAGCCCACACAGTGGAGCTGCCCCAGTGCCACAGACATTGGAAGCCCTGCACTCTCTGAGCCTGGGGTAGTTTGCATAGTAGGGCTGCCCTGGTACTGCAGACCCTGGAAGCCCAGGCTCCTCGGCAGCCCACTGGGAAAGTAGGCAGGCTTCTGATGGAGTTTGTCAGACTTGAAATGTTTCAGATTCAAAGAATTTGTATTTTCCTTTGAAACTGGTTGGAAAGTTCCTGGCTAGCTGTAATACTTTCAGAAGCAAAATTCCAAGGTTCAGTCCTCACCAGGAACACAGCATTATACTCTTCTCACAAGGAGTTCCACTGTCTTCAGCTGGACTACTTTTGTGAGTATGGGCTTGTCTACACAGGAAAGTTATGTGAGTATAAGCTAAAGTGTATGGCAATTTAAATTCACACATGTGGATACTCTTGTTCTAGAATAAGAGTGGGTTTTTTGGTTTAACTTATGCTACTTTGGAAAGAGTTTAAGCTTAAAAAAAAAAAAGCTCCACCCTTATTCTGGAATTATTCTGGTATAGTTGGTAAAAATTTTCCTGTGTAGACAAACTTTAAAGATCTGCAAGGTTAGGCCCCATACTGGTAGCTGTCTGTGTTTGTACTTGACCTAACCAACCTTACAGTTCAGGCCATTTTATGGTCTGACTAACTTCTCTTGGCTTGAGGATTGTTTTGTTTCTTGTGTTCAGAGTCCCATTGTCAGGTAATATGAAACAAATTTTAATCAGGACAGTCTTTTCAAACCGGGGGCTTGGAACCCTGTATTTAATTCTTTATCAGAACCACCTGGTAGATCCCGCAGTAACTGATAGTATAGTAGGCACCGGAAGAAGCATGGATAATCCTTCTCATTACTGTGTGCCCTTTCATCTGCATCTTGCTGTTTCTTCTGGTGCTGAAGGGCTGAAAACTCCTGGTTTAAATCTGTATAAGGTGGCCTTTCAACTATATCCTGAGCTACTCACATCTAAAAGGTGGGATATTTTGCTCCTAGTCTTGATTGGCATCACCTTAAAATTGGGGAGCTATTTGCTGGCCTCTTTGAGACATGCGTCTGTGGGGAATTTGGGAACCTAATAAATATAACCAGATTATGAAGTATGTTCTACATTTTATATGCATGTTTGAATAAAAAGCTAAAATGACAAAACACATACAAATATTTTAATACACTTAAACACAGTGACTTTTTGCCAGTAAAATATTATAAAATTAATTTAATTGGATGATTAACTTTCAGTTGTACTTTAATCCTGTGTTTCCATTCACTGTTTTTAATGGGAATTTAAGAGACAACTGAAGTTTTGTCTTTTTACTCATTGAAGTGTTTAATATGAAGTTTATAAATATAAGAAACTGTTTCCCCCATAAAATTGTTAGAAGAAATCCCAAATTAATATTTTAGATTTATAGTAAGATTTTAATAGAAATTGCTTAAACTTTAATGTTTTAGGATAACTGTGTAAGTCATCTGTTGTTTGTTACAGGTATGTGGGCACATTCAATGACCGTTCAAGACTACCAGGATCTTATAGACAGAGGATGGCGAAGGTAAATTAAGAAAAACAGTCTTCAAAGCCTGTCATCTTAAGCCTGGCCCAAAATTCAAATTTTGTTTAAGGAAGAAAAAGCTTTCATAATACTTAACACCAATAGAATATTTCACTAATTTATATAGAAAATTGAAAATAGTTGTTTTTAAAAAATACATACATTGCAACACTGAGGAACTGAAAATGACAGACTTTCCTTACCCTAGTTGGTATAAATGCAATGTGCCAAAATATAAATAATGGCAGGTGAACTGGAATTTTAAAACTTTCAGCAACATATGTGAATGTGTATTTATTTTATTTTTAAATTGTGTCCTGTGAAATGATCCTTCAATATAAATATATTTAATATTAGACCTGCTTTTTCCTATGGTGTTTGTGGCAGTAAATTAAGCCAAAAGATGGACATAGACTTTAAAAAATGGGTGACTAAAATCAGGATCCTAACACTGTACTTAGTCATCCAAATAAATGACTGGGTATTTTAAAAGTACTGAGCACCCAGCAGCACCTGTTGATTTCAGTGGAAGCTGCTAAGCACTCAATACTTCTGAAATTCCCACCATATAATTAGATGACTAAATATGGGTTTAGGAGCCTAATGTTAGGTGGTGCTTTTTTAGTATAAGTCTTGGCATTAATGTTTGAATCTAGAACAATACTGAAGTACTTCGTACATCTTGAAAATGTTACTGTAGTTCGGATAATCTGTAAATGCAAGAGTTGGGTCAAGTTGGAGAAAGTTCTTTTCACAATTTCCCACCCCCATCCCCACTTGCAGAGATGGAAGTGGTAACCAACTCTGGCATCCCCTTGCATGGAGAAATGAATGCCTAGTCTGGAGGGGGGAATTTAGTTGAAGATTGTCATAGCTTTTAAAAACTGAAATATTTAAAAACATATCTAACATTCCTGTTATGCATACTATGCAGTAACTAGTTTGTACAGTGTGGATGAAAGAAGAAACTTTCATTTGAAGAAAATGCAAGTTTTCAAGTACTACTTGTTAGTAAATGAAAGAGAACTGCCATACCGATATGATTCTTATTCACGCGTCAGTTCTCAAAACTTTTACCAGATAACTACTGGCCAGAAGGCTAATCTTTCTTGCTAAAGGCAGATATGAAAAAAAGCCCTATTGAGAACCCTAGCTCAGTCCCCAAGTGTCAAGAAGTGAGATGTGTTTTAGGATTCCTACCAAGGTGTTATCCCTGGGTATTTCTAGAGATTCCATCTTTTGTATCAAAATCTGACTAGTGGGGGGTAATACATTTGAAGCTGTGTTTTGGTATTTGAGGAAGAAATTGTTGTTTCACCACCTTCTGCCCCCAAATCGAGAGTCTGCTGGTTGCTGTAAGGAGGGTTGCTGCTTTACCTTTTCACTAGCTTCCATTTTTTTGGTTTTCCTATGCCATGGATACCAATACTTGCCTCCCCAGCTGCTCATAGTTTTTCCAAGGAGCAGCAGCAGAAGTACAGAATTGACATGATCCTGATTCTTGTCAGTTTTACTGCTGTCAGGGTCTGTATAACATTTGTGAAATTGACCAGTCTACTTAACTTGATTTAGTTGTGATTTACAAAAGCTGTGAGGAAGCAAATGACACTTGGAGGTATATGTGTAGAGACTCAGAAAAACAGTCCTGTATCAGGAAAATATCTTTGCAATTACAAGGGCTAGGCATGTAACGTCTTAAAAAAAAATAGGAATCTCACATTGTGTGGAAATTGTTAGCTTAAGTCCCTCCACTCCAGAATAAGCTTCCCTGGTGAATAGGCAAGTAGGTTTTTCAAGCACTTTTCTGCTAATAACAAATAATTGGGGATCAGTATAAAAAATGTCTTAACTATAATATAAATTAACAATCAGACAGGAAAGTATTGAAAAGTTCAATTAGAGAGGGCAGCATGACCAAGATAAGAATTTTTCATAGTTGTTTCCATGCCTCAGTTGGCTTTATTGAAAGACCTAACTATGACTTGATAAAATTTGAGTGTGGAAGTGCGTTGATATAGTAGATTGGTGAAAACGTTAAAGAACTTGCAATTTCAGTTTTGTTACTTTAGTCAGTACAGGATTTTCATATTACTTGAAGTAACAGTTTCATATGATTTTAGAGCAACTTAAAAATTTCTGTGAATTAATTTTGTATTTTACTTAAACTTGTAATGATTTTTATTATAATAAAGTATGTTATTACAATTTTTAGAAGTGGGAAGTATGTCTACAAGCCCATTATGAATCAGACATGCTGTCCTCAGTATACAATAAGGTAAGAAATTATTGCATGTGAACAATGCCTTTAAATCTGTGTTGCAGATAAGGGGAATAATTTAAAACATGATAGTAGTGAGAAAAGTCATAACATCAAATCCACACATTTAAAAGTAACTTGGCTTGACCATTTCCATTTGAGATCATGGGCATACAAACATGGTCAACAAGGGTATTTTAATTCCTGCTGCTTAAAATAATCAGTTAGATGGTAAACCTACTTTTTAATCGTATTGTTGAATGTTAAATATGACATAAATGGGTTCATGCAAACTGCAACAAGCTTTGTAATCTATTTGTTTCCCTGCGCCATCCAGTCATGAATGCTACCTAACCTATCATATCTAGATTGCCAACTCAGAGCAGCAACTATGTGAAGGCATACATGAAATGAGTTGGGGGGTGCAGGCTGGCTCTTAATGGATGTGTATGCATCATACAGTCACTGTTTTAGTATCCTCAACAGGGAAGGCTGTGGATTGAATAGTCATGGAAAATTAACTACCTTTACTCCCAGGTAAGAGTGGTGGGTAGTATCAGGGAAGCTTGCATTGCCACAGCCAGCGCTGTAACTGTTCTTTGGGTAACTGGATGACTCCCAATAAATTCTTTTCTCAAGCTATAAAATTACTCTATACTTTTTTAGTGTGAATGTATTCCTTTATCTATGTGCAGTTGTTAGGGTGGATAAAGGTGCATATTATACAGTACATGGCAAAGTCATGTTGTATAAAGTCAGAAGCTTGAAGATAAGTTTTTAATAATGTAATTGACCTAGTGATTATTCAGAGAGGTTATTTGTGGCTACAGGGGAATTTAAATAGACAAGAAATAAACTAAAGAAAAATAAATACTTGAATGAAATATTGTATTATAATTTCTTCAAGTAGTGTCCCTGTGGTACTACATTGTAGGTGTGTCTGTGTCCATGTGCTGCTGGGAGAACTTTGGTAGCAGTCCGTCCCACCTGTGCACACACTGCTTCCTGCCTGCCACGAGGCTAGCCAGTATGCGTGGGCAATCCCTCAGTTCCTTCTCAACCGCCCTGGCTAGAGATGGTGCTAAAGGTGTCTGTTCGTGGATCATTAATTCTTAGAATTACTAATTTTAGCTCCATTGAAGCCCCCCTTTTTCTTTCGTTGCTTCATGTACATTTTATTTTGGCTGTTGCCTAAAAGAAAAAGAAGAAAAGAAAAGGACTTTTTCTTCCATTGATCCCCTGTGGGGTGGACCCTGGTGTACAAGGGTATGCTCCTCAGTTGCAAGGAATCTATCCCAGTGACAGATGGTCACTCTCAGTGCATTCGCTGCCTGGGAAAGAAACACATTCCACAGAAGTGTGGCTTGTGTTAGCAACTGAAGCCCAGATCCAGGAAGGACAGAGAACTTAGGCTCAGATTCCTACTCATGAAGTCACCTCTTCAACCTACAGAGCCCTCCCCAAAACCCTCTATTTGAAGTGAGTGAATTCAGAGAGATGCCTGCAAGCCACTCATGTAAGGCCCATAAGAAAAGATCAATGAGTCTCCATAGCAAGCCCCAATTAAGCCAAAAACGATCCCTGGGTCGGTCAGTATCTTCAGTACTGATGGCACCGAAGCTATCTAAATTTGGGTACCCAGGACACGTGCGAAACCGAACCCACAGAACAAGTTGGAATGCCTAAAGACCTAATGGGCGCAGGCAAAGAAGCATCGATACCATGGGGGTTTGAGAAACATAGAAGATCCGCCCTGGGGAAGGCTTCGTTGGTACAGTCATCAATATCAGTGCTGATGATACACCAGGCCCCAATGGACCCTGCTGTCAGGTCTGTGTCTCTGACGCTGTTGGTACAAGCATCTCAGCACCAACAGCCTTCGCTTGTACCAACACCCTCCATACTGACAGATTTCCGGTGCACTGATTTCAGTGTCCAGCACACTGGATTCTCCTCTGCACAGTACTTTGGCCCTGGCACTGAGTTCACCCGGAGTCTTTAGCTCACTGATGACCTCATGCCATGCACCACTCTTTTTGTCATCGGAATCAGGAAGTGAATAGGAGGACTTGGCTTTCCAATGCTCCTCTCACCCACCATATGGATCCCAGCTTCACTATGGACATGTGGCATACCACCCCTCTGACCCACAGTCTTCCTGGTTTGGGCAACCATGGTACCAACCACTAGGCCCATTCCCAGGCCATACTGGGACCCCTGGAAGTCCCAAAGGCAACAGGCCTTCATCACCTCTAGTGTGGCCTATTGTAACCAAGGAAGTACCTTCCTTCAGCCGCTGCCTTGAGGGCTTCTGAACTTCCCAAGCAGGCAAGGGAGGAACCGGAGGTTGAAATTGAGGAGGAAGTCATTCCTCCAGCCCACTTCTCGTCATTGTCACCTGACGAGATGGTGATGCCCCTTCCACCATCTCTGGCAGATGACTTTAAACTGTTCCAGGATTTGGCACAGAGGATGGCAGAGGCTCTCCAAATAACTTTACAAGAGGTGTCTAAGTCACATCACAAGATGGTGGACATTTTACATTCTTTCACCTCCTCCAAAGTGGCCATCCCTATTCATGAGGCTCTACTGGACCCCGCCAAGGTGATATGGCAGACCTCCACATTCGTCCCACCAACTTGTAAGATGGCGGACAAGAAATATTATGTGCCAGCAATATTCCTGTTGTCACACCCACCTTTCAATTTGATCATTGTGGACACAGTTAACTCTAAAGGCTGAAAACACCACTCTAAGTCTACCTTTTATGACTGGGACTGGACTTGTTTGGACACGACGAGAGCTTTCAGGAAATCTCTGAGGTTCTTCTTCTCCATTGCAGATAGGTCAAAAGGTATGTGATTTCAGCTCAGAGACTCTCCAAGCGTAGGCTGTATTAAATTCTGTTACTGATTGCATAATGTAACACCCCATCTTCAGTGCGTACGCATTCTACGAGGTCACTCTCCTCATCTGTCACCTTCTCCAAGGGTATCTCTGTTTCAGAAATTTGTACAGCCACTACCTGGGCTTCTGCACACACCTTCGTAGAACACTGTGCCATCCTGGGGGATTCATCTGCAGATGCCAAATTCGGTGCCACTGTATTATCATCCATATCAGACTCAACTCTGAAGTTCCAACCTCCAGTGGTGGACACTGCTCCGGAGTCGTCTACAGTGGAGTGCCCATAGGGACACTACTTGAAGTTATTCACCTTGTACATTGACAATGGTTCTTCAAGATGTGTGTCCCTATGGGGGCTCCAAGACCTCCTCTCTTCCCCTCTACTTTGGAATTCTAGTAGTTTACTCTGCGATAAAGAGGGAACTGAGGAGGGATTTCATGGCAGGCAGGAAGTGTGCTGGCTGGATGGACTGTTACCAAAGTTCTCCAATCAGCAGCTCAGGGATGAAGACACACCTACAGTGGAGCATCCATAGGACACACATCTCGAAGAACCATCGTTTCTGCACAAGATGAGTAATTTATTTCTAAAGAGTTCTTTGTTTTCTTTTAACTATATTTCTATTTCCTGTTTTAGATGTCAACCTTTACATTTCCAACCTTCCAAATCTCACAAGAAAGTTCTGAAGAAAATGTTGAAATTTCTTGTGAAAGGGGATACTTCCAAAGTGGCTGGTGATGGTAAGAAATTCTTGATCATTAGAAAAAATGTGAGAATTATTCCCACGGAAGAGCTACTGTACCATAGTATGTTTTTGGAAATAGTTCAGGCCCTGAAAGGGGCTTTGAAAGTTTAATCCAGGGGAAGAAGTATTCTAATTTAAAAAACAAAAACTAAAACCAAAAACCAAGATATACTCTAGCTTCAGTGTTTATTGGTTGGATTCTAAATGCTGTATCTTTACAACCTGCCATGAGAGGGGGACACGATGTGATTACGTTGTTCCAGGAGCAGAGTAGGAATGTATTGTGACAATTCCTCTTGGGCTTCTTCCTTTTCTCTGGAGAAGTAAGTTTAACTTTTTTCTCATAGAGCAGCTTGCTTCCCCCACCACGCACCTGGCCATTTTCTAGCAGGGGGAGAATCAGGCAAGCAGCCTTGTCTCATCCCTGCAGCAGAAGCCACAATCTGAACAGGATCAAGCAAGGGGCTTTGAGCAGCCCTGATTCCTCTATGTGATTGCAACAGCCCCTGTTCAGTGTAGCTCTGAGAAATTTAAAGAAAAAACTGGCTAATTTTTTGTGAGCCTTTCAGTTATTTTGTGCTTCCTCTATTGGCTTTGATTAGATTATTATTATTAGATCATAACTTGAGTATCTTTCTTGGTTGAACTGAGATTAGTTGAGATTGTTCCATTTTAGTAGAGCAAACAGCTGTTCTCATAGATGTGTGGCACAAAGAAGATATTTTATTTTCAGACTTTGAAGAGGGTATTGCAAATAAACAATAACTGAATCCTTTTCATGTTGAAAAACACTTGTAAAACTGGAAAAGTGCAAAATTATTTTGGAGGTTGCCATGAGCAAAATGTAAGCTGTAATTCTATAGTGAAATTCACTCACACAATTTTTTCCATGGCACTTAAGACTGTAGTGGCCTAGGTAGATGGTAATTTGTAGAAATGGAGAGGACATGCAATGCTGTGGATGTTGGAGTCTATGTGACAGTGTTGCACAAGGCATTGTGGTCAGGGGTGCTGGAACAATTTATATAGTGGGGGTGCTGAGAGCCATTGAACCAAATTGTAAATTCTGTATATGATGGAAACCACTTCAAACAAGGGAGTGTGGAAACACCTCTAGTTCCAGCAGCTATGATTGTGGCATTGGAATGGAGAGTAGTGGTGTTTTGCCAGTGTACATGAAGCACAGGTACATGAATCCAGTTGTTACAGCACACCCCATATGAGTTAATGCAGCCTTTACTCCCGCCAATAAAATGGAATAGTTATAAGTGGTTTCAGGCCTCCTGAATCTCAGTTGCCCTTGATGCTGTGTGCATATGCCCCCTTGGAAGCTGACTGACTATACTGGGTGGGGAGGAGAAACATGACAGTGTAAAACTTATCTTAAAAAGTGGAAAAATAGGTTTTCCTTTAATGTTTTTATAATAATCTTAGTTGTTACTCATAATGTTAACTAGTTTAAAAAAAAATTTTGGAAGTGATATTTAAGTTGACTCTCTCTTTAAATGTTAGATTAAAACGTTCAATGATATGTTTATATAAGCCAAAGACAATTACATTTCCCCCCTCCCCCTTTTTTAATATGTTACTATTTCCTGTCTTGATTCTCCTAAATTGATTGTGGCAAGATCATAACTGTCTGAATTTTTGCTAGCTTTTGCAGTTAAATGATTTGGATTCACATGAACGGTGTGGTGTGGAGGTACGTTGTCTGTCCTATGTTGACAGTTTATCACCTGTCTTAGTTACAGAAGAACCTATGGATTACCCCGGAGAGGATGCTGTTGCCCACAGTTTTGTGTTAAAAAACGTATCTGACATCAGTCAATCTGAACTGAAATCCCTGAGTGTGGATCAGACAGAGAGGGTGGAGACTGAAGAAGATAATGAGGACGAAAAAATGAAAAAAGAAGTAATTGTGAAGAACGTGGAGTCAGAGCCTCTCCAGACATGTGAAGATAGAGACAATGCAGTCTCTTGTGAACCATCAGATTCAGCTAAACTTGTTCATACAACACCCAAACCAGGTAGCCAAAGTTTCTTTATAAGTACAAGTATAATAGTTTGGCAGGCCAGATTCCTCCCCCACCCCTTCCTCCCCTTATTTTTCCCTTTTTTTGTTAGAGCTGTTATACCATGGCTGGTAAACCTAGTGGTATTCCTTTTTATCTCCTATGCCCTCAGCCACTCAGGGAACTACAGCATGTTTATCAAGATATGATGCATATTGCTTGACTTATTAATGTTCCCAATATTTTGCCCAGTTCATGTCGCTCAATTCATTGGAACCGTCCAACAAGTATTTATGTCCGTGGCTGCTAGTTTCCATGGTGGACAGTTCATGGAAGCTTTGAGAGTCATCTTGGCTCTCCAGCCACATAGACTATTGATAAATCTGACCTCATTGAAAATAAAATCTGCGTCTGAAAAAATGGACTTAACTAACTAGCTTTCATGAAGTGAAGTAACTAAAGGTTGTCTTGCTTTAGATGATATGTCCAGTTATCCTGTGAATTATTTTCTCCTTTATAGTTACCTGTCTTATTTGTGCATTTTTATAAATTATTTTCTTCATTTTAGGGGCTATATTTCTTACACACACAAAAACATCATTTGTATGTATCCAATATACTGGAGTTGTACTTGCTATTTTCTGCTCAAGGATAAGTTGGCTGGTTCTTTGCTGCAGAAGCAGAATATTAGTGTTTTTGCACCCCAGGGAAGGATGGCTTTGCCTTGCGCCCCTGGAAAGACCCTACGGACTTGCCTATTTGCATGTTTCATGTGCTTGGGATGTAGCCTTATTTTTCTGAGAGACTTAAAGGGTTATATAAATTTTAATAGTAAAATATTAGATAATGAAACAATTTTTACTGGGTAGTATATCTTCTCTTGCACAGCAAAAATAGGCTAGACTTTTTCTAGTTCATTTAACTTTCAGTGACTTATGCATTTGTACAGTGCTGCAATTTTTGTGTATCAAATGCTGCAAGAGGATGCTTATTTTTGCTTAAAGAGTTTTTTTCCTCTGGACCTAAAAAGCTGAAGAGTGATATTAATATTTTTCATACTTCAGTGGTTGTTTTACATTTTTATTATAGGACTTACAGTTCAGTCAAACTCTCAACAGCCTTCAAATCTGTTATTTTCCAAAATATTCACCTTTCTAGGCTGAGATTTTATTCCTAAAAAAATCCAAAACAAAACAAAAAACCCAACAAATTGAGCATTTTAAAGGAGTAACTTGAACAGGAGACCTTCCATTCTAAACTCTTCTGTTTATGGAAGCTGTGATATTGCTTACTATGGCAGACGAGCCAGGCAATTTATAACTCATGGGCTAGGTTTTCAAAAATGGTCAGCCCCCACAATGGCTTGCTTCATTAGGGAAAAGCACAAGGGCTCATTAGGGCTACCACAAGTCTCTGTACTCGTGCCAACCCTTTTTAATATTTACGTAAGTGACGTGTCTCCAACTAAATCATGAAAATTTGGATATACGGATGATTTTGCTATGACAATCCAAGCAGCAAACTTCCATGACATTGAGGAAGCATTAACTGAGGACCTCTGAATTATAGAACAATACTTCCGGAAATGGAGGCTCAAAGCAAACTGTGGAAAAACAATAGTAAGTGCATTCCATCTTGATGATAGGAGTGCCAAAAACATACTGAAAGTAGGCTTCTGTGGTAAAAATGTGCAACATGATTACACCCCATCATATCTTGCAGTGAAACTTGACTGAACCTTACCTTCCATGACCATCTGGAGAAGGCAGCTGCAAAGATAAAAAGAGAGCTAATATAAATAAAAAACTAGCAGGTACAATTTGGGCTGCATTGGCATCGGTGTTGCGAACATCTGCAATGGCACTAGTATATTCAGTAGCTGAACATTGCGCACTGGTATGGAGGAGATGCAGCCACACGGGACTTGTCGACACCCAGATAATCAGTGATTTGATGCATCACTGGAACCCTTAAATTGACTCCAACACCATGGCTACCTGTTCTGTCTAATATTGTTTCCCCGTCAATACGTTCAACTGCTGTGACACTTAGCAAATTTTAGCGAATCCAGGAAAACAGATGTCTTCCTGTCCACCAAGACCTCGACAGTGCCTCACCCCCTCAATGCCTTAAGTCCTGCAAGCCTTTTCTGGGAATATTCGCTTGGCCTTGTGCAGTCAAGCTATGATCAGAAGGAGGCTTGGAAAGCAGGTTGGGCTAAAAAAGAGTTAATAAATAAGCACCCCATGCAGAAGGTTCCTGGGTTCAAGCTCCTACAGACATCTTGGTCAACTCTGAACGGAATCTGAACAAATCATGGCAGATGCAGACATTTAATGCACAAATGGAAAATCAAGGACTCCCTGGTGTGTGTATGGCTCCCCATGACAGACCATCAAACATATCTCCATCTATTGCCCAATTTAAAATGTGAAGGAGCCACCAGTGCAATAAATTCTGCCACTCCTCATGTAGCCATCTGGCTCGATCAACTTCAGGTGAAATTGTAGTTGCTGCTGTACCCCAGCTATACAAAAGAAGATGATTAGAGAAAAAGGGTATGTTCTTATGTCCTGTTAGTGAGCACGTTAACTATACTGGATGAAAGCCTAGTGACGAAAGACAAGGCAGTTTCTACTTCTCACACGTTGGCAGGTCAATGTACAGAGTAAGGGGAAGCCTAGAGGTTAATTTTACCTGCCAACATGTCAAAAACTACAAATGGTCTTGTGTTCATAATTAATTTCTTATGTTAGTAATGTCTGTGAGCTAACATGAGGTAAACTAAGAATATACCTTTTTTTTTCATAATAAAGACTCACCCAGCAAGGGCCAGATTTTCAACAGCATAACTCCCATTAAGGCACCTAAATGAAAAGCCCAGACTTCTTGTAAAAGTACTCAGCAAGACCGTAGGGAAAGATGCTTGTCAGGCACTTTTGTAAATCTGGCCCCAGATTTCTAAGGCTTGTTAGAATATGGTGATTGTTTTTTAAAAAGTTAAATACTTTTCTACCCCCTCATATGGACATATACCAAAAAAACAAACCCTCATACTGCTTTGCCATTAACTGAGTAAACTGCTTTCCTGGCTCTTGAATGCGAACTAAATGGAAAATGACAGCAGATGGCAGCCATGAGTAAAGGTTAGTATAAATTGCCTTTTTTTAAAGTCTAGGTACGGTCTTCAGTTTGTATTAAGAATAACATTTTGTGTGAAACTTTAAACAATATAGATACAGATAAAGGAAGTTTGAAATGTAATGTTTGTATTCATTATTTAAAAAATTAAGGGCATATTTTTATAAACAGAAATTTCTAGTGTTGTCGCTCATCCTTTTTGGCAGGATTTAAATAAAATATAAAAGTGAGTTACAAACACACCAAAATCTTATTCAATTTACCCGTAATCTTTTAAATGTAGTTAGTGTTAAAGGTCACCTGTAGTTTAAAACTTTCCAGATTTAGAAATGTTTAGCTTTTGCCTTGGAAAAAGTTGACATTTTCCATGATAAAATTTGTTTATGTAGAAATAAAAACCTCATTAAATAAACAGGTCATTGTCCAACAGAACCAGTGGTCTGTTTCTGCACATTTTCATAAGGAAAAAAGGTTTGCATATTTATATAAAATGTTAAACCAATGAATTTGTTCCTTTGCTAATATATTGTTTGTGTAATTTACAGCAGAAATGTGAAATTAAACAGATGTTGAGGACAGGCTAGGTGCTCAAAAAACTCTTCAAAAGTATCATGACTATTTTAAATTCTTCTGCTGACTTCTTCTATGACCTTGGGCAAGTCACAATCCTTGTGGTTTCCCCATCTATCAAATGGGGATGATGATTGCTTATCTTTGAGTGCTTTGGGATCTCTAGGTGATGATTTTTATTCTCCTGAACAAAGATGTTAGTTAGCTGAATGAAAGAATGGTCACTTGCAATTCCTGCCAATTCAATTAAAAGGATATAGGGGAAGAGAGCAGGAATGGTGTTGGGGTGTGGCAGTTACAACATCCCAATTATTGGCCTGTCATGCCCTCTTCCAAAGGTCCTTGAGAGGTTTTCACTCTTCCATCTGTAGTGGATTTTGCTCATGCCATCAGACTAGTATCCTTCTGGTGAATCATTGCAGGCTTGCCAGTGGGAGAAGCTACCTCAATGTAGTTTGGTACCTCTGCTCCTGAGGCACCTTTCCCCTATGGCAAGTCTCCCATGGTTCACCAGAGGATAGCCCTGGTCTGATGGAAAAGGTCTGCTGGTGAAAGGACAAGCCTGGAGGTGGGGGACGATCGATGGACCACCTGCTCCTCTCTGATATCCACCTGTCTTTCCCTTTCTCCCTTTGGCATATGTGCTTCCTCTGGGCCTTGTCTCCCTCTCCCTCCCCATATCTTCCCAAGGTGCTTCCTTGTATTCTAGTAGACCTGAGGCAACATCACCACAGATTCATTCATATATTTAAAGGTCAGAAAGGGACCATTAGATCATCTAGTCTGTTCTCTTGTATAGCACAGGCCATCAAATTTTACCCAGTTACCCCTGTACTGTACTGTACTTCCCCTGGAGAGCCCTGGTTGTGCTGACATCTTGGAAAGCAAAGCCTGTATGTGCCAAGACATCAGCGCCGCCCCTCCCCCCAAAAAACAATTTCTT
Organism: Emydura macquarii macquarii; assembly: GCF_026122565.2. NCBI lineage: Eukaryota > Metazoa > Chordata > Testudines > Chelidae > Emydura > Emydura macquarii. The sequence goes on along the minus strand of NW_027132509.1, from coordinate 3,797,966 downwards.
ACTCCCCACAGTGTTGAGGCATGCTGTACCTGATCTTGGATATATGTAACTTTATTACCTGGTTAAGTAGGCTTAGATTAGTGTGCTTATTTTTTCAAAAGTAATGAAAATGGCAGAAGAAGTCATCTGGGTTCCATGTTTTTTGGGTCTGTGTGGCTCCATATTGAATGTGCTTATTTTTTTCTCACTCACTCTCTCTCACACACACACACGAGTCCTTTTTTTCTACCTGACAGCAGCTTTGTAAACTTTTTCTTGCCAATCTGTGGTATTTCTGGCTTGCACATTTTCACTGGCAGTAGTCTGTATGTGGAATTTAGCTAACAAATGTATGTTGATGTGCATTCCAAGAAAGAATCCAGCTCACTGTCCCATAGATTTCCTGGTGGTTCAGTGCTAATAGGTGTAAAATAATAAACTAATTTGTCATTAAAGGAAGAATTTTTAGAATTATTTTCTTGATTATAATATGGGTTTGAGAAATCTACTTGCCAATGGCAAATGGGAAACTTTTCCTGGGTAAGCCAAGCCACCAGTTTCTGCACAATAGCACAGATTGTGAAGATAAGTCTCCCAATGTGAACCAATGCAGTGTCTTCCAGACATCTAGCTGCAGTCTCTTTACTGCTGCACAAGATTTCCCAAGCAGCAGCACTAGAGGTGGGCCCTGGTGCTATTCACAAGGGAAGAGAAGCTAAAAAACCAAACAGACTCAAGAGGCAGGGAGGGTGTATGGCAGTGGAAACCATTCTCTTCTCACATCAGTTAGGAAGTTCTGAGGAGGGCAGGACACAAGGAAGAGCTCTTTTTTTGTTTAATAAATAAGTTGTAAAATCAATTTTAAGCTCTAATTACACTTTAACAAAAAGCTTTTGACTGATGTTATGATGATTTTATATTTTCCACTGAGAGAAAAGAGGTGGGGTTAGCCACAGCTAGAAGTTTATGGTTAGATTATCCTTGCTCAGTTAGGTTTTATACTTGTGTATGTGGCCATAGTGGAAATGTTTCATAACTTTGACACTTCTAATGAAGGCACTTGATTGTCCAGGATTCTTACTTCCAACATTAAAGATAAATCTTTCAGAATTAGCCGTTGTGATTGTTTGTTCCAGGACAACACCAATGGCATGCACATATTTCTTCTTCAGCATTTTGTCATAAAATATTTGCTACAAATATCTGTAACAATAAATGCCCCCCACTTCTCTATGTGGAAATAATCAGGCCTCCTTGGTCCCTGGCAACCCTTTAGCAGGAAGGCTCTTTCACAGCCTCTAACCCACTCATCCAAGTAGTTTTAAAGTGTGGAAGTGGAACATGCACAAGGTAATGCTAACTCTGTCGTTACTAGTTTGCCATGTAGTTTTGGGAGAAGACAATGTGGCACACACCAGCCTGCTCCCCTTGGACCTTGCAGAGTTCCTGCAGAAAGGCTTCTGCTGAGTTGGCACTTTTTCTGCTTTTCCTCCCCCCCCCCCAAAAGCAGAGAGGCTCATGGGACTCTGTTAATAGTCTTTGCTACTTGAAACAGGTACCACTGGCTTATTTGAAAGATACAAAATAAATGAAAGGACTCTGAAAGGCGGTACCTGAAACGTTGGAAAAAATACCGCTTCATCACACTGTCTCTTGTGACCCATAAACATTAAAATTTATAGCTTTACATTTGGTGTGAGCAGTTAAAATTAGTGTTTCATTGTAGGCAAACTAGTGCTGGTAATGAATATATAAATTATTTAAGAATGTCTTGTTAAACATTTATTTAAGTATTCCTGGGAGGGAAGCACAGGAAATTAGCTGTCCTTTTTCCTAATTGTATGAAATCAGATGTTAATTTTTCAACTGTTGATATTTCCCATATCTTGTGTTCTAACATGGATAGCTTTTACCTCCTCACTATCATACTTATAAAACGGAAGATTACAGTTCCTTATGTTCTCTGTTCCTTTTGTTGCATAAAAGAAAATGGAAATGAGACTACAGATACAAAATTTCCCTAGTAGGTGATCTGGATCTTGCGTCGTTTAAATCTTGGATCAAGGCCAAAATATTACTGCTGGTCTCAGGGCTCAGTCACTTGGTCAGTGAAGCTAAGTAAAGAAAATAATATTCAACTCTTCTAAATGTTATCTCCAATTCTTTTTTCAGTCTGATGTTTTCTCCAGTAAACGTAATTGGACTTTGTCAAAAACCATAACAATGCAACAACTGCCATCACCCACAACAAAACAATAACACAACTTAATGGAAAATTTTTGACCAGCCCTATTTATCATAGCACCATATCAGTAGAGCTTGGGTAGAGACTTAAGAGTTAATTCTTAAACTGTTAGATTATGGAAGTATTCAGTACCTATTTTAAATGAACGAAAGGGAAAATTGTAATTGTTAATGCCTTAATTTATGTACATTCAACATTTGTTAGTGAAAGACTGTCTGCAGCATGTAGCTACTGGTTTTAGACTACCAGTCAATCTTGAAAATAAGCAAAATTCTAATAGAGTCAGGACTCAATCATTTTTCTGCTTTTTTTTTCTCTCCAGAGGAACCATTTCTGCAAAGGGAGACTTTCTCTTCATTTGTTTTTCTGCATCATTCTATAGATAAGTTTTTACCAAATGCAGTAGTAGAAGGCCTCTTTGTACCTCTGAATCAGAGGGTTATGCATAAAGTTAAATGGTCTCTCATACTAGAAATGGAAATATTTAAACTGTTCGGTAACAGACATAAACTCAAACATATAGTTCATGTGAGATAGGAAAGTGACACATCTGAATGTTTAGAAAAGGTGTCACTGGGAAAGAAAGGCAGAATTTGAAGGTGAACAGGATTTCAGTAAGTCTAGTCATAAACTTGTTGCTTTAAACATAATGATTAATATTGCAAATATTAATTTTGAAGTGTCTTGAAATATTCTATACTTTAATCACTTTTCAGTTAAAAGCAGGAGAAAAATTGCATTAGCTCTTCTCCGTCAGTATCAAGAGAGTTTTAATTACTGTAAGCAATGTGTTGGTGTGTTTCCTGTACCATGATGGTGCCAATGAAATCTAAGAATACCCCTTTGAATTAATAACTGACCTGCATGAATACATGTTATGGTCTGCATTCTATCAAAGGTCTAAAAATGAATGTTTTCTTAAAGGCATAATTAATAGGTGTGACATTTTTCCATTTCTAGTGTTTGCTGTTGGTACTCCAGTATGAGTCTTCAAGTGTTTTTACAGGTACAAAGTTTGTGTATGGTTGGAAAAAGCTTTAAAAGGCTTATTATGATTAATTTTGAAAAGAAAAGCTCACTGTTTATAAAGCATATAGTATTAGATGTTTCTTCTGAAGGTAAAAAGAAATCTGAATTGATGATGCATATAAAAATATACATGAAGTGAGATTTTTAAAACAACCTAAAAACGTTTTAACTTTTCTTTGTAGCAGTATAAAATATATTACAGCTGATGTAACATTTTCATTTGCTAAAGAAGAAAATAAGTTTAATAAAATGGGAAAGTAGAGTGGTTGGTTTTTCTTTCAGAACTTGTAAATTATGTAAATACTAGAATATCAAAATGCTGTATTTTCTAGAGAGATCTGTCATAAAATATTGCACCAAGTGTCTTCTGTACATTATCCTCTTTCTTACATTTTCTAGTGTGACTCAGATGAGAGAAAAATATTTTAAATATTTGCTACTGAAACAAATGCAATGCTAGAAATGGAAATATTAGAAAATATTGTTAAATTATGCATACTTTGTACAGTTCTTGATTTTAAATTCTAGAGTTGTAGGAATATAGTCAGACTGACTAAGAGTAAAATTTTCCAAAAAAAAAAATTCAAAAACTATATGTATTTTGCAAAGGGTTTCCAGCTAGTGTTCTTTGTGTCCCGTGTGTGATTCTGTCAGGTTGCCTTCTGTGTTGCTGATGCAATATATTAATTCTCAGTTGGTGGTGACAGGTCTTTCCAGTGCCTCAAGATGATCCTTTTAGTTGCTTAGATATACTACTGCTTTACACAATGCAGCTAAATAGAATCTGGCCTTTGTTTGGGGATAGGTGTGATAATGATTTAAGTACAGTGCATGTCAGGAATTGGGACGTGTTGATTTGTATTCTTGGCTCTGAAACTGACTTGGCGTCTAAGTCAAGATGTTTAACCATTTACCTCAGTTTCTCTATCTGTAAACAGGAAATATTTGCATCATAGGGCTATTATCAGGGCCTTGTTTATTTTGCACTTCTGCCACGGAATCCATCATTTACAGCAGGGGTGGGGAAATGATTTGGTCCGGCCCGCGGCGGGCCGTATAAGGCCCGCGAAATCATTTGTTCTGGACCTGGCGGCGGGGGGGGAATTCGGCGGCCCGTTTGCCCCTTTTTGGCGGCGGGGGGGAATTCGGCGGCCCGTTTGCCCCTTTTTGGCGGCGGGGGGGGCGGCCCGTTTGCCCCTTTTTGGCGGCGGGGGGGAATTCGGCGGCCCGTTTGCCCCTTTTTGGCGGCGGGGGGGAATTCGGCGGCCCGTTTGCCCCTTTTTGGCGGCGGGGGGGAATTCGGCGGCCCGTTTGCCCCTTTTTGGCGGCGGGGGGGGAGTTCGGCGGCGGGCACTGCCCCCCGCCCCCCACCGCCGCCGTGAAACTGCCCCGCCACCAAATTCTCCTCCGCCGCCAGGGCCACCATCAGGCCCTTGACATAAAAAAGGTTCCCCACCCCTGATTTACAGCATAATGTAGCTACAGAATTTAAGCTTTCATTTAAACTGAATAGGTTTTTTAGTCCTTGTGGTTGTGAATATAAACGTAAATATGTGAATGAATGAATATAACTAGATGCAGTGTTCTCCTGAGTCTGCAGAAATCATGAAACAGTAACTTTGCTCATTTGTCTCAGTGGAGCATTAATTCTGAAACCAACTGGTTTACTGGCTGAGCATTTTAGCTAAAAAACCCATCTAGTTTGTTTATCTCTGATCTCAAGCTCACTTCCATGCCAACAGTGCCCAACGCCCTATTTCCTACTCAGCTGCTAAAATCCTGGATAATTTATATGATGCAGCTACACATTTAGACAAATACCTGCAGCATATTGAAAACTGAGTTGAGGGGATAGTGTAAAATTGAATTTAATATCAAAGTAAATGAGGGCTACTGTAATGATTGTATTTTTCTGTTTAATTCATTTAAAAATCTCAATATTTAATTTAAGTGAAGCTACCATAGGATTTCTAGTTTGCCACGTCAGAGGCCATGAAAGAAAAGATGTTGCAGCAGTTTCGGTTTGGCTTGCCTTAGGGCATGTGGGATCCTAGATAATAGTTGCAAAATGTTCTGAAGATGGAAAAAAGTGCTCTCAAAATAACATCATGCTATTAAAAAAAAATCATTACAACTTTTGTAAAAGTATTGTTTGTAACCAACTCTCTTCTGTCTCACCTTTTGTACAATAGCTATTTTTCTTTGTGCTATAACCTTGTTGTTTTAATTCTTTGTTTATGTCCCCTTCTAGGAAAAGGGGCTGATTTGAGCAAGCCGCCCTGTCGAAAAGCTAAGGAGATTCGGAAGGAAAGAAAATTGCAAAAGCTTCTTCAGAACCAGACACACACACTTGAAGGTCCTCCAAGTCAAGTGGAGCCTCAGGTTTTGCTCTCTCAAAACTCTAAATCTAAAGCAAATCAATCTAAGTCCATTGAAGACTTCATTTTTGCCTTGTTGCCTGATGATGCCACACATCAGTTAGAGGTATTGACAATTACATTATTAATGATTTATTTTTATGCACATACCTAAGATAAATTATTTCTAACATTAGAAGCAGCTTTCAAAGAAGACTAGTGAAAACATTTGAATTGGAAAAGACTCACTTTTAAAGTAAAAGCATTGGAGCAATGATAAATACTATTTACATTTCCAGCACTACATTTATCAGCTTTTGAAAATATATTTTGCTATAAAATATACATTATCAGGGAGACTTCAAAAGTACCTAAGTTATTTAGGAACTGTGTGTGCATAAATTGCGTAGGCATTTTTTAAAATTTCCCCTTTAAATCTTACAAATGAAAGGAAAGAAAACAAAGGTGGAACAACCTCTGGTACAGCTGAGCCTTGCTGGGGCACTAGAGGGCACTCTGACCCTTACAATCAGGTACTCTTATTAACTGGGAATCCTACAGTTAAAAAAAATACTTTGAATCATGGAGTATAAAATCAATTTACAAATGAAAGACTTTGCATTAGCTGGGTGTTATGAAGAGACAAATGCAATATACATTTCTGAAACTTATAAATATTTAACCATCTATGAGGATGAACCTAATAGGAAAATAATGCCTGTTCTTACAACTTTGAAATTTGAATTGAAAAGATGTAGTACAAAACTCTTTCCTATAAATGCATGTCTGATATGCTTAGAGGTCTTTAGCCGGTGATGATAAATTATAGATGCAAATTTTGTTTCTTAATGACAGTCAACACATTTCATTATTAAATTAGTTACAAAAGAATTAGTAATATAATGGCTACCAGCTGGCAAGTCTGAGTTTGGAGAATTGTCTAAGCTTTTTGTTTGTTTTTAAATTGGACAAACATTGTTCCTGGGGGGGGATATATATATGAGAGAGAGAGCTTATATAAGAGGCAAGTATTCTATTAACTATAGCCTGGTAGTTATTGACCACTGTGGGCAGTAGTGTTCATAATATTGACTGAAGTTGAGAAGTATAGTGCTTTGTGCTAATTGGTTGAAAAAATCCCCGATGGTGGAATATAATGTCTTGATTTTTTCAGCCTAAATAAAAAAAATAAACCGCAGACCTAGCTCATTCGTCCAGGTTTTCTGTTACAGTTTAGTTGTAGGAGAGGACATATGTGTTTATGAAGGAAGGGATAGCTGACCAGATAAACCAGGCTTGTGGGAGGGGAACCAAGAGCTTAGGAGGATTTGCAGAATAGAGCCAGCACAGCTGTAGAAGGATGATTCCATGAGTTTTCATATGTCGAGGTGGATCTTATGGGCAACAACAGAACCTTGCCAGAATTGGAAATTATATGCTTTTCATGCTGTCCTTGAAATTGAACACAGCCTTAAATATGCCTGAAGATACAGAATGAAGATGGGGTTGTCTATTTGATATCACTTTTTTTTCACCATTTTCACTGTAAACTAAATTTCCTGTTAATACATTTCATTGGTCATCCACCAACACCCATCCACACGAAAAAGGAGAACATCTGTCTGCTGTTGTAACTCATTGGTTAATTACGATTCCTGAGGCAGATAACAGGTAGGAAATGGGAACAGGAAATTAGACATGATTGTCTAGGAAAGAGTACTGTAGAAAAGGATCTGGGGCTATAGTGAACCACAAACTAAGTATGAGTCCCCAACAGTGTAATACTGTTGCAAAAAAAGCAAATATCATTCTTTGAGTGTTGTCCTTTTGAGTGCTCTTTTCTAGGTGTTTGGTGCATCCTGGATCAGAAATTTCTGTCAGCAGTGCCTGTCTGAGTCGTGCATGCGCAGCCCCCGTCTTGCAGTGCTGTTGGTTCCTTGACGGTTCCTGGGACAGAGCCTGCAGCCATTGCAATTTTAGCTCATCTTAGTAGTTAGATAGTTTATAGATAACATTAGTTTTAGTCAGTAGTTACCTAGTTTAAAAAATAATTTTTTTTTTCCTACCCTCATAAAGTAGAATAGTTCTCTCCCTCAGGGAACTGACCAATATGCCTGGTTCGCCAGGCTTCAAGAGACGTACATCCTGTAGAGACGCCATCCTAGCATCAGATGGATACTTGGTGTGTCCAATACCTCAGTGAGGGACACACAACCCAAAAGTGTACACACTGTAAAAACCTGAAGACCTGAGCCAGGAGAGACCAGGATCTCTGACTCAAACTGATCCTAATGGAGAAGTAGTTGAGACCCACCCCTGATCCTGGCCATGAAACTTCACATCAATCTGCTGAAAAATCATCGGGGAAAAGAGCTTCAACTTCTCCTCAGAGCCACCAAAAAAAAAAGCTTACCAGCCAGATTAATGGTGGCTAGAAGAAGCACTTACGAGGCACCAGGCTCTTCCGGTACCACTTGATCAACGGCACCGAAAGACGCCCAGTGTTCCGGTGCAGAGTTGAGAGTCAAGACCAAAACGACCTCCTCCACTATGGTGCCAATGTAACAACCGGCTGCAAAAAAGTGCCGCAAACCAAACTATTGGTAGCCTTGGTGCCAACTCTGGGTGCAGTGCAGATCACTACATCAGCACCATTTCTATCGACGGCACAGACCACAATCCTGGCACCAAGTGAAACCATGGTACCAACATCGGTAGCAAGTAAAAAACATAAGGCAAAATTACATTATTGCCACCAGGGAGATATATGGGTGACATCTAACCTCAGTCACCGTTTTTTGCCACAAACACCTCCCCACCCTGTATAGCTCTGGATGAAGCCCTTTCTCCAATACCATTCTCCAGCGGAGACAAGGATGATGAAGAAAAATGAGTCTTTTCATCTCAACACTCCTCAGACCAACTCCCATCTCTCCAAAACTTAGGCCATGCACCAGATATCACAGACAATCGTGGTATGGACCACCATGGTTTGGACTACCCATGCCGTACCCTATGCAGTGTCCCAATTGGGACACGTGGTCTGCTTACACAAGGGGTTATAGCAGACCCCCCAGCTCTCACAGAAACAGATCTCCATCTCAATCTGCCCCACCTGTTTTGGAGCCACTTTCTGAAACCACAGAGGAAATGGAGGACACACAACTGAACAGGAGACCTCACCAGTAATTCACAACTTTGTCATCACTGGACAAAGCAATAATACTACCTCTGCCTAGTAGGGCGGATGGTTTCAAGCAATTTCAAGACCTGTTCAAGAGAGTGGCACAAAAGCTTGAACTACCACTTGGGGAGGTCTCAGAAACACACCACAAGCTCATCAGAATTCTGCACACTACTTTTTTTGTCAAAAATCACACTACCAATGGATGAAGCACTGATGGAGCCCACCAACATCATCTGGCAAACTCCAGCCACGATTCCACCAACATGTAAGAGGGTGGACAAAATATACTATGTCCCCTTGAAGGGTATGGAGTTTCCTTTTACCCACCCAACAGTTATCCACAAGGAGAGAGTCACTCTCAGACTCCATCCGAAATTTCTATCAAAAATTAATTTGGCCTTTTACATAACTCAACCAATTCACTTACCAGTGTTCTGCCCAAAAATGCGCAATAGTTTACAAAATGCAATATTGCACACATTGGACATCAGTCATGCAATAGACTTTCGTATAGACAGGACAAAACCTTTTAGAAAGACTTCAAAACTCTTCGTGTCCATAGCAGAAAGATCAAACGGGGCAGCCGTTTCTACACAGAGATTGTCAAAATGGAAATTGGGTTGCATTCATTCATGCTACAATTGTATGTGCAAAGCCCCTCAAGGGATCAAAACACATTCCACTGGAGCAATAGCCAGGTCTGCAGAATTCCTCAATAACATTCCCATACTAGATATATGTAGAGCAGCTACGTGGGCCTCAGCACATACTTTCAGGAAACGAAGACCCAACTTTACAGTAGAGAAGGAACAGAGGTGGTTGGGTTGCCTGTGTGCGCACACATGGTTCGATGCACGCACCGATGGTCCTGCGAGACGGGGACTGCATATGCACAACCCAGACAGGCACTGCTGATGATCCTCTGTCCTCTGATCCAGGTCATGAGGACATGCCAAACACCTAGAGTGGAGTACACATAGGGTAACACATCTCAAAGACCTTCAAGTTTACTGAACAAAGTGAGTAACCTTCTCTTCTGGGATGTATTCACAGGCATATTGTAAGCAAGACAAGTAATTCCTCCACTTTACTCAGCACTAATAATGCTTCAGCTGGAGTACTGTGTCCAGTTCTGGGCACCACAGTTTGGAAAAGATGCAGACAAATTGGAAGAGCAACAAAAATGATTAAAGAAAACATGACCTATGAGGAAAGACTGAAAAAATTGGGTTTGTTTAGTCTGGAGAAGAAAAAATGGAGGGGAGACATAACATTTTTTCAAATATCTAAAAAGTTGTTACGAAGAGGAGAGAGAAAAATTGCTCTCCTTAACCTCTGAGGATAGGACAAGCAGCGATGGACTTAAATTGCAGCAAGGGAAGTTTAGGTTGGACATTAGGAAAACTTCCTAACTGTAAGAGTAGTTAAGCACTGGAACAAATTACCTAGGGAGGTTGTGAAATTTCCCTCAGTGGAGGTTTTTAAGAACAGGTTAGACAAGCGCTTTTCAGGGATAGTCTAGATAATACTTAGTTGTGTGTCAGTGTAGAGGTCTAGATCAGATGACCTGTCAAGGTCCCTTCCAATTCTACATTTCTCTGAATCCTCTCTCCTTCTCCTTTTAATTAGGAAAAGGTTTAACTGTTCCATGTGATGATCACAGTGGAAGGGTGGTCTTCCTCCAAAAAGTGTGGAGTTTAGACTTCCAAGGACTTAAGTGCCTTTAGAATTTTTCATCATGATGTGAGACTACAGTAAAAGCACATTTTAAAATAATGGAGATCAATTAATGTCTTGCATTTCACTTATTGGCTTATTAAATGTTGAACAGTATTTGTATATTTCTAATGTAAGGGCTTAGTTACCTTAAAATTCATACTTTGAAAAACTCAGGTTTCATGCAGTGAGACTAAAAGAAAACCTTCATTAATCTGATACATGGTAGAATGTTTTAGCTAACTAATATCTGAAAAAAATTGAAAGGTTGAAGCCTGATTTATTAATTATACTTTGAAGTTTTATATTTTAACTGTGATCTGTTTTGCAGAAAGTCAGAATTTCTCTTTCATCAGTTTTTATATATGTATGTAATTGTGCAATAATGAATCTGTCTTTAACTTCTTCTGAAGGTGAGGGTTGTGAGATCATCTCCACCAAGTTGCCAGTTCAAAGCCACATTTCAGGAGTCTTACCAGGTCTATAAACGTTACCAGATGACTATTCACAAGGACCCACCTGATAAACCAACCATAAGTCAGGTCAGAAGGCCAAGTATAATTTCATGCAAAACCTCAACTTCCCCTCCATTTTTTATGTCTTGGATGGATTCTGTGAGAAATAAATGTGGATTTTATATCCATTATATACATGTAACTCAAATGGAATCATGTAAAATCATGGTGAATTAAATCAAACCAACATCCTGGAAGTGCAAGGTGTTTTTAGTATCTTACTGTAGGTGCCACAAATATGTAATCTTTATTGCAGACAAGAAAAATGAAGAAATGAGCATGGCACAGAAAATTTGGAAGAACTGTACAGTAAAGCCACAGGGGAGCAAGAGAAATGGACCATGAGAGACACTCAGTTACTAATATGATGAGGGCCGTATAAATATTAAGCTCTTGAGGGGTAAATCCTGAAGTATAGTTTCATGGATTTAGATGCGAGTTCTTACATGAGGAAGGCAAGCAAAATGTGTGTGTAATAATTATCACATGCAAAACATTGCCTGTTCAGGGTTTACAGGAGTTTGCATAAAGCTTTTTGCTACTTATAATTTAAACCCATTTTTAAAAAAAAAACCAATACATTCCAGTTAAATTACATGTCACTATTTCACATAATGAACTTAAACTTGCCAGGTATATTATTTCTCTGTGAGACTAAACAAACATTGAGTGGTGGTGGTGGTGGGGCGGGAAGCTTATGTAGCAAGTTTATATAATCGCTAAAAGGAAGACAATCAAACCAACTTAAATAGGGATGTGCCTCTGAACCACTCTCTGAACTGTGCAATAAAAATAAAATGGGTTGGTGTTCTGTTGCACTGTTCATATTACCAAAGGATAAAAGGGCAGAATAGACTAGTGCCTGGGATATGTCAGCATTATGTAAATTCTAATTTAAAATATCTATCATAATTTAATAAATATCACAATTAATTCTTTAAGATTTAATACACTTTATCACTTGATGAGGTTTACTTCCTTTACCCCATTTAAGATATGGCTGAAGCTTTGAAATGGCTATGAGGAGATCATCCACTAACCTTACCTTCAGGAGCATATATCTGATTAGTTGCACTTAAATATTTTGCTTGTATTTTCCTTGCTCTGAAGGTTAGGTTAGTACCTGTCTCCTTTGAGGACCCACAATTCAAATCATCCTTCAGCCAGTCAGCTACTTTATTTGCCAAGTATCAGATGGCTATACACAAGGATACACCTTCTGAATGTGGCGAGTATGAGGTACAGTTCACTGCATGCACCTTTACCTATTTTTTTAATGATGTTCAGATAAGTGATAGCAAAGGATATACCTTTGAACTGGTCTAAGCACTGAAAACTACTGCTACTACAATTTGGGAAGGAAAACAAAGTATTGTTGCATTAAATAAACCTGTGCCAGATTTCAGCTCAGAGGAAAATTTCTCAATTGGAGAGAATCTGGATATGTTGTTGCAATCATAACCAAAAAAAAAAAAAAAAATACTGACACCAGCAATTAAATAGCGCAGTTGTAAATGGTTTAATTAAGGAAATTAGAGACTGACATCTACAGTGAATAGCAATGTGGTGATTAATGACTAAATATTCTTTGAGTTAGAAAATGTGTTGGGTTCAGGATACTGTTTGGTAGCTGTGACAATTTTATACATTTCAGATGCTCTCTCTATTTCGATGTGATGTTGCTTCTTTTTACAGCTTCTTTTTTTAACATCTCTGTTTAGTTTGCAATACATTGCTAAGGACATCATCTGTAGTTTTTTCCACTGAAAAAGCCAAATTAGGTTTAAGAATATGCTACAGACTGGTGTTTCCACACTCAACAAGAATACAAAGACTGTGAAGAAGCTTGCTTTTTAAACTCAAAAAATGTTTATCGGATTCTAATCCTAGCCTAACCAAAGATATCATCTGTGATTTTCTGAGAGATGACACTAAACTTTAGCTAGCAAACTTGACAGAATTTGTGTCTTGTAATCTAGTTCTCTTTCCCATTGGGCACAGGTATAAAGTTAATATATATCCCTTATCTAGTCAAAAATGTCTTCCAAAGTTATACTTAGCTAGAACACTTCATTCTTAGGAATAATGTTTATATCGGCAGAGGTGGTATCTGGTAACTCCTGGTTGCTTTCCACTTGGAATAATAAATCATACAATAATTTTCTCATTTTTTTTTTTCAGTACAAAAGTTTCAAAAAGATTTAAGGGAGGTCAGAGTGGCTTTTCTAAAGGATGTCTAAAACACTGGACTGTAAAGTCATGAACTCTGATTTTTTCACTTCATTTGATAACATGGTTTTATTATCGTTCCAAACATAGTGAAATCTGAAGAAGATGATAATGTTTAGTCATTCCTTTCACCAGCATAAATTTAGCTTATTTCACAGCAAACCATGGAAAGCAATACTGCGGAGGAGGTCTAATTTGGATTGTTAGTAATATTCATCTCAGGATTTAGCTTTCTTAATGGTGGTTAGATCTTGAAATTGTTCTTGCTTGGGGTAGAATCTTGCTGATGCAGAGTCTAACAGAGATGAGGACCTGCTACTTTTAATTTTTCCTTATTCTTTACATTAAAAAATAAATGAGACAGTCTTCATATCATAAAGAAGCCATAAAGGACAAAATCAAAATAGCTATTTGATTTGCAGTTCATCTTTGAATTCGGGATCAGGAATGGGGGATGAGATGAGACTTGGCAGCTCTTTGGACCGATGTGAGAGGTCTGGTATAGACTTTGATGACTGTGGGCTCCATTTATTAATTTTAAGACAGGAGACCTGAAAACAACAATGGCATGGTAGGAACCCTATTATTCATATCTCAAGACGTAAAAAGTGCTATGAGGCATTTATTTGAATTTCAGATTGGAAGGAAGGTGGATTTCCAAGAATAACTGCCGGTGATTCAGGAGGCTAACTTCTTACCACCTTCTTCCTCTTCCTTGTCCTTGTGTAGAAATGCAGTGTAATGTGCTCCATTTGAATGTTTTTATCGTTCTTTTTCTTGACACCTTGAGTATTTAGGCTGAGTATAGTTCCTTGCTTGGGAAGAAAGACCTAGAGCCTTATCCAAAGCTCACTGAAGTGAATGGAAGTACTATTGATTCTAATGACCTTGTATCAGGCCCTTGGAAAGCATTAATAAGTCTTCTTTGGTAAAAGTCATTTTGGGAATTGTTTTGGCCCTTAAGATTTTTTGATCCATGTTAATATTCAATGAGGCAAAGCAGGGTGACCAATCAAGTGGGTAGGAAAAATGCAAGATGTTGTGTAACCACACCAGTTGCCTTTTATGTGTGCCCTGACTTTGTTGTCATGTGGTAGGAACCAACAAACATGGCAGGAACCAGTGTTCGGACACTGGCCTTAAACTGAGAGGGTTTTGTTTTGTTTCCTGGAGGAAATAGTCCAGAAAGTTGATTCTGCATACTGTTTGATATATATTAGAAGCCACTAAATTTTTCAGACTATGTGGGATAAGGAGGGTATCTCCTGAAGTCCTTGGTCTGAGTCACTTGTGGGAGAATATGGAAATCACAACATAAAAGAGTTTAAGAGCTCTTAAAAACACCTTCTCCTTTCCTTTGTATCTATTTCTTTAATAAATCATTCAGGCATTTAAAAAGCACTTTCTGGAGCCAGGCACTTCTTTCAGTGAATGTAGAATTAATTATCTCTACCCTGCACAAGACCTTTTATCAGGACAGCCACAACAGTGGGTTGGTTTTAAACCAATCTGAATTAGGTAATTCAGAATGAAGTCTGTATTTTACCCCTAATTCAAACATTTATGTCTTATCTAGGTATTATAGCACATATGGGTGTAGGGGATAATCTTTCTCCAAGAGAGTACCACAGTTCACATATTTGGAGTATGTTTGGGTTCCAGTTCAGAAACCAACCTCTGGAAAAAAATTATGGGACACATTCACATGCTTTTTTGGGAAGGCGATCCTAAAATGTTGTCATAGGTATATACTGTGTACTCACATTGATTCTTCCCCCTCCCCCCCCCAGCTCAAATATTTCTCTCTCATTGCAGCAGAAGGCAGTTTTAGGAATAAAATTATTTTGTAACTGACAGAAAAAACTGAAGATGAAAGTTGTAAAGTAGTTAACAAAACTATTAATCTGTGAAGCTGAATACTGCTAATGTGACAGAACATTCACTTCCATGAAGGTTTAAGATGAGAACACGTACCTTTCCATCTGGGTGTCAAGTGAGAAAGGGGATAATGAGCCTTCTCTAAGAATATCATATTGACTGGATTTCCTGTAGCATGGATTTAACATTCCTAGCTCTCAGACTTTTTGAAGCACTGGCTGTTTAGTCCCATTCTGAGACCAATGTTCAGTGCCCTCTAGAATGTTCAGTTTAATTTCCTTTCTGACCATGGTCAGCTAAAAATACCTATAATACCGCCTTTCATTCATACCTCTCAAACTGTTTTACAAAGAAAGGGAAATATAATTATTCCTATTTTAAGTTGGAGTAACTGAGATACTGGGAGGTGGTTGGTGGAAGTGGTTTGCTTGTTTACTGTCAGAACAGGCTTTCTTTTTTGGTACGTTTCTTATTCCTAGACAAGCATGTCTAACCACTGCAGTGATTCAACTCAATACCCTTCCCAGCTGTAATTGAAGGAAATGTTCACAAAGATTGTAAAACTCCCTATGGGTTGGTCCTAGTTTGTTCATTTTATGAGTAATATGCTCATCCCAGAGCACGTCCTCAAGGTTCCTCTTCACCATAGATCACAAGGATTTGGAGAATCAAAATCTCAGTTTTCAACAATGGACTTCATTATCTAAAAGGAAAAACTTACTGGTACTGGAAGAAAGATTGGAAGTGCTCATTGAGAATATGGTTAATAGTGAGACTTATTGATTGAGGTACTATTGCAGATGGAATCAGATTGATATTGACACGCCTGATAAAATGTTTTTCTGGACATCTGGGAAAATGATCTCTAGCTCTTCCCCTGTGGGCACAGTCCTTGAAATTTCATTTGTTGAACTGGATATGAATTGATGTATAAACTTTGGATGATTTTGCAGAGTTTAATAAACTGACCCTTTCCCATCGGCTTTTATGGTGTTTGATATAGTCAACTCTCTCTCTTCCAGTATGTGTAGCTGGGCTAATTTGAAAAGATAAATTGTGTATCTGGCTTTAATAGGTAGTGAGTATTTCATGCAGGATTTGAGGGCAGTGTGTTACTCCTGGGGGAAATCTGCGCCACTGTGTAATGTACAATTTGCACAGAATTAATGATCTGCGTAGAATTTCATTTTTCCCTACAGAATTGGTGCTGGAGAGCTGCTGACCACCACTGGGGCTGCTGGACCCAGCAGAACCTGGCTTGCTTGCTTGCAAATACAGAAAACTGTGTGCGGGAGGGGGGAGGAGCTGAAGGATTCTGGGCAGCTGTGGTTCCTGGCACATCCTGAAGGAAGGAGGCAGCATGTAGGAAACTCTACAAGCTCCGAACCCAGCATCACACTTTCTTTCTCTGGATCCCTGGGCTTTGAGGATAGGGGGTGCAGATATCTGGGCTTGGGGAGGGGTGCCCTGCGGCTGGGCTGTGTGGGGCAGAGGGTGCAGGTGTCCGGACTAGTGGGTGCCCTGTGGCTGGGCTCTGGGGCATGGGTGGGGATGCCAGGTGTCTGGGCTGGTGGGCACCCCACAGCTGGGTTCTGGGCAGGAGGGGCTATGGATGTCTGAGACTGGAGGGTCACAGTTTTCCCCCATGATGTGACCAGCTGGCAAGTGTGACACACCCAGACTGAGGGGCCTGACGAAAGCATAACCAAGGAACAGGAACTGGATTGTCTTAGAGCTTTCTTCAACTCTACTCCTGGGGGAATCTTTTTTGTTGTCTGTCTTGTTACAGACATACTTGCTGACAGGTATTTTGAAATAAATTACCAAAATAATTGAAACCAGTGTAATTGTATTGTGTTGTTTTGATAAATAAAATATGCAGAATTTTACAGAATTTTAAAATACTGTGTGCAGAGTTTTTAATTTTTTGGTGTAGAATTCCCCCAGGAGTAGTATGTGAGTGAAACTTATTGTGGCCAGTAGAACAGAATAGCACACCTACACATCAGCCAATTGATTACAGAATCCTCACTCTTGTGCACTTGCTTAAGACTGGAAAAAATGGCAAAAGCAGGTATAAAAATCTCGTGTGCCATGAGTTCCTTTATTGTGATATAATAAAGGATGTTTTTTAAAGACATTATTGCTAGATTTTTTTTTAAACAAGTTTGACACTGAGTTTAAAAAGCTACCTCAGGAGCTAGTTGACATTGGGTTTTTTTTTAACCTTGATTTAATATGTGGCATGTTTCCAAAACTATGGCTATTCAGTGTGATATTTTTGCTGTGCATCCGTGCGCGCTCCTGCCCAGGCCCGAGCACATGCACAAGAGAGAATAAACAACAGTATTCTGAATGGGAAGTTAGTGTGCTTTATTAACTATTAGGAGAAATATTAGAGAATAAAGTATTTCTTTTAAAATTTAAAATACAAGCTTTGCTTTCCCAAGAAACAATTTCTTTAGTAGCCTGTAAACTGCCGCTCTGTCTTCCTGCTCTGTGCAACAACAGTAGAACCACAAGACTAACACAATTCCCTTAAGAAAAATGCCAGTTTGTTCAATCAAGTTAAGTTACTAGTTACTAGTAAAAATTGGCTGAAAAAAATTGAACAGAAGAAAGCTGTGTGTTGGTATTGTCTGTTTCATCTGGCAGTCAAGATTTTCCCTTTAAAAAAAAAATTGTTTACGTTCTACAAGTGCAAGACAGTCTCTTTTTGGTTCCCAAATGTTAGGATTACATGATTTATGCAAATTCATAGCTAATATAGTTGCAAGACTGAGCTCCACTTGTAGCAAAAGACTCATAGATTATATATGTTGCTAATTTCATGTTTCCATTAATGTATAATTAATTTTGGATATTAATCTCCAATAGATTTGTAAAAGACTACAAAATTATGGTAGTATATCTATATTACATGTAGATCTTAAAGGAAAATCAAGAGAGCCAGTAAACTTTTTAAAAAACATTCTGATGTTATGTCTCATAGCTTTGTCTTTTGCTCACCGCCACTGCCAATCCATTTCTACTGAACCATCTAAAATCTGTCACTCCTTTTCTCTCTAACCTTTTCTCAGTTGCCAACTACAGTATTTTGTTTCTGGCCTTCCATTATTCAGCAATGGTCTGGAAACTGCAGTCTTTTAGCCCCTCTGGCAGCATTTTTCCACACAATCTTGGTGACAACTTTACTTCTTGGTTTTACTTCTGAGATTGCCATTCTCCTTGTAAGGTTACCACACTTATTTTGAACCAAAACTGAACGGAAGAATCTTCATTGACTCTCCACCTGCCAGTCCTATTCTGACCTGGCTCTGTCCCACCTAGCTATACAACTTGGCTACCAAATATCTTCTTGTACCTTATGTTAATTTAAGCCCCAATTCTGCAAACATTTACACATGTGTTTAACTATATTATCCTGAGTAATCTCGTTGAAATCAAAGCAACAACTCAGTGGTAGAGTTAAGCACACGAATAAGTGTTTGCAGGATCAGGTCATGGATTTTAAACTCTACAGGCAGGGGCTCTACATTTTTTTTAAACTCCCTGTGTTTGTAGAGTACCTAGCACAACAGAGCCAAACTGATCATAGTCCTTGAGTACTGCTATACTCTCTCATGACCAATCCAACTATCTACCCACCAGAGTTTGACCTGCCAAGGCATCTGTGGTCATCTGTGAACAGGTTTCGAACAGGACAAGACAATTATGTGGCCAATCTCTTCAAATGGGGTTTCTCTAACAACCCACAATTTGGATGTGGTCAGCTTCAGACTGTTGCATAGCCTTGCCAAATGCCTGCTGACTTACTTGACAGTGGGCTACCAGCTCTTCACCTGGCTGATGACAAATCTGCTGAGATGACTGCTGTAATACAAGTTAGGATCTGGGAGGGGTCTGAGCACATTCCAGTCCCATTGACTTGAGCACTTAGTTTAAATTACTCAGGTCACTTTCATTTTTGAAATGCCATACATCTCTTTATCTCTCTATCAATTGTAATCATGGTAAAACTTTCCTGTTTGATTAACTTTCCCTTCACCATCTCACTGTATTCTTCCCCATGCAAAAATACTTGCTTCTTTGCCACTTTCAAATTTCGGTTTTCATTTCCTTGTTTTGTGTACTTAAATTCATATCAACTTCCTTCCTCTGAGTTTCAGTAGTAAACTAAATGATAAATAATTTTGTCTTCTGTGCACTGAATGCACTAAAACTTGTAATGGTTTTCTCTTCTGCCTCTTATTCATATACACACACAATAGAGGGCTCACTCAGATAAATGTTTTCACTATTTAATTGAACTTTTGAAATAGTTAATGTACAAATATCAAAATAGCAATTATTTCAAAAAGTAGCAGCCATTCAGTCCATTGTATTTCATAAGTATTTTGCTCAACATCCCTTTTTATTTGTTTTCTAAACTGTTGTATAAACAGCACATACGATCACCCATACAAGGCCTTAGTTTTGCTTGTTACATGATGATTTGTTACACCCTATTCATGGCTGTAACACTGGCGTTAAATTAGCTCACCTTTTTGTAAAGATTATGCTAAGATAGTATATTTTTTCCCATTTATTAATGATACATTGATAAGTGATTGATTAATTGATATTATGTTTCCATATATGCATTGTTTAGTAAGTTTGCTGTAAATCAACTTTCTTTCCTTCTTTCAGTTAAAAATACTGTCTAAATGATATGTCACTTTGTTGGACTCAAGTTAGTTTCAGGCTTTGCCTAAGAGTACTGTTCTATTGGATTTTGAATGTTTGCTGTCAACAGCTATCGATACAATTTCCATGTGTCGTCATAACAGATGCGCTGGAGGTAATCCAGTTCCAAGCCCCACTTATTGTGACGAAGTATTGAAAATGTTATGTTGTGGTTGGTTCTGTAGCTGAAGACATTTCCTTCTTTATAATATCTACTTCAAAATCTTTAGATCTGTTCTGAGTGGTGGACAGAAAAAATGGTTGCTTTGGAGCGTGCCTGCCCTTTGCCAAAAATGCCATCATATTCTAGGAATACTTTTGAGAACTCAGTTTCTCCTGGAATCTGAAGACGCTTTAATTGCCAACAAAATTTTTTTTCTTCTGCGTGTTTATCTTGACTTGAAAACTGCAACTATTTTGCATATAGATCTTGGATCTATTAATTATTCCCTTTGTCTAGATTTGTTTACCGTAAATTGCGCTATTCTTGGAAGACCACTCTAAAGTTACAGAAAGCACTGACCACCTGCTTAGAGATGTTAGCCATGTGTAGCGTATGCTACTCCAGTGCTTCTAAGATTGCAATGGCCACTTCTTTGCTTCCAGGTGCAATTCAGGTGTTGATGTTAGTATGTGAAGTCTTAACTACCCAAGGTCTGCCCTCTAGGAGTTCATTCTAATGGAGTGAATGAAACAAGGATCGGGTAGGGAAAAAGCCATGTGGTTTGAAAACTCTCACTGCATAATATATAAATAGAAGTGTGCATGTAAACTGGATTTTTTGCTTTGGGGGGCAAGTATAGCAAATTAGAAATTTCTGGAAGAAAACCAAGATTTTTGAAATGCCTAAATTAGAAAAAAAAAAATGCATTTCAGGTTGATCAGGACATTTTGTTTTGACAAAATCTAAACATTTCTTTCTGTTTTTGACTTTGTTCATGTTATATTATAATATGAAACAAACTGAAGCAAAAGTAATTTCAAAATGGAAAATCAAAACATTTAAAAAAGGTTGAAATGGAATATATTGACCTTATAAAATGCTTTTCTTTCATTTTTAATTTCTAACTGAATTTTTTTAAAAGACAACACGTTTCCTCAAAACCCATGCTTTTGATGAAGCAGTGTTTTTCAATGGAAAAACATTCTGTAGGAAAATTTCAGCCCAGCCCTACACACAAAGGGCCAGAATTAGTGTTGCTGGGTGGCCATAATTCTGGTATTTCCTGGCTTTTGAGTGTTTGACTTTTCAATCTTAACTTTCTTTTCACATAGTTTTTTTGTATATTATTTCCTAGGTAATTTTAAAAAGGAAAAATTGTATTATGTGCAATTGTAGGATGTTGAATGTTCAGAAACTTTAGCATTAAGTCTCTAGCAAGCTCTACTCAGAAAATACAGACCGGAAATGGTGATATTTGACCATTTGTAATGCAATTAAATCTGAATGGATTTTAAGGGGGATAACATAAGTCTCCGTTCTGACTGCAGGACTATCATCCCACCAAATTTCAAGTTCCTGCTGCAAATGATGGTGGAGATAGAGCTCTTAAAATAATGGAAAGTGTTAGGCAGCGTGAATATAGGGTTTGCCTCCACTCCTCGTATCCCAATTCTACTACTGCATCAGGCTTTAACTTTTGTTTTTCTTGCTTAAGCAGTGAAAGAGTATAATTGTATCTTTTAGTATGTAGAAAGATGCTAATGAAATCAGTGCTGCAAGGATTTATGTACAGACTTACCAAAATTATTTGCTTATTTGTACTCCACTTGGGTGGTGGTGATGTGGGTTTGGTAAGCCAAAGGAAATGATTCAAGCCATAAAGTAAGAGGAGAAATTACTAAGGGTAGGAAAAAGTAAGTATAGATGTGACTTCTTTAATGAATAGCAATTTAACATGGTGTTCCATTCACTGACCGAAAGTGTTTCTTTGCAATGTATATTTTGGAGAACTTGAGCATAAATAGTGAACTGTAATGGATTTTGTGCGACTGTCCATTAAACAAGTTTTAAAAAATTATTGATTATTTTTCTTTTGCGGTCAGATGAATACACTTATTTAAAACATGAATTATACAGATTACCATCAGATCAAGAATATCATAGCTGTTCAAACAAACTGTAGTAAACGGAATTTTGTCCACTGATTGTGTTTTGAAATCTTTTTAGATTTACACATTTATATTTGCCTTTGTGCTTGCGTGACTAGGAAGATGTGGATTATGTGGTTTATGAATTTGTGATATTATTTGGAGATGTGAGTAATTTTCACCTGTGGGTTTTTTTTATTTTTTATTTTGTTAAAATGAACTCTATTTTTCTTAGGACCATTAATTTTAATTTTCTGCAGTAAACTACTATAAACTTTGCATACATTTAAATTATTTATATGAAAATGTTGGCTTCTTTGTTTTAACCAATACACAACTGTGTATTTAGAAATCAAGATGAGGTCAAACTCAGATAAATCATTCACTGAAAACTACATTTAAAGTATGATATTGTCACCTCCTTATTTTTATTCATCTCAGAAAGACATTCAGTGGCTTCCAATACATACATTTCAGAACTTGCCTCTGAGCTACAGAGACTAGGAAAATGATAGGTAGTTGCTAGGAAAGAGTAAATAATCACTGTCCATCTATTGCGAGCAGACAACCATATTACCATTATGAGAAACCAGTATAACGATATTGTTTGATTTATAATTGAATTAGATTTGGCCGACTCATTTAACTTATTCACTCCTCCCCTCTTGATCCTCCTGATAAATGAGTTAAGTCAACTGGTATCCAAAAACACACTACAATTCAATAACATATTACTTTCCAATGTGATCTAGAGCAATGAGTTTCCTCAGTTCTTGTGGCTTTGCTAGGGAATGTTAGCAGAATATCAAAATATACAATGCAAAATTTTCTTTTGTTTACTAGTTATAATTTCAACACCAAACAGAAGGATGTGGCCAAGTGTATGTGCACTACCTGGTCCAAGAGAACAGGGAGTTAATGCCACTTTACAGCTTTGCTTATGCGTGTGCTCAGGGGAAAGGTTATGAGTGGCTCTTTTCAGATGGATTAGGAAGAGAGAGCCTTTGGAAATTTCCATGCGGAATCCAGGAGAGGTCAGAGGACAGAGTAGAACCTTATGGCTATGACTTCCTGGTATGGGTCTTGTTGTGTGGTGTTTGTTGACTTCTTATTAAAAAAAAAAATTGTGAATCAGAATAAAATTTAGGGCAATTTAGGGCAAAAGTGTTCAGGTGGCGCATAATGATTTATTCATGTGTCTCCTGTTGTTGTTGCAGTGTAGTTGTAGCCATGTCAGTGCCAGGATATTAGAGACAATGTGGGTGAGATAATATCTTTTATTGGACCAACTTTTATGGGTGACAGAGACAAGTTTTCGAGCCACACGGAAAGGTACTCCAAGCATCACAGCAAAATGCAAGGTAGAACAGATTGTTTAGCATAAATAGTTAGCACATATTCTAAGCGCCCATTTAGGTAAAGTAGCTCCATTAGCACCTCTGCAGTCATAATACGAAAAGCTGGTTTTAGTGGGTTACAGATTGTTGTAATAAGTCATAAATCCAGTGTGTCTGTTCAGTCCAGGATTTTTAGTGTCTAGCACAGTAATGAAATTAAGTTCCGAGGCTTGTCTTTTGAAAGTGTTGTGCAGGTTTCCTTTGAGGTTATGGACTGGTAGGTCAGATATAGAGTGATCACTTTGTGAAAAGTGTTCACCCTAGGCTGACATGGTGTTTTTGTCTTATCATTTTCCTATGTGAGTTCATTCGAGAGTGTAATGATTGTTTGGTTTCACCCACATAGTTGTTGGGGCATTTAGTGCACTGGATGAGGTACGCCACATGTTGTGATAGATGTGTAGGATCCATGGATCTTGAAAGGTGTGTTGTGCGGGTTGTTCATCATTGTAGCAATGGAGATGTCTTGCAGGTTTTGCATCTGTTGTTCTGGCAGAGTCCAGTGTGTCTGAGTTCGTGTGTCCTGGTCTGTGGGGAGCTTGCTTCTGATGATGATCTTGGAGAAGTTGGGGGGATGTTTGTAGGCCAGAAGTGGGGGTTCAGGAAAGATTTTTTTCAGGATGGGGTTTCCATTGAATATGGATTGTCGTCCTGTACCCCACATGGGTTCCAGTATGGGGTGGTATGTCAGTGTGGGGTGGTATGCACATGAGGGGTGTTCAGTCAGAGGTGTTTTTATTTCTGTATTGAAGCACGTTTTCTCGGAGTATTTGGGTGGCTCATTCCATGATGCGATCTACTTCTGTGGTAGAGTGTCCTTATTTGAAGGTGGTTTTGTGTGTGTTAAGGTATATCCTGGACTTTCTCCTCTGAGCATATTCTGTGGTATCTGAGTGCCTAGGTGTAGATACCAGATTTCTTGGTGTGTTTGGGGTGGTTACTGGATCTGTGAAGGTAGGTGTGGTGATCTGTGGGTGTCTCGTATATGATTGTCTGTAGAGTTCCATTGTTGAAGCTGATTGCATGACTTTCAATAATCACCATAGCTAAAGCCCTGTATATTCCTTTGAAAATTTACCCTGCCTGTTTGGATTGAGAAAGTGTACCCACAAAATAGTTAATATTTGTGTTTGAAACTTTACTGGGGTGGTGGATATTCATAGTTTTTAAATATAATGTGATACCAAATTAGTTAATATACTGTGATTGCTCTTCTGTCTACTTTACACATTATGTATCCATCTAGTATCAAGTGATTGGACTGCTTTGAGTAAAAGATGTATAATACAAGCCATTCATTTTATGTCATACAGTAGATTAGCAGCTAGTGGTAAACAATGAATAATTGAAAAGGTTGCAAGCTTGAGTAAATAAAGATCTAAACAGTTCTTTGAGTCTAAATTTGCTGCTGGTGGTGGGTACAGCTCCACTGATTACAATGGACTTTGCCTATTTACATCAGCAGAGAATTTGGCCCTTATATTTGAGTATGTTGATAATATGAATTATGACACGTGTTGCCACCGTATAGGGACTGTGCCAAATGTCATTATGTACCTTGGACAACTTCTCAAACTTTTAAGTTTATGGGCAAACTGTTGGGTGGTGTGGGGCATTAAATACAATGCCAGAACATCTAAGTGATCAGTCAAAACCCTGAGGAAGGTTCCAAGCTGAAGACAGATTCCTCAGTGTTTTAAATAAACACTTAGATGTAAACATTTGTAATCACCATATACTGAGATGAATTCTGAGTAACAGTCAAATCATATCTTTGTTAAAGAATATTAAACACCCAGAAGGGACTAAAATTTATATTTAGGACTGGTATGTTACAGTTGACAATTCATATAATGGGTTTTTGGTTTTGTTTTGTTTTAAGGTAACTGCCCTTCTCATAGGAAGTGCTGTTCCTATTGTTATCTGGCTATCGACATGTGAACATTTTAAAAGAAATTTTCTAAACCCTTCAAATTACAACTGGCCTCAAACTGTGACTTTTCAGTTTTTTTCTCCCTCTGCACTGACCTCAAAGTTAGGGTTAGAAGCACTCCTTAACTGAGAGAGACAGAGAGGTGTTGGAGAACGCAATTTTATATTTCACACAATCCACAAGAAACAACAGTTCTCAGACAATGAGATTGAATGCCTGGCCGTGAAATAACTTCTTAGTCTCTGCTGTATTACCTTATTGGTAGGGAATACGTTCAAATGGCAGATCACTGTCCATTGTTCTGGTTGAACTACATTAAAATACCAGAGTAATCAGATGGCACTTGATGCTGTAGCTCTATAAATTCACAGTGCACAACTGTGAAAGACAATATAGGAATGCTCACTGTTATCCAGGGTATGGGCTGGTTCCACAGACAAAGGACAGTCAGAATGAGGAAGGTCATTAATAGAACTGCTCCATCTTCTGTTTTTCAGAGAGGAGTCTGTATTTCAGTATGCTACCTGTACCCCTCGTTTGCCAGTAAAAAATAACCGATCTATTTTTGCTTGTGGATCAACGATTCAGGAAGGATTCATTGAGCGTTAGTTACCTGATAATGTGTACAGATCCTTAAGGCATCATCACCTTTCTTCACCCCTACTACAACTCCACTATTAGCAGAAGACATGTAAATATGAAAGTAGTCATTTTTAATAGCTTTGTTTCTAAAAAGTTTTAGTACCTATGTAAACTAGAGATTTGTCTTTTGTGTTGTAAGATAAGGTGCCCTACAGGGATGTGGAATTGCATAACCTCATGAAGTGTGAATTTGGAAAAATAAATTATTGCATGGTTGAACAGCCATCTCTTCTTTCTAAACAGCAGGAAGTATTTCATCTCTAAGGCATGCATCCAGACCAGGAAAATGTCATTCTTCTTTGAGTGATTGCACATGTCCATTCCACTGAAAGGGTGTGCATGCCTCATGAACAGTTGTTGGAGAACTTTTTCCCTCAGCAGTACCTGTGGGGGGGAGGGGAGAGGGAGAATAGGATGGATTTCCGTAAGGATAAAGTGTACCTCTTTCCTAAGCCAAAGTTCCTGACAAAGATAATACCCAATTTCCACATTGAGGCAATTTATTTGCTGACTTCCTTTGCAAAACCTTACACTCAGTGAAGTTGTTTGTCACAGTGGCGGACAGAGTGAAAGGCCAACCGGTTTCTCCTGATAGGATTTCCTCTGGTATTTCTTCTTTCATTCATTTGTGCTACCAGTTAGCTAATGTCATGCCAGCACCCAGAGCGTTAGCCGGTTCAACTAGAACACAGGCAGCTTCAGCATCTTTCCTGGCACAAGTACCTATTTGAGACATTTCCGAAGTGGCAACTTGGTACCTGACATCATAACTTTGCTGCTCATTTGCCATTTCCCATCAGTCCAGGAATGATGTTAGTTTTGGATAGGTGGTTCTCCAATTGCTGTTCAGGTAAACTAATGTGGAGGCAGGATTGGAATCTGCTTGTGAGTCACCTACAGTGGAATAGACATGTGCAATCATTCAAAGAAGAGAGAGAGACCTACCTTTCCGTAAGTGTAGTTCCTCGAGATGTGTTGCACATGTCCATTCCATGACAAGCCCCCCATCCTTCCCTTCTCCATAGGAGTCTATCAGCAAGAAGGAACTGAGGGAGGGTCAGGGATGGCTCTGTCCTCTTATACTGCATGCACTCGAGCTGCCCCGAAAGACACTACTGAGGAGAAAGAGTTCTCCAATAGCTGTGCATGGGGAGCACTCACACCAACAGTGGAATGGACATGTGCAGCACGGCTCAAAGAACAACAGTTAGGAAAGATAGGTGACATTTCTTCTCACGATGTGGCCTTTCACTACTTTGGACAGAATAATGGGTAACTCCATCAAGTTTTTACTTGAGGCAAAATTACTTAAACTTTCCTCTTTCATTTTAATTAACTTTACCTGCAAAGTCATTTTAAATTACTGATTATTTGGTTAAAGATACTGTCCCTTGTTCTAGAATATTGTTAATTCTTAATTACTGCAACTGTAAACATATGTATTGTCTATTTTAAGTACCCACCCATGCATCCCAGTAGATTTTTCTGTAGAATAGATATTGCATAACTGTTTTTTTATTTTAGCAATATTAAAATTTAGAAGCAACAGATAGCTTTTCTTGATGCTCTTGGTGATGTGTTGAAAGAGAATCATGCTCTGTAAAATAAACCCTAAGTATCATTTGTGTGGTATTAATTTATAGAACTCCATTAAAATTAGTGTGGAACTAAAGCTGAAATATTTCACTGTTTATTAAGTAAATGAATATTTTCTTTTTTTAAACACTAGAAGTTTAAACAGAAGTAATGCAGTATCATTGTTACTGTAACAATGCGAATAGGAGAAGACCACCATGTTGCATCCAAAAGTGGTGCCAGTCATTACATTTTCGAAGGGAAGATTTTCAATGTACTGAAATACATGAGTGGCTGCAATTTCAGGTTACAAATTGATTGTTTTTATTCATTTGTCTTTTAAAGGTAAATTAAAAGATTGAGAAATATCTTACATTATAAAGCATTTATTGACACTTGGTGCTCAGATACATTATTTTTGGCATCATTATCCTCATTTATCATCTGTGCCATCTCAAAATCAGGTAAATAAATTTCTGACTAGAGAGCACTAATGCTGCCCAAATTTTAATTTTTGTAACTTTTTTTTATTACTAAGCATCTTATATAAATGTTGTCTGGTATTATGCCATTGAAGATATATCCCTGCTTCAAGATTTTTCCTCTGTTGGTTATCTTAAAAAGCTTTGAGGATTTATAATTTAAATGTAGCTTTTAAATTGTCTAGCTTTACTACACTAATATGGTATACTATAGTTTGTTTCTTGCTCCTTCTCATTCATCACATGTAGTAATCAGTGTGGCTGTTCCAGGATTTAGCAACATGCTATTTCTATGACATTCTGTTAGTTAATGTGACCTCTAAGTTTTAAGTCTCTTTACAGCAGTGTTTGTCTTTAAGAAAAACTTACAGCTGTAGGGCAACCAAAACAAATTATGTGGCATCTACACAAGTTAGAAAACATTTCCACACATGATCATAAAACATTTGTGTTTTCAGAAGAAACCAGAATGAATAGTTTTATTGACCTTTAGATCCACTGAAGCAAGCATTCTTATTTAACTTATTTGGGATATTTTATAATGACAAGTCGATAGAGGAAAAATAGCATACCCCTCAGTTTCCACTGCAAAGGTAGCTGGTCAGCCTCCTTACCTCGTGCTTAGTTAAATATTAGTCTTGGAAGAAAATAATTTAATAGCTTACAAAAGATTCACTGTCTGAAAAGGTGCAAAAAATATTACCAAAGTGATCAAATAATTTTTTCTTTATTTTTCCAGTTTTTTTTCATTACCTCCCTGAAAAGACAGTGAACCAATACAGAAAATGAAGTGAGAAGCCCATAGCACAGCCGAGGGATTCATTCATATCTTTAGTAACAATATATCTGTAAGAAAGCAATTTAAAAGTTGATGTATCTTGATATTTGACATAGTTGATATACCTTGTCTTCCAAAGATACCCAATACGCTGGTTCTCTACTTTGTGTCTTGAGCAGTGAGAAATTAGCTAACAGGCCTATAGTTTTAAAGGGTTTTTTGGTTTTTGATTTTTTTAACAATCGAGGCTACTGAGAAATGCACCTCACACATTTGTACCTGCACATTACACTGTTCCTCAGTCAGTTCCCGTCTTACTGCATTTGGTGACAGAGTTACCGAACACTACTCTCCAATGCCACTTTGTTTTTGACTGTTGCCTTAGCAGATTCTGTCCCCTTCATCTCCAAACCCATATACATTTGCAGGTTAGTTCAATTAATTTTAGTTAAAAATGGCCACTTGCATATCAACACTTCCTTTGTTGGTGTGCCAAGTATTCTCTCTAGTTACTTACATGGCCCACTTTGGTGTAGTAGACCGACTGTGTTACAATCATATGAATTTTTATTCTTAAATATCTTTGTGAGGGAGGGAAATACTACATCTATTTTACGAATAGGGAACTGAAGCAGAGAATAGATTAAGTAACTTGGCCAAGGTCACTCAGGAAGTCTCTGTCTGAAATGGGAATTGAAACTATTGCAGCCTAGTCTAGTTCCTACTCTGTATGTTCACATTCTCTAGGCCTGTTCTTGTGTGACCACCAACTGTAAGACTAACGGAGCTCCGTTACTTTTCAGGAAGATATGACAAGACAAAACTCCAGTAATCTTGATCACTTTAACACAAGTTTGATAAATGTGGTTCTCTCATATGTTCCCTTTGCCCCATGATCTACCATTTGTATTTTATTCAGATCTTTCCTTTGAGGAGAGAATTGGGTCCCTCATCCAGATTTCAGATATCTGAAATGGAATAGCTGTGTTGTTGCAGAATCTCTTTTTTAACGTAACTTCTCTAATATGATATCATCTGTGCTCTTTGTATCTCTGTAATGTGTGTATGTGGTTGTATGCCTTTAAAGGTGACATGAAAAGACATGTGATTACACCCTTTATTTGCCTGAAAGGTTTTTTAAAGCAATTTTTCTACCTTTTGCATTAGAAATTTTGTTGTGTGTCTTGACAGAATGTGGAACTGAAGGTTAGTGAAATGATGTCATGAGCGCAAAGAGCAAATACTGAGCAACTGAGAAGGGAAAGGATTTTTAGTCCGAATAAAACTTAGGGCAGAGGGTGTGGATTTTTTTGTTAAAATTTGTTTAACTATGTTTTGGTTAAAGGATGTCTTTATTAAAGATTCAGATTCAGTGTCCTGCTCCTTCAGTTGAAATTAGAGCTCACATTAAAAATCTGAGACCACTTCTGATGAGTCTCCCAGGAAAAAAAAATGAAAGACCAGGCTTGAAGTTCCTGGTGCATTGGTGGTAAATATCAAGTAAAATAGAAGATGCTTTGGGGGTTTTAGGCCCTGTTTGCACAGTATAAAGGTACAGCAAGGGATGCCAGCTGTTCTTAAAATCCTGTGCTAGTCACCTGCAAGGGGAAATATTTCCATTTTTTTCACAGAGTCTAAGAGAGTATTTCAAGGTCTGTTCCTGTACTGTTTCTCTTTTTGGACTCAGAGTGGTCTCTTTCTATAGCTGAAGTGTACTTAGGAGCCATTTCCATCTACAGTGTTCCCGCACAAGGAATTTGTTGTTTTTTCTCTGTATCTGAGTAAAATAGTGCCTCAAAGGCCTGATGAATTTATATCAACACATTTGAATCCCACTGTGTGTGGGATTTTCGTCTGGTTTTTACCTGCAAATGGTAGCACTTGAATTGGGGAATTACCCACTTCTCCTAAAATCCTACCCAATAATGCTTACCCTGCAGCAGGTCTGGAGGGAGAGGACAAAAAGTTCTGCCTAGAAAGAAGGGTCCACAAAGGAACCCTCCATTTTCTGCCTGTGTGTTTGTAATACCTGAAGAATGCCATCAGGGGGAACTGGCAAACAGTTTGAAAGAAGGAAAAAATCCACTAGATGGATCTTCTGTTTGTAAAATTCCAAGAAGCCTGCAGAAAAGCTGTTTCCTTTGCAAGCTGCCTGCACCAGTTCCCGCAAGCAGCCTACAGGGCAACATGCAACCTTAGCACCATCTCCCCCACACCCCCCCCCCCCCCCCAAAAAAAAAATATCAAGGAGAACTTCTGCAATAAGTAGATGGTTGAGAACATAGGAGAGAAGGGAACAGCCTTGCCTCACAGATTATGAAAATACTTTGAAGCCACGGGGCAAATGGCCAGTTTTCTGTCTTGTGGATGAAGACAGGTCACTTTATTTTCCAAGGCTTGAGAGTTTGGCACCTTTCATTTAAAATGTTAAACTCTGTTCAAAGATTAAGTTCACAGATAACCCTTTTTCCCCAAGGGCAAATGGCAGATATTAATCTGCCTCTATCTTTGAAAATGAATTGCAAATACAAGCAAACAATTAACACTGTCTAAAGCAGTGATCTTCACTATTTTTCAAGAGGGAGGCCACTTTGGCAAAAAATCCTTCAATGTGAGAGCCACATCAACTACTAAATTAACACGTTGGTTGCTATGGTAATATTACAGTTATTATATAATAGATATACTTAGATGTATTTATTGGTGCACATCATACCATGTGTTCAATGTGACATGTAAAGAAGGCAGACTTTGATAGGCTCAGTACATAGTCTAATGTTTAAAATAAATTGGAATATAAACAATTGGTCAGGGAGCCACACTTAAGGTCGATGGGAGCTGCTGCCGGCTCCCGGGCCTTGCATTGAAGAACACTGGTCTAAAGGAAAATACTTTGCCTTTCTGTAGTGCCTTCCATCTGAAGATTTCAAATCACTGTACAGTCATTTAAGGGGGTAGGGGTAGCTCTCAGACTTGCTTCATTAGAGTACTATATATATTGGATTTATGGTTACTATTTTGCGTTTAAAGAATCTGTTCTTAGATGTAGATCTCATTTTCCCATAACATCTGATGCAGCTCATAATTTCCCACTAAAAAGTAAGAAATCTTATTTTTCTAGAAACATGTATTTATCTTCACTACTGGTTTCCTTTGAGTTGAAACAAAACATTCCCCTCATTCTTTCACACTTTTTTTTTTTTTTTTTTAAACTGTTGCTTTCTTGATATGGCTTTTTGGCAGTATATCAATCTGTTTTTCTATTTTCATTTTTGTTTTGTTTTAAATTAATTCCCCTAGGAGTTTGGTGTCCCTAGGCACTTCATAAAAAATAATTATTGGATTATGAGAAAATAAAATTTAATGTAGCACTGATTTCTTTATAATTGTGTTTTTTACTGTATAAAAGACTGAAAGCTATTTTGTTTGGTTTGTATGAGGGTTAAAATTAGAAAAAGTTGTACTTGCCAAAGGATGTCCAGTAAGATTTGCAAATAACTGTTGATAAATGGTTTCTGCTAAATAAATGCAGACAGACTGTGGCCACTTAGGGACAGCACTTTAGAAATGTGTTTATAATTGTCTTTCACATGAGAATGAACTTGAATTACACGTTCATAGCTAACTTTAGACCTCTTCTTCAAACTCGGTGGTTCTGATCCCTAAAAAGATACCTTTTGGTCACATTGCATTTTCTGTGAAAGTGACTAGCAGTTGTGGGCTTCAGTCAAAATCTAACAACCTTTCTGCCTCCCACCAGTCCCACTGCTGCCAAAAAAAACCCAACGCAATCATTGATTCACTTATTTACGATTATAGTAGAAAACATGGCAGTGCTAATTGTAGGGATATTCTTATGTAAAATATGTTGGGGAACTTATTGTTTGGGTTTATTGTTTGTTAATAATTATCTAGATCTTCACTGTCATTCTTTTTTGATTAATTTGAAATACTGATCTGGTGAAATCTACTTCCTGATTGTACTTACTATATAGTTGCTGTTAACTGAAAATAATTTGGAACTGAAAAGTAAACAGTCAGCCATCTAAATGTTTACATTTAGATTAGAAACTAAGTTTATTAAATTTACTTACAATGGGCAATGCTCTTGAATTTTATTCAACCGTTTGTGTTGATTTTTCTGAAATTATAAATATGGAGTTTATTATATCTTAGAATACCACAACTGCAGGTACCTATGGAACAATCCATTCCTTGCTTCTTTAAAAAAATCACTTTTTTAGGTGAAATGTCAGAAAAGTTAAATCAGTGGTTATATAATTTAATATGAAAACTTGAACAGATATGAACAGATGAAGAAAGTAACGTGCAATAATTAGATAAGAAATCAACTGGAAAACTTGGAATAGTTAGTTTCCCATAAGATTCTAGGTTATAATTCTAGGTTATTGCTTCTGTGCAACAAAGAGGCTGCTTCTGTATTTCCAATATTTTCTTGGAAGCGGACTTTTATCTTTAGTGATATGGGTAGCTGTGGCAGCAAGAGTGGATTTTTGACACAGTATATAGATAACTGCAGCAACATATACGCTCTGGCAAATGGCAGTTATGGCTGTGGAAACTAAGTCTTAGATTAAGATAAAAAAAGTTTTCTAAAATCAAATGAATTGCACAGCAGGGCCTTAATCGATAAAACTGTTTGAAAAGTGTCTTTGGCTCAGCTTACTGACCCATAGGGTATAACTTGCACTATAAAGCTAGAGTTACAGATTAAGAACTATTGGGGGTCTTCTGACATTAAAATTAATAACACATGTTTTTTTTTCTGGTGCCAGAACCTTCTAAAACTATTGCCTATAATGATTGATAACAAGGTCATGGAAAACAGACAAGCAATGTAAGAATTTATAAATCTCTGCTCTCTTTTTAGTCAGTGTGCCTCAAATTTGAATGGCTCTTTTGAAAACGTAAAACATCTGCTTTTTTCAGAATCCAGAAGTAGAATTAGAATATTACAGCTATACATTTTCCATGCATCTGCAATAAAACTAAGAATTACTCAGGTTGTTGAACCTCTTAGTTGTGAGCCAATCTGAAAGGACTAATTATGGACAACATACAGTTCCCTTGTCCTCAGCA
This sequence comes from Emydura macquarii macquarii, assembly GCF_026122565.2. Taxonomy (NCBI): domain Eukaryota; kingdom Metazoa; phylum Chordata; order Testudines; family Chelidae; genus Emydura; species Emydura macquarii. The sequence goes on along the minus strand of NW_027132509.1, from coordinate 3,764,108 downwards.
GCTGTTTATAGAAATTCCTTTTTTGTCCTTAAAGCACGTGTCCAAATATTTAACATTCATTTGTAGGTTAACTTGATATTACTGTGTGTTTTGGGGAGAAAACATAAACAAAATTAGTGCTCTAGGAAAAACCTTAAATTTTACTTCAGTTGAGCTCCTGATTTATTTATTGCAGAAGCAGTCTTTCTGATATACCATAATATATGCTTATGACTGTCTACTCAGTTTGTACTTCACTGATTCTCCAATTAATTAATTGCAGATTTATGCAGCTTCGGGGGTTGGAGTCAATTTTTAAATGATGTGTTTTATAGTAGTTTTGCTGTCTGAACACTTACTTTCGTAAGTAAGAGTTTATTTAGGATACATATAGCATTTAGGCTACGGTCAACAATGCCAGTGTAGTTTACATGTTGACAACATTGGCATTTTTTTGTTGCCTATCTAATTCTGCTGTTCTAAGAAAGATCATTTGCTATGGGAAGTCTGTTTATCGATGATACCAAACATATACTCCTTCAGAGAGAATTCATCCTTTGCCTATATAAATCACAGTAAGTTCATTAGGGGAGGAGTATTCAAACTGGGCAATATAACACTATCTGTTAAATTACATAAATTAAGATATATATTTTAAAAAAATCATTTTGAGACAAATACCAGTAGTATCTTTAAGATATTGACAAATAAATTTTGCGCAAAATAAGTAAAAGTTACACTGTTTAATTGAGTAGATAAATGGTATTAGGTAAGTTACGTTATTATACGTTCATAGTCTTTTTTTTAAAATCTTGAACACGATCAAAATCTTTCTATTTGTGTTCCTCCTATTATGTCAAACTCTTTGTGGCACATCAGTATATGCTGAAGAAAAACTTGAGTTTTGATAATACCTGCGCTTTCAGGAAGTTGGCTTTCATGGAACTGAGCAGGCACACTTGTGACTATGATGTTCTGCCTGAGAATGTTAACATTTAACTAATCACCACCACCAGACAGGAAGGCCAAAAAAGGTGCTTTAGTGATGAGGACAGCACCTGGTAGGAAAAGCCACTCCACTAGGAAGGAGGATGGAGGGAAGGAGGAGCAAGAGGTATGGGGGTGGGAAGAGGAACTTTGAGCTTGTGCAGGCCATGGATTTAGAATAAAAATAAAATAGAAGCAAACTCTATATATGTAACTATAATTTTATGTATCTTTTCTCGTTCCCTTCTGGAAACTCTGTATTTTCTCTTGAAATTTTTTTATTTGATAGGAGATTTCAAATATTCTGTAAAATTAATTGCAGTTTTATCTTTCAATACTGGTAGACAAGATATACAATGGCATGTTTTTGGAAGGTTTATTTTAATTTATGGAATTAGTTTCTTTTACCTTCAATGACTTGTTTTAGAAAACAAAGTATTCTTTTAGATTGTATAGATTTTAATGTATTCAAAGTACAATTAATAGAGAAAATTTAACTTCAATGCTAATGGTCTCTTGGTTTTTTTTTTTGTCTCTTTTGTTTGTTCTGACCATCCTCTGGGGACTGTGCTTCTGGTAAATCCCTCCAATGCAGTTCACAAGATTCCTCTGCGATTCTCCACTTGAGGTATGAATTTAATTCAAATTCTAAATTCTGGAATTGTTTAATGCCAGTGTATCTTTGTTTCTTTTGCCTTCTGTAAACTGTACTCCTACCAGATCACTGTCTAGGTATTATAATATGAGGATTGTCTGGTAAGGGGCATAGCTGAGATTTCCACACCCTCTCTTTGAATTTCTGTGGGAGCTGGTTGCCTTAACTCCTTTGGGATCTTTTGATAACCACCCATTGTCTCTGATGTACACAAAACATATATATTTTTAATATTGGGGATAGCATAAATTAAGGCAAAACCCTATAGTCCTTACTTAAGCAAAGCTCTTCAGGATTATAGAATAAGCCTCCTTAATTGGTGCCTGATTTGTTAGTGTTAAAAATCATGGTTGGATTTTGTTTGTTCGTTTGCTTTTTAAATAAAGGCCGGGTATCTGATAGCTATAACCCTGGTTATATCAATCTTAGGATGCCAAGGTGTCTTTTTCCTCTTCCCTTTTTAATAGTAGCCACTAAGGTAGAATCTATCCATAGTCTGGGAGAGAAGGGTATCAAATTATTAACGCCATCATTAGTGCCCCTTGAACATTACAGCTGATAGGGTCTTCTGTCCCTGCATTCCAACAACATCAAACTCACTGCCAGTCTAGAAACATCTCTTGGCATATTTTGATGGTGACTAAAGGAGCAGAAGTTAAGTAACATTCTAAAGTTTTCATTGTGTTAATTTGCTAAATCTTTCCCCAGTGTTCACATAGGACATTTATTATCCAATGCTACTTAGGACACCAGGTATTCTAAAGACCAGACTTACTACTATAGAAGATGTTTCATAATTAAAATATAAAGTATCATATGTTAATGATACCAAGCATCAGTGAGTGTTTCTGTCCATACAGAAGGCTGGTTAATAAGTGAGGATCTGTGTGTCTTCTTTTAAATTGATTATGTTAATGTTTATCACTTGCAGTGTGTGGTTTTTGTCCTCTTAACTGATTCTCTGACTTTGTTACTACAGTACAAATCCAAGATAAATAAAAACTAAATGTAATAATTGAGGACCATGCCTGTTCTCTTTTGTGTTGCGATTCACTTTAGCCATCAACAAAACCCTTTCTTTGACTTCCTTAAGAGTCCATCTCCAATGCACTCAAAGAACAGCCCTAAGCCACTTTTGGGGGGACACCATCTAGTAAGGTTACCGTTGTTCACTAGGGCCATGAAAGAAAACCTTTTTTTAAAATAAGACAGCTTCATTTTTGCTTAAAGGGTGTGCAAATGGTAAATTAGTCACTGCCTCAACTGGCTTTGCAGAAGTTTAGCTAACACACCTATTTTGTTCTGCTTATCTTGAGCCGTTGTTATGACATCATGCAATATTATTTTAACCCTTACAAGGTCACTTTTTAAATGTTGGGACCTATATGCCAAAATAAGATGGCTATTACCAGCAAAATCTATGTACCTGTGAAAATTTTCACAAGATGTTGAAAGCACAATAGTTTACAAGGCCTAAAGGACTCTAAGATCTTTACTGTGCTTGCATGCTTATCATATGTGATCACCAATTTTCTGTTCCTTTGTTCTCAGTTTTGGCAGAAGTTTCTAGACCAGCCTGACAACTAGTCTCTAGCTGGCTCCTAAATGCATTCTTGTCACACGGCTCTTACGCTGGTTTAAAATAAGTTCAGTGGCAAATTTCTGGTGACTGACCAATCTGTCAGCCTCAGTTTACATTTAGTATCCTTTTTTTTTAAAGGAAACAAACCATGGAAGAATACTGGGGGAGAGGAAAAGAGGCTATGCGTAACATTGCATGTCATATTTTGGATTATGATGTCAGTAAAAGTACATTAGAGATGATCAAAAAGCAAACTCAGCATTAAACAATCTTTCTGCAAATATTTCTTATCTTTTTGTCAGTTTGTAAAAACTAGTTTATTGTGAAGTTAAAGGAAAATTTAATCTTATCTGCTTTTGTTTTAAAGATGAATGTAGGACTAGTGACTAAGAACTGAGAGAGGAGTTTACAGTTTGGAATAATATTTGAGATTACTTCATTTCTAGCACAAATACTAGGAAACAAAAATGTAGTATTGTCTTTGCTGCATGTCTTAAAGAGTTAACAACCACATGATGGTAATGAAATTGTCAGGTTATAGTAATTACACCAGTAATTTGATATGTTGCAGTTTGAATGAAGCCATGTGTGGAGAGTTTGTTACTTTTCTCTGCTGAGTCGGCCCCCTTTACATTCTTGCAAGCTGAAGACTAATAGAGCTCATTAGACTTTATAGGAAAAGGGCTTTTATCACCTCGTCAAGTCAGGCAGCAGATTTCCATTATATTCCTAATTTTGTATGGCTACATAGATGCTGATGTACATTTCCCTGCTAGGTTTATGCTAGTATTCTTTCTTAGACATTTTTTATTGACATTTTTGAAGATTGAATTAAATTTTGTGTGGCACCACTTACAGATGTCTTCAATTAGACGAAGTTAAATAAAAGGGGTTGTATATTTGAGGCCAGAGGATTCTTGAAATTCTCTATTCTGAAACAATCTCCACAAGCCAATCCAGTAGGGTTACAGCCTCTTCCATTTTGAACAAAAAATTAAAAGCAAAACTAAACCTTATGTGAGTTTGAATTTGTTTTAAAATTTTAATCTCAATTAGCTGCAGCAAGTGCCTGTATTCAAATAGTCTTCCCATCATTTTATACTTCCTTCCTTTATTACTTAATTCAGTCTTGAGGTGTTGCCATCAATTTTTAAACACGAGTAAAAAATACTACTCCCTTAGAAAGAGAGACAGTATATGGCAGGGGAAAAACAGACAACTCTCTAACAAGAAATAGAACAATAAAGAGAGCCATCCTATTTTTTCCCACACTAAGATGCTGTATAAAAACCAGTCAGCTCTTTAGCACTGCTAAAGATTTTGGTGCTGCCTTATTCTGTCCAGACAAGAGCAAGATTAATGGTGTGGTACAGTGCACAGCTATCTGCCATATAAATATTAGCAGAATAGCTGAGCATTATTTAGTCACTAGAAATAAGCATATCAGTCATGACACTCTTGTACTCACTGGTGTTTACTTGAAGAAAATGCAATGCTCTTAGAGCAGAAAGGCAGATGCAGTATTTTCTGTATGTTAAGTTGGAGTTTGTATATGCAGTCCTCTGTGCGTAGAAATGAGAATTTACCTTGCAAAAATACCAAGATTGTGGATGAGAGAGGATGAGGACTACAGTAAATGATCTTGTGAAATTCCAGCTGTTTGTCATGTTGTCAAATCTTTATTAAATGTAGTTGTTATATAAATTTGGGTAATCAGCAAATCTTAGTCAGATTTTTGTTGTTGTTTTGTTACCCTTATTAATTTCCTTTTTCCCTTTTCCCATTAGTTTCCCTGCTGGCCTTTTACAAGCCTCCCTATCTGTCCTCTTCCCAAGCCACTTATGCTGCTTTCTTTTGCCCTGCTTTTCCCTCCTTTTTTCTCATCACCTCATTTCAGGTTCAGAACTTTTATGCAAGACACCTGCTACTAGTATTGACAATACCATGCCATCACTCATCCAGTCAAACCAGCTTTCACAGCAGGCACAGCTTACATGTTTTGCTAAACCCTTAGGGTAGGGAATAAATGTGCTTGTGACAGCTGGTTTGCTGGCTGGACAACTAATAATCTTCCCCTGACTGTCCCTTCTAAAAATATTTAAATATGCTACTTAGTTAGCCCTCCCATCCTCCAAAAAGTAATGGGTCACTGTTTAAGAAGTTAAATATAAGGATTGATTTATTATGAAATGCTTAAAGTATATGGCTTACCCTTTAGAATAGAACTAACGGATTTTCTGTTCCAACGCAAATTGATATTGTTTAGCTAACCTTTTTATATTCATGCTATTTAAAAACATCAGTTGGCCAATACATTTCTGATTGGTTTTTAAAAAACTAACATTAATGGAATTGGTAGATAAGGCGATTCTATATTATATTCCTATTAGCTCTTATTTATAAATTGTGATGAAAAAATAACTGAATTTTTTTTAAATGCCTGTTTTCTGTGCAGTTTCTTCCTGTCTTCACTGGTCACAAGACCAAGACCAATCAATATGAAAACTTTCCACCCTCCTATTCCAGCCCATCAAATTTTTGTCCATGCTCTGCTCTCCCTAGTCTTTAGTTGCATTACAGCAGCTGTGGTGGCCACCATCTTTAAATCTTCATTTAATCAGTTTATTAGGGCTAAGTGACTACAGCTAAGGAGACATCAGTTGTAATTTTTTCTTTTTTAAATCTTGTTCTTCGCTTTGCTTCCTCCCCTCCCTCCTCTCCCTCCCCCCGCCACACACACACATGCAGATCTAGTCATCTGCTGGACTTAATTTGTTCAGTTCTGATGGGATGAAGTTACATAAATAATTGTAACTTGACCAACAAGAGGTTTAGACATTTGATATTATTTTAGCTGAGGTTAAAAAAGGGCTGAGTGTCTTGCAGAACAAACTCAGTAGGATCATACAATCATTTTTTATAGAAACCTTCATAAGTATAACCCATAGCATTGCACTTTACTGCTATAAGTATTTTAAAAGTCAAGAACATTCAAAATGCTAGAAATGATGAAGTTAGTGTATACAAGCCTCACTTCAGAGCTGTTGGGTGCAATGCTTTTTGCTACAAAGATTTTATAATTGGTTTCCCATCCAAGGTCCTAATCCTGCAAAGATGTAAACTCCTGATTAATTTTTTGCACTGTTAGTGATGCCATTGATGCCAATGGGTGTATTCACAATGCATAAAGCTAAGGATATGTGTAAGTCTTTGCAAAATTAGGGTCCCGTTACCCATTTATGCCAATCCTATTTAGCTTGTGACATCTGCCAGGATCACATCACAACATGCATGACTACATACTGCCTTTCTTGATTGTTTTTCATTTTCCCTTTTATGTAGCATACACCATTTATATACTAACAATCCCAATTGCTTTTCAGATACATGAATAATAAGAGCTTGCAAATTAGTAAAATCTTGTCAAAAGAAAGAAGCCTATTTCGTTGAAACAAAAATATTTTCCCCTAAGTAATCCAGTATTGGAACATTTAAGATATCAATATTTTTTTCCATTATGATTAGGGTGACATCCTTTATTAATCTTACTTTAGTTTGGTTCACGTTCCTGGATTTTTCTAGAACTGTATGAATACTTCTGTTTAATTTCATAATGGAAAACTACAGTTTTTTGCATTACTGGTTCATGTCAAAAAATCTGAATATACATTTATTGAAGTTGTTTAGAGAAAATAGTTTCTTTATTGGCAAGCAAAGCTGAGATAGATTGTATGCTTAGGTTTAGCCCAATAATTGCTACATACTTGAGTTTGCCTCTTAGGCCATATGTAAAATTGTGGTACTATGAGGCTTAGCTATCATAACCAATTAAAAATCAATTTAAAGCTTGTAACAGTCATGTGAATCCTTAGGTTCCAAGAATGCTGAAGTTTGGTTCAGTCATTTATATTGTGAGAAATGAGAAATAAAAATATTTGGCCAAACTGTGAAGTCATTCCATATTTATTTCCTTGTGGGCATAGAGAATTATTACCAGCTACAAGAAAAGCAGCAAAGATTTACGTTTTTCAAATATATTTCAGAGGTTGCTTTTATCAGTGCCCCTTTGTTGAAAATATATAGCCCTACACTGTGAAGGAGTTATTCTCCATCAACCAAAGAAATGAGCATGACTGTTCAAAGCCACCATAACCGAAGAAGTTAAAATGATCAAATACTGTAATTCAGTCTGACTAGTAAATGGGCATAGTGTTAGTGTGATAGCATGCAAGAATCTGTAAGTCGTCTTGTCTCCCCCCACCCCACCACCACCACCACCACCACATACACACAATTCCAACATAAGCAGAGTTTAAATAAGAAATGGGGGCACTCTTGGCAAAAGATTCCCTCTGGGACTCCCAGGACCATGGAAAGCTGCCAGGTGCCCAGTGTACTGATGAAGGGGAAAGGAGGGGAGACACTTTGCGATCCATAATTTCACTTACCCCAGAGAAAACTGTATCTAGACTAGAAGCCAGAGATTTCCTCCTTTCCTTTTCATTTATCTGTAGTATAGACTTGTCTTCCCACCTTCTTCTTTACATCCATAGCAGAATAGAGAGAAATTATGATCCCCTTAATTGTTATGGTAAATGCTACATTGAATTGGGCGGTGATAATTGCTGTATTCCAAGGTACAGCAGGAATAGGAACAGTGTGGCCAGACTATATAGGAGTAAAACTACAGAATTACCTTGATTGTAAGTTCTTTGTGACAAGAACCATCTTTTTGTTTTGTGATTGTACGGTGTCTTGCACAATGGGGTCCTGGGCCATTTGCTTGTAGGTGCCACGGTAATACAAATTAATGATGATGATAAACAAAATAAAGCTTCTATAAGAAAAGTGAAAGTGACTGAAATGCATTGAAGCAATCTGGGACATTGACTATCATATGCTGCTTTCTGTGAGTCAGGGTACAGCACCCTGTGAGAGGCGGTGTGCATCCACAAGATACTTACAGCTCTTGCTGTACCCAGATGCCCAAGAGCCATGCCATCCTACTGTTCATACCACCTTCTACTAACCGAGGGCTGAGTCAAACCCAGTGCCTTTAAAATACCATAATGAAAATAACCCAAATGTTAGGTCTTGTTTGAAGAAAAGGTAGCATTCACGGTAATTTGCCTCAGACTTGTGTAGGCCTAGGGTTTTAATAATAATCTATAGCCCTTAATCACAGCATACCTAGTTGTGTTGTGATTCTTGCTCACAGCTTGAGGTTTAGCTTTTTTCTCTAGTGCTTTTCTTTTACATGTAACTTATTAAATGAGAACAAAACACGGTTAGCTTTTAAATTTCTCCTTTTTCACTTGGGCCATGCAATCTTTAGACTTCCTTTTTAAAACTCTGAAGGCATAAATATTTTAAACTGCTTTACCTGGGAATATTATTTCTAATGTCAGTCTGTTTACTCAGAGTGCTTTTGATATTGGATTTCTTGACTTGTTAATCATAGAAGCTGTGGCATATTTTGTAGCGGTCAGAATAACTCCAAGTTTTTGTGGAACAAGAGTTAGGATGCAGTGTTTCTGGTAGATGAGGTGACACCTGTATGGTATGTTTTAATCACCTGATGTCAATTATTGTGTGCTTAAGATAGTCAGTGCCAAACATTGTCCCAGAAGGACACTTTAATAGTGCAAGGTGCTATGAATCCATTTCTTGAGGGACAAATCAATATTTCATGTTGGCTTTGTATTTTAAATCTGTTATACATCAGAAACCACAATGTTGGAGTTTAATACAAATAAGACATCAAGTTCAATGGAGTTGAGCATTCACTAAGATATTGGGGGTGGGGGTATCTATCTGTATATATTACAAAAGGTTACTTTGTATGAAAGGAGGAAGTGTATAAAATATAACTTTTTGCTCAGTGAGGTTTTGCTTACTATAACGTAGATTCCAGAACCTTTTGTCTGGAATTATTGGCATTCCTGTGTACATTCCTTGTAAAGTTTATGTTCATCATATTTTACTGTAATTAAATTGGTGTAATAGTGGGAATACTTTAAGGTATAAATAGCAAATACAGTCTCAGTGATGATCTAACTTGCAGTGATGGCTGACTGACCACTATCTGCTAGCAGAAAGCGCCAAGAAGAGTTCTGGTGCACTGAGGATCTGGTCCTTAAAGTAGTGTTGCTTTCCCTTGGAATATAAATGTGAAAATAATCCTTAATGAAAAATTAATAATTAAATCTAATATAGAAATAAAACTGACATATGGTTAAAGTTTTAGAATTCTGAACTCATATACTTTAAATTATTCCTTTTAAATACAGTTGGGGTTCTTTGTGTCTTAGCTGCTGCTTGAACAAATAGTTTATATAAGAAAAAGCATAACTGATATTTTACGAGATCTGCATAGACGCAATTCTGTGTATATGCACTATAGTTTAAGTCCACATTTTCTATTGATGTACAAGCTGTCATAATTCCATATGAGTTTTAGGCCCTAAAATCTTGAAATTGTCCCATTTAGAGGTTTGTTTAATATTGGCATGGTTATTTCATATGATTTTTTTCTGAAAAAGGGGAAATATTTTTAAAATAGATGTAGGGTGTGTAACTTTCCTAAATGAGAAGATGTTAACCTTGCTAGTGTACTCCAATCTTAGTCTGGTTCAGTGCATTTAGTTCATAATAACTATAGCCAAATACTTTCGCTTGTGCCATATAAATGTTCATATTGTAAACACTACGAGCATGGTCTTTATCATTGGAATTACAGTTTGGTAAAAGTGACTGAAGTGTTCAAACAAGTCAGTTGAAATTATTTTTGCTCATGTGACTAATTTGACATGTGGTAAGGATTAGAATAAGTTTGACTGCCCATCTTTTCAGTCTAGGCTGTGGTATCAAAATTCTTGACTTAAACCCACCTTCTGTTGTAATGTAAAACAGTTGGCAAGACAAGGTAATATGAGATTTACTGAGTGAAAAGCAGTTCTTTCTGAAGAATTGGTTATCCAGTGAAAAACATGACAAGATAGATAATTAAATTGAACACTGTGGAATTCAGGATTAAAGGAAACTAGATGGTAAAGAAAATGGCATACCAAAATTAATTGTCATACATTTTAAATTAGGAGATAATTTTCTTCTTAATTTGAAGAACCAACCTCTGGCTTTAGTATGCATCTGCATTGGGTAAAGTATCTAGACTGCCTGTACAAACAAACAAACAATAATGAATTCTGTAATTACCCTATAGCTGTCCACTCTCACCCATTCTCTCCCTAGAGAACTGAGAAAAAAGATAAACTCTGAAGAGTCTTCTGCAATGGTTTGAGATTCTCTACTAGAGTTGCTCTAAATTACTGTAAACAATAAGCCTCTCAACACCTGTCTGAGAACAGTATTGTACCAAGTTTAAAGATAGAAAAACTGAGAAATTGAATTTCTCTGTCTAAGGTCACATAATGAATCTTTTTTGGTACTTGGAACAGATGTCAGGATTCCTGGCTCCTGGTCCTCTTCTCATCACAAGCTAGTACTCCCTCTGTGTAAAAATATATTTCATTTTTCTGAAAACTTGGAGTGCTGTAATATTATACAACGAAAGGAAAACCATGTTTTCATGCTAATATATATATACTTCGAGAAATTAGAGTAGGCATATAGTATCCTATATTGCATTTGTCCAAGAGTTGTTTAAGCTTAATCTTCAGTTCTCTGCAGACAGCTGATAGGATCGTTTAGAAACAGTCATATGCTAACCTTATATATATTTCTGATCTTTGGTTTTGGCTTCTAAAGAATATTGTTCTTTCATTTAAAAAAGAATGGAATCAATATGTGGCTATTCATACAAATGCATGCATTCCTGTACAGTCATGCTTCTTCCATCAGAGATTTTGGATGCATCTTTCCAAAGGATGCAAGAAGTGCATGAAAAGGGATATATGAGCTCTTTAAGTTACATACAGTCTCCATTTTAAAATCAGGTTTGCAAATTGAATTTTTAGAGGGTAGGGTAGGAAGTGCAAATGAGACCTTTCTTGCTGTTATAAAGAGGGTTAAGATGCCTTTTTGCTAATTTAATTTTCCATATTTCTTCTTTAAACTAATTTCACACATTTGTATAGCCTGATGAAATATAAAATTTATGTAATTCTCTAATATACTTGGAATATGCTAAAATGCAGTCAGCTCCTGTAGATAATTTTCTTTTTTTTAAATGAGTGGCTTTAGAAGCCAGATGAAGAAGGACTCAGGTATTGGTAGATTCAGTTAATTGAAGTCAGCTCTCTGGACCTTATTTCCAAGGGAGTAATGAATTGAAAAAGATGCTGTTGATATGTTAAAAACAGCTAGTTACTAAAAAAGAGATTCAGCATATTGGTCTTGGAATACAGTGCAATAAGTCAAAGCGTGATATTCCTTTTGCAAGTTGAAAGAAAAAGTTTGCATAGTGAAAATGCAGTAGAAAGAGGACACAACTAATGCAAAGAGACTATGTTTATGTGGAATCTCCAAAGGCTTAGAATATGAGGATCCTGATATTGCTTAGAAGTAGGTATGGAGTCCTTCTTTTGCATAGGGAACAACTAGAAATATATTTAAGCCTAAAGTGCTGTTCTGCTCTGAAAAGTAACTGTAAAAATGGCATTGTAGGGTAACATGTTTATTGTCTCTCAGTGGCATCACATCAGGTTTGCTCCATTTAAAAGTAAAAAAAAAACAAACAAAAAAATCTGATGCAGAACAAGTGACCAATAAGGTAATTTCAGACTGGACTAGAGAATGAACATCCATCTGTCTCTTTCTGTGCTCTGTTACACATGTGAAGCTGAACTGAAAGCAATTGCTGTAACTTGATATCATAATTTTGGGTTTGCATTTAAGTCACTGAGGGCAGCAGAGGCTTTCGGACTCTGCCATTAGAGCACACATGACTCAATATACCCTGGGAGCAAACCTGAAGGGGGATAGGTGCTTTGTTTACATGGATCATAGAGTAGAACTGCATTTTGCAGAGGACATAGTTATGAGACTACAGTACTGCATGTTGTGTGTTTAGAGATGATTTCTGCAGTCTGTGGTGACAATATGGACTTGCCTACATTAATGTTTAATTTGCACCAAGCTGGGGTGTAAATCTATCCCACACTAGCCTGCTGCACACCAACTGTCACATGGACCTTGCTGATGTGCACTAGCAGTTTATTAATGCACTTTGATCTGCTGTGATTTGAAATAAGAGTAGATTAAAGCCCACTTATGAAGTATTCGTGTACATCAACAGAGTTCCCATGGATAGTTAGTGCATGGCAGGCTAGTGTGGGGTAGGTTCACACTCCAACTTGCCATGAACTATACGTTTGTTTGTTTAGACAAGCCCCTAACTTGTATTTGCCAGTGTAGGATATGAAGTTCTTCTAATACTGCTGTAAGTATATACACATGATGTCTTGGTCTCTCCTTTAGCGTAGAAGAAATGTGCAATAATTCTGTGTCATTTGGTGGTGTGTGTGTGGAGTGACTGTGGAACTGTCAGTGATGTTTTCCAGGTATTGTTACTTTCTGATATTTAGGTATGTCTTTTGTACTCTTTCCCTGTCCTTCATTGTGGCCTTCTCCTCCCCACTTCTACACACACACACACACACACACACCTCCACCCACCCACCACAACCCTCCTATGTTTTATGGCAGTACTGTTGTAAAATCTCCACTCACTCCTTAGTTAAATACCATCTCAAGATATTTTCAATACTCACTGTTTTAAAGAATAGTGATTTGAACTGTAGCCTATTCACTGTATAATGTGGACTGCTTAACCTCTTCAGAAATTACAGAATTGTCTTGTTTATCAATTTTGCTATGAGCATGGGACAGGATTAATATATATTCTGTTCTTACCCTCTCCTCACACCTTCTTTCCAATAACCATATTCTGACAGATATTAAATGAAGAGCCATGAACAAAATCTTGTCCTGGGTCACAGTTAGTCCTGGGTTGAACTGGGACCATACTCACAACATTCTTGTCATGAAACCATAAGCTATATCCTCAGTAATCCTGACAATTTGTGGTAAAGCAAAAAAGTGTTATGAGAGTTTAAGGATTGTACTCTACTACTAAGTATGAGTATTGCCCAGATGGTTTTCCGTTTTGTTTTTGAACACCCCCCCCACCCCCCCCACCCCCCAAAGCAGAATACTAATCTTCAAAGTTTGTGCTCCATCGATAAGAACTTGCTACTTTTCCTTAAACAATTTTACAAAGGAAGCCGTAGATAAGAGAGAGCATGACCTTTTAAAATATAAATATTATATCTGAACTGTGTAGCAATCTTCTTGACACTAAAGTATACACGACTTGTTAATAAAATACATAGCGTAACACCATCGTTACATATTTAAACCCAAAAGGCAGAGAGTACGAAGTAGTAATTAAGGTTCTCATAGTGGCAGTAACCCATATTGTACAATATATTCATGTATGCATTTAATAACCTAGCTAGCAACTCTCTTTAGTAGATGATCAGTATCCATGGACCTTACAAAGGTATACAGTATTACAAAGCTTAAATTTGGTTCTTTAGCACCCTGATCTTACATACAACTTTTAGAAAATACATTCTTAAACAGATCAACAAGAGGATATTAATGACAGAAGAAGAAATATAAAGCATGTATAAACACCATTTAAATATTTAATACCTATGTTGAATGACACACTCCTTTGGGAGCTTGTCCCTTATAAAGGTAGAAGTAGGAAAAGACCCAGAGCCATATAAGAGAAAAGCACCATTTGCTACACCCGTTTAAAATTGCATTGGAAAACACAGATAATTTTGAATTCTCATAATTTCAGCAGAATCGTTTTTCTGATGTTTGGTACACGAAGTGTAGACTAATAATCATAACTATAGAGAGAACCACGCCTTAGTACCTTCCTGCAAGCTATAAAGCTATCTCTGTAAAATGCATTGTACTTTTTCAAAACAGGAATTGATTTTCCATCGCATTTGGCTTTGATACTTAAAGATTTTAAGGATTCATGGACACTTCACACTGCAATATTGTTTAATAGTGATAGAGAATGTGTATAGTATGAAAGTGGAGGGTCTTCAAATTGCATGTCCATCCTTTGGCGCATGGAATAAGATCTCGTGTGTATTTTCTGCTATCCTTTTTCAGTTTTTCTTGTACAGAAAACTTGTTTAATCACTAATTATCCCCTTTTTTTTTTTTTTTTTTTTTGCTTCCCTTAGGCAGAGAAGCCTCCCAACGGTCCTGATTGTGGTTATGGTTCTTTTCACCAGCAGTATTGGCTAGATGGGAAGATAATTGCTGTGGGTGTGATCGACATTCTTCCATACTGTGTGTCCTCTGTGTATCTGTACTATGAGCCTGACTACACTTTCCTATCTTTGGGAGTCTACTCTGCATTAAGGTGAGAGGAGAACATTTTTGATCTTCAGATAGTAGTGACTGATATTTGCTCTTACATTTGAGCTTGTGTATTGTATTTCAGATCAAACCTTATACTGGAGATATTAAGTAAGAGTTTCCTGTTTAATTTTGATGAAGGAGAAGCTTTTAGGGAGCCTGTATGTAGTTACTCAAGATTTAACTTAACCTCTGAACAGTCTCAGCGTTGTCTTCTAGTATTCAAGCAGCAATAAAATTAGTGAATTTTTTTGGCAGATAAATGCATTTTTTGGCAAATAGTTTTTCAGCTGAACAAAATGCACAAATATAATACACATTCATCAAATAGTTTAGGCCAAACCATTTTTTGTCAGGACTGAGAAGTTGTTCACAAAATGAGAAGAGGTGAATGAGAAGGAAGGATGTGGAATGCTCTCCTTGTAAATTTTAGCCCAGTGGTTAAGGCACTCACCTGGGATGTGGGTTCAGTTCCTCACTCTACCTGATGGAAAGAACGCATCTGAACTTTTCTCCCACATTGCAGGAGAGTGGCCTAATCCCTGGGCTATGGAATTACTCTAGTGTGGGTGTCAATCTCTCCTGTTGACGCAGTTTGACATTTTATAAATAGCTTTAAATAGTCATTGGGAACAGGGACTTGAACTTGTCTCCTACATCCTAGGTAGATGAATGCTCTAACTACCAGGCTGTAGTATCTATCATTCTGTCTCTTTCTCTCTCTCTGGCCTAATGACTATTCATCGTTGTTCATAATTATTCATAATGACCATCACCATCTCTTCCGCCTATTATGTGAATCTAACTCTTTAAAACTGCTTGAAACAAAATATTTTGGAGAAAGTGAAAACATGTTTTGTTTGACCTAGAATGGATTTTTTTAATTTGCTGAAATGTTTTCACTTTTTGGTTTTCATTTAATCTGAACCAAAATTATATTGTACAGTTTTCTTTTGGAAGGGCCAGAGAACTGAAAAGTCAGCTATTGTTTCAGCTCTTGTTTTTACTGTCTTCAGTAAGGGCCTACTCCACATGAGTGAGGATGACAAAATCTGGATACAAGGAAAAGTACATGCATTTCATAGTAGATATCCATTCTACATTTAATCACAAATTTTATTTTTCAGCATGAAAGCTATTACTGATTGTGAAATGCAAATTATAGAATGTTAGATACTTATACAAATTTTAATAATTTTATTTTACATTAATATACAATTACCAGGAAATCTGTATAGTTTATTTTCTACATCAGAATTTAATAAAGGAAGAGCCTCTGTACAGAATGTTGGCTTAATAATAATTAATGATTAATAAATTATCTAAAACTGGTTAAAGAAAAGCCCTGACCACAAATACATGATATATCAATAAGCTGAAGAAATCTGAGAAATAGAAGAAAATGTGTCTGGGCTACAAAGGGAATACTAAATTTTCTTTAAAGATCAGTGCTTTCCAGTTAGTTGGCTAGTATTAGTCACCTTAATTATTAATTGAATTAAAATAGGAGTTAAATATTTTGAAGTATATTAGTTGTAATTAACTTTACTTGCTACATACTTCATTGAGATATTTCATTAAGAGGAGACAAGAAAAAATGCTGATTAAAATGAGTCCAGTGTCACTTGTATTGATTACTTCAATTTATTTAATGTAGTTAACTGTTTTACTGAACACCAAGGCTCCTGTTTTGTAGTCTTAAACATGTGCTTTACTTTAAGCCTGAATCATTCAGTTGAGTTCCCTGATGAATTTGAGGACTACTTTTGTATTTAAAATTAAGCAAGAGTATACATCTGGTAGGAACAGGGCAAAAACCCCTTACCAGTAAATTGTGTTCAAATGTTAAATTGAACACTGCCAACTTGAAATGTAATTATCTTGTAACTGAGTCTACTCACCACTGTGTGCCCCCTCCTGGCCAGATGTGGCATCATAATTCCTTGCTCTGCTAGAAATCCCTGTCAATGGTTGCTCTGGTGCTGTGGCAGTTTCTCTGCCTAGGGAAATTAATATTATAGAATTCGTTACCTCTGCCAAACTCTTAAACCAAATAATCCCCTAATTACCATAATGTGAAGCAGGTCATAGAGCGTCTTGTGAATGTGAGACATGGAACTCTTCAGTGAGCAATTTGATAAATTCTCTTTAGTTAGGCAGAGGAAAAGTATCTTAACTTCGGGCATGTGAAACGCTGAGTCAGACTTACAAAGTAGTCTAGAGCTTATGGGTTTATTACCAAACTGAATAGATTTTCACAGCTTGAAAGACAATGTGGTTGAAATACAATTGAAATTTGTTTTAAAAAAAAAAACCCAAAAAAACCTCATCCAATGACATTTTGGCTTCCGACTAGGTCACAGTCTTTGGTCTACCCCTTCTGGGATCAGTTATCCGAACTAACATCCCTCCTCCTCCTCCCCCCCGCCCCCCCAACATGTTAACCCGAAAAGAGAACCTTCAGCCTCTTCCCTGTTTGATCAGAGTTTCTCCCAGGGCTACTTGCCTGCCTAGAGAGCATTTTCCCAACTGACTCAGGGCCCTGCAAGAGCTTTCTTGCTCTTTGTATTCTTTACAGGTATAGTGGCATTTTTCTGGGCTTCATCCCTCTCATTGCCATGTCTTTCTCTGAGCTTCCTGCCTCTATAGGAACCTCTTTCCACAGCTGGGATTTATCACTACTTAAGCCTGGCTCCTTTTATATAGGAATCACCTGATTCCTCTCAAGTGGGGATCATCCTGTAATCAGGGTTGGCTTATCCCCAAGGTCTCCAACCCATAGGGTAAGCCACTCTGCTACACATCCCCATTCCAACTTTCAGTGGAGGTCTGACATTGATCCATTCTTGGCCCTCTCCTGTGTCTACACCTTACCTCTATAAGTGATCTAATTCAAAATATGGCTTTAACTATCATCTTTTTGCTGACAACTGTCTCCATCTATTCAAACTAAAATCTCTGATTTTTTTCTGTTATCTGCTTCTAAATGTGAAGCTGTCAATTCAAGCTCAACCATGACCAGAACTGATCTCTTGGCTTTTTCCTCAGAAACCATTCTCATTTTTTCAGTCATCATGGACAACATCCTTCTTTTTTCTCACTAAGCCTGGTAATCTCCACTTCATCTCTGACTCATTCTCTCTAGACTCTGAAGTTCAGGATATATCTAAATCTTTCTGCTTCTTCCTGTACAATAACTCTTCAGCCTTACATTTTCATCCACTCAGCTAAAACTCTCAGGTGAGCTCTCATTATCTTACATCTTGACTACTGCAACCATCACCTTTCTGGTTTTGGCAAATGCCATCTTACCTTCCTTAAAACCTTTAAATATGCTGATGAAAAAATCATCTTTGTAGCTCATCAGTTTGACTATCTCACACATTAATTCCCTCATGTTCTTCACACAGAGAGTCAGCATCCAGAGTTCTGCAGAGGTTAGGGCTGCACTGATAGTGGAAGTGTATTTTCAGGGTACCAACAGAAAACTGCAATTCAATCAGCTTATTTGCCTGCATTAGTTCTAGAAAAGCATACAAGGATTCCAAAACAAGTAAATACACAAAATACATGTAGAGGTGTACTAGCTAGGATGAAAATAACTAATAACTAGTTTCCCATATTGACACAAAGTGAGTGAGGTTATATCTTTTACTGGACCAACTTCTGTTGTGAGAGAGAGACAAGCTCTTCTTCATTTGTGTGTGGCTCAAAAACATGTCTCTCTCACCAACAGAACTTGTTCCAATAAAAGATATTACCTCACCCACCTTGTCTCTGTAATATCCTGGGGCCGACATGGCTACATTTACACTGCATACAGCAGTTTCCCATCGCTGTTTAACCATTAGGGATAATATAGGTGGGAAACTAGTGGAAGATCAGAGATCCTACAATGAAAGAGCAAGGGCAGATGAATACTATGCTCTTATTTCTTATCCTCATATCTATCTTATTTCCTTTATTGAGATTGCTTGTTTAAAAATATACACTTGCCAATGTCACTTCCAAACAGAACCCTAACCACATTCCATACAGATAAAAACAGAATCTTTATAACCCTTTACTAATGGAAAAGATATTTTAACTTCAGTTTTTTAATGATGAGAAGGTCTGTGTTTCTACATAGAACAGACACCTTTACATGAGTTACTATGTACAGAACAAGTAGGCAAACGAGTGCTCAATGAGATCATAGTCTCCTATAGCATGATTTTTGAGTTACTTAGTAGCCTCCCACTTCAGTAGCATAAATTTAGTAAATACTTTTCCAGGTTCAGTATCCTACTAGATTTGATTTTACAAAACTTGACAGAGTAATGCTATGAACTTTAAAATCTTATACTGACTGTCAGCCTCATCATGGTATGCCTGGGGCTGGAAATAAGCAGTGGTACTACTTAATGGGAATAAGGTTTGCAGGATTAAGTCCATGCTGATTAGTTTACCTTTGTTTATATTTGAGAGCCTTATTGTAAAAATTGGACTCTTACCATTTAAAGATAACTGAAGCAACTAATTATAATATTCCTTCAATTTTTTTATTTCTAATTATTGTGAAGATATTTTTTACTTACGTGAAACACACTCACCAGGTTCCTGTGTTTGGACCAATGCACTGAATCCATGTGCTTTTAAGCTCCCCTGAGTCTGGGCATGTTCCAGCTACTGTCTCTGATTTCTCAGACGCACACTTCTCAGGCATAGACTGTGTCTGGTATAACTTCTAGGGAGTTAGACTTTGCAGTCCAGCTGCCTTGGGCACCCGGACCAATGCTGGCAACTAAAAATGTTCACTTTAATTTAGCATGGCACCATTTGGGTTTGGCCCAGCTGCCTCTCCATCATGATCAAATTTCAGTGAATGGTGTTATGTCCTGGTGCACCTGTTGCCACTTGGCTTGGGGGGCCATCTCAAGCAGGGAGCTGGGGTCAAATGCCCCTTTGCCTCTCCCTGGTGGCCCTACCCCTGCCAGTGGTAAGCACCAGGTGTAACATGCATACGACTCCTGACACCACTGCCCCAGTTGCTCAAGCACACCCTCCTCAGAGCTCCACCCTCTTGCGTACTCTGGTTTATAGTTTAACACGTCAGGGATATGTGACGATAGAAGCAAGTTACATGCAGACTTTTCAGAGGACTTACTAAACCAATTACACTTCACTTGTAGTGAAAGCACAAAAAATACAGAAATCTAGATACACACACAGATTTGCGTCCACAGATTCTTTACCATCTGTGAGCATTCTTTGGGTTTTGGTAAGTGCCTTTGGGGGTCCTAGGTCACCTCTCTTGGGACACTCGGTGAACATGTCACTTTTTAACAGCAGCTCCAACATCCTTGGTCTCTGTTCCTTCTTTTCTGCTGGGGACTTTGCATTGCTCAACCCTTCTCCTCCTCCCCCGCAGACAACATGGGGAGAACTGGTTTCCCCTAGGCTGCAGCCATCTCATTTCTCTAGGGTGCTGCCATCTGATTAGAAAACCATTCAGGTTAACAACTCGTAATTGTTCCTGTTGCACCTCCCCCAACCTAGTCTGAGTGGTACATGACACAAACCCAGTTAGCAAATGGCTGCTAAAGTATACACTAATGCACTCAGTAATGTAGCAATTTCATAAAATCAACTAGAAGATATGTTTTACATAAAAGAACTTTCCCAAACTGTTGCAACATTATTTAAACAGAGACCATTACTAGAATTATTGAATACTTCATTAGCCCAAATTCTGTTGCATAAAGTTAGGCACCTAAATAAAAGGTGCCTGATTTTTCAAAGGTGCTGAACACATGAAAGAACGCTGCATTTTAAGACTGTTTTTATACATTTTTTTGTATGTATCACATTGCTTTGTTTAACAATAGATTGACATAGACCATGCATGTGAAAGTTTGGAATGATTTAAATTTCCTACATAATAAATTCTAAACTTTATGTAGGCACAACACACTTTCATGGCTCAACAAGCTAAGATGCCAGCTTATAAATCGTGCTTCATTTGAGGCAGTAAAGCTGAATTCCCAACAGTATTAGAAGGGGCCAAGCTAGAGTTACTTTTCCTACCCCAAAAGAAACAACCAATCCCTCCCCCCCACACACACACGGTTAGAGAGAATTTAGGAAATTGCAGAGGAAACTGATATTATAAAACTTGTTACTAGTTTTACTCTGAGGAGCTTGGAACTACGTTAGTTTTGTCACATCAACTCTGCTGTTGAGAGCTTATGTTGCTGAATGTGTAGAAAGGAAGAGATTTGAAGTTGATTAAGAAGTGTAGAAACACCAGTAAGAATGAGGAGAGGAGTAGAAAGCCACTACTAAGATATCCGCATTAATGATTTTCACTACATGATATAAACTGACCAAAAGATACACTGAGAATTGCACTATTCCCATTCCCAGAATGAAATTCAGCCTCTTCTGAATACTGCCTGATGTTGTGAAGATAAACGCTTCATAATACTCTAAATTTTTTCTTGCCAGAACAAATATATTTCAAATTCTAGTTGAACTGTTTTATGTAGCACCGAAATCCTAGTTCAGAGTTTTATGTTCATTTCTTTCATGTGTACACAGTGGTATATGGTTTACAAGTTTACTGTACTTCTAATAAGTTTGCATAATTTTTAAATGTCATGAATTGATGTTTTATAAAAGGTAGTTAAAGGGCTCCATTATCCCTTTTACGTTTATTGTATATGGACTGCACGGTTGTACATGATATGTAAATTAAAGATGGAATGGCAGCCTTAACTAAGAATTTTCTTATTTTCTCCTGGTTAAATCAACATTCAACTTGGCTCTATAAGAAAAAAAAGAAAATTCAGATTTAAAAAGATTTTAAAATATAAAGAGAGTGTTCATTTTAAATGCCAACTTTTTTTAGCAGTTGTTTAGTTGGGCCCAATGTAATCTGAATGGAAATATTAACATTGCTTAAGTGACGTAATTACTTTTAAAAGGTTTTATTTTGCTTATAGTATTCAGACTATGCTCTTAAATGCCATTTTATTTGGTTGGACTTTAAACACATGCAGAAATTTCTGTCTTGGAGAGTGACTGCCCTGTATCACCCTCTGCTGGTGCCCTGTTGCACTTTAGTTACTCCCTACCTCAGTTTTCCACCTCAGCATGCATCTTCTCGACTATCTACACTTAGTCAATTCTAGAGAGGTGTCTTAACCCTCCAGCCAAGTCTCAAAACAAGAAACTAAAAAGTCCCAACAAACTAAAAGGTTCTTCTGTTCTTTGGGGTGTCTCTTCAATCCTTTTCTGGGCCCTTTTTGCAGCCCTTTCTGTGTTGCCCTTGTTTCTTTCTCCACTCTGAGCTATAGTGCTGACCCTCGACCCATTTTTCCAGGCGTTACCCTTTCTCTTCAAGGCGCTGGCTCAGGGCCTAACATAGGAGCCTACTCACTCCCTGTGGTTCCAACTGCCAGACTCTGCACAGCCCTTTTATAAAGCCAAGTTATCTTAAGCTTATTAACTGCCACCCAGCCACCTGGATCTGGGTTGGCTCATTCTCCTTAGCAGAGCCTATCACAGGTAGACTGCTCCCTGACCTGAAAGGGTAAGCCGCTGCGGCTGTTTCCAACAGTTTCCTATTTGAATTGAATGTATGTGTAAGTATAGAGTACATTTAATAAAACACTTGAAGTGCTTAGTTTCCATTATATGTATACATCATATAATTTTTAATAAGTGAAATATATTAGGATCTCAGTATCTTGCAATATCTTCATTGGTAACTAAAAAGTTAAAGCTATTATAAAGAAATTTTACTTATACCTCAGAATGGACACACAGATCCATTGAACATTGAGAGTGGGGAGCTTCAATCCAAGTTTCAGCTGGATGCAAATTTAAACAGCCAAGTTACAAAGGCCTTAAAAATGAGCATTATAATGGAAACATTGACAAAATCTGACAAAGTGGGTTGCAGCCCACGAAAGCTTATGCCCTCAGAAATTTGTTAGTCTTTAAGGTGCTACAGGACTCTTGTTTTTATTGACAAAATCTTTACTATAGCAGCTGTGCCCAGTGCCAGTATAATAAAAAGGGAAACTTATTGTGAAGTACTGCGATGCTTTTCTCTCTTAAGTTAGATGAGGAAGTCATACAAACAAGCACTAGATACGTGAAAAATAGCTTTTGCAGCATGAAGATGGAGATATTTGCATGTAAATTGCTAGAACACACACAACAGAATAAACTAGAAGCTTCTCCTTGAAACTTGTTGATTTTAAAAATGCTCTAATGTTTGCCTGTACTATTTTAGCCTAGTTGTATACAATGGCCGGGCCAGATTTCTATAGAATTCCAACATGCATGAATATTAACAAAAAATGGGTGCCTTTAACCTCTTGCTATTTGAATTTCAGATCAGCCACTTGGTAGGACAAAATGCAAAAAATGAAGCTCTTTGTCGGATGTGGAGTTTTGATTTTTTTGTGGTTTTGAAATAAAACTGCTTTTGAGTTTATAATTTTCATTCTTTACTTGACTACAGTTTCATCCTTTACTTAAATCAAGAGTTAAGTAACTGTGATGTATTTCTTTTATAAAAAGCATACATGTATCTACGAAGACTTGCATTCAAAATTATTCCCTTTTTCTTCATATTCACAGGGAAATCGCTTTCACTAGGCAACTCCATGAAAAAGCTTCTGAGCTGTGCTATTACTATATGGGTTTCTACATTCATTCATGTCCTAAAATGAGATATAAGGTAAGTGTTATTTTTTTTTATTACTACATTAGCATATTTCATGCTGTTTGAAATGTCCGACAATGGTCATGTTTAAATTTTATAATTCCCATATTAGATTTTAATGAACTTTGTAGGGCTATACTCAAATGTTGGCTATTATTTAAGTTGGTTTAAGAGTTAAATTTTTTGAAAACTTATTTTTATGTGGTATTTATTACAAGCTGTTGATAAAATCTTTCACTAGGAGAAGTTTTCAAGATTGTCAGATCACAGTATGTCATATGATTGGTTACCTCGGTATCTCAGATTTGCAATATGTCATGCAGTGCCTTTTGAGGAAATGTTGGACAATGACAACATGCCTTTATAGGTCCTGAGTTTGCTTGGGTGTCTCCCATTTCATTTTTCTAATAGGGACACAGGAAGTGCTGCACTGGAATAACGAGTGGGCACTTCGTTGAGTATTGTGGCTCTGATAGTGTCCAGCTGCAGATTCCTCAGAAAAAAGGTGCGAGGAATCCCATAGTGAAGAGCTTGGGATAACCAACCCATAAGAAGTTTCTTCTTAACCCATGTTAGTTTAGATTCTATTATGGCCTGGAGCATGAGGGTTTATGTCCCTTCTATATACTTTTAAAAATCTGTAATGTAATTCTGGATGCACTCATTATCCCTATGATTGTAAATTCTTTTTTGAATCCTACCAAACTCTTGTTCTCAATTTGTTGTATGTTTACCAAAAGTTTACAGAACAGGTATATATAGCAAAAAAGTGTTGTGTTAATATATTTTCTTTTGCTGACTGAAACATCTTTTTCTAGCAGCAAACAGGAATACAGTTGAATATAAAAGGTTCATTGCCACTTAATAGATGTCTGTTCAAAAACAACAATTGTAAAGTGTGAACGCAGTCAGAGATGCATTTTTTTTTTGAGCTGTAATGAGTAGAAAGAGTACTAATAGCACTGCTGAGATTTCATTTTCTGATACAAGGGCTCTCTAATGTCCAAAAAAAGCTTGTGGGCTTTCTAAGCTAATTAAAAGTGAAGCAAGAGCTATCTCAATTTTTCTGTGACCCATATGCTGCATGTGGCCATGATTACTCATTCCTCCCTAGCTGACAAAACAAGCCTGGTTTTGTATAAAAAAGTGATCATCCCTTTTTCTTTTGCCAGCATGAGTTTATCATCTTCATTCACCAGCCAAACCAAAGAAACAGTTAATTTTGTGGTAGACAAGTCAGTGCATAGCAAAATACCACCTCTAACGTCTTGTCTCCTTATAGAGTATCATATCGGTAGCTGAAACTATGGGTTTTGATTATTTGCCATGCTTTTTGGTGTATGTTAGAAGTTTGGGATGACTCACGGCCATTAAGGCACTACAGCATAACATCTCTAATCTATTATGCAATACAACATTTGTGGAAGAAGTTTATTAAGTAGAATACATATCTGAATAAAAAAAGAGACCTATTTATTACTGATAAGACAAATACCATGTCTCAATTCTTTAGGATATCATTAAGAATCACTTATCTCAGCCACTGGCAGTAACTTTACTGAGCCGGATGAACTTTGCATCCCAGGATTGAAGAAAGTTCACGCAACAAGCCAGTGTACTAAAGTAGCCAACAAGCTATCAAACTGTAAAGACAAAATACCGTAAATATATGACTTACCTCCACAGTCTTTTGGCAGTTGTATTACTAACCACAATGTTGCCTGAGTTGTAGTGAGGTAAATTCTACTGTTTATGTTGTTGGTTTAAAACCAACTCTGGTGAAAATTGACCTTTTGGAGATGCTTCCAGTTTGCACACTGTTTCTTATTAAATTCCCACGAAGGAAATAGAGCTGATTTGATATTTTATGCCCATTTTAGTTACTTGGAACCAAATTCTGACCTCAATTACACCTGAAATGACTCTTTTGACATTAATGGGGTTGCTAGAGTGCTTTTGGCCCTTTTAAACCTATATGTCTCAATATTCTTAGACATCTGTAAATGTCTCCATTTGAAATTCTACATTTGCATACCAGAAAGACGTCGGAAGTGAGAAAAACTATACATACACAGAATACGTGCCATAGCAGGGGAGGAGGAAGAGTGAAAATTTATGGGAAGGGTTTCAAGTTTCTCCATTTAACAGTCACCATGTGTGATGGAAATCAAGTTGACATGAATTTCTAGAATATTGTCTTTACTTTTCAGAGTAATACTCTGGAAACAAATCTTAAAACAAAGTATTGAAACCTTTCCTATGAAGTGAGGAGTGGTTTTATATATGGGTGGTGGTGGTTTTATGGATTAAATAATTAAACAAGAAATTTCTCATTTGATATATTGGTGTTAAATTAAGTACTCTGTGTAGTCCCAGTTTTAATAACTCCTTTCTTCCAATGATGCCAGTCTGGAAATGTATGAAGAGATATGGCTAGAAGCTATTCAGCTGATGTCATGGTGACCACAATCAAATGATGGAGGAAAGAAGATGGGGTGGAGGTGGTGGTGTGCTGAGAGAATCAGTCATCCTTATCCTCTAATCTGCTCTGCAGGGTTATGCATCTTGAGACCATTTAGAAACTGAACATAGTACACTGTGTGACTGTTCACCTATTAATTAGTGACTTAAGAAGGGAATATACATATTACAACTGTCAATTAGATACCAGCTGGAGTTGAAGATGTTGATTTTAACCAATAAAGTGAATAAGGGTTGGGGTAGGGTTTCATGGGTGACCTCTCTTCTTTCTGTGCTGTACTGCTGCAGTTTGTCTGTGGAGGCTCTTGAGCTGGGATCGTCCCCTTGGTTTTAAAGAAAGGTGCTGCTAGCAGAGCATTTTCAATGAAAGCACTTCAGTTTCGGAATTCAGACTCTCCCTGAATCATCTCGTCTGCCAGAGTTAAAATCTTTTAATCTCCGAAATGGTTTGCTAAAATCACACTTTTCCTGAGGTGATTAGGATGTAGCTGATGACCTGGCATGTACTAGAGTGATGATTTTATTATGATTTGGTGAGCCTGTGGTAGTACACTTCATGTGGAGGTAAAATTGAAGTCCTTGGGCTTGTGTTGTGATCCGTGAGAGCATACCGTTGAAATAACTGGGGCACTGCATGCGTGGAGCAGTCTGCTTTTCATGAGTCACAATCCAGGATTGGGGCCTTAATTGCTTGTGTTCAATATGGTCTCTTTTTAAACTGTGCAAAGTGCCTAGTGTACCAGGTGAGCATTTAAAGTCTGAATAAAAAATGTGGCTCAAAGCTGACAATGTAAACCTGTATTCGTAAATACCAGAGCCCTGTTCTGATTGGGCACTTTCATGGAATGCTGATTGCTGACCACAACCTTTTGGACACTGTTTCTGTTGTTGTGACCATGTAATATTCCAACCTAAAAATTTCAGAACAGAGTAATATAGTGTGGTCCCTATAAAAAATGACTTGTATTTTCCCATTGTAAGATAGCACTGGGTTACTTTGTGTGCTACATGGAGAGCAGCAGATTGGAAGTTGTCCCATCTGTAGTTTTTATACTCATCACCATGGTAACTGGGAATCTGAAGTGAATTTTGCTGAAGAAAAATTAGAGGCATATGTATTTTATATATTATGTACTGTATTTTTATATTTAATGTAAATCCTCATGCAAGAATATCTTGGTTTGGGCAGCCTGCGTCCAGGATAGCCTGGGCTTAATACCAATTACTCAGTGCAGCTTCAGAATGTTTTTAGCAATGCTGAGCAAGTCAGTACTGTACTGACAATGAATAAATTACATCTTTAATGATTAATGTGGGCCCTTTTCTTTCAAAAGATGTTTCCACAAATGTTCGTATGACTCCTGGCACACAGTGATAAATAGTGTGTAATGCTCGTTGAAGATCAGAAGCTAGAGCATAGGGAAATAGAATCTTATGAACCTAAGTCCCATGGCACTATAATAACAGTTTACTATTCTGACTTTCCAGGCAAAGGGTTGAATGACTAAAGGATCATTTTTCAGCCCTGCGAATCAGGCACGTAGCTACAGTAGTTATTAAAAAGGAATATGTTTGACACCACTGCCTCACATTTGACTTGAAATGTGTCTTAAAACAGCAATCAGAGCACCAATTAAATTATTGTTAAATTGGAAGTGGGGGAAGGGAATTTTCAAAAACATTCATGAGTTTTTTGTATTTCCACCTTTCCAAATGTGCTTCCATAATGGGTTAATATTTATTAATTGATGAACTAAAACCCCCATAAAGCACAGAGTTAAGGATTTCTGCAGTCCAATTGACCAATGTGTTTATTGTGGGGAAAAATATAGTGAATAAACATTAAACAATATATTATTCCATTTATTTTAGGGTAGGACTAAAACCTGTTCTGCACAACCTCATGACCTTCTGGTAAAACTTTTCAGACTTATTCTGTTAAATGTGATGGGTTTTATGTTGGAAAAAGTAGTCCACTGGAAAGTTCAAGAATATTCAGTGTTTCCACTTTCAAAAAAGCTCTCCAAGATTCATAATGCATGGTGCCTTTTTTCTTACCATTTGGAATCTGAGACAGAGTTCCAAACACAAGAAGGCGTTTTATTTATAGTGATGTTGGTTTCGGACTGTTGCTGTGCATTTTAACAACTGTTAATGTTTCCCAGTTAAAGGTCTGTGTTCACCAGTACAGTTATGATATCAAATAACCAAATTCAGCTAACAATCACTGCAGAGGGATCCTTGGGAAGGTTCCTTTCTTTCTGTCTATTGAGCCTCCATCTTCTGCTTCCTGCTTCGTAATTCAGAATAGAGAACTTTGACTGATCAGTGGCTACATATGCTTAAACACCTTCATTCTTCCAGTCTCTTCTGAACTCTACAAGGTCCCCCAAACAGTGTGTTTTGCTTTCCTTACACTTTCTGTGACTGTTACATCCCTTGCCTATCTGGTGGTTGGCGTCAAACTGCTTTTTGTTTCTGCTGTTCTGGTTTCGAGAATTGGTATGTAGTTTGCTGACCTGTTTTTTAACTTATGTTCTCTATTGACCTTAAATTGAGTTTTCCTCTAAGCTCTCATGTTTGGCAAAGGTTTTTATTTTATTTTGTGTTTTAGATTGAGCGTGGTTGCCCTTTGGGTTTTCCCAGGCTCTTTCAACTCTAATATTTTAATGCAAATTTCAATTTTAGCTCACGTTGTTTCTTTCTTTGGCCAATGATCTGCTTTTGCAGAAACTGTTACTTAAGTGTTTGTAAATAAAAATTGGAATAATTTAAAATGTGAAGCAAAGTTAATAGCTTCTTGCCATGCTATCTCTGTGTACTGGTTTAAGGCCATTTTGCGATATGAAGAGATGTTTTGACTGAACTCTTTATCCAGACTTGTATGCAGGCCAAAGTAAATGGAATTATTTCAAACAGTCTACTTCAGTATCATGACGTGGCCAGACATCAGATAGATGGAACACTAGAAAGGGCTCTGAAATGTCAGAAAAGAAACAAAAGGCCAATTCATCTGTGATTAATCATTCTTAAACTAAATACCTCAGACTGACTGTGGTCATAAGCAGTGCCCCTGGAATTTTGCAGACTTTCAGAGCCAATTTCTGTGGCTGATTTTTAGGGAATTCAGCATCACTTCAGCAGCAGTGAAAATATGTTCAGTAGTAGTCTGCAGTTCCACATCCACAAAATCCAGAGTTGGCTGTCTAATTCCCAGGAGTCATGGCTTTTTCACAGTTCCCTGACCATGGAATTTAGTTAACATTTTCGGTAAACTTGGATTTGCTGCATAAGCAGAAATGAAATAACCACAACAGGGTAAGGTCCAACAGGATGTTGCTTACAGCCACATGCTGTTGTGACTCTGCCACTGAAGTGCTGAAAAGATTGTAAAGTACTTTAGCAGCTCCACACAAATAGAGCTGGCTTTTGTACCCTAGTGATGGATTCTTTATTTAGAATCTAATCAGATATCAACCAGCCATTCTTTGTCATGTTAATACTTAGAGTGACAATGGAAAATGACAATGAGCTGAGAGATTACTTTGGAGGGAAAATAGGAGGATTGAGACTAAGCCCGCTTAAGTCTATTAAAAAATTTTGGTGAGTTTCCAGGGTTGAATGTTTTGTTGGGTTATTTGTAACAGCAAATGTACATCAAAACATACACAAATAAATAGCTACATAGTGCGATGCCAGAAGCATGCTACAACACCAGTTACATTATATTATGGAATAATTAGCGCAGATCACAGGCATCTGTTCTTTTTTCTTAATTGAGGGTCGTAGTTTGTAGACTGAAACTGTTACCTTTGTATACAATAATTATCCCTTTCAGTGGAGAAAGAAGCTAACTCCAGCATACAATATGTTTCATTTCTCACGGGACTGGTAAAAGACAAACTAAAATTGACAGGTGCTGTAGCAGCGGAATAAACATACTCCTGCTTTGTCCTTGAAAGGCAAATTAGATCACTTCCAGATTGACTGATTGCCTTCTAATAGTAGCATCAGTTATAATGAATGCAGACAATGTGTGACTACTTTGACTCAACCTTTGTTAAAGCTGCCACTGCTCTAGAAATCTGTAATATCAAGTTAAGGGAGCAAAGAAGTGTATGTCAGTCCTCCGCTTGTGGAATAATAATATGTGGAACTTTACATCTTGAAATCACTGCACAAACTTTAACTAAAACCCCCTGAGTGGTGAAGTATATCTAGTTTACAAATGAGGTACTCAACACACAGATTGTGATTTGGTCATGTAGTGAGTCAGTGGCAGAACTAGGATTAGAATCCAGAAGGCTTGACTCCTGGTCAACTATCTAAAGGCTAGAGCATGCTCCCTCTGGTATCTGATAACAGCAACAAAAAACGTTTAACTGGACAAGAATATAAGTTTTCTGTAGTATGAGGAGGAAGAGAATAGGAAGGGATTTTTCTTCAGTAGACTATCCCAGTGATCAGGATACCATTCTACAATAATATCATCAACTAAATGTCAACATTCACTTTTGTTTAGATCCTGATAGTTTGAAAGCTGTGAATTTACCCATGTGTTTTATCTAGTGTTTTTGATTAGGGACTGGCAGTCAAGACTACTCCTGAGTTACATTACCAGCTTTGGCACCGAAACACTGTGTGGTTTTTGGAAAAAAATCACTTAGTCTGTCTGGC
Source organism: Emydura macquarii macquarii (assembly GCF_026122565.2). Classification (NCBI taxonomy): domain Eukaryota; kingdom Metazoa; phylum Chordata; order Testudines; family Chelidae; genus Emydura; species Emydura macquarii. The sequence continues at coordinate 3,733,622 of NW_027132509.1, read as the reverse complement.
CAAGATTTTCAAAAGTGAGTTTGGACGCCTCAGTATTTGGTTGCCCAAACGGTGACACTTTAAAAGAGCCCACTTTTTAGAACGTATCGCTCAGCACTTTCTGAAAATCAGGCACCGTCTCAAGTTGGGCTCAAAAAAACACTAGTCCATTCTGAACATTTTGACCCCCACATACTGTAAAATGGGGATGCCTATTTCTTAGGCCAACTCTACACTACAGACCTATATCAGTATAACTTCATCACTCCAGGGTGTGAAAAATCCACACCCTCGTGTGACAAAGTCATACCAACCTAGCCCCCCATGTAGACAGCACTACATCGATGGGAGAAGCTCTCCCGTCAACACAGCTGCCACCTCTCAAGGAGCTGGATTAACTACACTGGTGGGAAAAGCTCTCCCAGAGGCATATGAGGATCTTCACTGAAGCACTACAATGGCGCAGCTGCGCTGATGCCGCATTTTAAGTGTAGACCTGCCCTTAGATAGTTTACATATTAATGTACAGTGCTTCGCAGTTCATCGAAGTATTATGACTTCTTTTCAAAAGTAAGTTGGAGAGGGGATTCGAAGTGTTGCTCCCTTTTAAATGGAAATGACACAAGATTGGCTTCCTGATTTCACTATAAAAGCTGATTTTTCCTGGGCATCAGCGTCTAAGGGAAGCTGCCAATACCCATGAGTCAAATCCAGTGTGTTTATGAATTTTCCACCCCCCAATAGATCCAGTAGGTCCTCTATCCCAGGTGTGGGATATGAGTCAGATTGCGTGATAGCAATTAATCTCCTAAAGTCCACGTATAACTGTATAGTTTTATCCCTTTTAGGTACCATCACAATAGGAGACGCCATGGGGTTTTTTGATTTAGTAATTTCCCCCCATATCCAGCATGCTTTCCACTGTCTCCTGAATTTGCGTCTAGATTTCTCCTTTAGCACGATATGCTTTGCTAGGAGCAGGGCAGAGCCCTGTAGTTTCAATGGAGTGTATAATCTTGTCAGTTAAACCTGGCCACTTGGAAAATACCTGTCTGTGGTGTTGCAAAAGGTCTAACATCTATTTTTGGGTGGAGTTCATACCCTCCCAGATCTCAATGCTCTCCAGAGGAATTTCTTCCTTACTGTCCCTGACAAAATCAGGTAAGGAGACAGTAAATGTTCCCTCATCAGCACAAAAAATCATATTCACTGCCATCTCTCTCTCAGGGTAAGCTTTCATTCTATTGACATACTATTTGCACAGCTCCTCTGCCATGGGGCTTACTTACCTAATAAGTGACCTCAAAAGATCCTTCCCAACAATCTTTTTGTTCTTCTTCACTGTAATCAACACTAACACCAAATCACCTATATCAAAAGATCTTTCTTCCATGCCTATCATAAGCTTTTTGAACCACCTGACTCCTTTCAAGGATTTGCTGTGCTAAATCCATCACAGACTTTAAATTCTCTTTAAAATGAGTGACATGCTGTCCTATCTCCTCTGTACTCCCCTCCTATAAGAGCCTTAAATCAAATCTAGAGATCTCCTCCCATGTCCCCTGTAAAGGAGATCAAAGGGGGCAAAGCCAGTAGATTCTTTGGGAACACTTCTATATTCAAATAACAAATAAGGGAGTAACACATCCCAGTCATTCTTTCACCTGGTGACATATATCTTCAGCATAGCTTTAAAAAACCCGTTAAATCTTTTCACCAGACCATTAGTTTCTGGGTGAGAGGAGGCAGTTTTTATATCCCTCACTCCACACAACTCCCATAACTTTCAAAATTGCAGATGTGAAATTTGAACCATGGTCTGACAAGATTTCTTTGGGAAAACCTACTCTGTTGAAAATGGAGAGTAGAGACGTAGCCACACTCTCAGCTTTTGTGTTAGGTAGAGCTGTGGCTTCAGGGTACCTCATATCAGAATCCACCACAAGTATATATTTCTTTCCATTCCTGGAAGGTTTAGTGAGAAACCCATACAATATCTATAGACACTCTGCAAACACCTCCTTTATGATGGGCAATGGCTACAAAGGAGACTTGCTGATCCCTTTAATCTCTCACACTTCTGACATAAATCACAACTCTTGCAGTAATCTTTTACTGTCTCAAACATGAAGCTAATAGAAATTCTGTTTAGGTCTGTCACAGGTTCTCTCCACTCCTATGTGTCCAGCAAATGGGCAGTCATGAGCCACCTGCAACAACTCTGCCCTGTATTTCTCAGGCACAAAACACCTCACCTTGATGTCGCTTTTCCCCTATGGCAGCTTCTCTATACTATAGACCTTTTACAAGAAAAAAAAATCCACCTTTCTCTTCCCCAGTGGCGGATTATTTTAAGATGCAACCCTCTCTTGGTCCACGGAAGGATCAGCCTGTTGAGCCTCAATAAACTCCCAGAAATTCAGAGCAGACTCTGGAAAAGCAGTGGAATTTTTCAAATCCCTCCTCTGAGGACAAACTGCTACTCTAAGCTGAAAAAGGACTGCGAGCATTCCCCACCCCTCTGTAGCCTTCCCTGCTGTCTATAGACAAAGCAGGTGAGTTAGCGCCATACTCTTTCTGGCTGTGACTAATGACATTAACCTGCTTTAGCCATAGTTAAAATATTATTGACTGTTAAAATATCAGCAGGAAGCAGGTTTCTGATGCCCACAATAACATCTCCTTTAAAATCCTCCCACTCAGGGTGGACCTTAGCCAGTGGCACAGTTACAGAGAATTCAGCCAAACCTAATATATTTAAATTCTTACCAAGGAATTTGTCTTCCTCCCTTACCAAACTTTCTTTGACCAAAGTGACTTGTGGTTTTTATCAAAATGGGGGTTGTTTATTTCCAGACCCCTCCTCCCTCTTAACCTGGGGGACAGAGGTTTCCCTTCCCCTGAGATTTGCACCCCCATGAACCCTTTATTCAACATATTCATCAATAATTTCTGCAGCCTCCAAAACCTTTTCAATACAGTTTTTTTTAAATTTCTTATGCACCATAGCATTGCTCTCCTCCATAAAAACTATTTTTGCCTTCCTACTTAATCTGGTCAAAAAGATAGGCATCCACTTCTCCTCTGATATCTTGGGCATCCCACACAGTCTCTCGGGTGGACAGGACCTCTTCTGCACAGTCTTTCTATAAATTTGAGAAGATTTTCTCCCATTTCTTGGTGCTATGCAGGGGTGTACTCACAGGCTGAGGAAACTCCCTTTTGCTGCTCAAGTACTTTGAGTTGGAATGTGTGAGCTTCCATCTGTTTCTGGTGTACGCTGTCCTGTGCTTCAGTGTTGGCTTTGACTGCTGCTATATATTCCATGTAGCTTTGGTGGGCTAACTCCTCAGACTCCTTGTTGGCTTTGACTGCTGCTTGGATTGCCTCAGTCTCCCTGATCCGCAGCTCCACCATCACCCTCTTGTGCTCATGTTCTTCCTGGGCTGACTGGTACTGCAATCAAGCCAGTTCCCCTGCAGTGTCTAAGGCACAAGGGTGCGTGGATATCTGGTCAGAAATTATGAACAAGGCTCTCAATACCTGATTGGGGGCTCTTTTTTTATGAGAGATTCCCCTCTCCTTACATAACTTTTCAAGATCTTTTGTCTCAAGACTATTATGTGACAGTTGTCCACTCATTGTGACTGTTCTTTAACCTTTAAAAACTGTCCATATCAAGTTAAAACTTTTAACAGTGATGGGCTATGATCTATAAATCCAACTGACCTGAGGGCATGTGAATCCTGCCCACGTGAAATGTCGCTGTCTGGATTGGCTCACGGTAGTAAGTGCCAACCTTAGGGCAGACGGTCAAAAAGCAGGGCAGAAACTCCAAACTGGTTATATGTTTTATAATTATATTTCACCAACACAGTAACCAGTGTGAATTCCTAAAGCCATTGAGTCACAGACAGTCCCATTGGGCATTCCAGTCTATCTTGCCACCCAGGCAAGCTGGACTATGTGATAGATGTCACTCTGCACCAAAAATCACAATACTTTTTAGGTTACTCTCAGTCCTAAAGGACCAGTCACTTAACCCAGGTCAGTTGTACTCAGATCTCAAACCAGAGATGCTGCCTGTAGCCAATCTTGTAACAAGCTAATTTAATGATTTATTATCGAAGATAAGAAATAAGAGCTATTTACAAGGTTAAATCAGGAAATGTACACAAACAAATGAGTTAGTCTTAGATTTAAAAAGGTAATATAAGCTTCTATAATAAGCAGCTCTATAATTCCTTTAGGTCTTAGATTACTAGTGGTAAATATGCCCAATGGCCTGTGATGGGATGTTAGATGGGATGGGTTCTGAGTTTCTACAGAGAATTATTTCTGGGTGTGTGGCTGGTGAGTCTTGCCTACATGCTCAGGGTTTAACTGATTGCCATATTTGGGGTCAGGAAGGAATTTTCCCCCAGGGCAGATTGGCATAGGCCCTGGTGGTTTCTTTGCCTTCCTCTGTAGCATGGGGCACGGGTCACTTGCTGGTGGATTCTCTGTACCTTGAAGTCTTTAAATCATTATTTGAGGACTACAATAATTCAGTCTTAGGTTAGGGATCTATTACAGGAGTGAGTGGGTGAAGTTCTGTGGCCTGCATTATACAGGAGTTCAGACTAGAAGATCATAATAGTCCCTTCTGACCTTATAGTCTATGAGTCTGACCCATGGCAAGCAGCGTGAAGATATCTTACTTACGTTTAGGAATCTTTGCCCCTCAGAATCCAGACAGCATAAATATTATGGTTTCTCCTTGACAGGGATTTTTTATCACCCCAGAATCTAAAATTATAGGATGAATTCATGTGCAGGCCTCTGCTTCCTGGAGGAAGTGAGGAATGCAATCAACAAGGTCTCTGTCTTTTGATGCTACACAATGCCTCATTTGCCTTCAAAGGGCCATTTTGTGTTGAGGAGGAGGAGGGAAACTCTTCACCTTAATTAATACTGCTTTTCCTGTTTGGTGAGTTAATCAATTACAGAGATGTACAATGCAAACACTCAATATACCTTCATACCATGGGATACAGATATTATAAGTAGGATTAATACATGCATCCTACAAACATTCCATAAAGTCTAACCACATTCTTATTAAACTAATATCTATTTGAACTATACTAACCCACACGTATGCCAGATTGGTTTTTCAGCTATGCATTTGTCATTGTTCACTGAGGCCCTGGTCTTTGGCATGAGCAGGCACCTGGTCTGCCAGCATCACAGGACTGTTTCAATCAAAAATGGTAACTGGATTTCATTGCACTCTGTTATTTGCTAGACTCTTGAATGCTGAAAACATTGTACTAAACACCTATAAATTCTTCCAAAGGAACATGAATCTTTAATAAAGGCTTGTTTTAGCCAACCTCTTTCCTTAAGGTAAAGGAATCCTTTTCTTATCTGGAACCTTCAATAAGGTCTCTAACTTTGCTTTTTTGATGCTCAGATAACTGAATCTCCCCATATTTTATCATTCATTTTTCAGCTAGAAGCAAGAATACGAATACATTGTAAGAGATGGGTGTCACCAGGTTTAGTACTTATTTCTGTGGCACCTCCTTGTGGCTACCTGTGGGGATTCTTGACCAGTCTGATGCCCCCTTCCATCTCTCATTCATGCTGCAACCCCTCTCTCACTCCAGGAGTTAGTGTTTCTTTTTTGTGAGTCAGGATTCTCCCTCTTTGTGACTTGGCCCACCGGCCAGGGGACTGTGGTGTTCTGCTTCCCAAGTATCAAACTCTCACTGGACTAGTTGAGAGGGTATCATTCCTGGCAGTCCTCCAACTCAAAGTTATGCCACTTCCCCAGTGACTGGTAGGGGAATCCAAGCCCACCCACTATTCTGGGTTCCAGCTTAGAGACTCTCAAATCAGCAGCCAGTATCTCAGCTGTCCCAAACCTTGCTGCCATTTCCTGGAGCCTTTTCCTGCTCCACCCCATCAGACTTCTATTCCACCACCCTTCTGAGTAAACCTTTCTTTCAGGGCCAAGATCCCAGGGCTTGTGTTCTCACTTGGGTCTTCTCCTTTCCCTTGCTCAGCCCCAAGACTGACTGCAGCCTCCTTCTGCCTTTATACTAGCCCTACCTGCTCCTGCCCAGCTGGGCTGCATCCTTAATCAGTGTTTATCAAGCCTAATTCTCCCTCAGGTGTGAATTATCTGGTCACCTAACCCCCTCTAAACCACATTAACCTTTCTCAGTCTATTGTAGGGTGAACACTCCATCACACTGGGTTTCAGTCCATCCGGATAAAGCAAATATAGCATTTCTTGTAAGATTTCCAACTTGTTTTCTGAACCATGAAGGTTCATATAGGGATCTGAACTATTTGATTTAAATTTTTTACAAATATTGTAGTCTTTTCTTTTCACTTCTTATTTTGCGAGGGAGAAATTTATGATTTTATCTTTGGCTAAATGTATATATAGTGGACACATTCTAATAACCTATTAAATTTGTACTGTTTCAGAAATCACCCTTTACCTCTTGCATACATCCTTCATGAGCTGGTATCAAGATAACTGTGTAGTCACTGTGTGCACAGAGGAGGGAAACACAATCGATTGCGTAGCAAGCAGATGTGACTTTAAACAGCAAACAAAAACAAAGCAATTCATGGTTTGCTTTGCCAGAGGCCTTCAAAAATGAAATCAGTGTAAAAAAAAAAAATTCTGAAACTTTTAGATCTACTGCAGTTGTGAATTTTTTAGCTGCTCGTTCACATGAAAAACTAATAATCCTGATGCTTTTTAAAACAGTGGGATTGGTATGCATGTATGTGCATATGGTCTGTATTTTATTAGACAAATTTTCATAGTTAAAGTTGTGTTTTTGTTAGTTCAATAAATACGTGTATTATGTTACATTTAGTTTTGCCCAGATCCTTTGTGGCTAACAGTTGCTATTGAAAAAAAATGTTACTGCTTTCTTCCTTACAGGATATTTTAGGTTTCTCCTTTACTTTACCTCAGCTGGTAATCTCTTTTACCAGTACCCAGCTGAGGAAGACTCAATTAATGACTCTAAAAAACATCCTGGAAGAAACAACTATTTGGATAATAAAGGAGGACGAAAGATATGGGAGGAAGGAACAAAAGTTGTAGTTCTCTGTGGAATACCTTTGACTGGTAGATAGTTTTACATATTTCTCATTGCCCTGGGACACTACTTTTGCAAGGTGATTCAGGTCATTTTCTCAGCTGTTTTCTAATTACAGGGTTTTTGTTTGTGGATAGCATATCAATGTGTACAATAAAGTGCAGGATTTTGCAGATACTCCACTCTGAACATCAGCAGCCAATATTAACCACTGAGTTCTATCATACTGCTAGTGGTATCAGTGAAGAGTAAAACATGTTTCCACACTGCTTTCACTATATTAAATTACTATGGAGATAGTTTGTTGATGTCTTTTTTTTTTAAAGCATTTTCTGTTGTTTTACTGGTTCGTCATTAAATATCACACTGATGAATCTTCATTTTTTCCCCCTCTAAACTTACAATGCATAGCGCTTTTCAACAGAAACTGTGGACCAGATTCTCATTTTTGTACACATAGCCAAAGCCTCGATCCTGCAATGAGCTCCATACAAATGCAGGAGTCTGTCTGTATGATTCTCATAGGTGGTTGGGCGTAATGGAGCTGTATGTGAAGAATTCGCTGGGTCTAGGGGAAAAATAATGTAAAGTACTAACATGATCTTTCATTGTAGACTAAAGCATTTAGCAATTCACTTATTGTTGGAAACACTATTATAAACCAGACATAGAAGTTCTTAATAACTCTCTGAGCTGAGTTAGGCAACACAGATAAAGATGAAAGATAAGGTGGAAAGTAATTGTGAAGGAAAAAACTAAGGTAGTGCAGTGGTGGTGTTTCTGATGAAGACACGGAGAGATACCAATTCATTTTTAAATGTAATTAAATAAAACCTTGGAGTTTGTTAAACATAGTTATTGTTTCAAGCAGTGTTTGGACAAATTAGCACCATTTGCACTGGGGAAACCAGATGGAATCCTCTTCTGTCCCTACAGGAAAGACACCACTAGGGCTGTTTAACATATTTGTTTTTTGAAACACTGTTGATAAATACTGCCATTTTATGTTCAGCTGAAACTCCTTTAGAATAAAATAAGTCCTAGCTGTGCTTTTCTATATGCATTATACAGTATTCTTTATATGAAGCTGAATATAACTGTAGTGTAAAACAGCTGACACAAAAGAATATATACATTTGTGACTATTTGTAAACCAGTAGGCTTGAATCAGCAATGAATTAAATGCTTGTTATACAGGTTTCTGTGGGCTTCTCTGCTCCCTCTAATGTGACCAAGTCTCCTATTCATTACTGCTTTTTTCCTCTGAGGAAATAACCAAACAAGTGGTCATGTGTCTGAAAACAGAGACCTTTGGCCATAAGCGAATACGCTTATTTAAACATTAGCGAGATCAACCTCAAATGCCATACATTTGGATGGTGTGGATTTGCTACTGTACTAATTGTCTACCTGGCACCATTTATTAGGGTAATGCCTTATCACAGCACAAACTTTGAAATGCTTTAATAAACTTTGTTGTTTTAGTATTTTTTTAAGTGTGTATTACTTGTGCTCTATATTGATGGATATTTTCTTGATAGAGGAGGGATAATCCCTCTTAAAACTTCCCATTTGTTACCTTTTGTACAAGGATGATATGTTTCTGAATACACATTAAACAATGCAACAATTTCCATATAGCAAAACCAACAAGAGTCCTGTAGCACTTTAAAGACTAAGAAATTTAATTTCTGCAGGCATAAGTTTTATGGGCTGCAACCCACTTCCTCAGATGCAAAAAATAGAAATCAGATAGGGGGTATATATATATACATCCAAAACTGCAATCCATCGGTGATCTCCCAAAAAACATCATCCTAGCCACTATGGATGTAGAAGCTCTCTACACCAACATTCCACACAAAGATGGACTACAAGTTATCAGGAACATTTTCCCTGATGATGATATGGAACACCTGGTCGCTGAAATTTATGACTTTGTCCTGACCCACATCTACTTCAGATTTGGAGGCAATCTGTACCTTCAAGTCAGTGGCACACCCGCATGGCCCCACAGTATGCCAACATTTTTATGCCTGACCTAGAACACTGCTTCCTCCAAACTTGTCCCCAAGCATCTTTCCTTTACCTACGCTACATTGATGACATTTTCATCATCTGGACCTATGGGAAAGGGTCCGTCGAAAGATTCCACTGGGATTTCAATAATTTCCACCCCACCATTAACCTCAGCCTGGACCAGTCCACACAATAAATCCCCTTCCTGGACACTACAATACAAATGAAGGATGGTCATATTAATACCACCCTATACTGTAAACCAACTGACCGCAATACAGATCTTCATGCCTCCAGCTTCCACGCTGGACACATTACACAATCCATTGTCTACAGCCAAGCCCTAAAATACAACCGGATTTGCTCCGATCCCTCAGACAGAGACAAACACCTACAGGATCTCCATAAAACATTCTTAAAACTACATTACCCACCTGGAGAGGTGAAGAAACAAATTGACAGAGCAGATGGATACACAGAAGTCACCTACTACAGGGCAGACCCAACAAAGAAAATAACAGAACACCATTGGCCATCACCTACAGCCCCCAACTAAAATCTCTCCAACACATCATTAAGGATTTACAACCTATCCTAGCAGATGATCCCTCACTCGCTCAAGCCGTGGGAGGCAGACCTATCCTTGCTTACAGACAGCCCCCCAACCTGAAGCAAATACTCACCAGCAACCGTACACCACACAGAAGAATACTAACCCAGGAACCTATTCCTGCAACAAACCCCGTTGCCGTCTCTGCCCCATCGACTCTAGCGACTCCATCATAGGTCCTAATCACATCAGCCACACCATAAGGATCTCATTCACCTGCACATCTACTAATGTAAAATATGCCATCATGTGCCAGCAATGTCCCTCTGCCACGTACATTGGCCAAACCGGACTGTCACTATGCAAAAGAATAAATGGACACAAATCAGACATAAAAAATGGTAACATCCATAAACCTGTCAGAGAGCACTTCAATCTCCCAGGACACTCTATAGCTGACTTGAAAGTTGCCATACTTATACAAAAAAACTTCAAAAACACTTCAGTGAGAAACTGCAGAGCTGGAACACATATGCAAACTTGACACAATCAAACTGGGTCTGAATAGGGACTTGTAATGGTTATCTCATTACAAGAAGTAATTGTCACTGTTCACACATTCTCACCTTCTAATCAATGGTTGTGAATAGGCCTCATCTACTCTAACTGAATGTACTTTGCTAACACCTACCCACCCCATTGTTGTTCCTTACCCTTGGATGTATATATATACCCCCTGTCTGATTTCTGTTTCTTGCATCTGAGGAAGTGGGTTGCAGCCCATAAAAGCTTATGCCTGCAGAAATTAAATTTGTTAGTCTTTAAAGTGCTACAGGACTCTGGTTGTTTTTGCTACATACAGACTAACACGGCTACCCCTCTCAAATTTTCCATATAGTTTTTCACAGGGATTTTCAAACTAATCTTTTAAATCCATTAAGTAATTTTCAAATAAGATGATGATAAAATATCTGGCAAATGAAAATGCTCCGTCTGTCTTGTGTGAGTGGAAGAGGTTTATAAATAATCATATAAATTAGTCATTTATTCTAGAGAATAAATTATTACATCATCCGAGTGATACTTAGTTTTGGCATGTGTATTAGGAGTAAGTTTACAAATTTTACGTTGCTTACATTAAATTCTTTTGGCTTATGACTACCTTCCTATGTAACTGTATAATCTTATTAATTTGTGTTACAGTCTAACGAGTCGAAACTGTAGTAAGACAACTTTCCACTTTATACCATTATTTCTGTTTTTTTAAAAGATTGCTGATTTGCAAGGGAAATCTGTAGGGGTTAATGGCTCCGGCATTATTAGGAGCAATTTGACTACTGCTGTCAGGGAGCTGCCAAAAAGATTAATTCAAGATCACCGTAACAAGCCTGAGATAAATTGTCTTGTGAATGATACACTGGAGAGAGGTTTATCATGTCTAATTCATGACCCTATGCAGTCATAAACTTACTGATTACAACAGAACTCTCTTAAATCTTCTTTGTAGGCTTATTCATGAACTCCATGGCAACTATAAAGCAATTCACATGAGCACAATGAGAACCATACCCTGTGATTTATATAGCCAAAGCTTTGATTTTTTTTTTTTTTTTTTTTTTGAGTAACATAAGCAGAGTTTATATTTCACAAGTCGTTGGTTCATCCCACACCTGACATGATGGGATACAGCTCCATTTTCCAGCATTACAGTTTTTCAAGTTCTGTGAACTTGTTTGGTCATTTTGAGAAAGTACAAGAAATTATGCAGAATATTGAATATATTTCTGATATTATAATGAGCAACTGATGAATGTTGTATCATCATCAGCTCCAATTCATTTAATTTTCCATTAACTTGGATCATTTTTGGATAGTCCCATAAGGACAGTAATATCTTTTTTTGTGTATGACTTTCTCTACACATCTTCTTAGACATTGATATTTCCTTTTCCCAAGTTAAAAAGAAGTTGGGAAGAACTGCCATAATTCATTAGATGGGTTGTCATACTAACAAAGATACTGATATCTTAGCCCTCTCCAAAAGTGATATTCTCAACCTATGGCTCTTAAGCCATGTGAGGTTGTTAGTAGCCCTGCATATGACTATTTTCACAATACAGTAGACCCTTGTTTGCAGCAACACCTTGTAATAGCAACCACCGCTTAGGAGCAACATTTCCCTGGGAACGCTTTCCCTACTGTGAATTGTCAACCCTCTCTATAACAGAAACAGATGCTTAGCAGCAACATAGCAAAAGGGTACCGATATGTTGCTACTAATGAGCGTCTACTGTATTTTGGCATCAGAGTGTTCTAGAAAGAAAAGAGCAATTAAATACAGTCACTCACGCAGACATCAGTGGCAAACATATCCATACAACCAGACTTACTGAATCTGGTGACACTTTGAATATTAAATCACTCATTTGGCTGCAAATAATATAGCTCATATTGTATCCTTTTTTGATTTTTCTGTTTTGATGATTGTATTAATTATAGTTGTCTTAATAGGGCAACATTGGCTAGTGGATTTTATTGGGGCTGGAAGCCAGGAACTCCTGGTGCTCCTGCCCCTGCTTCCCCTTGTGGCCTTTATAGTTGGAGTTGGCTGACATATCTTGTAATTTACACACACAAGGGGGTTTCTCTTCATCTTTCAGCAAAGATTGAATAGCAGATGCTGTACTAATGTCTGATGGTATTCAGACTATGTTAATACAGTACATTTCTGGGAAATATTTATAACTTAATCTATGACTGACAATATGAATTAACACAAGGTCATGCATGTTGTGATGCATTATTTTTGTCTTTGTGTGAGTTTGTTTACTTGCTAAGTTGCACAACACGTTTCCCAGTCCATGCAAATTAGTGAGGTTCTGCTGTTGATACAGAATCCTAAAGTTAGAAATGATCAGCCAGTCCAACAATCTAGTTGGCAAAATATCCTTAATGTTTAAAAGAATGATTAGAAGGTGGTGGCACAGCAGGATTGTCTGAATAGGAACTTGTATCCTAAGGCTCAGAAAGGGGATGGATTTGAACAGCAGGAAAGAAACATTATATGTAAATTTTATAGCAACAGATATTCATTGGATAGCATAGGAGCCAGCTGTGAAGACATCAGTTAATTTACTATTCTTATCAGAAGCAATGACAAAGATATCAGTGTTTGAATTCTCTCCTAAACCTTTTCCACTTGTCTGATTCAGAACAACTCATCCAATTCTGGGAGAACACTTTATTCAGTTTGCTGGGATCCAAAAACTCAGACTCTAGCTTGTCACTCAGGTTACTTTCTTAGGCATGTAACAGCTCTATGCCCTTACTGGTCAGGCTCCAACACAAGGAGTTAGGTACACTGTTGCATATTGTGTCACACACTACACAGTTTATATACATTTTTCTTACCTACTAACATCTATTCTTTAATCTAATTGGTTTGGACATCATAGGGTTCATGTAGAGATCTTTTGCAGATTGTGTAAGGACCAATTGCTTATGTCCTCACTTTATCTACATTTCAAGCTTATCAATTCAGGGTGTCCGCACTTATCTGAACTAGCCCCAAAACACCATTTAGAGCACACAGTCTGTTACACCCTTGTTTGTAGTTTAACATAACTTAATTTGCAATGTGCAAGTTTACTCATGTCCAGCAAGATCTATGCTTGTGAATATAGTTGTAGTTGTGAATAGATTATAGGCTAAAACTGGGAAGTCTCTTTATGAGAATACAAAGCTGTAGGGTGCCCTGAACTGAAACATGGTCTGAATCATTGTTAGTGTTTACATTTGGGGTTAAATTAATCTCCAAATGGACTTTGCATGAGGGCTTGAATATCCTCTCCATTCCTTGAGCTGTCGTTAAGTATCTGTTCAAATAGAATTTTTCAGGAGGAGGGTATTGCAGGAAATGAAGTGCCAAAAACGTACAGAGGTTTCTGTGCTTGTTATGTACAGCTGCTGCAGAAGCTTGGTGAACAAAAGCTTTGTTTTATTTTGTTTCACATATTAAATAGAGGAAATGCTGTTTAGAGAAAGAAATACGTTAAAGGGATTAGAAGAAAATCCAGAGCAAATTTGCCTCAGTAGAAAGAAATAGGTTAAAGGGATTAGAAGAAAATCCAGAGCAAATTTGACTCAGTAGTGGAATCACAGATGATAGTAATTAGTTGTGTTTAGATAACAGCAGAGAATCATTGTAGAACTTATTCCATAGTAGCTACTAAATTTATTCAGGCACATGTAATTTAAAAACAAAATCACAGACCCAGTGCCCTTAGCTGATATTAGAGGCACTGCATTCCAGTCTAAGACCGTGGAGACAGGCAGGCTCTTGGCTGGTACCTTGTTTTCAATAATAGCATCATGAGGGCAATAGAGTTTTGACATATTGTACAGAACAGGGCCCCAAGCAGAAGAATCAGCGGAGACGTTAAGTATTTTTGTTACAATTTTTAAAGAAAGCTTTGATTAATTCCAATAAAACTATTCCCAAAGGCTTTTAGAAATTACTTTATTGGGGTAGGTCTTTCTAGTATATCTGGAAGCTTGGCAAATTGTTGTCTTTGCTTTCAAAACATGAGGCAAAGTCTACTACAGAAACACGGCAGTTTCCAGACAGTGCCTGAGGCTTTCAGATTACCATAAATGAAGTTTTAAAAAAAATGTTTAAAAAAATAGTTAATTTTCCCTTTATTCAGTTATTTAATGTTTTTCAGTTGCATGATTAAACTGTACTAGAAATGGAAGAATGTAGTGTTTCAGTACTGAAAACAATTAGCAATACCGATTTGTGTTGTATGGTGTGTTGGATATTTTTGAGATTTATATAGTATGTTTTTAAGAAACATTAGATGTCCTTTTCTTTTGGATAGTTTATATCATATGCTTTCTTCCTTTCCCTCCCCCATTAAAAGTTGTGAGTAGTTGGGACATGTTTGCACAAGTTAATAACAGTGATAGAGAAGCGAGCAATCTTCATTTATGTCACTTTACTAGTATCAAAGTTAAAATCATAAATCCAATTTGATTATTACTGAGATTTTTCTACATTTAACATTTTGTTTTTAGTTCAGGAGATAGACTTGATTAATGTGAGTAAAAGTTCATAAAACAAGTCAGATAAAAAAAATTATACAATGCAAAGACCTTTTATATATTAAATACATTACGTTCTCAGTCAGTCGGCATTCTCTCCAAAGTAGCTTGACATAAATGTAGTAAATTTATCTTCTTGCTTATTTCAGGCCATATTTTCTGCACATCATTCCTACAGTTGCTTTAATATTTTAGTATTTGGATTCCTTTCCTCATTTTATGTTTAGCATAGTCCCAAAGAGACTCAAATGGGTACAAGTTCAGAGACTGGAGCCCCAATATTTCAACATTTCTTGTAGCAACTAATATTGTTGCATTCTGCATTTCAATTTCAAGTCTTACTGAGGTGGAGGGAAAAAAATGAAAGCTTGTACTGACTGCAACACAGTTCACAATCTGCATTGTTTTAGATCTGTCAGCAGCTACAGTAGGTACATTTGTTGAGCTACAGGAGGGCCATGATGCTGGCTGTTTTAGGTATTTTAAGTTTTTGGAACCTAATAACATATCTCTAGTGACTTTTTTTCTTGGCATAGGTTTTGTCAGACTGAGTGATGTAGCTGTTTTTTTACACTGATCAATAATCAGTCAGCTTTGACTTAGGTGTTTGTAAATTTTTATTTTCAGTCTCTGTGGTTGTAAGATCCTCGATGAAGTAAGATGGTTTTATACCATAATATTATTTTGCAGACAAATTGGTTATATAAGAGTTTACTGAACACATTTTACAAACTAGTTGTGCCTAAAATTAGAATGTATAGCTAAATTAACATTCATTTCTCAGAAAAAAGGCAGTTCTGTTACATTTTAGACCATCAGAGATGTATATTTTAAGTTCTGTTTTGTACCAGTACTTTCATTTATCATTTAACTTGTTGTTTTAAGGTTCAGAATCAAACATATGGTTGGAAGGTGCCTCCAGGTACAATCAGTCTTTTTCCCCATAAGATCATGTAGGAAAACCAGACAGACTTGTAGTAACAGAGATGTGCATTAATCTTTCTTTCATAATCCCTGATAACATACATGATTGGCTTTTTCAAATAAGCATGAACAGTTTTCCTTATAGATGTAGTTATGACATATATACTTGTTTTACATTTTCCTCCTTCAAATGTCTTTTGCATGGAATTACTTAAATTTTGGACCAGCTGTGTTAGAATCATGTTTACTTGAAATTTGTAATAGTACATAAATAAAGTCCCACAGTAATGAGAAGAATTTTTTTGGTAATAAATTAGTTTTCAAATATATAACCATCTGCTGTGGTTTGCTGCTTTATTCTAGTCCTCATTTTGTGTCTCAATATTTGTCTTACAGAACCCTTGAAGGGGTGCTGGAACAATATTTATAGTGGGAGTGCTGATGATGTATGTATTTGATGATTGTTGTTACTGCTTCAAGCCAGGGGGTGTGCGGCTTCACCCCCATCACCCCTAGTTCCTGTGCTGTTGATCCCTTGTACCATGCTTTGACTTCAAACAATTTTAAATGGCATCCTTAAACCTACTATCTAGTTTCCAGCAGATGGGGTATCATGAGGCTGTTTAGAGGTACAGGTGGAAACTTTGTGCCCCAAAACATCAGTCTTTATTCCTCCTGAAAAGTTCTCTTACAAATAATTGACATGCTGAATTAGTGTTCAGCTCATAACCAGTCTCAGTGCCACCAGAATCTTCTGGATGGACAGAAATCCGTGATGTTACAGTATATTTTGAACTTAAATTGACTTATCATTTTTTTCAGATTGTCATAATAAGATAAATCATCACAAAGAAACATTTGATTGAAATATTTACAGATTTGAGATTTTAAAACAAAAATTCAGATCACAGTGTGACACAGAGGCCCACTGGTGGTTCACTGCTCTGCCAGCAATTCTTGTCAGGCCTGACTTACTCAGTATACCTCATACACTATTGTCATGATATATACCCAAAAGGTGGCATGTAATATATCACTGGAAAACTTACAACTCACCAGTCATTAACATTCTTGTGTGATATATGTATAGGGTATGTACAATGAGCTATGGATATATGCTAGAATTATGTTCTTAAAATGTGTTTGGTAAGCAATGCATAAGCAGAGTCTACCTTAAACAAAATAATGTGTATTTATTTGCTTGTCTGACCTGCCTGGTCATCAGGCAGAGGCAGTGAAGGTCCATAAAAGATAAACAAAGCTATCAAACCAGAGAATTGAGGAGATAGCCTTTTACCTATAAAGACTGGAGGTCTGAACCTCAAATAATGAATGAAGTGACTGTATATCATTACTGTATTATAAAAGTGTATTGAGAAGGGCATTTATGAGCCTGTGAGACACTGGTAATTAATATAATTGTGAAATGTACACATTAACACTATATGAGGAACTAGGGATACTCACTGATTGTTTAAAGTCTATGACTAAACACAGAGAAACAGGTTTTCTCCCAGACAGGAGGGAAGGCTGCTAGTTTATAGTTAAAGAGGAATAATCATTGCTTAAAATCAACATTTATATATGCTTTATAATATATCGAGTTCCACAAATGCATGTACCAGGTATCCCATGACTTGGCATAAACTGTAAAAGATTTTTTTTTTTTACACATCTAAGACAATATGGAAATACCCTTTTAAAATACTATTTATTTTCCATAATTGCTGGCAAGGAAATCTACAGTTACAAAAATGTTAAGGGTGGGATTCTACAATCACCTGAGAAACAGTTAGGAGCACAAGTTCCATTGACTTACGATAGGACTTGTCACTTAAATGCTTCTGAAAAAATGCCAATGTAAGTGCATGGCATGCCTTAATCTGATGCCTACATCCCCCAATTGAATTCCTTTTTGGGCACATATATCAACTCGTGCATTTAAATATTTTCGCTATAGGGGTATAAAACGTATAGACAGCTGTAAATTACTCTAATATTTATTATGCTCCCAGATAAGAACTCAAAGTTTGAATAAGTAGATGGACATGGAGGTAAGCTTTCTCTTTAAATGTGCAATTATACATTTGACATAAACCAGGCTACCATAATATTTGCACATATAAATGAATCATCATTTGTTTGCAATTTACAATATTTGCAATTCTTTTCTCTCCAATTTCCTCAGGTTCATTTATTTGATTATGCAAAAGTTTATTTTTTAAATTTCCTTTCTATTAATTTATAAAGTAAAAAAGCACTAAAAATACACACCTATTAGCCAAATGATATTATATATAAAAAATGAAAAAAAGTATTTGCTATGATTACATAAGGTTAATTATCGTAAACAATCTTTATCCATGTCTAATCTAGGAGCAAGTACTTTTCAAGCTAATGTAACTTACAATATTGTTTGAATATTAATTTAGTTTATTTAGTTACCACATAAATGATCATCATTGTTTTGCACTGGCAAATCTATTGATATTCAGTAAGGATACAAAGTCAGACTGATTTGCTCCATATCAAAGAATTGAAAGGTCTTAATCCTGGAAGCGGATCTTTATGGATACACACTAAATGCACACAGATCCTTTTGCAGGATCAGGTTACAAAATGTAGACATGTGGCTCAAACAAAGGTGTAGGAAAAGATGGAGTTTTGTAGGATCGTACAGGTGACTCTAAGTTAATTAAGTACAGACTTACTTTCAAAGAGTCCTATAGCTAATCAGCTATTAAACCTAAATTAGCTTCTAAAACCACTTTGATTGTAGTCTGACAATTTTGCATATGTGTACGTGCCGTTTGTGTTGTGTATGTGCAATATATAATTTCCAGTGATTAATCTCACTTTTGCTGGTTACAAGAAAAGAACCCCTAATTTTCATCCATACAAAGTATTGTCTCGTCAGCTTTTGCTATTTTAGCAAAGGAAATATATGGGATCCATGTGATCGATGCTTTAATTTCTTTTTTAATTTGCACAGCTGCCAAAATAAACTTCTTTTGAGATGCACATAAGTCAACATTGTTGGCATGTGTGTCTACTGCAGCATTCCACTTGAGGGCTTAAGTTGGGTTTTATCTTTTTTTGTCATGGTTCTGTAATTTTTTTAATATCCCTTTCTGAATTTCATGCCTGAGCCTCCTTAAGATCTTCTGCACTAAAAAAGTTAAGGTGGTCACATTCCACTCCAGTAAACACATGGTTTTATTTTTGAATATTCTCCAGCACCTTTATTTTAAAGTTAAAAGCTGTATATTATCACTTACTATTAGCAGACTCCTTGCAGATTTCTGTGTGTCAAAGATAAGGAGCTCTACTTTTTATAGCCCTTTTTTCCTTACTGTAGTTCATTTCTATTAGTAAAATACACAGCTATGAAATTTGAAAAATTTAATACTATTCAGCAAATTTACAACTGGTACCTATTTCTCTGTTTTCCCTTCAGTCTTCCACATTAACTTTTAGTACTTATATTCCTCAGGTTGTTCTATAGTCTCCCACTTATTCTTGTGCAAGTGAATTTTCCCTCTCATGATGATTCGGAACAGTATGACCAAAAGGATCAGATGAACCTTAGTTCTCTGCCTCTGAAGAGTGTCCATGATATACAATCTTTAATGTGGCTGTTTTCACTATTCCCAGTTGGTAATTTTTAGTGGGCACTTCTGCCAAAAAGATCTTTTCTGAATTATTTGAACCCACTTTAACTTTGTTCTGTGCCATAAATCTTTTGTATCTACTAGTATATCAAATTTTCAGTAAATCTAGCAGCTTGCAATACTGGTCAGCAGTACTAGTGTTACCTACAGTTAAACTGGTCCAGTAGCATCCTCAAGACTAGTTTTAAATCTCAGCCTCCCAACTGCCACGGTATGTTTGACTCTGTCAAACTATCCACAGTTTTCTGTACATTTGAGCGGGATATTTACTGTTTCTATTATCTTAATCCTTGTATTTTGGAGGAGGGAGGGGAATCACATTTCATATTTTCCCACCGTCCATTTAGAACTATTCCCTGCTCAAAATTCAAAACTTGTGAAATCATCCCACTTTCTCCCTCACTCTCATATTGTCAAAGAATACTTGTGTGAGTGAGGTAATTGTTTCAGACATGTGAAACAAAGCATGAACTCTGAAAGTAGGGTCTGATGATCTCTGGTAAGATGATATTGGGATCTGGCCGAATGCTAAGATGAGAAAATTAGTTTTTCCACATTCTCTGTGTTGACACAATCGATTGTATTCCTGTAGAGTCATTCTGGAAAGATTGTAGTGTACTCTCTGCTTAGGTTGAAATAATGTTTACAAGTACAAATTGACTGTCAGAACAGAGTGCAGTGAATTTTATTCTAGTCTTTGGCTCTCCAATATCTTGTGCATCCTTGCCCTCTCTTTTCAGCATTGTTTCCCTGGTTATCAGCACCATATTTTTGAGACAGTGTCAGAGAGTTCTTGCAGTTGGCTGTACAACTCAGTTTCTTCAGTCTTTGGCTGCTGTAATTGGTCCACTGACTACTGGAACGTCCCTTAAATACCAAAGATTGAAGTAGAGCAGATGTATCTTAACCCCCTCTTCCCTTGACATATGTATGCCACTAGTTTCTTTCAACATAACTGAAGTGGATATTGCCCGTCTATTGATAATCAGAAAGATCTGTGCCAGTATTTGATAATATACAATGTTTTGACATTCCTAGGGGCAATCCATATAGTTTTTAACTATTTCTATGGTGATATTATCATGTGTTAGACTTTCCTGGTGATGTATGCAGTCCAACCATGTTATGAGGGTACAGAAAATATTTAGAAAAAATGTTTACACAGTTATACTGTTTTATGTAAGCCCTTTTGAGTCTGTGCATACTTGTAATACTTGCCTTTGTTTCTCAATTTGAAGAGCTATCTTTCTCATATTTGTCTGTCATTTGGATATTATTATTTCAACTTTGGATAAACATTCAGCCAACTTAACTCAGTTCAGAGTCCATAAACTTGCAGTTTCTGTCATCAGCAGACTGGAACCAAGGTACTATAACAGTTGTAGACTAAATAATGTTATTTATTAGTCTTCAAGGGGCCATTTCTTATTTTTCTGTTGTCTTAGGATAGCATGAAACACTAAATATATTGCTTTGAGAGGTCTTATACTTCACATTTATTGCCTTATGATTTATAAGGCAGATCATGACAGTCATCAGAATGAAAGTGTATTAAATTGTTTGGTTTTTTTTTAATCCTCCCTATTGATACTTCCCAGTGATAAATTACTGCAGAGTTTCTAAATGTTTCTGTTGGGCAAGCTGAGAACACCAAGAAAATCTAAGATGGTTTATATGTGAAGAATAGAGAGAGAATGTTAGTGGTCAGTTGAAGAGCAACCCACTAAAGGTGGAGTCAGCACTTCAGAAGTTAGAATGACTTTCCCCACCTCCCTTGCTTCCTTCACATTAAAGCGCTGGGGGTTATTGTTGGGCATTGTCTTCAGTTATGTAATTTGTAGAAATATTTGCAAATATTCAGCCCAGCAGCAGTCATGTTTTAGGAATACAGATACAAATAAAGTAAACGTGTAAATGCAAACAAATATACCTGGGGATTGTTGTCCAAAGCACAGGATTCGGAGGGAGGGGTATGAAAAATAAGAAGCTATGATGAGAGGGAACAAACCAGTTATGAGATTAGAGTGAGAGCAAATAAAAGATACTTTAGGCTGCGTGCTCTGAGGTATTGCATCATGGATAGGATGGGGAAAGAGTGGTGGTGTTAATCCCTCACTATTCAGCACTGAGGAGCTGGCACTTAATTTAATTCTGTATAGTGCAAAACCAGAAAGGTTTTTATAAAAGGAGGGAATTCAGAAAATAGCAAAAAGAATTATAAAGGAAATGGAGGGCTTGGTAAGAGGAGCAGTTATACAATCTAAATATGTATGTTTTGACAAAACGGTAACTAAAGGCCAAATAAAAGAAGCAATATTTGTAGCTACTAAAGAGAATGAGATGTATTGTAGTCGAAGGTGGAGTATAACCAGGCTTAATGGGTTGAGAATGAGCACAGAAAAATTTAAGCTTTTAAGAAAAACATTCTCATTGATCTGCTAGACTACATACTGATGCAAGTGGTGGAAGCTCCTTTGCTTGAGACATTCAGAATTAGGTTGGACTGAATAATTCAGTTCAGAACATACAACAGGGAAATTCCTGTCTTGGCAGGACAAAATTACCTGACTGGTCTTTTCCCTCTCTTATTTCTGTGTTTCTACTAAATTACTTCATAAAATGTTCACCTGGCAGTCATTGATGCTTTTATAACATTGTAAAAAGCTAATCTATTCCTACAGAACCTAGAATGATTACACTTTACTTAGGTAATGATACATTTTAAACCATCTTTTAGAATCCTGTTGTTTCAGTCTCATGTGGGCCATTCAGATTTTTCATGCTGGAGTGTTTTACATGTAAAGGTTATTTTCCCTTTTTTTCCTCTGGGCACAGCTTGCTAGGACTCTGGAGGGGTAGAGAGAATATTGAGTGATGTCAATTCCTCTGTAATAAAGGAAATGAAAGTTCTGCCATCTCTGATCTTTGTCAAAATTCTCTCTTGAGAGGGAAACACAATTGATAGCACTTACCACAAAACAAAAAGGAAGCAGATTGTTCCTCTCCCCTCTTCCACTTATTTCTGCTTCCTTCTGCCTTTTACATAATCCCACCTAACTCTTTTCTTTTAAAATTCACACCTATCCTTTAATGTAATTAGAACATGCTGTTACTGAAAATTATTTGGGAAATATTTTTTTCCTGGCTTCCAGTAACCTCACTCTTCATTGTTTCTCTATATTAAAGTTGTGTTAATGCAGCACTTTGAGTTGAGAAACATCCATATTTGCATTGCAACACTTCAGTTGTAGTGCACCTCAGATCATCATCCAAAGCAAACAGGAGGGTATCCTCTGACCTCCTTTTCAAATAGAGCTGGTAGTAAGGAATATTATACAATGTTAAACTCATACCTGATTCTTTCAGGAGGAAGATGAAGGGAGTTATTCTTTATCTTTTTTTGAGAGATGAAGGTTTAAAGAAAACTTGATCTAGATCAGAGCTGGGGTAGGCTGTGCGCTCAGTTGCCCTTTCCAAATATTGCTAGCTGGAGAAAAGTTCAAATCTACATATCTCAGAACTTGGGGATTTTTAGTGTGGGGGGATTTTTTTGGGGGGGATATGGGGTCAAGAGTCTTTTTAATTACATGTTCACCTACTCTTTTTTCCAAAGGACCCCTGTCTCATTCAGTGCACAGGACGGGCCTGCTCTGGAGATAGAGTTGTGTAATGAAGGAGGCTGTTGTCTGTAGGTCCCTGCCTCATTTGTTGCAGAAGTTGGAATGTGTGTAAGAATGTGTATGAGGCAGGGGATTACAGGAAGATTAAGGCAGTTGAATGCTGTCTGGGAAAATTATGTTCTAGCCCTGCTTCTGCCACGGAGTTCCTATGTGATGCTGGACAAATTACTTAAACCAGACTTTTCACAGATGGTAACTAATCATGTGTTTCTCACTTTGTGTACCTGAGTTGACACTTTGGGGACTGATTTGCAGAAATGCTGCAATTGAAGTCAGTGCTATGTAATGCTAAGTACTCTGAAAAATCTCAAACTGGTCACCCAAAAATCAATGGATACTTTTGGCCTCTGTGCCTCATCTCCCTGTTTATAAAATTGGAATAATACCACTCCCTCATCTCACAGGGCTGCTGTGAAGGCAAATTCATTCATGTTTGTGAAACACTCATATGCTACAGTGATGAGCACTATAGCAAAGCCTATGAGGAAATTAATAATTCTGTCTTCAGAGCAAGGTTTGGATAGCGTGCAGTAAATAAGGCATGCAGCCACACATTGAATGATGAGGATAAAACAAAATATTTAATTGTTGGTCTTTAACTAAGCACTGTCTATTCTGAGCACTGAATGAGATACAATAATATTTATGCAAAATCGTATTTACATTCATTTTGAGGGTACCACAAATTTATTTTTAATGTTATAGCTAGACTCTAGTGTTCTTTTCAGACAAAATTGTGACAAAATTGATATGCAATCAATAGCTTTATTGAAATAAACATTAGGTGAAATCTTCCTGCAAAAGATTTGACAGAGACCATTGCAGAAGAGAGTCAGTGTCTGAGTTTGGCTTAATACACAGTATTTCAGTGCTCTGAAGCAGGGAGTGTAGATAATTATTCCTACATTGCTTCAAAAGTAGAAGTTTTTTTTTCAGATGTGATAGGTTAAAATGTCTTCCTATTTGTTAATTCCAATGATGACCATGGCTTTGTGTGTGAGACAATTATATGTTTTTACAAAGAGATTTTAATGTGACTCAGGTGGAAATGAGGGACTTAAGTTTTGCAGAGCAACTAGGAAAAGCTTTTGCGTGTGTGAGAAGCAGTTTTGCTGGATGTTAGAATAGAACTATATTTTTTGGAATTACTACATCCCTATAAACATAGCTGATGTTTGGTTTATCTCTATTTAAAGCATTACTGGGAATTTTGAGAATTGTACATTAATCACAAGCAAATAATCTTAGTTTGTCCTTTCATTTCTCCCAAAAAAGAATCAGTTCTCTCTAGACGTTCCAAACTCTTCTTGACCAGTTGGAAGTTAGGATACTAAGGGTATATGTAATGTGTTCAGAAATGTGTGTCTAATTTTCACATTCAGTTGCCATAATTAAACATGCAAATATGATATTTGCATGTGTAAATGCTAGTTAAATGTTTTAAGTGTCTGCTTACACATAAGGATACCTCTCTTGCATTCTCAATCTTGTAACTGCTGAAATAGTCACCTTTTTACACACAAGTATTTAAAGTTGGGCCATATAAGTGGGATTTTCAAAACTATGGTAGGTATTGGACTAACTCTGTTCATAGTGAAATCAAAGAGAGTTTTAATGCTGACTTTATTGGGAGCTGAGTTAGGCCAGCGCTGAGCACTTTTGAAAATCTCACCCTGTAGTACAGGTCTTCCCTAGAAAAGTAACACTGTTGACTAATTTCTGCTGTATGTTTAATTTTTCTAGGTAAAATTAATTTTGCCTTCAAGAAAATCATTCCATTTTTGAAAAGCTCGTGAACATGAGAATTTTGGGGGAAGACTAGATATGCATTCATAATTAGTTTTACAACTTCATAATAGTTTGACAAAACAGAATTTCCTTGCTTTCATAATTGCACACTTTAGAACAGTGGTTTAATTCATCTGAACGCATTGGTCATCTTTATTTCTTGCTTAATCTTTTTTCCTGTATTGTCCTTCCATTTGAGTCTAGAGTTATACTGAAGTATCCATAATAAAAACAGCCAAAGGATGACATACTGGGTTCATGGTCAGGCATAAATCAAAAGGGCCAGTATTTAAATATATCTTGGATCTAATGTATACGAGTCTGAGACAATGCAAGCCTTTTTTTTCTTAGAATAAAATCAAATAAATAGGTTAATCTGGTAAACAATAGTGTTTCAGATCTAGTAACTCTAAAATCACTTAGATCAGTTCAAACTGTTCACGTAGTTTCCAATCTATGTAATTAGAAGGGAATAAACTGTTGGAAGCCTTGAAGAAGAAAGGGACACTTGAAAATGGTTAGCAGAATATGTGTAGTACGTTAAATTATATTTCCTTCTGGGCTATGGCACCAGAAGCTGATAAAACAGCAGACAGTAATGCAGGCCTTGCAAATGCTATCGTCTAACTGCTATTTGTAATAATGAAGCAACAGTCTCTTAAACACACTAATTGATCTTAATTCAGGATTTAAACTCAAAGTTATTTTATTAACTAATGTGGTGCTGTCAGTAAGGATAACGGGCTTTGTTTAATATTAAGAGTATGGCTATAGACACATTATCTAAAGCAGCATTGATTGGCTAGCTGGGTCTTTCTGATGTCATGCTCTCAGCAGTTCACAGCTGGGACTTCATCTCATAAACACACAAAATTTGCTAATCTGATGTTCTGTGGGTGTAGGGGATGAATGTGGTAATGGAAGAGGAAGAGATATACATGGAAGGAGTGAGGGGCTGAAGGAGAGAAGTCACTTCAAATTGCTCCTTCCTCCGAAAAGCAAGCTGCAACACCCTTTTCTGTAACACATTGTGGATCTTTTAGACACATCTATCTCATTTTCTAGTGTAAAAACTAAACTGGGAGCTATTCAGTAGTTCAGATTATTTTTATGAAAGAGAGCAATTTGAAAATAGCTGTTAGGACACTGACTATTTTAGTTTCTGATGATAGGACTGTTCAAATAACTCAGGGAACCTTGAAAAAAAAAAGAGGACAAGAAAAAAAATTTAAACTAAAAATATATTGAAAATAGTTGGGGAAATGATTGAAGGTAAATGTCAATATTTCCCCACTTTTAGATTTCTTGTAGGAACTGCTTTTCTTAGTGGAAGGTTATGTCTTACAGAAGTGTTATCCAACAAAAAGTTTAAAATTTTTTGAAAAGGAAACAGAATGAGCTGTACTCTTAATAGCAATAAGCCATAGCAAGGTGTGCATTAGTAGGCTCTTGGTGCACTTCTCTGCGGGTTGGAGGCACTAGTCTGATCCTATGGAATCATCAAACCAGATAAATCCAAACCCAGGTATGAAAAGGGTTTGAGTCTGAAAGAGAGAGATGCCTTGAGGGGCAGGCAGCGGATGGGAGACTCACTCACAACTATTTCACAGATGGAGTGACTCTGCATGGAGAAAAGCTACAAATAAACCAAGATGATGGAGAAGTTTTGTTGAAGTTTGTTTTTATTTAAAATAAACTACCTGAAGGAGGGTTCCAGGGAGGATGAAACTAGGCTGTTCTCAGTGGTGGCAGAAGACAGAGCAAGGAGCAATGGTCTCAAGTTGCAGTGGGGGAGGTCTAGATTGAATATTAGGAAAAACGTTTTCACTAGGAAGGTGGTGAAGCACTGGAATGGGTTACCTAGGGAGGTGGTAGAATATCCATTCTTAGAGGTTTTTAAGGCCTGGCTTGAGAAAGCCCTGCCTAGGAAGACTTAGTGGGAGTTGGTCCTGCTGTGAGCAGGGGGTTAGACTAGATGACCTCCTGATGTCCCTTCCATTCCTAATCTTCTATTATTCTAAGTTTAACAATAAACAATTCTCTCTTCGAGAGTTGCTCATATGCATTCCATGTAGGTGAGTGCGCGCCCCGTGCACGAGCCTGCGGAAAACTTTTCTGCCCTAGCAACCCAGCGGTCGGTCTCGGCGCCCCCTGGAGTGGCGCGCGTATAGCGCGGTATATAGGATGCCACCGACCGCGCGGGTCCCCAGTTCCTTCTTTCCGCCCGTGACGGTCAGTGGAACGTCTGCCCCTTGCCTCTTTAGCAAGTAGCAACCTACCTTACTCTTGTATATAAGTTTTTTTTATTGTTTTTATAGTGTGAATAGTTAGTGTAGTATAGTGTATATAGTTAGCCCCTAAGGGGCTCCCTTAGGAGCCATGCCTGGCTCCACCGGGTTTAAACCTTGTGCGGCTTGCGGTAAGGTGTTCTCCGTCAGCGACCCCCATGACCGCTGCCTTCGGTGCCTCGGAGAACAACACCGCAAGGACAAGTGCCGCATATGTAAGGCTTTCAAGCCGCGCACACAAAAGGACAGAGACGCTCGCCTCCGGGCGATCTTGATGGAGACGGCACTTCGTCCCGACTCCGAGCCGTCCAGATCACCCACGGCACCGAGCGTCTCGTCGATCCGGAGCGCACCACCGGTACCGACAGCAACACCATCGGTACCGTCTAAACCGGTACCGAAGAAAAGAAACGGCCGGCGGCCGCACCTATGGACTCCTCTCTGCGACCGGTACAGCAGGGAGTGATACAGGAGATGCCCCAGCCACGTGCCGTTGAATCTGTCCCGGCACCGGCATCTCCTCGTAGAGAGCCTCCCCCGACCCCGAGGGGTGGGGGAGCGCCTCTACAAGGGCCGTCGACGCCGGAGGCGTTCACAGCGGCACGAGCCCTCATGGCCCTGCCTACGCCTCCATCCCCCCTCGGTCGAGGGCATCGGGGATAGCGTCTCGGGGTAAGCCCGCGCTGGGCTACCCCGGTGGGAGGTCGAGACAGGACTCGGTGTCTCCCCCCAGACGGTCGGGGAGAGGGAGAACAACATCCTCCCCCCCAGCTCCGACCGCGAGTCGTCGAGCTCCTCCAGAGAACGGCACCGTAGCTGTTCTGGAGGTTCCCGGAAAGCTCCGCTTCCGATCTAAGACCTTCGGAGCCCCGGCGCCGCTCAGCACGGCGGGGAAAGACCCGGACGTCGGAGCCACGGCACCGCTCCCGTTCGTCTTCGGGCTCTCGGCACCGCTCTCCACCGGCTACGGTGCCGAGACATACTACAGATCGTTCCCGATCATCGGAACGCAGTCCGGTGCGGATCCCGGCGCCCTCACCACGGCACCGGTCTCGATCCCCGGCATCACGTACGGAGAGGCAACGGGACACTCCACCACGCCGGGCTCGCTCGCGCACCCGGACTCCGAGCCCATTCCCGGACGCTCCCACAAGGGCACCGAGGGCTCAAGAGCGGTACCGGCGCTCTGCCAGCCCGGTACACCCGAAGGCGTCAGGGCATACATCTCGCCCTCACCGCACCTCTTGATCCCCGGTACCGAGAGACACTACACGGCACCGAACTAGATCGAGGTCGCCAGCTCCCTCTCTACCGCGGCGTGCGGTGCCGAGACAGAACGCGGAACATCAAAGGCGTTCGGGGAGCTCGGTACCGAGGGAAAGCCGGTACCATCAAGCTGCGCGGGCCCGCTCCCGCAGCCCGGCGCACAGCCATCGGCACCAGGAGCGATCTACATCTCGCTCCCGTACTCCCAAACGAGCCTCGGTACCGGATGCCTCGGCACCGGACACCTCTACGGTGCCGCACCCGCCCACGGGGAATCGGCGCTCCAGGAGCCCTAGGGTTCACGCCACCAAGCACCGTCATAAGTCGCGGAGGTACTCCTCCTCGTCCAGCTCGTCTCCCCGACGATCCAAGCGTCGTCACCGCTCTCCTGCATCCCACAGCCCTTCTCCTGTTAAAGGGCACCGCAAGAGGAGCCGGAGATCTCCGAGCCCGGCTCATCCATCTGGGCCTGCCTACCCGGCACCGGGACCGGTACCGGCGTGGGGGCAAGGCCCCTAGCAGTGGCCTTATTGGGGTCCCTGGCCGCCTCAGACAATTCAGGGCACAGGGTCACTCCCCTCCTCCTCCAAACCTCAACCACCCCCCCATCACAGGGGGCACAGCAGGAGGAGCCCCCCCAAGAAGGGGATCATTCGTCGGACTACGAGTCTGATCCTCTGGAAGGGCCCTCTACAGGCCCATTGTTACAGTCTTCCTCCTCCTCTCCCCCTGATACAACATCTAGGGATCGGAGGACTCCTTTGCCTGATTTCAAGGCACATCAAGAGCTCCTTAAGCGTCTGGCGGAGAACCTCAAAATAGACCTCAGGGAGCTCTCGGAGGAGGAGGACCCTATATTTGGTCTCCCAGCCTCTGCGGGGCCCTCTAAGGTGGCACTCCCAGTGCACGACCGGGTACTCAAACTGGTCAAGCCCATATGGGAGACCCCTGCTTCTGTAGC
Organism: Emydura macquarii macquarii; assembly: GCF_026122565.2. NCBI lineage: Eukaryota > Metazoa > Chordata > Testudines > Chelidae > Emydura > Emydura macquarii. Next base: position 3,704,284 of record NW_027132509.1, on the reverse strand, counting down.
TCCAACTTCTAAGACCGCGGAGCGAAAGTACTATGTAACGCAGCAGGGATTCGAGTACCTGTACAACCACCCAGCCCCGGGCACCTTAGTGGTGGACGCTGTCAATCAGAGGGAGCGCCAAGGTGCCCAGGCTAGTACTCCCAAAAATAAAGACTATAAAAAACTAGACCTTTTTGGGAGAAAGGTGTACTCGACCGTGGCCCTTCAGCTCCGTATAGCCAACCACCAAGCACTCTTGGGGCGCTATAATTTGAATCTCTGGGCTTCACTCCAGAGATTTACGTTGGCCCTTCCTCCAGATCTAGCGCAGGACTTCACCACCGTCCTCCAGGAAGGGTCAACGGTAGGGGGCGCTACAATCCAGTCTGCCAGTGACGCGACCGACGCAGCGGGTAGGGCCATGGCGTCCGGCATAGTTATGCGCCGGTCGTCCTGGCTACAGTCATCTGGACTCTCCACCGAGGCGCAACAGGCCATTCAAGATCTGCCCTTTGAGGGCACAGGCCTGTTCTCCGCCAAAACAGATGACAAACTGCACGCCCTAAAAGACTCTCGCGCCACCCTGCGATCCTTAGGGCTTTATGTGCCGCAGACGACGAGGCGCCAGGGCAGACAGCAGCCCCAGAGGCAGCAACAACAACAGCCCGCTCCTAGGCTGCCCCCCCGCCAGACCCAGCCTAGATGAACCGGGGACCGTTTCCGGCAGAACAACCGCCGGAACCGCTCCGGGCCAGCCAAGAGCTCCCAATCCGGGCCGCGCAAGAATGGCAGGCGCCCTTTTTGATGGGACGCTCGGGAGCGGCGCCTCTGCCATTCTAACGACCCCAGGGGTCGACCAGGATCTCACCCTACCCTTCAAAGACAGACTTCGCCCCTTCCTCCGAGAGTGGCGAGGCATAACCTCGGACCGCTGGGTGTTAAGTGTGGTGCGGAGGGGTTACGCCTTACAGCTCTCGGCCTTCCCACCGGACTCTCCCCCTACCCCGTCCCTCTTCAGGGACCCCTCTCACGAGCAACTCCTCCTTCAGGAGGTCCGCTCCCTGCTCCGCCTAGGGGCAGTAGAGGAAGTCCCACCTATGGAAAGGGGCAGGGGGTTTTATTCCCGGTATTTCCTTATTCCCAAGGCAAAGGGGGGCCTCCGGCCCATTCTGGACCTTCGCCGCCTCAACAGGTTCATCAGGCGGATCAAGTTCCACATGGTCTCCCTCGCCTCCATCATTCCCACATTAGATCCTGGAGATTGGTATGCCGCTCTCGACTTGAAAGACGCATATTTCCACGTGTCTATCCTCCCTGGCCACAGACGTTTCCTACGGTTCATGGTAGCTGGTGGCCACTACCAGTTTACAGCCCTCCCCTTTGGCCTTTCTTCAGCGCCCAGGGTCTTCACCAAGTGTATAGCGGTGGTGGCGGCCTACCTGAGGCGCAAAGGGGTCCAGATCTTCCCCTACCTGGACGATTGGTTACTTCGGGGAAGATCCAGACTCCATGTAACAAACAGTTTAGCCCTAACGTGCGCAACATGCAACAGACTGGGGCTGCTCATAAACGAGCAGAAATCCACGCTGACCCCAGTACAGCGCATAGAATTTATTGGGGCCACTCTAGACGCAGTACAGGCCAGGGCCTTCCTTCCACTAGCTCGCTTCCAAGCCATGACTGCCATCATACTCGAGTTACAGACGTTTCCTACAACAACAGCCAGGCGCTGCCTGCAGCTGTTGGGGCATATGGCGGCATGCACATACGTGGTCAGGCTGGCCCGCCTCAGACTCAGGCCTCTGCAGGGCTGGTTAGCGTCAGTATATGCCCCAGCCAGACATTCTCTAGGCAGGGTAGTAACCGTCCCACCAATCTCCAACCTTTTAGAATTAATTTAAAAACCTAAACTGATAAACGTAACCTGTTGTATGTTGTTTACCTTAAATGTCTTGAGAAACCTTATCAGAAACTTTTCAAAAAGTCAAGCAAATTATACTCAACTCAACTAAGCCTGAAGGTAGGTGGGGAAGAGGGACACCACAAGGAAGCAGGAGGAGGAGGGTGCAGCAGGGGAGGTCTCCCGATGCCTACTGTGAAAGTAGGCCAATCAGCTAGTTATCTCAAGTACCTGTACACAAATGCAAGAAGCCTGCGAAACAAGCAGGAGGAACTGGAAGTCCTGGCACAGTCAAGAAACTATGACATGATTGGAATAACTGAGACTTGGTGGAGTAACTCACACGATTGGAGCACTGTCATGGATGGGTATAAACTGTTCAGGAAGGACAGGCAGGGGCGAAAGGGTGGAGGAGTTGCACTGTATGTAAGAGAGCTCTATGATTGCACTGAGCTCCAGTATGAAACTGGAGATAAGTCAGTTGAGTGTCTCTGGGATAAGCTTAGAAGCAAGAACAATAAGGGTGATGTCGTGGTGGGTGTCTGTTATAGACCACCAGACCAGGAGGATGAGGTAGATGAGGCTTTCTTTACTCAACTAGGGAAAGTTTCCAGTTCACAGGACCTGATTCTCATGGGGGATTTCAATCACCCTGACATCAGCTGGAAGAGCAATACAGCAGAGCACAAACAATCCAGGAAGTTTTCGGATAGTGTCGCAGACAATTTCCTGGTGCAAGTGCTGGAGCAACCAACTAGGGGCCGTGCTTCTCTTGACCTGCTGCTCACAAACAGGGAAGATTTGATAGGGGAAGTAGAAGTGGGTGGCAACCTAGGCAGCAGTGACCATGAGATGGTCGAGTTCAGGATCCTGACAAAAGGAAGAAAGGAGAACAGTAGGATACGGACCATGGACTTCAGAAAAGCGGACTTTGACTCCCTCAGGGAACTGATGGGCAGGATTCCCTGGGAGGCTAATATGAGGGGGAAAGGAATCCAAGAGAGCTGGCTATATTTTAAAGTGACCTTATTAAGGGCACAGGAGCAAACCATCCCGATGTGCAGTTTTTAAGCTGAGGCTTGACAAAGCCCTGCCTAGGAAGATTTAGTGGGAGTTGGTCCTGATGTGAGCAGGGGGTTAGACTAGATGACCTCCTGAGGTCCCTTCCAACTCTAATATTCTATGAACTCCTGATTCATATTAAAAACTTGTATGTGACAGAAAACAGCTGTCTTTACTAGTTGCTCTTTAAAAAGGATGAAAGCCAAGTTAAATTGTTGTCTACTGTTTATTAATATATTAATGACTTACAGTAGGAAGTGAACAGAAAGTTGATGAAAATGTAGTTAGTCATCGCTAAAGATTGTGGAAACTGCAGACATATTTAAATAAAATAGTGTAGCAAATCGCAGAAAATTAGCTTGACTAACGAATAAACATAAATTAGTATAATTGGTATAAATTATGTGTAAAGTGCTTATAAAGCATTAGCAGTGTCTACACTACCTTTACTAGGTCTCATAGAAATAATTGCTGCACCATTATTCTATGTATGTTTGAAGTGCAGCATTAAAGGATGTATGTTTTCGATCCGGAGGAAATAAAAAAAAGTGAGAATATTCTTATTGAATATACTTTGTGTACAAGAGCTACATCACTCTTTACGTTATCATCAGTGGCTGCTAAAACTTTCATTGCAAAGACTGGACCCCAATGATACCACACTTAAGAAAATGTAAACAAACAGAGCACCTACTGCTGGGTGAAAAGAGGTTTTTCCTTGAATTTTGAATTTAAACTTCTTGAGATGAGTATACTATTTGGCACAAAAAGAGGGGTGGTTATTGCAAGTAATGTCCCTTGCACATAAAAAAGAATGAGGTGCAGCCAAGTGTCTCTTACACTCTAGGAGTATGTCTTAATACCAAAAGTGCAGTAAAACTCTCAAGAATATTATATTCATGTCCTGGAAAATCTTGAGCACGTGGGTAGTAGTAAATTTTGCAGATTACATAAAAAGTACTCATTTACAGTGTGTAATAGAGAACAAGATATGCTAAAATACTTGAAGAAGGTTTTTTATTATTTACACCGATTATGTGCTGTACAAATTGTCCATTTGCAGATTAACTCTTTTTATTCTATAATTTACTCCAAAGAGGAAAATTAACATATGCATGTTTTTGTGTATGTACATAAATATGAATATGTATATAAAACTAAAAATGCTGCTTTACTATTAGAGCTGTGTGGGGTAGACAGAGTTTCATGCTTTTGCAATTTCTTCTATTCCAGAACAAAACATAAAAAATAAACATTTCCAGTGAACTGAAATACTGGGAGGAAAAAAATTGTGGTTTTGGGTTAATCAAATGTTTTGTTTCTACAAAATGGAACCTTTTCTTTTTATTTAGACTTTGCATTCTGTATGATATAAAAATAAACTGAAACAAAAAATCTAAATGTTCCATTCCAAAAAGGTCACAATGCTTTTTCTCAAATTTAGTTTCAAAATAAATTTTCATCACAAGTGGTACGTTTCTTGAAAAATGTAGCTGTTGACAAATCAACATTTTCTGACAGAAAACTATTCTATTGGAAAATTTCCAACCAGCTCTACTTAGAATTGAAGCTTTATTGTGCATTCTCTGTATATTAACATCACTTGATATATTTTTTTTTAAATTTGAGCAATATATGGTGGGAGTGAGTTTTGCATTTCTAAATCTTTAGGCCTGCCTATCCACACATGGAATACATATGCGTGATTTCTGAATGTTAGAAGTACAAATGGATTCAGATGTTTAGCTCTTTGTCTCTGCTAGTTCTGGCTCACCTCACAGAGTCAGTGTAGGATAGACCAAACACAGTTTCTGAAAATAGAGTAGCTAGAGTTACTTGCAAAGCGCTCTCTTGGGGACCAATAAAGTCTCTCTCTGTTTATGTAATGAAATCAGGGAGCAAGGGTCTGCTGTAGTTTTTTGCTGATGAGATTCCATTGGTATTGTCTTTCAATGAAAAGACTGAATTTAATAAACCTTTAGTCTGACTTACTCTTTCTCATGATGTGCTGCCTAGCCCTAATGGATTGCTGTTGATAATTTTGGGTTGTTTTGTTTATGTAGTGTTAGAGCTTCTCTTTAAGCAGCTGGCTGGAAACTGAGATGAAGGCTCCCTTAATTCACTTTTAATAAAAGATCAGTGGGTTTATTGTGGGAAAAATAGAATACAGATGTAAACTTTACCTGATAAAAGAATTAAATGTGTGTTTAACCTTTCTTTCTTGTTTGTTCAGTGCTACTGGTACTTAACCCTCTTTGTTTTTGAGACTATTATTTTTCTTTGGTGATTTTACATTTTAAATTTGACTTAGATTGTAAAAACAAACTATGCTGATGATTTTCATCTCATGCTCACCAAATCCCTCAGATTTTTCAAAATATTTAAAAAGTAATCTCCAGACTAAAGTCTCCTTAAAACCTTTGCCCCTGCTCTGGGACAAAAGTTCAGAGAAACTTCTGATGATTTTGATTTGGAAACTGTAAAACAAAAAATGGTATGGTGTGAATTGTTAAATTAAGTTTTGTTCTCAGTCTGCCAGGCTTGTCTCCAGAAGTTTCCAATTAATATCCAAGAATGCTTAATAATATCCTAAATGAATGTCATATTAAAGATTTTTTTCTCTTTTTATATTAAATCTAGTAAGGAAAAAAAAGCCCACTAATGAAAACAAAAATAATTAAGCGTGTCTTATTTTTGTAAAAGAAATAGCTTCATGTTTACATGGCAGTAAGTTAACCCTCTAGAAAGAAAATAACAAACTCAGAGAAATTTTTTGGTAATTGTTTCCAGTATTTTTTTAAACAAATCAATTGGCAAGATGTGTGCAGTGATTTTTTTTATCAAAACAGTAATTTTATTTTTGGTACTTGGCATATGTAGGATTTTACTTAGGGGTTATGGAAGTGCTGGGTTTTTTGCTGTTCATCTTGTCTACAGTAGAAATTAAAACAAAACTTCTTATGGAGGGTAATCCCAACTCAAAATGTTCTCATATTTTGTTTCCTCAACAAAACTGTTTTTTGCAAATCCCTGGAAAAGAAAATGTGACATTTTCAGATAAATAGCTTGAACATTGCATTTAGGATTTACAAGAAAGGAATCTTATTATGCTCTAATTACCAAGTCTATTAAACCCACTATGTACACTTTATCTTTAAAAAATGAAGCATCCTATTACCTGCAAAATAATTTTCCACTAGGCACACTTTTAGATTGACAAGAACAGAGTCATCAGCATGTGGCCGAGACTGGAACACAAATGCTTAGAGTTAGAGGTGATCTGTGCAGTGATTTTGTTTTTCTAATGGAAGTCACCTTGTATTTAAGGATCCTCAAGATGGTCACAACCATAACTATAGTGCCATAAGAGTAAAGGAATTTAGGTTATTAGGTGTAAAGTAAGCCAAAATATATTAATGCCATAGATGGAATTACTACTGAAATTTTATTCTTTAATCTGAATTCAAAGATTAATCTTGTTGGGATGTCGTTTTGGAAAGCTTCCTCAACACTCGTCCCCAAGCACCTCTCCTTTACCTACACTACATTGATGACATTTTCATCATCTGGACCCACAGGAAAGAATCCTTTGAAGAATTCCACCGGGATTTCAGTAATTTCCACCCCACCATCAACCTCAGCCTGGACCAGTCTACACACGAAATCCACTTCCTGGACACTACAATACAAATAAAGGATGGTCACATTAATACCACCCTATACTGTAAACCAACTGACCACAATACAGATCTTCATGCCTCCAGCTTCCACCCTGTACACATTACACGATCCATTGTCTACAGCCAAGCCTTAAGATACAACCGGATTTGCTCCGATCCCTCAGACAGAGACAAACACCTACAGGATCTCCATAAAACATTCTTAAAACTACATTACCCACCTGGAGAGGTGAAGAAACAAATTGACAGAGCAGATGGATACACAGAAGTCACCTACTACAGGGCAGACCCAACAAAGAAAATAACAGAACACCATTGGCCATCACCTACAGCCCCCAACTAAAATCTCTCCAACACATCATTAAGGATTTACAACCTATCCTAGCAGATGATCCCTCACTCGCTCAAGTCGTGGGAGGCAGACCTATCCTTGCTTACAGACAGCCCTCCAACCTGAAGCAAATACTCACCAGCAACCGAACACCATACAAAAACACCACTAACCCAGGAACATACCACTGCAACAAATCGCGTTGCCAGCTCTGCCCACACATCGACTCTAGTGACCCCATCACAGGTCCTAACCATATCAGCCACACCATAAAGATCTCATTCACCTGCACATCTACTAATGTAAAATATGCCATCATGTGCGAGCAATGCCCCTCTGCCATGTACATTGGCCAAACCGGACTGTCCCTATGTAAAAGAATAAATGGACACAAATCAGACATAAAAAATAGAAACATCCGTAAACCAGTAGGAGAGAACTTCAGTTTCCCAGGACACACTGTAAATGACTTGAAAGTTGCCATTCTTCTACAAAAAACTTCAAAAAAAAGACTTCAAAGAGAAACTGCTGAGCTTGAACTGATCTGCAAACTTGACACAATCAAACTGGGTCGAAATAGGGACTTGGAATGGTTATCTCATTACAAGAGATGATTGTTACTGTTCACTCATTCTCACCTCCTAATCAGTGGTTGTGAATAGGCCTCAACTACTTCCCCATTGTTGTTTAACCTTGGATATGTATATATATATACCTGCTATCTGATTTCTATTCCTTACATCTGAGGAAGTGGGTTACAGCCCACGAAAGCTTATGCCTGCAGAAATTAAATTTGTTAGTCTTTAAAGTGCTACAGGACTCTTGTTGTTTTTGCTGTATATAGACTAAAACGGCTACCCCTCTGGAACTGCTGTTATGAGCAGTTATGTAAATGAGACTAACACTGCAAAGGTGTTTTTCCTCTTTAGACAGCACACCCATTTCTTTTGGATGTTCTGGGTATATTGTTATAACTGATTTTCAGAACTGCTTCTGTATATACAATATGGATTGTACGTTTGGAGATTTTTCTTAGGCTATGTCTTCACTGACGGCGGCAAATTCACCGCCGTCAGATCTACTTCTCTGGATCGACTGAGTGGTCAGTGAAGACCCGCTCAGTCGATCCAGAAATCGACGTATTAAGACCACCTTCTCAAGTGGCGTAGCACTGCGTCGACGGGAACGTGGTTCCCGTCAGCACAGTGCAGTGAAGACGGCGCGCAGAACAGAAGCAGAGAAGTCGACAGGAGTTACGCAAGTATTTTGCGTGGCTTGCGTAACTCTGGTCGACTGCCACTGAATGTCCGGGGTAAGTGAAGACAAGCTGTCATGCTGGGTAGATGGGGGGGGTAGAGCATTTGTTATATTGTTTGACCTCAGCATGTCAAAATCATAATAATTCACGTAATATATGCCATGTCGGGTACTGTTAGAAAGGATGTAATGTGCTGAGTAAGATGACAATACTTATGTTCATGTGTTATATATGTGAAATGGAAGTTATAGATATATTTGAGATATCTGTATTTCAAATTGTGCTGCCTGGGCAACACCCCAGATAGGATGGCGGCTGGACAATAGCCTGCTTAATGGCCCATTAAGATAGTCACGGATACAAGGGGCCCAGGAAGAAACTAAAGGTATACCTGAAGAGTTACCAGGATTGGCCCATGTGACTCTGGACTCCATTTTAGTTCCTGTAAGTTTCCACAGACCACATGGCCAGGAAGAGAAGGTATATAAGACCAAACCACAGAAGCCATTTTGTCTGCTATCCTGAGTTTCAGCCACCTATTTATCTCTAGATCAAGTCATCTGCAACTGAATCTGTATAACAAAGGACTGAGACCCATCCAGGTACTGGATGTATACCGGAGGGGACTATACAAGCCTGCAACTCCACATTTCTTCTAGAAATCTGATGTATATGGACTTTCAATCATGTGTATGTATCTTGTTTGCTTTGACCCTTTAACATTTCTCTTATGGTTTCTTTCTTTCTTTTTACAATAAACCTTTATTTTTAGTTACTAAAGGGATCAGAGAGCACCTTTTTAGTAAAGAGCATAGAGTTTAAATTACTGGTCTCTTTACTGGAACTAGTGCTTATTTGGGAGCCAGAAGCTGAAATGCAGTAAAGGGGGCTGTGTGTATTTGTATACTGGTTTCTGTGGGGATTCAGAAATGCAGTTTGTGGCTGGTTGGGAAGTCTGGCTTCAGTGCCATCCACCAGTGCTGGGAGAATCTGTTCCCTTTTTACAGCCTGCCCTGACTTTGGCATTTTCAGGTGGCTACCCTGGGCACGGGACCGGTCACACAAGCCCTTAGAGAGGAAAATTGAAATCTCAGTGTTTGCCAGTGATTGTTTATGGAAAAGGTGCTAAAATATGCCAATCAAACTCTGGCTGGATAATGACTCACGTGTTTTCTGCGGTGAAAGGGGAGTATATGAAGAGTAACTTATCTTCTCATTTAGCTGTTTACATTTTTTATGGTGAATCACATTATATTGCCTATAAGTTTAAAAATGAATCTTAGGGTTATATCTAAAATACAGCAGAATTGTTCTAAAGTGCTGTAGAGTGGTGTAGACTTCTGTGAAGTCTAATGATATGTGCATTCTGTGGCTTTCTTGTAGTTTTTGACAATTAAATCAATATAATAGAGTTACCAGGTTACTCTTAGGAGAACACACAGAGCTTCTCCCCCGGCTGATCCCTCACAGAATTTTAATTAGCCAGATAGAGTGAAGGACAGCATTTTAAAAAAAGGAGGAAAAAACTTGTACATGATGTTTGGAGATACTTGAAAACAGAGGGGAGATTACCTAAGAGGTAATAGTTTTCACTCTGCATTCCGTTATATTGTAGGTGATGTCCATGTGATAAACTCAGTCTATTCTGACTGCCTCAGCTGCACACTTCCCATCTCCAGCATGATTATTGCTAAGTTTCTAAATATTTTGGGGTAGCAGGGGACAGGAAACATAAAGCAACTTGCCCGAGAACTGTTTGCTTCTCTTCCCTCATCCTTCCCTCTCTCCTCCCAAAGGAATTTCTCTATGAAATTTTAATGACTAGTGGTTGAGGACAGGTAATATTAAGTTTTGGAAAAAGTACAGGATTAAACTCCAGAATCTCATGAATCACCAAATCACCAGCTGAACAGCATATGCTCTATTCCACCTTTCTACCTTTCTGATATTAGAGGGCACTTGTTTCTAGTTATGGTAAATCAGTGCATCTAGTATAAACTGTACACCCATATTGAGATTAAGACTAAATCTAAACAAATTAATATTGTAACTAATTCATAAATGTCAAACAGCATAGAAATGTCTTGGGATCATTTCACTCTTTTCTATATAGACACAACTTCTCTCTTTGGTATTTGTCATTCCGTCTTTTTCTTTAAAAAAAAATCGTGATGAAAGCTTTCAGGTGACAATCCAGGAGAATGTATAAGGGGCCCAACCGAATGATTCCAAAGACTGCAATATGTTTTCCTCCTCTCTAATAATATATATTCACTGAAGGATAGTAAGATTTTCTAAGTGTTTATATAAAAAGTTTTAGTGTATGTGGTAAATTTCCACCATGGTACATGGGAATGTAGATATTTTACATCCATTAGTATGACTCGTGCCTATAGCTTTCTTCATGCTGCAGTGAATGTTTAATGGTACAATATAAATAGAAAACCAATATGAATTTAGCTAAACAACTCCTATTTAAAAATGAGTTTTAATGAGAGTTATGAAACTAAATACGCAAGTAAACTTTGAAATTCTCAAATTTCCACTCTACTTAATATGTATAGAATTGGCTTTGGGTATGTATCATTCAAATTATGAGTTCCTGGGGGTTTTTTTGGTGGGATTTTAAAACGTTTAGAAGCTGAAATAGCCCTAAATTAAACTGCATTTTAATAGTAAATCTTGTGGCAAAAATATTCTGTGTGTAATAAAGATTTGAGAATTTGCCAGGGATGTACTTAATTTTAATTTCAGACCCCACTGCGTGCCTTGAATGTGGTGATTCTTCCCAGTTAGATATCACTGTTCATTTTTTAAAACATCCTAGACTTCTGAAGTTTTGGAAAGTTGTGCCTTTGCTGTTGTGTTGTGCACCACTCAAGAGGCTCATTGTCTTTTCCTTTGCTTTAGAATCTGCCAGTTAATTCTTGAATATAATTAATTTTATACCTAAAATTTCATCTCAAAACACAAACAGAACTACACAAATAAGTCTTATGATTTTAAGGGGGCTGCATGTTTATTGAATTTTCCTAGCTGAGAGAGAACTTTAAAAACTCAATAAATTTTCAAACACAATGCAAATGTGTTTAGGGAAAAACTAAGCTCAGATGAAGTGACCAAGCTGTCCTTGCTTATGTAGATGAAAATACAGTATCCAAGAGACTGAGCAAGTGTTAAATTGCCTCACCCCATTATTTAGGCTGGAAAACAGCTCTCCGAGATGGTTACTTAAATACTTTTCCACTCTTGACCATCTGAAAAAATATGCTTGAATCGATAAATAATTACACTTTTAATACAAACAGTTTTTTACTCAGTTTAGCTGAAAAGGCAAACTGGTTTCCAAATTGTTTCATTTGGGTAATGGTGACTTAAATTGTTCTGTAAGCATTACACTCACATTTCTTTCGACCAGTTCTGTTTAGAAAGCATAACATTTCAAAGTGGTTTATTTAATAAAGCTAAGCCAAAGACTGGAAATGGAAGAGAATGTTCTAAAGCCTTGAGGTTTAAGCTTATACTTGGGGATGAGGAATGTTGTTTTAACTTAATGTAGAAATTTGCTTTTAGTAAAACAGCATTAGTTACAAACTGAGCCGGAATGATTTTCAAATCAGAATAAAAGGTCATATAGCGAGTTTTTAAAGTATACATTTTATTGCGTGTTTTAAGCAAACACAACATTATAGTAGGCTACCCTAAATGAAAACTTCCAGGTTGTCTGTAAATGCAAAATAATCAGTTTAATCAAACAAAAGATATTGACTATACTGAAGCCTTAAAAAAAACCCTACAAATTGGAGTCTGATCATTGGAAAAAGCAGCGTTGCTAGTGAGCAGAATGAGCTATTAGTTGAAGTGGAAGTATGGTATGAGTAACATTGTGAACTCTTAGAAGGGTTTGGCTTGCTAGAAACTTCAGAAATATAGGATGGACATTAAAACTGACTAGCTCTTTATTTTTTTCAGTGATCAGTCTTAATACTGAATCTACTAGGTGGTTGGTTGTCATTCTAACTGTAATAAATATAAAATCTACTAATCAGTACTATAAATGGGTGATTAGTATTTTAATTATCAGATGTCAGTGTATGAATTTCTGACTCAGCATGCCTAAACTTGAAGTAATTGGTAGGAAGCAATTAATTGAAAGTAATAAAAACAGATAATTTAAATATTGTCAAGAGTTTAGTAGCAGGGTTTGTGCTTTTTTCAGAAAAATTAAAAAAAAATCTATTTCTTATGATTCTTCAAGATGAAATGTGTCATTGCATAAAGATTTGAGTGTTGAAGTGGAAGAGCAGAACAATGATGCAATGATGAACTTGATCATGTGAATGAGATGTTTTCAAGGACATTATCTTTGTAGCTGCAATAACAACTGAAGTCCTTTTTTCAGATCTTCTATCAGCTCTTTAGCATTAACTTTATTCAAGAGAAGTCTCTGACATTTTGGCTGTAGAAAATGAAAATTAATCAACTGATTGCTTTTATTATTACGCAAAATGAACTGTTTAAAGAAATTACTGAAACTTTTTGAGATACAGGCTTCTGACCGCTACATTCAGCGTGATTTGTTGTAATCCTTGTTAGCAATGGGTTTAAGACCCTGTCTCTTTAGAATTGATCTTCACTTCATTACTTTTCATAGCATAGTCCTTGTTTTTGTAATACAATACATGTTTTCTGTTTGAAAACTAGTCATGTTTGATAGTGCCACACCACTACATTTCTTGAACTGTGTATGGAGGTTCAATGAGGGGAGTGACTAAAATGAAAAACAGGTCAAAGGTGGGGTTTCAAAGTAAGTAACAGCTCAAAGATCAAGCTTGTTTAGAATGGGGTGAATTGACTGATTAGAGTGACAAATTATTGCTGAGGTGCTAATTTTCTTTAACTGATAGATGATAAGGAATGTTTTTGTTGTTCATTTCTAGAAATGCCTTGTAAGCAGATGTCTGGGAAGAATATCCTTTTAACAAAAATTCTATCTATGGGGCTACTTATGATATTCTTGGAATGACTTGTATATGGAATTAACAAAAATGTTCCATTTCTTATTTTGTATTTTAATATTTCATTAAAGAGCATAGAACAAAATGATTAACCACAAACATAATAAAAATAGTTGTCCTGCCTTAATGGTGGGTCATATTGTTCTTTTTGTGTTTCAAACAAGCTGCTTTAGAAGTGCTGAATTTTTTATTGTCAGCACCAACTCAGCAAGACTAGGCGATAACTGAGTTTAGAGTTCAAATAAACGAAACCAAAACTTGAGTATTCATCTTGGACATTACAAAAATGTAATATATTAATTTTAGAAACTTTTTTAAAAAGATACTCAAGTCAAGCTTGTGTTTCTGAGATGATGCAGAAATCACTAAAAGGGTCACTTAGTTCTTATGGTGAAGTTGTTTCTGGCTCATTTTGCTTAGACTTGATTAAAACCATTCCTTGCACATAGCAAAATCTGGAGTCTTGTAGCCCGGATGTTGTTAAGTAACTGATATGTCTATTCTTTTTTCATTCTTCTTCTTAGGGTCAGTATAGGCCATCTGACTTATTGTGTCCAGAGACATATGTCTGGGTACCCATTGAGCAGTGTCTACCTACACTTGAGCACTCTAAATATTGTCGCTTCAACCAGGACTTAAAAGCAGGTAGGTTTATAACAGAAGGTAGGCCTGCAAATTGTCGAATTTATTTTTATAATCTATCACTGTCATCATCAGCTGCTAAGATTTTCCATAAATCTTTATATCTATTTTTTAAAAACACCACACACAAAAAAAAGTATTTCCAGTAATCATAGCAAATAGAGAGCATGTCTTCGGCTAACAGATTTGTGTCTATTAACAGTATGCAAATGATGAAAAGGTTTCAGTGTACCATAAATTCTATATAATATTTGTAATCTAAAGTGAATGTTTCCTAGTGGCTTTATATAAATTTATACATTATTTATTCCGTCCATTTGGGTGATGAGCTAAATGACCAGTCTTTTCCTTCTTTAGACTCAAGTCTGATGCAAGCATTTGAAAAAAGAAAAGTCAGTAAGGATAAATATCTTAAGTTGAAAAGAGTACTAAAATTAAGTTAAAAGGGACCTCCAAATGCTTTTATTAACAAAAAGATTCAATACCTGTAGGCGATTATGTGATAAATACCTCAAATAGGGAAGGTAAGAAGAGCATTGTGCATATGACAAATCTTGACTTTTTACCTGGTTTTACCTTTTAGTGCCTGGATTGCTGCTTCCACCCAGTGATTTGTCAGCATATGCTGTTCTGATCAAAACCATTACAATTTAGAATATAAAATAATAAAGGTGAAAAACAACATCATAGATTTGTTTTTTTAAATGTACCTGCTCCCATCTCTTCCGTAGGCCAACTACATGCTCCAGAAAGGTTCTGTGGGAGTATGATAGCACGGGCATAGTGCTTACCTGAGGTGGCACTTGGACAGGAAGCCAGCACTGCACGTCTTTGTGAGACCTTATTTAAAAAAATAGTTTAAAATGAGGTGCTCAATACCCTTCTTTTTTCGCCACAAAACTGTCTCTTCTTAGCCCCACTTTTTGAGGTCACAGATGTTCAAAGAAGTAAAACCATTAGAGTCCACATGGCTGGAATACAGATCCTGATGTTTGAAACTGTGGTTCCCTAATGATAATTCTTGTCTTTCTGTAAGCATGAACAGTAATGGAACTAACTATTATGTGCCCTTTTTTCTTTAATTCTTATTTAAAATAATAGGAGTATTTCCATGTATTTTAGTGTTAAGGTTTTTTAGTGTGTAGTTGATATTTGGATGTAGAATTAGTGTTGCAGCGGCAGTGTATGTACAGTGAGTGGAAGATGGGACGATGTATTGTCCTTTTCTTAAGCTGTCTGGTTGACTGAAGGGGTTATATCTTCCTGTTACATTAGTTCCTGTCTAATTAAGGGATATCATATGCAATAGTAGCAGTACTAAGTGGTACCATGTCACTGTTTCACTCCCTACAAGTAAACTATTGCAGGGAATAAAACAGTGGTATAAGATACTTGTTTAAAAAGTGCTGCATTAGTGCAATACGTGAATTTACAGTGTATTTAGGACTATTAAATTAGGATATCATGGGATTGCAAACATTTATTAAGCCTCACATCATTCCAGTAAGGTAGGGGTGTAATATACTTTGTCATCATGCAGTTAGATTACTGTAATATTCTTAATATAACCATGTTGAAATTGAAATTTAATGCAGAATGCAGCAGTGCATTTATTAAACAGGGTTTCTTATTGGAAAAATATTACACCACTGCTCAGTAATCTGCACTGACTGCCACTAAGCTTTTGGGTGGATTTCATGGTATTGACTTTACCTCGTGAAGTTCTAAATGACCTGGTGTCTGAAAGACCTCCATTCTCCAGACTTGATGTGTATGACCTTCGGCAAATAATTTAGTCTCTCTTAGACTCAGTTTCCTATCTGTAAAATGGGGATAATAGCACTTCCCTATCTTGCAAGAGTGTTGATAAACACATTAAAGATTGTGAGGTGCTCAGATACCAAAGTAATGAGGACTATATAAGTGCCTATTCAGAAATGTTACCTTTTAAATATTTAATGCAGACATTATGTTGGGTATTTTACAAAACATACCACCAAAGACAGTTCCTTCTCCAAAGTTTTTATAATAAAACTACAACAATAACAAGGTGTAGTGGGGAACAAGAGGAGGGAACTTATTTGGAATTTTTTTTTTTTTTAAGTGCTTCTGGGCATCATGGAAAAAGTAGTTTTGAGGAGGCATTTAAATAGGGAGGGTGGTGGCTTGACAAAGCAGGACTAAGAAGTCATTGCACTCCCAAGGGAAAACATGGAAAAATGAGCATAAGACATGAGTGGGCTAAGGTAATAAATTGGTCTGGAGGCTGGCTTTGTTCCTTGCCCCAGGAAAGGAAAACGTTGTGCTTGTTAAATAACCTGGCCAAAGTAGGTTGGCGATTGTGTGGCAATTAATAAACTTTGGGATAAAGGATAAGATGACCAGAAGTCCCGATTTTATAAGGACAGTCCCAATATTCAGGCTTTTTCTTATATAGGCGCCTATTACTCCCCACCCCTCGTCCTGATTTTTCATACTTGCTATCTGGTCACCCTACTCGGGGAGCATCAGCACGTATAGACTTTGGAATCCTTATCTTAAGAAACATTTGGAAATTTTAAGATGTAAAATGTTGTATCTTTATCAGTACTGAATATCTCAGTCCAGACACTGTTTGAAATCAGACTTACGTCCTGTGGTTTAAGGAAATGAAAACATAGTTACATGCTGAAATATGAGGCCTGCTGTGAGCTACAGTCATTTGAGGTTTAAGTAGCTGCTGGCTCTAAGGAAGCTGCTCTCTACTGCAGGACCAGTTTCTTGCAGCACATGCCCATACAGTCAGTAATGTGAGTGCATTTAATTGACATACGTTTAATCAAAAGGACAGATTAGACAATGCTGTGTTCTATTTCACATGAGTGGACTTTCCATAATACTGTAATGCTACTTGTAGTTATTCCATCAAGAGTTCCCAATTTATCAGCTGCAGGTCTCCCAACTATCAAATTAGTAACTAGTCTCAATAAATAGCTAAGAGAAGCTTCACAAGATTTTCAACGTCACCATTGGCAATAAAAAGCCACTGGAAATTCTCTTCTCCCTGTCTTCCTTAACATATATTTTGCAAGGTGAGCACATTTTGCAGACATTGATCAAGATAGGAAAAGAGCCAACACCTTTTGACAAATTGTAAAAATCACAAACAATTCCAGTTGAATTTAGCAGTTGAAGAGTAACAGGGGGGTCACTGTATTTATTGTATTTGTTGAAAATCTCCTGAGCAATGTAGAACTTTTTTAGGCTTTTTCCTTCCCCACTTCTACAATACTATTAAGATTTCTGAAGGTTCCTTTGTCTGTCATGTACTTGAGAAGTATCTTTCTTTAAATCAGCTAGAAAAAAAAATACTTCTGTGACTTTGCGATATTTGCATTTGGTTTTGATCAAATGGTAAAGAATACTTAAGGAACGGAAATAGTGTGATAGTATTTGCATTTCTGATTTCAGAGGATTTCACATTTTTTGTTTGTTTTGATATTTGGAGCATTCAGCACTCTGTTTTTGTAATGACTTTAAACTGTGCCATTCTTTCTCCTTCCTCATGGTCTGCTGCTCCAGCATCTACTATTTTACAACAGCAGATTGAAGAAAGAGAGGAGGTCAGATGGGATAATCTCCTTCAGTTATTATGCAACAAAGTGATGAAACTATAGGAGTCTAAAATAGATTATATATGTATAAAAGGTGCTAGTCAAGCATTTTGTTGAGCCTAAAGCCTCTAATTATTTGGAGCTGTGATTTACTCTAGTTTTCAGAGTAGAAATCAGCTGGTGCCTGATAGCTGGATCAGATTGGACTCATTAATGATGTTGGCCAACATCATGGGGTTCAATGCATTTTATTTAACCAAAAAAAAAAATGCTTCCAGTCTTACAGAAATAGTCAGATCTTGTGCCAGCAAACCCTCAAAACTGATTTTGTAGTATATGAGCATGTTCACAACCTCTAGACATAGATTCTAATGTATGATGTAGAACAGTTAAAATAACAAGGTTCATTAAAAATTGTTACAATATTTTTATAATCATTAATTAAATCTCAGATTTTAGTAGTTGGATACAAGCTGTGCTTTGCTAAAGAATTCTTTCTTTTTAGAAATGGAAGTGATTTCAGTGATATGAGTTGGACTGTGCACAAATAAAATTTCTTGTTCTCTGTCTTTGCATAAGGAGTACCAATTTCCAGGAATTGGGGTAGGTTTAGCATCTTCAGCATCTTCAATTCCTCATACTTCTGTGAGGGGGTATATTAGGATTCTGATTGTAGAAATTGTTTAGGCAACACCAAGTATCTTCACATAAACTGGATTTGGCTAATTACAAGTAAATAGACAGGAAGCTAATAAAACAGTGAAACAAATGATAGTTCTTTTTATAAAGGGAGATTTACAGAGTGAGATTCTGCTGAACTGAGTCATCTCTGTGGTGAACCCTAGAAATACTCTGCCTTAACCGGGCTGCCTATTGCAGACCAAATGTTGACTGTATATTAAAGCTAACTCTCTGTAGCAGTACAGAATGCCTTTAAAGATGTGCTTTGTCATCTACTGCCATTAAAACTAGTCAATTTCCTCTTCACTAAAACTGTCCTCTGGAGCTTTAATACAGACATTGTGTTAGGTATTATAGAAAAGACAAAAATAAGGACAGATGCATTAAAAAGTACATATATACACGTTAGTACCTCAAATAGATTTATAGAACAATGAGGATGTAACAAAATATTGAGTGAGCACTATGCTGTGAACTGATTGAGGCAGGCAGGGGTCCTATGCAAAAAAGTGTGTATGATCTCATAATTAAAAACTATATCATAATGTATATTACAAAGGGACTGAATGAAGGTTTCACAGGCATCCTGAATTCTGGTATTTCCTAACTTTTGACTGCTTAACTGTGCAACCTTAAAATGTTCTTTTAATTTTGTTTGTGTATAATATATGTATATATTTACTGTAATTTAGGTAATTGACTAAATTACTTGCGTTGCCTTTGTTGACAGTGTTTTTATGGGGACACTACTGCTCCATTGTAATATATCTGGTATTTACTATGTGTTTTAAAAATAAAATGACTTCTGATTCCTTTGGATACTTCAGAGGCTGGGAGTGGGGACGGGGATTATTATAATCTAGTATTTTTGTTTTTCTTACTAAAAACTATGAAAGGGCTAAACTTACTTTCTCTAAACATAACCAAATGTGGTAGGCTCCAGTTTTATAACCAGGAAGGGAAGACATGTATCAATTACTCCTAGCAACTATTTTAGAATTTTGCATCTTAGTAGCGCATGTCTGTTTCTAATTAAGTTTATAAACACTTGAAACCAATTTGAAGTGAGTATTTCTAAATCTAGCCTGATCTGTGATCACAAAAGGTATTTAAACACTGTAGATAATGCTAATGAGCTGTAGCCAAGCAAATTTGTCTATTCTATTCTTAGTATGTGACGAATTTAAAAAAAGGCTAATTATCTAGATGAAATTGAAATGATAACTCTTGGGTTTTCCATCACACTAGTTACGTTTTAGAAGAAGGATCAGATCATCTTCTCAAATGTTCTTCTTAAATATTCCAGTGTTTCTTTAAGGCAAGAAAGATAATCAGTTTTAGTTAATTTTATTGAGCTACTCTTTCAAATACCAGTGATTGTAGACAAAATTAGACATGCAATTTGTAGGAAGGTCACAAAAATTATCCCTTATAAAAGTTTAATTTGTGCAGCTTTTTTATGTTAATATGTACAAATATTACGCACTTTTAAGCAAGATGTTCGCATATTGAAAAGTTGGAAATGCTTTCAAGATGTTCATCAAAATAACACTACATATTTGTTTTATCAAGACAGTTGCATGTAGTAGTTGCACAGGGGCCAGCTGGGTTCATTTTTATATTTCTGCAGATAATTTGTCTTGGAACTTTCCCATAAAAATTGGAAAGATTAGGAATGAGTCCAGTCATCAATTTGATTTTCATACAGGTTTATACCCTAAGAAATATACCTGTACTTTGTTCACCTTGACCTTTCCTTGCAGTTTTTTCAGGACTAAATAAACAAGGTATTTGTGTGCTTGCAATAATCTCTTCTTGGAACTCTAACCCTTGGAATTTCAAATATACTTTTCAATATTTATTCTTTTGATGTTTCGTACGCATTTTGTACTACTTGTGCTAAGGTATTTTGTAGTGTTCATGTAATCTGTTAAACAGTTGCCACATATCACCCAAAAGCTATTTTAGTTGTGGATGATGTGATCCTTAAGCATGAATATAAGGACAAGATCGTGTGATGTTCTGAACATCTCCCAGAATGGGCACCTTAATTTGCTAACTATTTTAGGGTCATTTAACTCAAAAGATACACTATAAATATTAGATAGTCATTTGGAATTATTGAGAGTCATCAGTTCCACAACAAAAGCTTCCAAAAAGTGAATTTTAAAGAAGAAATGCATTGGTTCAAAATATGACTACATAAATATCCTTTTTTCTAAGCCATTTTGAAGGGCTGTAGACCATTCATGCTATGAATCCATTTTTAATGCTTGTTTGTTTCTTTTTCCCATATTCCTTCTGCTACTAGTGTTTCAAAATTTGTATGCTCATTTTACTGGTCTTCTAAATATGGCTGCCTTTTAGTGAATGTAGGCAATGCATAGAACTCTATAGGATTCCAACCAAGGCTCTTTGTATTCCTGTGGAATGTATAAAGTAATTGGGAATCATAGAATGTTAGAGTTGGAAGGGACCTCAGGAGATCTAGTCCAACCCACTGCTCAAAGCAGTACTAAACTCAGCTAAATCATCCCAGCCAGGGCTTTGTCAAGCTGCAGCTTAAAATCCTCTAAAGATGGAGATTCCACCACCTCCCTACGTAACCCATTCCAGTGCTTCACCACCCTCCTAGTGAAAAAGTTTTTCCTAATATCTAATCTAGACCTCCCTTACTGCAACTTGAGACCATTGTTCCTTGTTCTGTCATCTGCTACCATTGAGAACAGCCTAGCTCCATCCTCCCTGGAACCCCCTTTCAGGTAGTTAAAGGCTGCTATCAAATCCCCCCTCATTCTTCTCTTCTGCAGACTAAACAAACCTAGTTCCCTCAGCCTCTCCTCATAGGTCTTGTGCTTCAGCCCCCTAATCATTTTTGTTGCCCTCCGCTGGCTCTCCAACTTGTCCACATCCTTTTTGTAGTGGGGGGCCCAAAACTTGGACATAATACTCCAAATGCGGCCTCACCAATGCCGACTAAAGGGGAATAATCACTTCCCTCGATCTGCTGGCAATGCTCCTACTAATACAGCCCAATATGCTATTAGCCTTCTTGGCAACCAGGGCACACTGCTGACTCATATCCAGCTTCTTATCCACAGTAACCCCCAGGTCCTTTTCTGCAGAACAGCTGCCTAGCTCGTCAGTCCCCAGTCTGTAGCTGTGCATGGGATGCTTCTGTCCTAAGTGGAGGATTTTGCACTTGTCCTTGTTGAACCTCATCAGATTTCTTTTGGCCCAATCCTCCGATTTGCCTAGGTCCCTCTGTATTTTATCCCTACCTTCCAGGGTATCTACCACTCCCCCTAGCTTAGTGTCATCTGCAAACTTGCTGAGGGTGTAATCTACCCCATCCTCCAGATCATTAATGAAGATGTTGAACAAAACCGGCCCCAGGACCGACCCCTGGGGCACTCCACTTGACCAGCTAGACATGGAGCCATTGATTACTACCCGTTGAGCCCAATGATCTAGCCAGCTCTCTATCCATTTTATAGTCCATTCATCCAACCCATACTACTTTAACTTGCTGATAAGAATACTGTGGGAGAGTGTATCAAAAGCTTTGCTAAAGTCAAGGTATATCACGTCCACCGCTTTCCCCACATACACAAAGCCCGTCACCTCTTCAAAGAAGGCAATCAGATTGGTCAGGCATCCTCCTCTAAGTTATCTTCAGAGAGATTGTGTGGCAGCCAGTTTTACTTATTTAAATATTTTCAGTTATTTATAAAGCATATTTTAGCAACCAGTGGAAGAGTACTTGAAGAAGCCTAGTGAAAGTAATAAGTTTGGAGTTCCTAGATAAAGCCAACTTTGTGAAATGTGATAGCAAAAATCATTACTTTTCCAAAAGTGCAATACTTGACATTTTTTAAGTGGTATAGGTTCCGTTCAACTTTGCTTAAAAAATAAAAATTTCTGGCAAAATATTTTTGCAAAAGGAAAAAGGAAAGGAAGAATAATTTTGGGGAACAACAGGTCAAAATCTACTTAACGTGGTATGAGTCCTGTTTATAGTTGCTTCTCCAATGCTATGATAAAATATAATTTCCATGCACTAATTATTGGTATTGAGGCAAATCTACTACATGTGTAAATTCATTGTGTGACTAAAACTTTACCTCACTAGTCAATATCAAGAAATCAGGAAAAGGATTATTAAAATTCATGAAATCTTTTTTCGCACATGTAAATTGTTCAGAAAAAAGGGAGAAAATTCTAAAAATAGGTGACAGGATAAGTGGACAATGCAGGCTGAATTGTTTCATGAAGAAGATAACCAGCGTATGGAATTAGTTACCAAACATGATAAAAGTTAAAAGTATAATTGAGCCCAGATATACAGCAGTAGCTGTAAATGGCTTCAGGGATATGTGTCGGGCCTTCCTCCTCCTCTTGCCAAATCAAGAAGAAGCCACTAGGGGAATGCTGGGTCCACTCCATGCGCCACCAGCTACTGCAACTAACTCCAAGAGACGACCTTTTTATAAGGCCTTCACAGCTTCAGAACATGTTTACTCTGCTGCCATGACATCCTCCACTCTCTTCCTGTGGACTTTTTTAGACCATAATTGATTCCATGTTTTTACTTATTTTTTCCAGTAATTGATTGATCTAATGTGATTTATGTAGCCATTTTGCTACTGCCAATCAAGTCAAACTTGCCTCTTTCACAGCAACATCTGCCTTCATCTTTGCAGTTTTCAACTTTATCTCTTACTCTCTCCCTCATGTTAGTTTATTTGGCCAAACCACCTTTGTTGGTGTGTGTTGAAATATACTTGCATACAATTAATTTTAAGTTACATTTCATCTTGGTATAGGATCCAGTCAAGGTGGTAATTCTGGAGAAGAATTCAAATTCAAAGAAATGTGCTTCATGTGAGAAGAGGTACCCTGGCCCTCAAATCAGCATGTCAGTTGCTAAAACTCTCTGGGAAAGGGTGCTCATCACCTGGGTGTTTTGTTTTGCAGCAATAAGCAAGTTGAAGGAGGCTTTTGCCACTCAGCCTGTTGTATCTAAGCGTCTAGAATTGTCAGCCCTCCAGTCTCTGAAGAAAAAAAGATCTTTGGCTCTCGTACCCACTCAATAATAGTATAAATTTCTCTGTGCCACTGCCTCCTTCCCCCAAGAGTGTCTTCATCTATACTGAGAGAATCCAAAGAAAAGGCTTCAAAATGCTCCAACTCTAGGTGCAATTTCTTTTTTATTTTATTGAAAGCAGTGGTCTCCAGGAGATTGTAGTGCATTTAGTATGAGTGTAGCCATTTCAATTAGTGCAGTCCAAGAAAAAGCACTCCAAATATTTTGGGGACTCCATTCATAACTCAAACCCTCATTTCTCAAATGTGGTTCAGGACACCAGAGCAGAATCTTGCCCATAGTTATGACTTTGAAAGTACTGAAGAGTTTTGTAAATTATCCCGTTTTGTCCATGGCCTGTGGGGAAAAGTTGGAGAGGTCTGCATCCCGACCTACTATTAGCTGATAAGGTTTCCACCAGTAGAGAGATTGGACTGTGAAACTACCACTTAGAGCTCGTCAAACTTTTACTTAGCCTTAGTCACTTGTCTTTGGAACTAAATCAGATGCTCAATTCATCTGGCAGTGCTTCGGTCTTTATTTAATCAGCAAATCCTTTGGGTATTGCTAATCTCCTTCAGTGGTGCCCTTCAGAGGCAATTTCATGGGGGAGAAGGGAAGGTTATTTTCAGTAACCAGTGTCATTTAAATATTTCTACACCTGTTCACTTGCCATTTCTTCTTCCCCACTCTTCAGAGCATTATAGCTAGACTAAATGAGAAGTATGATTATAGTGACAGTTATAAATATAGTTTCAGCTTCATATTCTTACACTGTTTTGTGTTCACCTTAATGGTTAAATAGCTTTAGAATGTTTCTAGAATTTTGTGGGCTGTGGCATACAACTCCTTTTAGCAGAGAACTGTATAAGCAGTATATTCCAAGAACTCCATTTACTGGTACGTAACAGTCTTTTGCCGATTGCTGCAAATAACATTTGAAAGCTGAAAGGTCCTTTCTGAACTTAATTTGTTGTTATACAGGAAATATCTTCCATAGATTCCCATCCATGTATAGTAGTAAAATACTAAGAGTCAGAATACAATTGCTTTAAAGTTTCTATTAAGGCAAGTCTGGGTTATCAAATTTTGACTTTGTCAAATGTTTAGTCTGGTGGTTACTAAAGCTTTAATTCTAAATCAGAAAGCAGTGATATGATTCAAAGCCTGACAATTTTTGATTGTAAGGTGTGTATAATATTTAACCTTATTGTGTTTTCCTCTCTCTACCCATCATTTTAAGGTTTAATAAGTTGTGCTTACAGTACAGTAATTCTTTTTCTTAATTTGTTAAACAGCCACTGATGATGTTTAGATAAAATGCATTTTTCCTCTTAGAACAGAAAGTTTGCCTTTTTAATAGTGATTTCAGAGATTTCTTTTCTGCTAGAGTAAGTGAACTGCAAAGACTTGGCTGAGTCAGGTCATCCTAAATGTTTTACTGTACTTCCTTTGTGACTTGTTCTTGCTGGTTTTAATTAAAAACTTTTTTCCCTGGTGAGGTGTTTATGTTAGCTAATGCTTTCTTTTAGCTGTGCTCTTAGCTTTTAGCTGTTCTCTTAGGTCTGAAGTAGTAGTTTTATATCAGGAGGGATATTGGACATTAATTTTTCTTGATGAATGAGTTTATTATGAGAGACAATTTGAGAAAAAACTAACTTATTTTACATAGGCGGCACACAAGAATATTAATATTTATCTGAATTGTGTACTGTATCTTTCTAATAGCTCATACTGTTCTATTTTTTCAAAAGGCTTCCTATGTCCTGCAGTTGAGACAAAAGAAAATATGCTTTACAACTAATAAAAAGCAAATTAAAATAAAAGTCAAGGTCAGATATGTCATACTTTAAACTATATAGCTAGCAATCTCCGTTAACATTGATCTATATGTCTTTAATTTAGTTTATCATTGCAGATCTCAGCTGTAAAATTTAAAAAGGTGCTGGTGTACAATTAGTTTCATTTTGCTCTGAGCTCTGAAAACTCACATGGTCTGAAGCACTTATAACCATTTATAAAGTGACTTTGTAGCTGAATTGAAATTTTGAATATATGAGCTTCTTTAAGTGGCCACTCCTTTTTATTTTCGTTTTAGGCATCATTTTTTATGTTGTAAGGTTTTATGGTATAAGGCAACTCTAATCCTGACATGTACATTGTGCTTCTTTGCAGGTTTAACTCATTGGAAATCCTTGGAGTTAAATATGAAATTAGCATTTATGGCTAATGAGTTTCAAAGCAAAGTAGAAACTGGTTTATATCTTCTTCCATCACTTCCAATTTTTAAATCAAAATTGGATATTTTTCTAAGATATATGCTGTAGGAATTATTTGGGATTTTTATGGCCTATGTTATACAGGTGGTTAGACTAGATTATCACAATGGTCCCTTCTGGCCTTGTAATCTATGAATCTGTGAATTTGCTTATACTCAGAAATGCAATTTTTACCTTTTGGAGAGCATCTGTGTATCCTATTATTTATATATTAGTTCGTGCAATGAAATCATCAATGGACCTGTGTGTACGATGTTCTCTTTGTACCTTAAACATGTGTCTCATGCCAGACAATGGCAGTTAAAGAAATATAAGCAATCTTACTGGAAAAATTGGTCTTGATGGCTGAATATTTTGCATGATATAGGGGTTTTATCAGAGACAGCCTCATATCACAGTTTAGTGGGAGAATCATGTTTCTTCATTAGAAATAACATAACCGAATGAGATTTTATGGTGACTCTCTAAATGTATCCAATCCAGAAAAATATGAGGCATAATTTCCTAATTAGTGACTTTAAAAAAAATTGGCAGTTGTCCAATTTCTTTTCTGTTTTAAAAAGTAATAAACTGCAGTAAAACTGACGCTTTAATTTTTTTTGGCTATTCCTGCATTTTTTTATTTTCCTGTCACTATGAATTTTATGTACTTAAAAGATGAGCTCTTAGCTTGGTCTTTTTTTCTTTCTTGCATAACTTGTGAATTGGTGTCCATTAAATGATAGAAAAGGAAATGGTAATACTGGCTAGAGACAGAAGGTGTACCTTTCAGTGATAGCTTCTTCAGGTACTGCCAGCACCTGTCAGTTCTGCCTTGATATAGACATTTATCCTCTTAGCTGGTTCTCAGGAGATAACTGTTTTATGGTTTGTAATGTGGGCAGCAGCAAAGATGTCTAGTTTTCTTGGGCCTATTTTGAGACTATTTTCAGCGTTCCCCATAAATCAAATCCTTTCATAGAGCTTCACAAATAATCTAATTCAATTTGTTGCTCTTTGTAACTGGGCATGCTTTTGTAACACATCTTCCCACACTCCTCCTCTTGTTTCTGCTCCTTTCTACCATATATTGAAAAAATGACCTTCAGGGATTGTATTGTGACTATCTGTCAGCCTGTTCTCATCAAAACTCTTTGAACCCAACTATCCAGATTTGAAAAGCTGATTAAGATTTTAAAAATGTGCTGCAAAGAGGTTTTGAAACTGTTAAGCTTTTTGTGTTCTGGTGCAGGTCTATAACATGTTTATAGTTGCAAAAGTGCATTTGTACAACTATGTCTACATGCTCTTGGTCTTTCAGTCTACAGCCAAAAGGCTCTGTCCCCCCACTACTGCCACATGCACAAACATGCAGCCAAAAAAATCTAGCATAAAGTTCTCTAACTCCCTTTAAGAAACCAGGCAAATTTGCTAGCTGAGCTGATATCAGATTGTAGTTAAGAAAATTAAGAAATTTAAAAAAAATAAATATTTGGATTAGATTCAGGAATAATGTCAGAGAACAAAAAGATTTGGACTGTAACTGCTTAATATCTTTATAGGATAGAAAATGAATTCCCATAGGAATTTGACCAAAGGAAAGCCAAAGATTAATTTCTGAAAACCTGCATTGTTACCCTCTGAATGTTCATTTCAATCTTTGTATGAATAAAATGGCAAAATATTTTTGTTTTATTAAAACACACTCATTTACCAGTTTACTGATTGTGAGATTATTGCTATAGGCTTGTTCTACACTTGACTGCTGCCGAATCGCCGAGGTAACAGAAGTTACACAAAGTACGCAAAGAACTTGCATAACTCCCTTCTACTTCTGTGCTTCTGTTCTGCGCGCCGTCTTCACTGCACTGTGCTGACAGGAACCGTGCGCCCAGACCATAAACTATGTGCCAGGAGTTAAGGTTTCAAGTGCATTACCAGTGATTTAAGGATAAAAACCATTACAAGAATGTTATGATTCTCTCAGAAACAAGCATTTCCAGGAAATTCAGAGTTAAAGTTAAAGAAATGCAAACATATTGAGAGAGAGAAATGGATGGCAAAGGTGCCCAAAACCTCACTCTGTCCTGACACACCATGGGGGGAAGAGAGAGACGACAATCCCAATATCTATCAAATTAGTTTAATCCAACCTGGAATGATCACAAACACTAAAATGCATTGATCATAATTGTACAGTTATTGCAAGGCATCACTGTAGATCAGAATTAAAGTTGAAATGTGTAGAAATCTCTTCTGCAATCCAGTGGTTTTAGCATGATCCTAATATAACGATGATGGTAGTTTGTGACATGGCACTTAGGACTGAGTGGTAAATAGGAGACATAAATAAAGTGTATGTAATTCAGCTGTGTCAAGCAATTTTAGTTTAAAAAAATCAGCAGACGTCTAGTATGTAAATGACTAGATTTGATATGTTTGAAAAAAGAAGTGGAGAGGACAAACATATTTTTAAATTAACTTTATTCAACAAAATTTCCATATGAACTTTTAGCTTGGAGATTTAGTGATCGACTGACGGAATATTATTTCTTGGAATCCTAAAAAGCAATTTTCCCAAATTTTGCTATCCCTTCAGGAGTATTTCCATTCATACTCTGTAATTTGTTCTGGATAAATTACTTGAAAGAAGAAAAGAAAACTTAAGATCAGTGTGTCTTGTTAATAAGCTAGTGGATATGCACTTGGCTATAAAATTACCCATTTTTATTTAAAGTGCTTCAAAGTCTGTTTCCCATTTGGAGAAGAAGCTTTAAATTGATTAATCTATATTCTGGCAGAAGCCTCCAGAAAATTGTTGCAAATCGGTATGAAAACGTGTGAGAGACTAAATCACTGGATAACACTTCTGCTAGAGTTTGCTAACATGAAGTAGAAGCATAAACTAGTTTCGGTTTATTTAAATCGGAACCATAAAATGGGTAGCCAGTGGTGTTTGTATTGAGATTCTTAAAGTTGTGTGCATTTTTGTAGCTATCCTCCCACTGGTAAATAGAGAGGAGCCTCAACTCTCTGCAGTGACGACCTCAGTTGGCTCTAGGTTCTTAAAATCAAAAGCACCATCATCCTCTGTAGTGTTCAATTTCTAAATCCTTTGCCTAATTGAATATGTAACTAAAGTCCAGGTTCTACTGGATAGCTATATAGAAGCATAAGTAATCTGAGTCTGATCCTGTACGTTCTAATAAAATGATGATTATATTTCTGTATTTACTTGGTATGTACTATACAGGAAAGATAGACTTATGTGTTAGAGGTGGGGGAATAGCACTGAACATGAAATATTCTATAGACTGTAATGAAATAATTCTGAGTAAAGAGAATCTGCATGGATAAAAATCCCAAATCATAAGAATGCAAATTTACTAGTGGGTTTACATAAGAGAAAGATGTTGTGTATGTAGTTTGGGGGGAGATCTAACAGCTAACTAAAGCTAATAGAAGCAGTAATGATGGGTGACTTCATCTACCTGCATATAGTGTGGTAATGTTTCATCAGAAAAAAGTTGAGTAGTGGTATTTTTGAAACCTTAAATAATTGTTTCTTGGACCAGTTAGTTCTAGAGCATACAAGTGATAATCTACTCCCAATTTGTGTTAAATAACACACTGACGTTGGCTGAAGTAACTATGTATAGTGAAGCCATCGGGTAATAGTGATGGCAAAATAACTAAATTCAACATTTTCAGGGGAAGAATTGTACCAAAAAGTAGCATTGTGGCATTAAAGCTTAGAAAAGAATTAAAAAAAAAAAAAAAAAAAAAAAAGAATCTATTCAAAAAGACCCTGAAGTCAAAAGTGAGGAAATGAAAATGCTTAGGCTCAGCATGGAGGCTGCTTAAGCAGAAAGTATGCATACTCCTGAACAAAGGAAAGGAAAGGAATAAAATGATATTGTTAAATGACAAGGTCCAAGAGATTGAGTTAAACAAGTATACTTAAAAAATCCAGACCAACTGACAACAATAGAAAGGAACATAAATTATGACAAAACTAACGTAAAATGAAAATTAGAAGGGTCAAGAGGAATTTTGAGGAACAATTAGCTGAAGACAAAAAAAAAAATATTTAAAAATATATTATAAACAGAAAACCTGCAAGAGATTCAGTGAGTCTGTGTACAACCAAGCAGTAAAAGGAGAAATGGAAGAGGATACACACACTGTGAAGTAGATGAATGCTTGTAGTGGTCTTCATGGCAGAGATAATTACCCTAAATCTCATCTTTTTAGATAATAAAGATGAAGCATTGCCAGAAACTGAGGTATTGAAAGAGGAAGTGTTGAGATAATTTAAGAAAATAGTAACAAATCCTCAGGACTTGTACAGGATGGTATTCGTTCAAACAGGAATAAGAGACAGAACTCAGAAAAAGAGCATCTAGGGTGAATTTCAGAAAAACTTGCTGACAATGAGGTGTATGATGTAGTATTCCAAGGATATGCATAGAAACTCTATTCTGCAGGTTGTTAAAAACTGGACTGGGAAGGGAGGGACTAGGATATTGTAAATAACCTTGAATGGTCCTGAGGGTGGACTGATTGATGAAGTCTTTTCTGTCTCCAACATCTATAATTTTATGAGCCTTTTGAGACTGAAGACTAAAGCGCACAAAATTGAAAAGAGAAACAGAGGTCATTGGGTGGTTCGTGAGAAAGTGTGGTGAGAAAAAGCATCTTTTGGTTTGTTTGGGTTTTTTTTTTTAATTATAACATTTCTCCAATGAGTTTGGTTGCTGAGCTGCCCTTTCTGCTTCGGCAGTGTCTGGCAGATAGTAACCCATGAGAAAATTGGGGAAGGAAACTAGGAAAACTCTAGTTAAAACTATTTTAATAAGACACAGAAACAAGATTAGTTATTGGGTTTTTCCCTGCTTTAAAAAAACACTGTTTCATTTAAATTAATATACCATGGACTTCATTCCAAGCTGAGATCAGAGCTGCATCCTGTTTTGCACCTATGTACACAGAGAAGGGACATTGGCACTCGTGTTTACAGTAATTATAAAAGTATAATGTGTACTTCATATTGTTCAGATTTAGCAGATTTCTGATTTTTGTTTGTCAGGTCATTTCTTCTTTAAACAATACCAGAGCCCAATCTGTTTTTATTTTCCATTAAATTCTCTGGAAACCATCTTACTTACGGTAGGATGGCTTCCAGAGGATTTAAATGAATAAAGTGAATACTTTCCTACACTCATATGATTTTGGCACTAGAACAGTAGCAACTGGAAGCTGACTAAATTGTTACTTATGGATTTGGTATTGTGGTGACAGAACTTCTTATTTATCCTATACGAAAGCTTAACTATGTACCTTGAGATCAATTTAGTGACTTAAAGTTCAAGTAAAAGTGTTTCTTTTTCAGATGCAGTTTGAATAACATTTATTTAGTCATTTAAGTACTTTCACAGTAGTTCTTTTTATCACATAACTTTATTCTTTTATCGGGTTTATAAATTATATTCACAAGAGACAGATAATCTCTTTGGTGTTTTTAAAAAAAATTGTGGGAAGGATTGTATCATTCTAGTCTGTAAGAATCATGGATGGGCATTGAATAAGAAGTGTAGAACATAAATATGATCACTAAAAGCATGTTAGGGAACCATGTATATCTAGGTTTAACATATTGCCCCTTAAGACAGTTTTTACGTGCACATAAACACAGTCTCTAAAGCCCTGTCAATGCTGAACTCAGGATGATTCTTATTTGAGCAGTGTTTAAGATAGTTGGAATTTTTCCTGACTGCCCTGTGAATGGGTGCATTTGTCTGAAGACTTACAAAATGGGGCCACTGTCCAAGTCGGGACTGGTCTACTGTATGGTTTGGGAAGCTTAGTTCTCCCCAAGAAAGTACTTGCCCCCAGTGCTTAGCAATATTATGCTAAAACCGTAGTAGCAATAAGAATGTTGCATGGTCTGATTCCAAAGAAGACAATTCACTAAGACCTGATATAATGAGTGAAAGAGAGCTAAGCATGTAAAACCAAGCGTTGAACAACCAGAGCAAAGTTGAACTGGTGAAGACTAGAGACGTTGAAGGTACGATAGCTTTAGTTACTGTAATAAATACAATCGGGGGCCAGGAACAATACAAGCCAAAACATTATTTTGCACACAGTATCTGGTTTCAGTTTTAAATAAAAGTAATAAATATCAACAAGTAAGTAATGAGCAACTCTAAAAGTGCTCTCTTCATACAACTTATGAAGACTAATCTTGGCATCAGTCCATTTAAGGTTTCAACTAATACTTGGCCTAGAGGTGTAATAAGTCTAAACTTTTGTCTCCCATTTAAGAAGTTAAAATAACTTTGATTGTGTCACCTTCTGAGGCTGAACTTGCAAATTTTGTCCTCTGTGAACTTTCACAAAGAATCAGAATGGTATAGAGGAGTGGGAAGAACTGGTAGAAAAACAAATCCAATAGGATATCAGAAAGGTATTGACTACACATCAAAAGCCTAATGGACTTCAAAGAGGGAGAAAAAGCCAAAACAAAGTGCTTTTTACTTCAGTCTTTATCTAAAACAATTGCCAGACATAATTAGTGGAAGAGTAAATCTTAGCATGAACTATTCAGATTTTCTTCTTTCACATCATTCTTTCGTACTTAAGAAGTACATTGTACCTTTATGTAAGGAATCTAAACATAGATAAAAGTAATGAAGTCATTTGAACTTGATTAAATTTAATGAAGCTCTATTTTACATATTAATATCCAGATTCAAGCAATCAGCAGAAAAATGTTTAGCAGACAACTTTTTAAAAAGGGATTCTGCAAGCTTCAGTGTGACTTGCAAAGAAAAAACATTTAATGATCTCTCTTTTTTCAATGCATAAAGAAGGCCTGAAAGAAGTTTAAAACTTCATAGTAAGGGTCATGTTTTAATAGACCTTCTCATGAACAACCTCCCATTCCCCATCAGACAGGCCCATCTCCCCTCTCTTTCATGATAACACAGCCTACAGAAGTTGGTTACATGGAAAATTAATTTTAGGAATATGTTTATTGCATTTTTAACCTTTAGTGCAATTTAGGTATTGGAAACAAGGCAAACCGGCACCATGTAATTGGCCAGTTCTCCAAAGTCTATCAGCAGGTACTCCAAGGACCAGGATGGCCAAAGACACCAGTGTGGCAATCTCTGGACTAAAGGAGGCAGCAGGAAAACCTGTCTAGTTTACATTTCGTAGTCTGTTTGGGTCTATTCTATTAACTGTCTGCACAGACTTTCTGATGCACTTTGGAAAACCCGTTAGAAAAATATCAACCTCAGTTTCAGAAGGCTCTGTTTTTTCTTATTTTTAATGGTTTTGTTTGTTTTTAATTTTTAATTCTAACTATTAGAATTATTTGAATTTCCACATCAGTGGTTTGTTTGAGTCAAACTGATTAGTCAGCAGAAGGTGTTTATAATTCATAATGTAAAGGGGCAATGGTGTAGAATGGACTCCAGCAAGATTCATTTGAGAGGCCTAAAATTGTACAACCTATGGGAAATGGATTGTTTTTAAGCTAGGGTGACAGTCTTAGTTTTAATGAAGCACAGTTCTTTAGACACAGGTAAATTTAAAATATTAAAGAGATTGTTTCATAGAAATTTTGAATATATATACCTGGGTTATGAAATGGCTTTATGCCTACCTGCCCATAATAACTTTGTAGGCAAAGCATCTTCTGAGCCCACAAAAATATTTAGTACTCTTTGCATAGCTTGTGTCCTATATGCTGGCATTGTAATTAAATGTCTTTTTTGCTCTGTTTTCACTTAGCATTCAAATAGTTCTATTTTCCAAATGTAAGTTTTAGCTTTTAAGTTGATTTTTATATTAGTGGCTATGTAAAGCTAGCGTTCAGCAAAGTCAGTGTTTTCTTTAAACAACACTTTATAAAAACCTTATTAATGTATCCTGCAGCTGTTTCAGGCATATGGCTAGTTTATTTTCTTACTTAAGTAAAAACTTTGTTTCCCAGTTACTCTAGAACCATTTTGCCTGAGATGCAAACACCTACACAAATGATATTAATGTTCAGCAATAGCAGCAACAACTGGATGCAAACAAACAAGGAAAAGTTTATCTTATTCAGCACAGATCTCTTGCATGGTGCTTGTTTGAATAAACCAGAGTAGTATTGTACATCAGGATAATAAAATGTAACTATAGATGAGCCTTGCTGTCTGTCTGGGTCCTGAAAGCCTAGGAAAATTGGTCAGGCCATGCAGTCAGCCCTGTTTATTGGGATCATAGGACTATGCTATCAGACTAGGAAGACTAGGGCACATGCTGCATCTCATTCCACTACTGAACCCAACAGATGGGTATCAATAAAAGAAGAAGACGAGAGAGACTAGGAGGTGGCAGGGATAAAGCTGTCCTCAGTTTGGGAAGAAATTTTGTTGTCTTGTGTGTAAAAGGATTATGTGAAACAGTGATCCTGCACCATAACAATAACATTTGGAAACAGTGTAGTTGTCAAAAACAACACTGCTCTATGGCAACTATAGGAAGCTCATTTTGGCCAATTATATTGGAAAATAGTTTCAAATACAGTATTGCTTTTGGCATGGATCTCCACTGAACACAAATTTAGGGATAGCTTTTTATGTGTATTAGAAACAGCATACCTAGCCACTTCAGGTGGGCAGATGCATGATTTATTTTTACTCATCATAGATATATGCTTTGCATCTTGTGATTTTACATTACACCACAACCCATGCATAGAGATCAGCTCAGAACAAAGTTCTTATTCTTTAATACTAAAAAGAGTACATATGTACATTACCTTTTCTTAATTGACAAAAATAAGGTGAGGAAATGCATACTAATGAGAACAAAATGTTTGTTAATTTGTGTTTTATTTCTTTTTGCAGTTGATGAAGGTTGTATTAAAGAACTGGGCCGAGTTCGGGTTCTTCACAAGAGAATCGTAATGCCTTACAGCATATATAAGAAAAGACGGAAGGGGACAAGTGATGAAGCCAGTGTTCAGCAGTATGCAAGTTTGGTGGGACAGACATGTTCAGAAAGGATGTTGTTATTTAGAAGTTGAAGAGTTATTAAATGGCACTTCTACGGCACTATACTACATTGTACTGCTGTTGGATGATACATAATACAGTTCTGTATGCCTGTTAAAATAGAGCAGTATAAAATATAGGTATCTGCAATAGGCTATTGTGAATACATGATAGTATACTTAAAAGCAAAATCCATTAACACTTCAAACAATTTACGGCAAAGCTTTAGCATATGTAGAGATTCTTAGCTAAATTTGCTTGCAGGGATTTTTTAAAATTAGGTACTTCTGGCCTTTCTTCACATTCTGGATACCTTAAAGTACCCAAGTGAACTGAATGACAAATTGGGGTTTTTTTTTCTGTAGAGGCAAAGGTTAACCATAATTCTCCCCCAGATAAACAATACATCTGTTAGAAAATCTCTCAGATGGCACCTTGGAAATCTGTGATAAAAATTGTGGAAGTTGTAGTGAAATGTGTATGTTAATTAAGTGTGCAGTTACTTGTTAACACAGAATGCCACACTATTCTGTTATACAGTTTTAATACCATGTAATGTAAATATATAGAGTGGGGCTCATAATTTCCCTGGAACCATTTTATGTTAGTTTTAAATAATGTGTATTACAATGTCAGAGATCACATTGAACTTGTAAATTAGACTCATTTGGCAATGAAAGGGGCAGCAAAGTTTTGGGAAATTTTCCCCTTTAGAGATAAAACTAAGAGTAGTTTCATTATAAAATTACCAAAGAGATGCAGTGATGAAGTATCACTGGGATTCTGCATTGAGGTTCATTTGTGGAATTGTGTGGGGAAGCTTGCAGAGCAGCTACCTGTTCTGTACGACCTTATAGCCAGCAGTGTTAGCATCCTTGACTTTCCTTTACACTGCAGCCATTCATAGGATAACACATTTAATAATTTTTTAAAATACATGTTTGTACCAGTTTGAAATTCAAGAGGTTATGTTGCTTTGTTATAAGCACTATATTATTTGATACTTGAATGTTATGCGTGCTCTTTTACCATCTTTGTGTCAGTATCTACTGATACAAGTTTTAGGAACCCAATTCTAATATTTCATCAATAAATTGCAGTATCCTAAAACTCCACACTTTCGGAGTTTGTTAAACTTCTTGGCTAATCTGTACTTATATTGAATCAGTTTGAAGCCTTTGAAGAAAGTGATTCCTGTTGGGAAAACAAATCTTTAGGTGCCTACACTCTAATATACATTACCTGTGGCATTAAAAACCACCTTTAATCTCTAACGTTTAACTCTCCCGTCCTTCAGGAACCTTGATTTAATTTTAAGTAATAGCCATGTACAAACATTGGCACTAATGATAATTGAAAATGGAACAAAAATAACTAAGGTCCAAGCAATGCAATTCAAGCAGACTTTTTTCTTCCCTTCTGCCCCTCAATTTATGGTAATCATAATATTGGTTTCAAATACAAGTCCAAGAACATTTTTGAAAACTTCATTTTACTCAGCATGGTTACTGTATTGGTCTAGTCAAAGTAAAATGGCAACTTGCCATTCAG
This sequence comes from Emydura macquarii macquarii, assembly GCF_026122565.2. NCBI lineage: Eukaryota > Metazoa > Chordata > Testudines > Chelidae > Emydura > Emydura macquarii. Next base: position 3,668,192 of record NW_027132509.1, on the reverse strand, counting down.
TAAAGAAATGATTGTGGATGTTAGCATCACACCAAAAGTATGATGGTTAATCAGTTAGAATTCAGAGATAGTTTCCATATACTGTATTGCACATAGTTTATCCATGATTCAACTGAAGTTTTCACAGAAGATACACCTACAGTCTTGTTTTCAATGTGGCCCTAACTGGCCCACCAACCAGGGGTTGGGTGAGGGGAAACGGGAAAAAGGGGCAATTGCCCAGGGACCCGGAGATTTTAAAAGAGGCCCAGGCTAAGGGCAGCAGGGGTGAAAGCTTTCCCTCAGGGACACTAGCTCCCCATCCCATCTCTTCCACCCATGTCCCCCACCTACAGTCTACCCCCAGCCTGCTCACCGCCACATCCCTCCACACCAGCCCACTTCCCCCCTAGGCCCACCTCCTCTCTTCCATCCACCCTTTTCCCCACATCCACATCCCCCTTCCTCTCCTCCACTGTTCAGTCTCCTGCCACTGCTCACCGCGTCCCTTCTCCCCCTCTCCCTACTCAGCCCCCCAGCTGTTGCTCACCATCTGGGGCAAGGCAGAGTGTGGAAGAGAGGAGGGGGACTGAGCAGTTGAGGGGAAGGATGCGGCAGTGATCGGCCAGGGGGAAAAACGGGGGCCTGGGACGGACTGTGGGTAGGGCTGAGGGCAGAAGAGGTGGAGTGGGACTGTTCTGCCCTGGGACCTGGAATTCCTGTCGGTGAGCCTGGGCCCTACAGTTGATTTCTTTCTAAAAAGAAAATACTCTTCCTATAATTTGTTAATGCTTGTTTGACTGATGCACAGTGACACCATAAATTACAGTATAACCTTTCTAACACTTTCTACCTACAAAATATATTGAAATGTAGTAATATACAGAAATAACTTTTAATGTACATTTATACAAATAGATCAAAAGGGCAGCAGCTCAGAGGGGTTTTGGTATTATAATGTATCACTATGGTAGGCTTAAAGTTAGATTTGCCAGGTTTATTTTGGTTTGTGGGCACTTACTCATTTCATAATATGCAACCTAATTGTGGTTATTCTTTTAAAGACCAGAACTCTTGCTGTGCACTCAGTCAATGGAGGCACAAAAGGGTACAGAAATGATGCTCAGACACTTCAGATAGGCTTTTCAAAAGCAGTATTGGCCTGGCTCTGCTCCCGTTGAAGTCATTAGTTAAAACTTGCATTGATTTCCAGGGAGCAGAGCGAGGCTAATGCTCAGTGCTTTTGGCAATCCCACCCTTAATGCCTCATAGAGAGAGTAGATTTTTTTTAAAAAAAAAACAATGTTACAACTCTTCTCGAGAAGATGCTTGGACCAGACATATAATTAAGGGAAATGGAATATTTGAACAATTGAAATTTGAGGACTGTCAGGCTTGATGTCCTGTTTAGTTTGACAAGTGAATGGACTTGTCCATTTCCTGGATGAACATTGAATAGGTGTCTCCACTCTCTGAATTGCATTTAAATTATAATGCTACAGCAATGTGGACTTTTGTATTCTTTTCGTTAAACTTGACCACTTTGTTCATCTGATCTAAAAGGCTGAGATCTGACTTATTTTTTCTTTTCTGTTATTTCAGAAGGAGATTATTAATACAGTATTTGTCAGCATTGCTCACTCTATCTTTATTTTGGAAATTGTGCAAAATACATAGGGGGTGAGATCCTGGCCCCATTGAAGTCAGTGGGAGTTTTGTCGTGGACTTCAGTGGGGCTGGAATTTCACCACTGATTTTTAATTTAGTATAATGTCAGGTCATTGAGAACTACTGTAATTAGAAGTTCGGAATTTAAGAAAAATATTTTATATATTATGTTTTTTTAGTGTCAGTAAAAATTGAAAAGAATAACTTGCCAAAAGCTCAGTTGACTTTTTAAAAGAATCTGTGTGGTTGCTAAATGAACCAAAAAAAAGTCAAGAAAATGATGGCAAATACTAATAAAATATTTAATTTTAATTAGAATTAGAACTAGCTGCAAAGCATATTAATTTCCAATATCAAAAGTAAATGTAAAGGAAAGGCTTGCCTGCATGTTGAGTTTATTGTATTTGTAACTGCTTTTCAACCAGTCTGTTTGACATTTTAATACAAAAAATAAAGTGATTTCCTGTTTGCCATGAACGATTATAAATAATTAGTAGTTATATGACTGTGGTCTTCAGTGTTGCTTTTACTAAACAACCAAGAGAATTGTTTCCTGCTTTGTACAATGTACTGAAAGGACACAGAAGTCAAAGGACAACACTGATTAGGTAGAGTGTGTATCAACTCAAAAGTTATGCGGCTTTTCTTTGAAACGATTCATTTTTGTCATATCTAGTAAAATTAAAACAACTGCTTACCTAATTCCGTGATACAACCAATTCCCAATTCTACTATGAATAGAATAAATAGAAGAGTTGTTACTCTTCAAATAGAGGATAGTGGCAAAACTAGTCACTTTAATTGGTCTTTACTGTTTCCAAAAGGAAGTTTTAAAAATAAATTACCTGAACCAGCAACCAAACGTTCTGCAGTTTACAAACAAATACATAGGAATAATACAAGAAACACTGCAGTATATAACTTCTGTTATCAGACCCCAAAAAGAGCACTACACAACTGAGAACTAAGCATTGCATTGTATGTGTTTCTAGCTGCCCATAATAGGTACTTTTTGACGGCTCAAGTATATAGCTCATTTTACTTTCCATACTTTCCATACATGTACAATCAGATGTACAATCAGATCTTCACTTCAAACAGCACAACGTGGTCAAGGCTCAAATATGAGATCTTCTATGCAATCTTTTAATATTAATACTTTAATTTTGCTATTCTGTGTGTTGGGGGAGTGGGAGAGGGGCGTTATTAATTCATCTGAAAAATGTCACTTTGCCTGAAACTTGTAATTCCAGGTTTCATCCAAAAAGTAATATTTTTGCTGTGTTTATCAAATCTGAGACAAATTTGGTAATTTTAAAATTATATGCAATACAAATAAAAAACACTACATTATTATGTATAACTTTTCATTATAAAACAGTTTTTATTTTAAAAAGACGGGCCAATGAAATGCAGGCTTGGTACAAGGACCTGCTGATGCCATCCCAAGGGCAGAGTCCTTCTGCCAGGACCATCTTCAAGGCTCAGAATGCTCAGATTCAGGTGCCCAAATGATCTCATCCTGGTTTGTGCAGGGGTGCTCTTGAAGGACTTGACCATTTCTACTGTGCTACACCCATGAGACTGTGATACACCCATGAGAAGAGTTTCCTTTTCACATTCTATTGGACATGGGGTTTTTTCCCCACAGATGATGGCTGAACAAGGTGGGTCTTTTCCCTCAGAAAAAGAGGGCTAGCATTCCAGCTATCGTAGATTCCTGAACAAAGCTTCTGTCAAAAGCCTAGGCCCTCAGATGGGATGTTACTATGCTTCTCTTCCCTGGTGCCACATTTTCTGATGGTAGTGACATTTTTCCACCTGCCAGTAGTGGCTCCTCAGTGCCTTCATTGAGTTCGGAATCTGGTCTTCCTCAGCTTATACAGACCTCCTTTTGAGGTTCTTCACTCAATACATTTGCAATTGCTCACCTTGAAGATAGTTTCCTGATCAAGTGATGACCTTAGCCAAAGAATGGAAGAGCTCTCCATATTTACCCGTATTTCTCCATATTTGGTCTTTGAAGTGGTTCTTCAGATGAAAATAGGGACAGGTATGAAGACACCTACTTTGAGTCTGTCCCAATCCTAATATGGAAAGGGAAAAGCTCTTAGGACAGCCTTAATTCTGTTCTTAGATCAGAAACCTTCACTCTCTTCGAGCATTCAAGGAAATGCCTCAAGGCATCTAGATTCATCATGGCCAAATGGGACAGGTTCATATCCAGAAGACTTACAGGAGTGCAGAAATTTCCTCTTATTGCACTCTATGCTACAGCCAGTGTCATCTTGTGTGGCTCAGGAGGGAGGTGCCAATACAATAGCTTCACAAAGCTGCCACTTGGCAGTTCCTGAACTATTTCATTACAAACCATGTGATTGAATTTGCAGGCATGTGTGGATACATACTTTGACCATGGTGACATCTCTGAAAAATTCTCCTTTTACAAGGATGAAGTTAAGGAGTCAGAAATTCCTGCCTCCTTTCCCCCTCCCTCTTCTAGTTTATCCTTGAGTCTCTTGTTCTTCCCTTCTTTTTACAGGATTCTGTTATATAGAGACCGTGCTATCCCATACTGAACTATAGAGAGGTATATTGTGTTTCCATTTACCAGTAGATTAGCTTTCTGTAGGTTGGTTGAGACAGTGCCAACTCCCACCTTACTTACAAGAGTCTTAGGAAGATAGAGCCATCTAACAGTTTTCAGGCATTAAACTGGAGAAGCAGAGGAGAAAGATGACTATTGAACAGGAAAATCCAGGCAGTGATTAGTGGTCATTCTGCCTATTGGAGCAAGAGAGAAGGAACAACAGCAGAGCATCTCTGCTGTCTCAACTGAACCACAGAAAACACATTATCCAGTAAATGAGAATGTATTTTTCCTTTACCTAGTGGAGACATTCCAGAATACCACGTAAATAAAATGCATTCATGTATAATCATATATGATTTAAATACTGCCTAATCAATGGCAGCATATGCTAACCAGATGCCTACATAAACCCCAGTCAGGTTGCAATATAATAAACCACTGATTTTATATGAAGCTTCTTAAGTGGGGGAGATTAAGGGCATATCTATACAGCAAAGAAAAGCCTCCAGCCAGCCCATGCCGGCTGACTTGGGCTGCAGGGCTGTTTCATTGCTGTGTAGACTGGGCTCAATAACTCAATAATAGTTACCTGCGTAAGTGTTGGGGGGATAGGCCTTAAGATATATTAGCTTCATCATAAATGTGATAAAGAAGTAGCACCATGTTATCAACACCATGTGCTGCTCATGTCATCACTAAAGACTGCATCCAGGAGGTAATTCTGATTTGTCAATCAAGTTTCTAAATATGTATCTATCCAAAAACCAGTATCTTATGTAAAATATGTATTTTATAACCTACTATAAAATGTGTTTTCACTAAGAAAAATTAATATTCACTTCAACATTAAGATTCTTGCACAATGAATGAAGGACAAAACTCAAGAGTTCAAAGTGATGCTTTTTCTTTAACTCTCAAAATACAGTTCTTTTCCCTCAAACACTTCAGTTGACTGAATTTTTTAGACTTTATTTTTCAGTTTACAGGCTTTGGGCGGTTTGTCCTAGGGGATCTCTAAAATCTATTCAGCATCAGCTTATTTTTAAACGTAATTGTTAAATGAGACAAGATGGATACTTCATGAAGTCCAGTTTGTCAGAGCTGTTAATTCTAAGTTCCGAGACTATGGAGAAAAAGCATTTAATTATAATGGGGCTTTTTGATAATACAATTAAACAGTGTTATTACAGATTTGGGATCTGAGGCTCTGAATCAAGTCCTATATGAAAACTCAACAGCCTATATTTAATATACCAACCAAAATTGAGGGCAGATAGGCTATTACTGAGAACGAATGGAACAGATGCAAAGTATCTTTTATAAAGAATTATCTAGCATAGCAAACATTTGGTTATATAAGTTATTAGCACAATGATGGATAAACTCTGTATTTGAAGCCGACATGAACAATCCCAAAGTACTTGTCTGCACTATGTCTAGTCAAGTTTTGAGAGTACAACAAATGATGCTAGGTGGGAAAGGAGACTCTTAGCATTGAAAAGCTGGCTCCCTTCATATGGAAATGCTTCAGAAATAGAACAGACTTTTTCCTTCAATAGTCATTACAACTATATAGAGAAATGGAAAGTTAGTTTAAACAAACTACTAATCTGACAGGTAGTAGTAGAATAGTCTCTTCCCAGGTTTCTGTTTGACTTCTTGTATTACGTGATTAATTGTAAAGAAGATATTAAGCAGTTTTATTTTACCTCTCCATTTTCTTCATATTACGTAACTTGACAGTTTTCTGTAATTTTTTTTATTGCACTGTGCCCTGCAGTACATTTTTTAAATTAACTTTAACTGACTTTAAATTTATATACATATACATTTCATGTGTTTATATACTGAGTTTCTGCTATATTGACTATAATTTTTATTTATTACTTGATGGTACTGGGGAATTATATTCCAGAATATTATTGCAAGACTTACGGTGTCTATTCTTGTTACTGTTGGTTAAACTTGGAGATTTTTTTCTTGCAGTCCTCCTGAGCCCTGAGAAATCTTAGGACTGTAATGTTCTAAGCAGTTTAAAATCCCCAAAATGTGAAATGTAATAATGGTACGTACTTCCAAGAAAATGTATTCTGTAAAAGAGAGGAAATGGAAAATGCAATATGTAGGTACTGTGTGTATACAACTAGTTCCTTAAATTGACAAGGTGGATGTTTTTGTGTACATAATAAACCTAACAAAAATGTGCATGGTAAATTTTTAAACTAAAAGATTTTGATCTATCTTCCTTCCCTAAGTGAAGGATAAAGAGTAATAAGGGTAAAGCTAATTTTTTATTACACTCTGCCCTGTGTCCTTAGAGTACACAGTATAAGTCAGTATAATGACAGGCTTCATTTATGTTTTATTTAGTTTGGTTCAAAGGACATTTCGCAGTCATGGAAGATCTAGATGGACGATCTAGATGGACAATCTATAGATTCAGGCGTTTGCCTAAAGCATTTTGGACCTACAATAATGCAATTAGGAAGTAGCACACAGACACTTACATGTGTGTCCCATGTTGTCCCATTTAAGTTGATCTTAATTTACAAATGTAATATGCCTGTTTAGAGCATGTGAACATCTTTGTTTAATTTTTGGTGTGGCTTGAGAGACATCTGCCTGAATATTTTGTCTACTAAGATTTAAAATAACATTTGTACTCTTCTGAATTTTCTTTTAGTTTATGCCTCTTTTTTTCTGCATGATTTCTACAGTTGGATGGTAATTCTCATACAAGATATGCTGTATTATCTTCCATTCTTACTATGCTATTCACCTTTTCCATGCAAGTGTAATAAGTAATTTTCTGTTCCTAAAAATGTACAAATGAATCAAAAAGGATATTCAATTTTCACAGGATTTTCAGAGCCTTCAGCATCTTCTTCCTCTTCACCCTAAGAGATGTGATATTAATATTTTACAGCAAAATTCCCCAGATCACTTTGTTTCCAGGTATTATACACCAAACTCTTTTGAACAAAGCCCACTTGACAAGTTGCCGTAGTAATTTTCTGATATGGTTTTCTTTGATTTTTAAAAGTGTGTTATTTTAAAACACTGAACTGTGGAAAGACAATTCTGTGCTGTCATACGTGCAACTGGCATTGGCTTTTCTGATGAAAGCCCTCTCTCCACCCCAGTGGATGTGACAACACCCTTCCAAATGTATTGTGGTAGCAGATGTGACCAGACTAGGAAGAGGCAGAAAGCAGTTTCTTGTTTTCAGTACGGATTTTCTTCATGCAAATTAGTTGCCAGATACTGGATAATGTGACCAAGGGCTGAGTTCTCCTATGTGGCACAAAGTGCAGGGAAACTCTCTGGTGGAATGAAACTAATGCAGGTGGCTCTGCTAAACCAGCCAGCACCCCCATCCCTTGTTAGGTGAAGGAGGGAGCGGGTGTGGGTGTGGACAGTAGAGGGGGAGGAGAATGTGGCACTGCAGAGTGACACCTGTTTGTTCACAGGCATTAATTAGCCCTAACTTGAGCTGGGCCAGATGGCCCTAAATCAGGAAGCTGCAAGTGGCTCCCTTCAGCAGCCCTTTTCTGCTATGTCCAAGCATAAATGAGGGCTTAAATTTCTGTCCTCTGCAAGGACAGAATCACAACCTGGTAGTTATGAGGTCCTCTGTCTGTGGGAGAGGAGCGCAGATGAGCCCATCTCACTTGGAATCCTTACTATCTCAGTAGTGTGAAACAAAAACAAGTTGGGATGCCCAGCGCCTGCTACCAGTATGCTTGGGAGCCAGCAGATGGCACTGTTTCCAAGTATCCATGTATGCCTAAGTAATGCCATCCATTAGAGGCCTGAATATCCTGTTGGGGCAAACATGCTAAGGCCCCAAATGGGAGAGACCTGGCTTCCCAGAAAACCCACCATGCTTTGAAGGAGCAACATAAACTGGGATCTGCATGAGTGGGCTCCTATTCTCATATAGGAGTAACAAGGACGAAGGGTACAATAAAAGGCTACCGCATGTGCGTGGGTACGGGGCTACAGAGCTATCTCAGAAGAGCCTGTAAATTCTTCAGGGTGGCCTGGCCTGCATGTACCCAAGATATTCCTTCCCAAAACCTAGCATCCTTTAGCTGAGGTTAGTTCTGCTCTGAGCAAGGGGTTGGACTAGATGACCTCCTGAGGTCCCTTCCAACTCTATGATTCTATGATCTTTACTTTGGTAGTTGAACATCCCGGCTGGCAAGGTTCACTCAAACCCTGAGTAACTCGTCCAGGTGACAGGTGTGGGGAAGGGCACTCAGTTTTTGGAAAGAGCAAAGCAGTGTCTAATATTGTTTCATGGCCCCTTAACAAAAAATTGTCCAATAATCTGGTGTCATGAGCCACTGTCTGTTCTTTTAAAGAGCATAAGCTTTTCAAAGGCTACTTGCCAAAGTAGATAATAGGCAAGGCTTTAGCATTCATTGCCTGTACATATTCTTTAGTCCCAGAATTCATGTGAACTGTGAAGCCATCCTGGAAACCTTCTCCCAAATGGGCACATTGATGTGCTGGGGAAATTCCAAAACAGCTCTCAATACTACTAGCAGTGAAGGAGAAAGAGGACATCTGAATCAATCCTGCTGATCAATAGAGTGACAGATATCACAGCCAGGAAAAAGCGTGAAAGGAAATCCTGCACACTGAGTGCACAAAGGGGACTGAGGGCACGTATCCCTATGAGAATTGTTTTAAAGGCAGGCCATTGGTGTTGGGTAGAAAAGGTTCATCTTATGGTTAAGATACTGGACTTGGATATCTGGGGTCAGTGCCCAGCTCTGCACCAAACTGCCTGTGTGATCTTGGGTATATTTGGAAAATAGACAACACAGGACGGTTGTGACGATAAATTAATTGTTAGTGCAGTGCTCAGATGCGAGGTAATGATGGAGAAGGGTGGCACAGATTAGACCATTAGTCTTCCTAAAGGGTGTGCGCGCGCCACGTGGCTATGTGGATATGTCACTTTAATATACCACCACCTACATAATAGCTGCAAATGCAAGGGCACAGTCTCTGATATGAACATAAAACAATGTATATGAACTATTTGAACAGTTAACTCGGAGCATTGTCAAACTTTTCCGTTCTTGAATTTCATGTTCTATTTTTCTCTGAAACCAATATCTGTCAGTGTACGCTTTATAAAATATGAATAATGAACATGTGTCTGTAACATCCTCAGAACTTTCCTGCCGTATCTGCTCTGTGGCTACATGTTATTGGTTGACACCTATTATCTGTTTCTTTGTCATTTCTTTTCTCAGATGTTTGTGCTTCACCGCTTACTTCCAATTTCCTTTTGACCTTCAATACACATGTGTAATGTCTGCAAAAAGTCCATCATTGAGATGGTTATCAGAGCAGAAAAAGTGTTAGAAAGTCTATCAAGTGGTGAGAAGAAAGATAGAGTCAACAGGGACTAAGTCAGTTTGGAATCTATGTTTCAGGAAAAGGAGGATTCATTTATTTATGTTCACTAGAATTTTTTTTAACGTATGCTCAGCAAATGTTCTGGGTGCATGTAGTTAAGAGTAACGAAGCTTATCACTACCCAACCCCATATTAATCAATTTTTATATATTTTCTCTTGTCTGCGATGCTTTGGCCAGTAAAAGTTGTCAAAATACGTGTATTAGGGAGCATCAGTACATCACAGCAGATTGCAGAATGTAAGAAAAAAGCCTTCAGGTCAGTGCATATGAGTTGAATTCAGTGACCTAATTGACTTAAAGAATGAAATTGCATTAATTTATTACCGTTGGAATTCTCAGCCTGCGACTGTATGAATGGTTGTTCACTCATTGCAATTCTTTGACATTCGCTGATAAGATGAAAGCATATAGTCTATGAACAAGCACACTGAGGACTGTTGGTACCCACAATGCCAGTTGCAGAGGTGGATAGCCCATGGCCTTGAAGCATCAGTGAGCAGACTACTTTCAGTGTCAGAAGGAAATTTGTGAGGTCTCGCATGTTGCTGTTCTGAGTTTCTTATAGACTTTCCAAAATTGGGATGAAGGTTCATTGCTTTCTCAGTACTGTCCCATTGTCTTGTTACATTTTTTTACTAAGAACATATTTATGCTACCGTTTTCCTGCTTCCCACATTTCTGTCTTCTGCACAAAATTGAATTATGCAACCCAGGCTTCCAGACTTCCAGTCCAATACTCTAACTATATCAGACCAGGCTCCTCTTTTTGTGCCTAAAAACCTGTTTTGTTTTGAGAAAGTTAATACATTACATTAGCTACCATCAGTGTCTTCTAAATGCATGATTACTGCATGGTCTAAACTCCAAAGGAGAGCTACAGTAGTAAGTTACCTCTCATGCAACTAATTGGAACGACTCTTCCTTTTGATAAAATAATTCTCACTGTTCTAAGGGAACTTCCAATCCAAATGTAGATCTAGAATCACTGTTAATCTATCATAGTTCCTTTAGTTTAGTTCCTTAACATATCTTAACATACCACTTCTGTTCCTACTCCTTTGATCAAAATAACTCTCTGATCAGGTTATCCATGTGTAGTCACCAGGGGGCATATTTTAACAAGAAAGTTACATGGTAGCTCTCTACTATGTTAATAAGTATCTGAATAACAAAACTTCTTTTTTAATCTTATCAATTTCGTCCACCAGTCTCATTCCGAATTTTCGCTTTTCTTTTAAAAGGAGACATTTTGTTCTGTCTTCATCATGCCTGGAAAAAATCTTATTGACTAGATGGCAAATGTCTATGGCTGGTGATTGAATTACTGAATAGTTGCTAAATACAATCCAAGTAAAGAGTGAGTTATTTCAATACAAGTGATCATGAGGTTTTGAGTGAATGAATGATGATCAAATGTACCAGCGATTAAATTAAGCACTAAGGACCACCTGCTTCAAGAAAGCAACCATCTGGGAAAATTGTCCACTATCAAGTATCCTCACCCTGGGAGACAGTGCTTCCTGGGGTCCTGTACTGACACAGTCTCCTCTGCACATGTCTGTGCCTCAAGATACAGTCTAGCCTTTAGATGACAGAGAGGACTTCGCCTTTGGCAGTCCTTCCAGATGGTTATATTCTGTTGGATGATTCCTGTAGGTTTTTATGTTTTACTGCTCTTTTAAATTCCTTAAAAGCTTGAGTGTTTTATAGCACAGTGTACTTGGCTGTACCTTTATAACTAGGGGTTCTTCTGCCTCTCCAAAACACCTTGGATGGAGAAGGCCCAATTAGTACAGTGTGAGGAGAAACTGTCCATTTTGTTGATCATTATTTTGAGAGAGTGCCATTTCTGAAGTTTTTGTCTGAGGATTTCAAAGCATTTCAATAATTGATTAGTAAATCAGCATAATCCCCCCATGATGTAGTGAAAGGATATATAGCAATTGAAATGAACATGGCAGCTCTATAACAACTACCTGATAGTTTAGGGAAGAAAGTAAAAAATAATTTTCTATCCAGCTGAGAGACTGCCAGCAGACTTAGATGAGCAGAACATAGCTACCACAGATGGAAGTTAGCTGAGACATTGAGACTATTAATATCCCCTACCTTATGAAATGTGCCATAAGCCTTTAGTGACCTTCGTATTGCATCTCATCCAAACCACAGCATTTTCAACTTCACTAGAACCCCGCACAATAATTAATACACCAGTACTGGCTGGGAGAGAGAAGCACCACTACTACCACTTCCTGCAGGTAGGTATTCTGTTAAAGCCTTCCCTTCAAATACTAGCCTGGGAATCATGGAGTTGCTGGCCCCTTTAAGGGAGATCTGGGCCTAGGCTACCCCTGAAGAACTAATTTTGAAGGGAAGGAGACTATCTAGGCAGTTCATTGAATAACAAGCCCCTGAGACTAATAAAAGGCCATCAGGCCTCAGTTGCAGGAAAGTGCTCCTAGAGCAAGGTGCTTCCTGAGACCCTTGCAAGAGATGGACTGTGAATCTCTCCAAGGTGAAAGGAGTGAGTACAAGAGAATAGTTGGGGAAAATCTGACAGGATTACGGGTGGCCTGAAGCATATCCGTGTTCCTGGTGAAGAAGCGGAGGACTCTTGGTTTAAAGAGAGTGAAACTCTTTGTTATAAACCAGAGCTGGGGACTTCTTAACTTGGGTGGACGTTTGTTGGTATTAGACCAGGGACAGTAGAGGTGCTGGACCTGAGGGCTACCGAGGAGGGGTTTTCTTTGTACTCTGGAACACAAGATAATAAATGAGACCCTGTAAAAGGGGTATCTGGTTCTCAGTTCCTGGGTCTTAATAAATCATTGCAAGGCCATAATAGAAAGAGAGAGGGCAATAAGCATACAAAGCCACACCATGCCACAAGGGGATATTCTCAAGAGTGTTGCCCTGTGGCAGTGTGCTTAGCTCAGTAGATATTCTGGGGATCCCAATACAAGGTAATGAAGCTGTAATCCGTGTGTCTTTATTCTGCTTCTAATAAAGGAAACCTGTATTGTTTTTATGTATTCCCTTTTATTATAAAACAGATTTTGTCTTTACTGAGGAAAGAAACCAAAACACCAAAATATAGTAAGGTGACCTGCTAAAAAAAGCAAAGCCAAATATGCCTAATATAACAAAAAACACATTACCCAAAGAATTGAGGTTGTCAAAGGTATATGCTTTCTGGGCACAAAGTATGAGTTCATCAGGGTTTTTTCCCATCACATCTCATTATGTTTCCTCACTGTGTCCATGGTCCTTGATTTTTCTTTCATACATATTAGCTCCTTTTAATTCTTTTACAGACCTCATAAGAACTGGTGCATTTATCTGGAGCTAATAATTCAGTGACACATTTAACCATGCTCTTCATTATTACCTTGCAGAGCGACCTACTTGACAGCAAACAAAGAACACGTTGACATTTAGAGTTAATAATCTGTTGATTCATGCTGGAATACACATATGCAGTCAATGGGACAGCTGCAATTGTTTTAGTAAATCCCATGAACAGCACCACTATGCATTGATCTAAAATGTCCTGAAGTTGCAGCTTCACAATGTCATGATTCTCCCCACAGGCATCACATTTTTCAACTTACAAGCACTTTCAAAGTATTTTAATAGGATACTAGTTCCACGTTACAAGACTATCATTTTGAAATATATTTCCTTAATGTGCTCATGTTGCAGATAATCCACCACCACAAATGCCTGCAACACCCAGCCAGCTGAGGTGTGAGTGATTTCATACTTTGATATAGGTGTTGATGCCTTTGGGGTTGGCGCTGCCTGTCACAGAAGTAAGTTCACATGAAATCAGACTGTTGTGAAACAAATACTACACAACCTCATACTGTACGGTGTATTTCAGACAAATGATATCCCCGAAGTTACGTTTTAGAAATATGAAGAGGCAGAATTGAAAGGCTTATAGAAGAGTCAGTATATAATCATAGATATGTAGAGCTGGAAGGGACCTCGAGAGGTCATCTAATCCAGCTCCTTTAACTGAGGCAGGATCAAGTAAACCTAGGCTATTCCTGACAGATGTTTGTCTAAGCTGCTCTTAAAAACCTCCAATGACAGGGATTCCACAGCCTACTTTGGAAGTCTATTCCATTGCTTAACGATCCTTATAGTTAGAAAGCTTTTCCTAATGTCTAATGTAACTCTTCTTTGCTGCAGATTAAGCCAATTACTTTTTGTCCTACCCTCAGTGTATGAATGACAGTTTTGGCATTGCAGTAAAATCAATATGTTTTTTAAAAATTACTTACTAAAAATAACCAGGTTTTGTGGGGGGGCGGAGGGGGAAGGGGAATCTTTTAAGCATAAATAAAAACTGATTTACTCTTTTATGATAGAGACATATTTTTTCTAATAATTTAACACTGAAAATCAGGTGGAGAAGGGGAGGGAATAGCGTCCCTCAGACACCTTAATTAAGGACCAGATGTTGATACTCTAACTTATGTTGAATAGCACCTAGTCCACAAGTTATCCCTTTGTTTTCAGTGAAACTCCTCACAGAGTAAGGAATTATTCAATATACTCTATTACTTATGTCCTGGGAACCATGAGACATTCCCTCTAACTGAAGGTGAGGACTATTGTCCTTAGTCATGGTATATGTCTATGCAATCCCTGGCACCCCTGTTGAAAGCCTACCAAGATACCAGTTCCGACTGGTGTATCTATTAGATGTATATTAAGAGATTTTATCCACACAACTTTGCAATTGTAATAGGGGGCATGCAGTCAAAATCATGCACAGTTCTTTGAAAATGTATGGGGCTGACCTACGTATCTTCTCTGGGGAGAACTCCCCTGGTCAGTCAAAGTGAATTAAAACCAAATGTCTGTTTTCCAAGTTTACTTCTTTTTATAAACATAACACGTATGCAGAATGCAGCTGCTATTATGAAGGTGTTTTCCCTTTTATTTGGGGGCAGGCGGGGATCTGTATTTTCAATGCATGCTCTATTGACAGTAGAAAGAACAATTGATACTGGACTATTTAACAAGTCATTTATCAAACTGGAGGAATTTGATAGCATAGTGAAAGAATAATAAAGTTGGAGTAAAGAAAGACAGTTAGTACCCAGAAAATTAAAACAAACAAACAAAAGCTCCACAGGAAATAGAGATTAAAAGATCCAGAATACTTGTTTTGGCGGTTAGTTACAGTTGTCTACTTTTATTGATTGGTGTCCACAGGTACCTGACCTAGAACGCTGTTGATGGTTTCTTTCCTCTCTCAGCCACTCTAACTTTCAAAATCCCTTAGCAGAATGGGTCTCACCCTTAGTTAGTATTGCAACTGTTTCTGTTCAAGTCCTAAACCCAATACAATGGGTGGTTAGAAACAGTGGGTTAGAGCATGGTGGCAGATGAAAGCAAGATTAATTTGAGAAGTCACAGTCTCTCTGAGACTCTGTCTTTCTGTCTGTAAAATTAGTATTTAACCACTTCTGTTAAGTGCTTCAGATGAAAAGTTCTATGTAAGTGCAAAGTATTATCATTAGTGATTTGGATTAGAGAACAAGTCCCACAATGGGATCCCACCAAGATGGGATAATGGGTGACAGAGTGAAAGATACTGACAGATTGCTGGAGAATTGGGGCAAAATAAGGAAATGGGCAGCCAAGTGCAATTTATTGTTGGGAGTGTAGAATCATGTTCTGGGAGGAAGGATGAAAAAAAAATTTCTATCCTCATTCGTATCTAAAAGGAGCAGAGGAGACATGGCACTTGTATGTAATTAGGGGCAGAGTCAACACCTATTGCGGTGGGTTCTGAGTTACTACAGAGAATTCTTTCTGGGTGTCTGGCTGGTGAGTCTTGCCCACATGCTCAGGGTTTAGCTAATTGCCTATTTGGGGTCAGGAAGGAATTTCCCCCCAGGGCAGATTGGCAGAAGCTCTGGGGTTTCTTCACCTTCCTCTGCAGCATGGGGCACAGATCACTTGCTGGTGGATTCTCTGTACCTTGAAGTCTTTAAACCAAGACTTGACTTCAATAACTCAGCCAGAGGTTAGGGATCTATTACAGGAGTGGGTGGGTGAAGCTCTGTGGCCTGCATTGTGCAGGAGGTCAGACTAGATGATCGTAATGGTCCCTTCTGATCTTAAAGTCTATGAGTCTAGTGAAGTTGATGGAAAGACTCTCACTGGTTTCAGTGGCTTTGGATCATGGCCACTGAGAAGGTATATGACAAGTGACTTAAAAACTTAATGCGCTCATGCAAGAATTTTAGATAATGGTTTGTTCATATGGCAAGGTAAAGTTCTGACATAGTTCTGAACTGAAGCTGTAGGTGGAAAATATTAGACTAAATACCAGAAGAGGCTTTTTCTCAAAGAAGAATAATCCGTTTGTGAAAACATTTGGGGTAGGCAGTGTGAAGGAAAAGAAATAACATGACCTACTGAGAAGCAGAGTGCGGCTGCTCTGAGGCAGGAGTTAAAGTACAGGGACTTTTGGTTTATCCAGCAGTAATGATTGTTCTTATGCTTTTTGTCAGCTAGTAGAGGATGCTCTCTGAGTAGCATAACTATCACCTTGTCTCTTAGACCAGGCCTCTCAGCCCTTTGGACACGCATTTCCCAGAGCAGAAGAGGTAACGTGCAAATTGTATCTTGAGTTCACACAGAAGTAACTCAAAACCAGTCTTTGCTTCTGAGCTATGTGGCCAGCCAATTTTATTATATAAAATGATGATGATACTTCGCAGATTATAAAAGTATTTCTTCAGTCATCACCCATTACTAAAGTCCTGTGAATCACACAAGGAGAATTGTTCCAACAACACACATTTCCAACAAAAGAAATGCTGAGGATACTGAATATTCATAATGGAGCTTGGAAAATCTGATTAGATCATAGTCAAAATTTGACAAAGAGACTGATTACTTTTTATAGTACGCTCTGTATGCATATATTAATTTGTTCTCTGTTAGAACTCAGCCCATACTTCACAGAATCAGAAAGGGTAGGTGTTAGAGAAATATTGGCAAAGGCATATCATTGTTAGAATCAGAAAGCAAATTTCAGTGGACTTCTCAGCATAGTAAGTATTTAGATGTATGACTTTATTCTAGCTTTTTCTTGGTTGGAAGTGCTAACCCAATATTTCATACCAATGGAAATAACATTTTAGACAAAAATGTATGCACTGCAATATGAATGTCACCACATTTTTCACATCAAAATGAGAATCTAAGACAGGAATAGTTGATTATTTTTTGGCAAGGTCCAGATTTCTTGGTCATGTATGGTCAAGGTCCAGACTCCAGAAAAATATTTTTCACATTGCAAGTGCCCCTGTTCAACAAACACATACAGTGCTGTGTAATGTACCCAGGGCCTATTGCAGGGGTAGTCAATAGGTGGACCGTGGGCCAAATCCAGACCGCCTGAGACTTTTGACTGGACCACAAAACTCATGGGCAGTTAGTGTGGTGGGAGGGAGGGGAGCTAGTGTGGGTAGAGCAGTGACTGGCCTTGTTGGCAGGCTTGGGGGAGTTGGTGCCTGGGGCTGACAGGTAACTCAGGGTGGCAGGTGCCCCCCCCCCCTCTTTAAACAGAGCCCTGCCAGTCCCTGGGAGGCATGCTGGGGCTCAGGGTTTCAGCCCCCCAGGAGGCGCACTGGGGCTTGGAACTTCAGCCCTGTGGGGGAGGCACACGCAAAGCCCCCAGCCACGGTGCCTCCCACAGGGCTGAAGCCCTGAGTCCCGTAGTCTGATGAAAAGTCTCTGGCGGTCTGGATTTGGACTGCGAGTCACCTATTGATTACCCCTCATCTAAGACAATTATTGAGAGAAATAAATGACATTATTCAAGCTGATGATTCTAAAACAAAGATTTTATCAACTTTATGTGAAAGGAGATCTAGTCACAACTGGAACCAATGTATTTAAACTAAGAGGCAAAATATTCAATTCATATTTTTGGTGTAATCTTCAAAACGTAGTCTCTAAAGAAATCTATCACCGTGGTGTATTATAGTAAGTAGCGGATTTTATTTAAATGTCCTTTTTTCTTCCTAGAAATGAGCTTGAATCAAAACCTGGGATCCAAACACTGCTGACTGTCGGGGTGTTTGAAATATAGATCCCAATCAATCTCTAGAAGCCTGGGTGATGGGGCCACAAAGGTACCTTTATGGAAAGATAATCCTAATCCATTCGCTGGAGGGGGTGAGGAGGAGGGAAATGGAAAAGGGGAAAAATACAATAGATTCACAAATGTTAATTAGTGAATGTTCCATTGTTAAATCAAGTTCCTCTGCTGCGCTGTTGACTTCACATTACCACTGAACCCTGCAATCTGCCTTTATGGGGTAAGGCTTGTTTTTACAAAAATGCATGTGTCTGGGGAGTCTGGGGTTGGATGGGTTGTTTGTTTTTAAATCTAGAGACCATAAAATGAAAATAATGAAATATTATGTAAAAAGACTGACTTGACCACCTGTTCTAACTCTCCTCCCTATGTAACTTAATGAGTCTTGTTAAAGAAGCTTATTAGAGTAGCACAGGAATACTGTAGAGGGGACTGGCGTGCAGGTAACAAATGTATAACACCAGAGTTTCCAACTACAGGTGTGGAGTGGCAGAGGGAACATGTGAATGAAAACACTCTTCTAAATGAGCTGTCCACAGCTGAACCCTGCAAGAGGGTACGCAGGGGGTGTGAGAGTCTTCTCCTCCATTTTAAGTCATGTGGGCCCTGACACCCACTACACACAGACAATGAGTTTCAGATTTGATGTTGCTGCTCTCACCTGGGACCAAGTAATGCTTGCTCCCAGTAATGTGACTCTGAGGTTCAAGAGGGAGAATGGGGCTGAGGTCGTGGGGCTGAATCCATCCCACTCCTTAGCAGGGACAAGAGGGATGCTGGTGGTGCTGCCACCCATGGCTCATGAAAGTGCGTCTGACCTACTTCATTGACTAGGGGCAACTCAGGTGAGTTTTCGCCAGGACAGCTGGTGTCCTTATGACTCTGGAGCAGTGGCTCTAGCTACAAACCAAACTGCACCGTTGGGGGGATGGGATAATTAATTTGCTGGCAGCTGTTTGAGATCACGTGTGAGCTCCACTGCTGTGGGCTGTCCCCCAGCAGCCTCTGCTCTGGCACTGCTGGGCTCAGAGCTGGAACAAGGATGTGTGGCCGGCAGGCAGGACAGAGTACTGCTTCCAGCCCTCCCCCAGATGGTAGTCGGCTCCCACCCCCCCACAATCAATCCCCATTAGCCCTCTGTTCTCCCTCTGGGCTGCAGTCAGCTTCCATTTACCCTCCCACAATCAGCTTTCTCCTCCTGCATGGGAAGCCACCATTTCCACCGCTTTCCTTCATGCTCCTCTTCTAACACCTGCAAGGAACACCCATTCCTCTTCTCCTCACAGGCAGTGATGCTTTTATTTCCCTTCCTTGTTCTGCCCTGTTTCCATCCCTCTACATGGGCTGCAGAGGCTGCTACTTTTCCTTCCCCTTGTTCCTGCTGGGTCTCCACGCAGCAGTTGCTGAGATCCCTCCTCCTAGCACAGCTGGAATGGTTTCCAGTCATAAATCCTCCCTTTTTTCGGATCTGGCAGATCCGTCTCCCTCTTCCCCTCCTGCTATCCTGCCCCAGTTCTGGGGAGTTGGCTGGCTGGATTGCCATGTGTGACCTGAACAGTCAGCTCAGCTTGGAAGAAGTGCGCACAATCAGCTCCTTTCTGGGCTGAATAGTTTGTCAAGGTGTCAGTCCATTCCCCACCCCCCCGACAGATAGGACTATGGGAGTGGGTGTATATCCTGTTGTTGCTGTTACCATGAAAGACCCAGTTTTGTTAAGTTTCTCTCTCCAGTGAAATAATCACATCATTCATTTGTGCCGTAGATCATCATGATGTTGTTCTGGTGAATTTTAGATACCAGCTTTCTGCAATATTTTCATCAAGCAACTAAAGTGTTACTTATATGGTTCTATTGTTCATGATTTAATTAGAATGAGATTTGGTTTCTGTATTGCTATTAGCTAGAACTGCCTGGAAATAGACAAAAAAGCACACTGTTACAGGTAATGTTCTGACTTGCACCTGTGTTTAATTTATGACCTAATTAGTCTGTTTTGGTTTTCAGAAGAGGAGGGATGAGGAACTGTTAGAGGAATCTCTAGAAACTGCTTAGGACACTGTATTGATTGGAATCTCCTTTCGGTGGCTAAGTTGAAGTGGATGCTTTGTACTCAACAATGAATTTGCAAGGCTTTCACTTGGGACCATATTCCAGCTGATGACTAGGATTGCACTGCAGACCCAATTGTGAAGAGCAAACTGGCACTGTGCTATGGGGTTGTCCACTTGACTTGCCCAGCAGTACACAATCAAATACAGTAATCGCCGTTTTTTGGTTTGGCAAAAATATCGCTAGAGTGTCTCATGTTAGAAAACCGACCATAAAACCGTAATGCTTGGTTGGAATGCTTTAAAACTTGACTATTTAAACAGGGGAGAATAGAAAGCAGGAAACAAAGCTGCATGTACCCTGGGGCATAAGATGGTCTTATAAGTCTTTTTTGTTTTTAGTTTATGGTGAAGACTGCGTCCGCATTGTGTTTATTGTCCTAAAGGCTCTGAGCACTATGCTAAGACAAATAACAATACTAAATACTTTCTGGCTAAGTACAGTTGTTTTCTCTTTTAGTGCCAGTGTTAGAGCATTTTGCCTTGTCAGTCAGAGGTTTATTCCAATTCCAGAAACTATAGCAAAAGTAAAAAACACTGACTAGAATGTAATGATGGTAATAAAGCTCAAGGAATGCAGGAAATTTATCACTCTCCATAGTCACTGAGTCATGGGCTTAATACAACGCGATTTTTAAACCCAAATTTATTTAGTCTTTTCTAAGATAATCAGCACACCGATGCTTTAAATGGGAACTTTCTCCTTTCTTCTGATAAACATGTGGCCAGTCAAAAGTGTTTAAGTGGGGTGCCCAGTGCTGTCCCATGGTGGGGAGGTCACCATGGTAACAGGCAGCTGGTCTCTGGAAAGCCCCTGTGTGCTGCCAGGGGGCAGTCAGCAGGGGCACAGGCTCTGTTGGCTGTGTTTAGGATTCCCTCATTGTTTTCTAGGCATAAATATTCTCAATAGGATTAGAATGTTGAAGAGGCTAAAGGCTGTGGGAAAACTTTTGTGTGCCATATTTTTCTCTTCTGCTGTTGTATCTTAACATTTCCACTCCGTGAACAATAGAGTTAAAACATAAGGACAAATGTTTTGATGGCTTGATTTGGAATGATATATTCATGAATCTACATAATAGCCTTTCAGCTGCAGCATTGTTGCTTAATGCACTTTCTAGGAGTTGTGAAAGGGCCGGGGGGGGGGGGGGGGAAGGAATAAGGGAAGCTAATGGTGTAAACAGGGAAAACTAAGACTTAATCAAAGGAACTGGAGAAATGGTATGAAACGATATTTTTTTTCCCTTCTAACACATGGTGCCAAACAAACTAGTTTGCACTTGAACCCCTTTCATGAAACTAATAATACATCCCTTTTCTCTGTTTGGTTACTTGCTTCGATTCTTGGGTAGAAATGAAATAAAGCTATAAACACCGGCTCCTGGTTTTCAGCACAGACAGCTGGGTTTTCCCATGTTTGAGGTGATTAAGGTAAGCACTGTGGACCTGTTGGGTTATCCTAGAATGTTTTGCCTGACCTACAGTCTGTGGCAATTACACACAATGAAGGGGGATGTACGTCACTTAGAAAAGGGGCAAAAATGGCAAGCAGCCAGAAGGATCAGTTTAGATGGGCAGCTTAAATGAGAGAGCCACAAACATTCCCATCATGGGCAGCTCTAGCTAATGTGATCCTCATTTGTGCTATGTTCTAGGCATGTTTCAGAATCTCCGAGCATTGTAAAGGTCTCTGGTCTTGACTCAGTACAGTTGTTATCCCTCCTGCACACATCCCCGAATTCTTCCTTTATAACAGTATAGATTTAAAAAATAAAGCAAACACACAGTTTCACCTCCCTTCCATATAATCTTCCTATTTGTTTATTTATATTACAATAGTAGCTGGAGGCCCCAAACAAGATCAAGGCCACACGGTGCTAGGAGTTGTACAAATACATAGTATGGGACAGTCCGTTTCCCCAAGAATTTACAATCTAAGGCTATGTTTATACTTATAATGCTACAGTGGCGCAGCTGCAGCTGCATCACAGTAGCGCTTCAATAGAGACACTCACGACAGTGGTGGGAGGAGTTCTCCCACCACTGTAGTTAATCCACCTCCTTGAGAGGCAGTAGCTTGGTTGACTGAAGAATTCTTCCATCGACCTAGCTCTGTCTACGCTGGGAGTTAGTCACAGGGGTGTGGGAAAGAAAGCAGAAGCACAGAGAGGTGAAGTAACTTTCCCAAGGTCAAGCAATGATAGAGCCAGGGATAGAAAGTCTCCTGACTTCCAGTTGGTGACCCAATCCACTAGACTATGTTGTCTCCCAGTTACTGAATAGATAATAATGTAAGGCTTTAAAGATGTTTTCCGTATATATATATAAATGATGCACTATTAGTTTAATTAATTTTTTCCTCAAAGAGGGTTTATTTTAATTCAAAGATACACGAGCTTCTAATCAAGCTGTAACAAAATCCTCCTAGTATATTTAACAAGATCTCTAATGCTCTAACTGTGGTACTAACTCCAGAGAATATGTCCTCCTAATTCTATATTGTTGGAAAGTGGAAGAACTTTATACTTCTGCCAGATACCCAAAGGCATTCACAGATCTGCTCAGCCCGAGCTGATCTGGGATGGTTAATATACAAGGAATGCAGGACATTTATCACTCTCCATAGTCACTGAGTCTTGGGCTTCATACAACGTGATTTTTAAACCCAAATTATTTAGTCTTTTCTAAGATAATCAGCACACCGATGCTTTAAATGGGAACTTCCTCCTTTCTTCTGATAAACATGTGGCCAGTCAAAAGTGTTTAAGTGGGGTGCCCAGTGCTGTCCCATGGTGGGGAGGTCACCCTGAATTACTGAGTTACAAGTGTAGATATTGCCATTAGTGACAGATTGGAAGTTAGCACAAAGTTGCAGTGGGTTAATTCACAAAGGGATTTTTCATAAAATCTAATTTAGGTTCTTACATGGCCTTCCATTACTGTAATATCTGAGCATCTCGCTCTCTCTAATTAATGAATTTATCCACACGACACCCTTGTGAGATAGGGAAATACTATTATCCCCCTTCTACAGATGGGGACAGGAGGCCTAGGAGGCTAAGGGACAGATATTTAAAGGTATTTAGGTGACTAAAGATAGTCCTAGTCATAGTGAGATTTTCAAAACCACCTAGGTGCCTGGCTTCCGGTGGTTGAGTGGAGACAAAATGGTGTTTTTCATCATTAATATTTTTCCAGAGGTTTTTAACTTAAGATTTCAGATGTATTGATTATTTACATTCCAATAGTGAACTCAGTGCTGCACAAGAGACAAAGGAAGGCACAACCAATGTCCTGGGGATTTAGCAACATAAGGGCTAGATGATCACAGCCTTTATTCAACTGCTTAGGGGGAGGAGATAATCATGAATGCCATTAAAGCAGTTTAAATTCCAGTAATGCTTCTGGGATTATATTGCGGCCAGCTCCACAATCCAACTGGAATCGAATTGGCCATTGATCCCTTAGTATAGTTGCAAACATTGCAGTTGAATGGCTGTCAACCTCATTCTTCTGTGCCTATATGTTGAGCACCTTTGGATCTGCTCCAGTCATACTGCAGACATCCTATTCACTGGAAGTCTGTACATCCTGAATCACTGCATGTATGGCTGCTTTTTTTCTTTCTATGATAGCTGAAACTTTGGGACATAAAGGGGTTCTGTTTCCCATACTCCTTGCACTGTTTTCCACAGGCTGGACACTCTTCTGCCTTTCATGTTGCTTCCCAAAGTATATACACTGGACCACGATGCCTACATTCTTGGTAGATGTGTTTCTGTCCAGCTACCTGGGTTCCTCGAGCTTGAGGCTGTGTACTTGTTTTGCACTAATGGCTGCATTGTTTTGACACTTTCCCACGCTAGTTCAGCTGCCCTTGCTATTTGGAGGTATTTCCCTAGGATTAGGTCTGTTTCAACAATCTCTCCTGTAAACTGGACAAACGGTCCAGTCTCTAATTAGTGAGTCTTTTATGTCTCCAAATTTTTAGTTTTGTGTTGTAAGTATTGTTTCGCTCGTCTTGGTTTCTGGAAAAAAGCAAACAAAATACCACCACCACAACAGTATCTCTCCACAGTCTCATTGTGTCTGGGATCACAGTACTCTTTAAACACATTTGTCAACTGTTCAGATTTCCAGCATTATTTCTAGCATCTGATTCTCATTCACTTCTCATCCTTTCATTAGTCAGGGCTGGATTGTAACTTTATGCCCTAGGAGTGAGATTTTCTCACACCCACCCTTATTCACCCTGAGAAGTACCTTAATTTTAATGGAGTAAAGTACTAAGCTCTCTGGGGGGCACGGATTGTCATTTATCATATGTCTACACAGTGCTGACCACAATGGGGTCCCATTTGGTTGTGGTCTTTAGGTGCTACTGCAACATAAATGTTTAATAATAATACCAATCCTGAGTAAAGGTGGCAGACTGGCCCTTAATAAACACTTGCTATTGATTTAGTTCTCAATGGGGACTAGTGCTTGTGATAGATTGGGGAGAAATGTGGTTTTATAAGAGCCAGTTTGTTTCCCCCTAATGTAACCAGATTGCAAGTGTGAAAAATTGGAGGACACTTTTTTTTTCAGGGGGATGGGAAATAATTGCCTATATAAAACAAAGCCCATAGTATCGGGATGGTCCCGATAATATTGGGATGTTTGGTCACCCTACTTCTCCCCCTACCTTAGCCGTACTGAGTAATAGCTGACTCCGTGAGTAGCCCCATTGAAATATATGGGGATATTCACTGAGTAAGGTAATACTCAGTGTGATTAAAGGGTATCAGAATCTGTTCTTCAGCAAATATTGTGCGCATTCATACACCCTGAATTCTTTGACAATGCACTGTAAGAACTTTAATAATTTTATTTATAGATCATTTTTAGGATGCAATTGTAATTAAGGAAACTATAGCACGGAACTTGTATTTGCTGAAATAGAATATAATTTCTAAATGTCTGCAATGTGTGTTGCCTTTTAGGCTGACTTTATTTTTTCTTAACTAGTGTATGAAACTTCGTAACTAAAAGTCCAAGATGTGCTTTTTGGAAAATTATGAATACCTCCTTGGCAATACTTTAGAGGAAAAATCTAGGCAGATTTTAGGGCATAGGCCAACAAGCTTGTCACTTTGGATTTTAAAAAATATGAGGTCATTCTGAATTTTTCTCCTTACATTTTTTTAAATAGATAGGTAAAATATTATGGAGAATAGTATTCTGCTCACATAATTTGTCTTCTCTTCACTAGATATTGGATCATTTCCACTAATGATAGAGTAAACAAAAGTAAGAAATGGAGGCAAAAGAGAACAGAGTAGTTTCACGACACTAGCTGTTGCTATGCTTTTTCTGTAACTGTTATTGTCAGTACTTACGTCACTTTAACATTGTAATTAATCATGTAAAATTTGTGAAGCAGGTGTTTTTATTATGCTATAGGATGTAGTGTGATGAATATATCTAGTCAAATATGATTGCTTTTGCTTATTTAAATTCAGTTTTCTTCTGAAAGGCAATCCTAGAAGCAACCTTCACTGTGGCTCCTTGTACAGTATGGCACTTGATTGCTGTCATCTTAGAACACTTAGATTACTTTTGAAATGTAACACTTTAAAAAAGAAAAATAGATTCTTTTTCCACTCTTTCCCAGGAAATTGTTTACAAAAGAAATGTCTTGATTTGAAGAAACCCATGTGAACTGTCTTATTTAAGGATTATTTTTTTTAATGGATGAAACTGTCTCTTGAAGCAATCTCTTCCACTTAAACAAAGGTAAGCACATTTTCCAAACTAGTGTAAACATGAAAACATTAACAGAGGCATGTCTGTGGGTCTTGTGCACAGGCAACAAAATGAAAGACAAATTTCTAAAATCTATTTTCATTTTGGTGTGCCAAGAGTTAAGATATAAATCCTTTTGTATCAAGATAATAGACCGCTAAGAACTCTGTTAATGAGAAAAATGAGTTAAACAGAAAAAGCAAACTGTGGCTAAGATTGTGAATGCTAATGTTCATTTAAAATGAAAACCCAAATCATTGCAAAGTAGAACAAGTAGAAAAATATTAGTAAACTGCTTCTTTTTTGGAATCGATGTTTTGCTGTTAGCCATCATTGTCATGTTTCACTTTAAAAGTACTTCTTCACAATAGGCAGTAAAGGCTCTCCCCTTGCTGTCACTCAAGGCATTGACACAACCCCCACTGATTTCAGTTTTCAATAGGTGATCTGACCCCACATGAGCACTGAGTCTGCAGAATAGAACTTGACTTAGCTGCGGTATTTTCTCTGTGTTTGGCATTATTGATGTTATTATGGCTGTGGACTTAGTTGCCTTCACAGCTGTCATATCCAAAGGTAGTTATTTAAAAACTGACCTGTTCCATTTATTTACACATTGTCATTTTATACTGTTGATCCCCAGAAGTATAGCAATTATTTTTTTCTGATACAGTTAGCCATTTTCCTTTTCTGTCTGATACAGTTAACCAGTGTCATAGCCTCAGTTCAGTAGTGCTGAGCATAGATGCCCTCAAGCCCCTGTTTTCAGGTCTGCTGTGTGCCTTATGAAAATGTTTACATGCCTTTTTTTCCCCCTCAGATAACTGGAAAACAACTTATTAAAAAATTCTAACAGAGCTTCAGCTCAGTGAGTGCCAGTGGCTTTGATATGCTTCAGGAGGAGAAGTGTTCTAGAATGAGGGCTTACACTACATGCATGCTACATGGTTTCCCACTAAACTTTTAACATGATGCAATGAAGCTCCAAATAACTATGTGAATAGCTGTATCTGCAGTGCCACATGTCTGAATCCTGTGTTGAATTTCAAGTACATTAATGCTGTGGTAATGGCTCAGAGTAGGATTTTTCAAAAGCACCCAAGTGTCTTAGAAATGACTGAAAGTCAATGGGATGTGTGCTTCTTGAGCACGTAGGCACTTTCAAAAATCCCACCCTGAGATTTTAAACATGAACAAGTCTGGAATTCCAAAGTTCATGGCTCCTGCAACAACCATCTCTTTCCCCTCTTGTGCATATGTTAAGTCAAACAGAGCTGCATCTGCTTACTCCAGGCCTGAATCTGACCCCTTTATTTGCATAATGTTTAATGCCTTGTAACAGGACTAAGACTTGATCATGCAATGGGTTCTGTGCAGATACAGGCGTCTGCCCACCCAGAGCTCCTTGTAGGATTAGGGCCCTAATTTGATTTTGAATGTCACTCAAAGAGGTGTCAGTTATTGCTACTTAGTTTAATATCAGTGTGTTAATATTTCTGTTAGAATAAAAAGCAGTGTCTGTGAAATATACGTTTGGAAAGTATGTGATTTGAGAATCATTTCAAAAGACACAGTTGTAGTAATCTACTAAAAAGTCTGATCTGCTTTGTTAAATTATAGTTTAGTGCTGATTAATGGAAAGACTAGTCCTGCATAGCCCTTAAACTTTAGGTACTGAATCACTGTGACACATCTATTAAAATATGGGACTATCCTGACATATGCTAACACTGCACTAGCTCCATGTAAAGAAACCTCTTGAAGCAGATTAAAAACTGCCTTGATTTTTATTTTCTCCTGAAAATACTGATGAGATCTGGATGAATAATGGTAGAAAAAAATGTATTTTTCTTAAAATTCTCAAATTCATTGACGAAATTGTTTTGTGCATCTACTTAAGAATTATTCCACCAGCTCTGTAAGCTAGGCAAAAATTAAATTAAATAAAAAATAAAATAAATAAATAAATATAAAAAAAATTAGGTAATTTATTCAAAAAAGTCTCAAGTTGAATATTTTTATTCATTAATATTTATTGAAACAGACCTGATACTGACACAGAGATGCTGGTTGCCTTAACTCTGAATAAGAACTTTCATCTAGTTCAGCTGTATACCCAAATCCCTTCAGATCAAGTATTTGCAAACTTGATCAGGAGTAACAGGTTTTTCTCATGACCTGTTGTATAGTTTCCCTTCTGAATGGGCTGTTGTGCTAGAACATCTGCAAATAACTCTGGCTTCAACATAAAGGGCTCTATTTTGCCCTCATGCCCTTGTGTATTTCACACTGGTACGTAATTTTGGTGTAGAAATGGTGCTACACATCTCTCCCTTTCAAGTTACACCGAATGGTTCGTTTTCACTGAAGATTTAATTGCCCTGCAATCAAAAGGAGAATATGCCCTCAAATTACCATTCTCTGTCTCCTAGAATTTAGTTACTGTGTGTCTCAGAGAATTTGCCAAGATATGTTGGAAAGGGGAGGGCGCAGTGGGGAGGAGGGGGAAGCATGCATCCAAATAAGGGCTGTGAGAGGAGGGCGAAGACACAAACTGGCACAAATAAGGGAGTGTTAAGTGTTCTCCTTTTTCCTTTGCAGAAGACATTATTATTCCTCTCCCCATCGTATCTTAGTGATTTTTAGCAGTAGAAAAAGGCATAGAAAGCCATCCTTTTATAACTTTCAGTGTTTATAAGTGCTTTCCTCGCAAGCTTCATACATGAAGAACTCTGGGGTTTGATCTAGACAAGATACTACTGCAGTGTTTTTGCACCTTGTTGGATACCCATGCTGACTGTTTATATATTAAAAAACAAAACAAAACCTCCTTTCCTGAACTACCAGCTGGAACTACAG
The DNA here is from genome assembly GCF_026122565.2 of Emydura macquarii macquarii. Taxonomy (NCBI): domain Eukaryota; kingdom Metazoa; phylum Chordata; order Testudines; family Chelidae; genus Emydura; species Emydura macquarii. Next base: position 3,639,626 of record NW_027132509.1, on the reverse strand, counting down.
TCTTTTGTCAGTTAGCAGCAAGTATTTGAGGGGAAAAAATCAGGAAAGATCCAAACCTCTTTGACAACCAAGGCAATAGAAAAGACTGGATTTCAGTTTGCTACAGACTTCCAGTCGTAGAATCACAGAGGTGTAGGACTGGAAGGGACCTCAGTAGGTCATTTAGTCCAGTCCTCTGCAGTCAAGGCAGGACTATGTAATAACTCGACCATTCCTGACAGGTGTTTGTCAAACCTGTTCTTACAAACATCCAATGACAAAGATTCCACAACCTCCCTAGGCAATTTGTTCCAGTGCTTAACTACCCTGACGGTTAGGATTTTTTTTTCCTAATGTGCAACCTAAACCTCCCTTGCTGCAATTTAAGTCCATCTCTGCTTGTCCTATTCTCAGAGGTTAAGAAGAACAATTTTTCTCACTCCTCCTTGTAACAACCTTTTATGTACTTGAAAACTGTTTTCTCCAGACTAAACAAACCCAGTTTTTTCAGTCTTTCCTCATAGGTCATGTTTCCTCATAGGTCATGGGCTTTCTCCAATTTGTCCACATCTTTCCTGAAATGTGGCACCCAGAGCAGGTCACAGTACTTCAGCTGAGGCCTTAGAAGTACAGAGTAGAATGGAAGAACTATTTCTTTTGTCTTGCTGCTGATACATCCTAGAATGATGTTGGTGTTTTTTGCAACAGTGTTACACTGTTGACTCCTATTTAGCTTGTGAGCCACTATAATCCCCAGATCCCTTTCCACAATACTCCTTCCTAGGCATTCATTTCCCATTTTGTATTTGTGCAATTGATTGTTCCTTCCTAAGTGGAGTACTTTGCATTTGTTCTTATTGAATTTCATCCTATTTACTTCTGACTGTTTCTCCAGTTTGTCCAGGTCATTTCAAATTTTAATCCTATCCTCTAAAGCACTTGCAACCCCTCCCATTTTGGCATCATCTGCAAACTTTGTAAGTGTACTCTTTATGCCATTATCTAAATCATTTATGAAGATATTGAACAAAACCAGACCCAGGACCGGGTTCCTGCACCACCCCACTCAATATGCCCTTCCAGCTAGACTGTGAACCACTGCTAACTACTCTCTGGGAATGGTTTTCCAACCAGTTTTGTACCCACCTTATAATAGCTCCATCTAGGCTATATTTTCCTAGTTTATAAGAAGGTCATGCGAGACAGTATCAAAAGCCTTACTAAAGTCAAGATATAGCACATCTACTACTTCCCCCCCACACCCTATCCACAAGGCTTGTTACCATGTCAAAGTAAGATGTTAGGTTGGTTTGACACGGTTTGTTCTTGATAAATTGATGTTGACTGTTACTTTTCACCTTATTATCTTCTAGGTGTTTGCAAATTGATTGCTTGATTATTTGCTCCATTATATTTCCAAGTAATGAAGTTAAATTTACTGGTCTGTAATTCCCCAGATTGTCTTTATTCCCCGTTTTTATAGATTGGCATTATATTTGCCCTCTTAAAATCTTCTGGAATCTCTCCCATCTTCCATGAGTTTTTGAAGATAATCACTAATGGCTCAGATATCTCCTTAGTTAGCTCCCTTCAGACCATGAAATGAGATCTCTTCTTTCTCCAAATGCTGGGACTCCCTGAAGTTCCTGAATGAGCAACTCTTTTCAGAGACTTATTTTTTCAAGGGGACACCTGTACATTGTCCACTTCTTTTTTTGGAAGATGGTAAGCTCATCATCCTGAAGTACTTAACATTTGTTTTCCATGATGCACATTGGTGTTCCTGTGAACATGTACATTTCCTATAACCTTCAGTCTTTCCAAAAGCCAGGTGCATCTTGAATTGAACCAGATTGGAAGATGACCTTAGCAAATTATTCAAAAAGATGCACATTCACCATTGAGAGAAAGTAGAAGAGCTTGCCATAGTGGAAGTCACTGTCTCAGAGGCAAAGCAAAAGATCTGTCCATAAGAAATCCGTATCCCTTATAGATCAAAACGAGAGCCTCTCGAGCGTTTGTTTTGTCCATATATAAAATTAATGGAAGTAACAAGATACACCTTCCACCATCTCGTCTCATATCCTTCAAACACTTATGTATGTGCATACCTTTAAGTTTGTGAAGATTACTACTGACTGCATGGAACTACTCATGTGCTTAAGTGCATTGCTGAATCAGGCCTCCTCCCCCCCTCCCCCCTTTTTTTTCTTTTTGTATATTGTATCCATTTGCCCAACTTTTCATCTGTTTTTGTCATTTTAGATTGCCATCTTTTTTGGGCCCTGGTCTTGTTTGAATCCTGTAGGCTTTCTGTGGTTGTAGTAGTAGTAGTAAAAGGATAAATAAAGATTGCTTAGAGTTTGTCAAGATATTCTCTTCCTGCTGTGCTACTTTTTCTTTCTTTTCTGCCAAAAACACTGGTGCAAAATGCTAACTGGTTCATGTAGTGGCTGGCAAGCTCTCCCTAGATCCACTTAAATAGAATGCTCTTTGAAAGAAACCAGGAATTTGGAGACGACTTCAATAGAGTTGGCGATTTATGGTGATAGATGCCTTTAAAATAGATGATGAAGTGATGAAAACAGTTATTTTACCCCAAAAATTGTTTTGTGGGAAAAAAATGTTTATATTTGTGACAAATTGTTCACATCTCCTCAGTATAGGATAACTTTTTTTTTTTTTTTTTTTTTTGGCATAAAAGAGTCAAGAGATCCATTTCTTAGTTTGACCCAAAATTTCTTTACACATAAAATGCCTTTAGCACTCTGCAAACAGATGCAATTATCCTTTTACTGCTTTGGTGTGTGCATAACTTTAAGGACATGAGTAATTCTCTTAATTCAGAGGGATTTTTCATGGTTAAAGTTAAGCACATGCTCAAATGTTGGTAAGAGCAAGACCTACAATGATTTACCATGTGCATGAGTAAATGTGGAAGTTTTTTTAATAGTTTATTTCACATTAAAATATTTTACGAGGAAAAAGATAATGAAAGATAAATATTTTCGAGTATGTCCAGGGCACATGCAAACATAAGGAGACAGTACTTCAATGAGGACTGTTTAAGCAGCTGGAAGACATGCCGTTTGTCAAAGAATTATGATAGTTCATAGTCTAGTCTAGACAAGACCAGCGCTTAAACCGGAGTTTCTATATCCTGACAAGTTAACGTGTTGAAACTTGGAAATATTTGTTAGATTTTAAATAGGAATTTCTATTAAGTTCATCAAGAAAAAATTGCTATTCAGATTACTATTGAGATTTGTAATGTAATTGTCTGTCATTGAGACCCCAGACTCATCCAGATATTTTAGGTGTATCCAATTCAAACTAATTTAAACCCTTATTTCCCCCCCAGCATTTAGCTGCAAAAAAATTAGCAGTCATCCGCACTTGGATCTGAGACAAGCAGGTGTTAAGCAGAGACATCACTTCATTAGACTCTGCATGAGCAGTCAAGAGGAGCTGGGGATCATCTCCATAAATAAGATAATCAAAGATAAGTTATAAATCACCTTTTAGGTTTTTTTACCTATTTTTCCTCTGCTACTTTTAAAATTTTTAAGCCACTCTTCTACTTTTCCCATCATCCCTCAACAAGCAGAATGGAATGGTCTCTGTGAGTAGGCCACTTTGTCACACAAGGCTATTCTGAATTGTGGTAGAGGTCTAATTAGCTGAACATTTTCACTACAGGTACTTTGTCATTTAGCATATCAGCAGCATATAATGCCTATGAAGTAGTCTGTTCCCGTTTGTTTCTCCACAACATCTGTCCATTATCTTAAAAGAAATAAGTAAATAAAAAAACCACACATAAAGACGCAAAAATAAAAAACTATACACACACAGTTTTTATGGATGTGAAAAATTGCCTTTTAGAAGTTATGGCTCTTATTTTTTCAAGCAATAAGTTGCAAAGTTTTGTGCTGAGAAGATTTAAAGAAGTTGATCATGGTTTTCCCTATTTTTGTCAGTTTTCTTTAAAGTACTGTGCCCAGTTTCATTAAATGCTGTTTTCCCTCCATACTTCCCCCCTGTTGTGTTGAATGTCAGACTTTCACTGCTAGCATTGGTTTTCATTATTAGGCTTTACACTTCCAGCATCTGGGAGCAGCATATATAGCATATGTGCATATAATTTATTTATATTTACAGAAAGTGTGGTGTAGGTTGTACAATGTTGAAGTCCCCTTAGGATGGCTGTTTCCTCGATGTGTTAGCACAGTGTTTTCAAGAGTATTAGTGTTTCCTGCAGTAAAAACTTGATTCACTGTTGTGTCATAACATGAATTCTCTTGATACCAGTGCAGTGATATTTTTAGTTTTAAATGAGGTTTCTGATGCTGTGCAATATGTTGGGGTCAAGGAACTCTTCTTTTTAAAACACCTTTTTTGTTGCATGTCTTCTGAATTTTGTATGCAATTTTCACTGAGACAATTGTAGAAGACCCAGAGCAATACTTTATAACATAAAAAATAGTTAGATGGAATAAGTAAGTATTGTCCCATATCAGTTAATAGGTAAGCATTTGAACATTTCCAGTTTGTCTAGTTGCTTTCTTACCTTGGAGGGCAGCATTTCTGATTAATAGCTGCAAAGAGCTGTGTGGGTGAAAGGCACTGTGGTGGTTTATTTTTATTTATTTATATATATTTTTTGTTAACCCGGTCCATCAGAATGTTTTGGAAATATGTGCTCAAATCCGATCAAAGCCGTCAGGAATGGTAGGGCCTCTTCCTTACCTGAAAGCAGGCCTTGTTAATAGTTGCATTCATCAGAGTTAAAATTAAGTTTCTGTGGTGTTGACCTACAGCCAACTTTTCCCGCAGGACTATTTATTTTAAAAATCTAAAATAGTAATGTGCGTATGGCATATGCTGTAAACTTGAGACAGTCAGGATCTCCGTTTGGACTAAGGCTTTCTTTGTATTTCTTTGGTACTTGTTGCCCTAAAGGAAAAGCATGGCAAGAAGCTGACTTCCCTTTCTAACACATGGAATATGCAGAATTTTTAACTTGTTTGAGAGTAAAGCATTTCAGGGGGGTTGTACTTGGAGGAAAATAATAAAACTCTGACTTGAATTGCTAATATTATAGTCCAATAGAGTTTAGAAATAAACTTAACTTGTAGCTTAACTTGCTGTTGGTGAAAGAACCTGTGAGCCCCCACCCGTTTTCCTATTGTGAACTTACTTTTAAAAAGAATAGGACGGAGGTGGATGTTACTAATCCTTTTATAAGAAAGCTGAGTAAAGTTTGTGACCATGATTTAGAGTTGTATAATGTATCAGTAGAGCAAATAGACTAGTACTTGCATGTTGTGTGGTTGTGCATTTTAGTTAGTAAGTACTCCTGTAAGGTATGTTGAGAGCTGAAGCCCTCTAAATCTATCCACAGAAATGCTACAATTCGGGCAGCAGTAATGTAGTTGTTTGAATTTCCTCCAAAACACCCATTGCCTGACTTTCCTCCCCCTTCTCTCCCCCTTCTCTCCCCCCCCCCCCAGTAGAATGAACCATGGTTCTGCCCTCACCAAAGTCCTGAGGTTCCCAGGGACTGGGAATATGGGGGGCTATCTTTAGGATGCATGCTTTTTTATTATAAATTACTTTCATGGACTCTGCCTGGTGTATATGAATCCAGGAGGCAGTGTGACCTAGTGTTTTGGGGTTCAGGAGACCTTGGTGCTGTTTTCAGCTCTGCCACTAGTCTGTTGGGCAGCCTTGGGTAAGTCACTTCATGTTTTCCCTGCCTATAAAATAGGGATAATGATACTGACTTCCTTTGTGTAAAGTGCATTGAGATCTACAGATGAAAAGAGCTATGTGAGAGCTAGGTAGTGGTATATATTATTATAATTGTATTATAATACAACAAGCAACAAAAATGATTAGGGGACTGGAGCACATGACTTATGAGGAGAGGCTGAGGGAACTGGGCTTGTTTAGTCTACAGAAGAGAAGGGGGGAGATTTGACAGCAGCCTTCAACTACCTGAAGGGGGGTTCCAGGGAGGATGGTGCTAGACTATTCTCAGTGGTGGCAGATGACAGAACTAGGAGCAATGGTCTCAAGTTGGAGTGGGGGAGTGTAGGTTGGATATTAGGAAAAACTTTTTCACCAGGAGAGTGGTGAAGCACTGGAATGGTTACCTAGGGAGATTGTAGACTCTCCATCCTTAGAAGTTTTTAAGACCAGGCTTGACAAAGCCCTGGCTGGGATGATTTAGTTGGGGTTGGTCCTGCTTTGAGCAGGGGGTTGGACTAGATGACCTCCTGAGATCCCTTCTAACCCTAATCTTCTATGATTCTATAAGTGAATATTTCAAAGGAAGAAAGTATGATTTTTTTTTTAATTCACAAATCCTTCCGATATTCCATCTGTTCATGGTATCTAACTCTTAATAGTTATTTTCTTAACAATCCCAGGAGGCATTGCTGCATCAGTAATCAATAAACCAGCTACTCAGAAAAACAATCTCATATACATTCCGAACCATGATCCATTTTGGGGGGGCAAGAAGGAACAAAAAGAGATTAGGGTTTAATAACTAATTTTTGTTCCTCTCAATATCCTTGCTGATCCCTTGCTACACTTGAAAGTCCTAGGCTTCCTTGGGCAAAGTCCAACCAAGGTGGACTCTTAAAAACAGTCATAAATTAACCAAGCTACAATTGTACTGTTTTTGACACCTCCTAAACACTCCCGTTGAATTCTACCAGGTGAATTTGCAACTTGGTATAGTTTTAAAAAAAAGCCTCACCAAAATCCGTATATTGAAGTCAGTATCATTGCAGTTTCAGAGGGGTAGCCGTGTTACTCTGTATACAGCAAAAACAACGAGAGTCCTGTAGCACTTTAAAGACTAACAAATTTAATTTCTGCGTTGTAATTCATAAAGATCAGTCACCCAGAAAACTTCATGTCAAAGAAAAGCTTCAGTGGAAGCTATGTCACTGCTACATACAAAATGAATTCTGATACTTTAATATCAAGGGAACTTTACAAATTATTTTAATGTTTGGCAAGACAGTAAAATTAAATACAGTAACTAAAAACCCTTTCAGTAAACAGTCAACATCACTTGTTATAATTGCAATGGTTCCAGTCTTTTGTTACCCACTGGATCAGTAGCAGAGAAGGAATAACTTTCCTTTCCTTTCCCTTCTCTTCATTTTTCAGTATATGCTGACCTCTATCTAATTCAAAGGAAAGTCTGGAATAAGTGAGAAATATAGCTTTTTTTTGTTTCTATACTGGATGATGCATTTATTTTTTCACAAGCTAAGAGAATATTTTGTGGACTTTTTACTCAGCCACAGCCAGTCTCTGTTTTAAATATAGTTTGAGATCTTCAGGGAAAAACAGCTTAATAAATTTAGGTCAACTCTATAAAGACCTACAAAATGGTCATCAGAATAATAGTAATAAAATATTAAGGTGAAAAAGCAGAGAGGAAAGAATGTGGAGAGTCCCCAAAGAGTTATGTAATTCCAGGAAGATTTCACTACCTGGCTGACTCACAAGTTTGACAAGTTCAATGGACCTGAGCACAAGAGATGATGGACATGTCTAGCTCTCTCCTGTGGACTTTAACTGAAGTTATGGGTATACGGCCCCTCTTAGCATCAGGCACATATACTTCTCTACTTTAAAACTTCTCTGTTTTTTAATTAGAGAATTAGCCAGCTTCGGGTGGCTAAATCTGCCTTGAATTCTTAATACATTTGGATAGGCAGAAAATGTATCCTTTATAATATAATTTTCTATTTTTCTTATTTATTTATTGTTTTTGCATGGTACAACAGCTAAACCAACACTCCTGCCCACTGACTTCCCTTTAAGTGCCAGGCTGAATCAAGAAAGCAGAAAAGAATAGTATCAAGTTTGGAAAGCAAATTTATTTGACATTTTAGGTGGGCAGAAAGACCTGTTTCTGTGTGTGTTATGCACATACATTTAATGAGCACTTTGAAAATTCCCCCATCTTGTTTGCATTGGCATGCACCACACTAGGCAACTGAGCATCTGCCATGAGGTTGGGTTTTTTTTAAAATAGAACTTGAGGATTGGCGAGGAGGACAAGGAGGTTATAAAGTTGTTATTGGACTTGGGTTTAGTGTACAGTAGTTCAAATCCTTTAGTCCTTTTTTTTTTTTTTTTGCTTGCTTGCTTGCCTTATCTGTCAGGTCATGGGCAGATGTTAAATTTTAATATTGTGTATTATAAATAGAGAGTTTTAGCTGTGCTGAGTTCACATGGCAGGTATCCTTTTCCTCTCTGTTGCTGGAGTCCTTCAGAATGTTGGCATTGTTAGTGGAGGCAAAAAAGTCTCTCTTTTCCCCGCACAACCTAGTGCCTCTGCAATGCCAGTAAAAATAAGAGAACGAAATGGCTTAAATAGCAGACCTCCCTCAAAATAACTTTGTGGTCTTGAGTTGAGGGCAGAAATTGTTCATGCTCTTTTGCATGTATGAGATAAAATGTTTTGCATGATTGTTCCTTTCCTGCCTTAGTTTTGAAAGAGGGATTCAGGTTCTCGAGTAATTTCCTCTGAGCATGATTTTCCTTTGAGATATTGTAAGAACGCTAATAAATACGTATTTTCATTGGAAATATCATTTGAACTTTCTTTTTCCTGCACTGGAAAAACACTAAATTTTTTTTAAAAGACCAATTTGGAATATTTTGCGGTCTCGTTTTACTCCACTTTATCAATTCTTCATTGTTTTTGTTATAGTTTGTCCCAAGGAACAAATATATTTTGCCAACATAGACTACTCGGTCCTGGAGAATTTCCCTACTTTGTTTTTAATATTCCCCTACTCTGTTGTGGAATGAGGAAAGCTCTGGAGTGCTAATGCACTTCTCAACAAGCCCACTTACTGGGCTTCTGAGATGAAAGTTCTTTTCATCAAGATAAAACTCTGACCCTTCCACTTTCATAAAGCTCAGCATCCTCTAGATGGCCCTTAGGCAGAGCTCATTGCCTGTTGTGTGGAGATGGCTTAATAATAGAATTTCCTGCAGTGAGGTTCTTATGGATTCTGTGAAACCCTAGAGAGAGTCAAGGAAATCTGCATTATAATACATTGTTTGGTACAGATTTGTGCACTGAGGGAGTGTACAAAAGGTAACGGAAACTAAATGTGTCAGGCATCGTCTCTCTAATCCAATGTGGTGTCTATTAAATCTCTTTCAAAAAATGTTTTAAGGACTCCCACTGTCTTCATTGACTGAGTCTTTACTACTCAGGGGAATGGGAGTATTGCATAGTAAGGATGTGCTGACTGCATTGATCTCTCCATTATAGAAGTTGTTCAATCTAAGTTTGTGGAATTTAGATTTGATTAACACAGAGAGGTGCATCTCTTGCTAGAGTGTCCCTGCCAAATGCTTCAGTCAAGGCTCTGAAGGGATGAAATGTAAAAGACTGTGCAAAAGGAGACTGGCAATTTGGAAAAGATATTTATGATGCTCTAGTGTGCATGAAGAAAGAATGGAGGGTGCCTGTCTCTGCAATCATTTTTGGCCCACCTAGGAAAGACAGGCTTAAGCACAGTCCTCTAGATGCAATGGACAGTGAGGACAAGGTGGCAGAATTTTTACAATTGGACATTACTCCTGATTTGGGGGGCAATGTTTTGGGTTATTTCACAGATATCATCTGAGATCCCCTGCAATGTCATTTAACTGAGCCTGACGTGGACCAGACCCAAGATTCAGTGTATGCTTCTCATTCGACAAGCCTCAAGCTCCGAGGTTGAATCCCAGGAGGAGGGAATAAGAAAAGTGTCCAGAATTGGGTGTCTGGGGAAGGAGGCATAGAGTAATAGCAAATATTGTTACCATGAGGTCAAACATTGGTTAAAACTGATGTTCCCAAGGCAGGCCCAAACAATGCTGGCAAACCGGCAGCTACTGGAAATCTCTGGGGCATAGGGTCCCTTCTATTGCTGGTGTAATGTTTAGTGATCACGCCCCCATGCTGCCTGGCGTTAGGTGCGAGCTGTTTCATGCTGTCTGAGAACTATGTGGGATAACCTGGGCACCTTGGGGACGCAAACAGAAGGAGGGGGAGATGTCTTACACAAAACGTACAGCAACACGATTTTTATATAACATAGGCAGAAAGTGTATACACCAAGCAAACAAATGAGAGAGAAATAAAGAATGATGATATAGGCAGGTCAAAATTTCAGTATTTTATTGCCTGCTTGCTAATATAATCTCAGTATCAACTCTTGGATAGCTTGCTCTTCCTAAAAGTGATGGAAAAAGAGGAAAAAATGATCAAAGATACAGACAACATGAATAATCAGTGGACTGAGCAAATTTCTCTTGTCAGAGGTCACTGGTCATCTTTACTGTTAAAATTCCTGTAAAAACTTTTAAAATGGCAAAAATTGTCAAAAGGAAGCATATCACAAAACAGCTCACAACTTAGTATAATCAAGAGCTAGCTGAAACATCAAGCTCAGACTATACAGAACTACATTTTATATATTCACTCAAACCTATAAGCGTTGTAAGTACCCACTATGTGCGGGGAGGAGGAATGAAGAAAAGAAAGGCAGAACGCTTTAGAATCTGTGTTTCAGCTCTTAGCTTGATCATAATTTAAGTGATAACAAGAACACCATGTACTTATTAACCAAATACTAGAACTTGCATATAAATGCCTAAACAAAGATAAAAACCGCAACATGCTTATGAAAGGTTCAAGTGTTGTGTCTCTCTCTGTGATGGCATTAGAATCATCAGCTCCATCCAATTTTTGTCTAGCAGGTTTTCAGCTGTGCTACAATCACAAAAAAGATAAATCTTTCCAATATAATGATCATCACAAAACTGTGTTTGGTTTAAATAAAACAAAACCTGTCTGTTGCTTTTGTCTAAAGAGAGAGTTTGAAAATCTTGCTGTCTGGATACATCTCCAAAACTTAGATTCAGTGGGAGTTTTGTCTGAGTTAAAGTTTGGTTAAGGAGGGCAGGATTTGCTCCCCCTTGCTTGTGCATGTGTATCAGGATTGGAAGAGAAGGGGATTAACAGAGGCATGTGTATGTGTGTAAGAAGCCTATAGGTTTTTCTATTAGAATGTGCATATTTATCCAATCACCACTCAGAACAGTGGCAAATCCTCAACTAGTGTAACCTGGCTTAGTCAATGGTGCTTATCTTGATTTACATCAGCTGAAATTTTGGCCTCAGGACTTGTGTTTTACTTTCCAACTGATGCTCTCAAAAGAGACAACTAAGCTTGGGGGGTGGATATGATAGAGGCCTATAAAATCATGAATGGTGTGGGGAAATTGAATTGAGAAGTGTTATTTACCCATTCACATAACAGAGGGACCAGGACTCACCCAATAGGGAGCAGGTTTAAAACAGATACAAGGAAGAACTTCTTCACACAACACACAGTCAGTCTGTGAAACTTGTGGCCAGGAGATGTCATGAAGGCCAAAACTATAAATGGGTTAAAAAAATTAAATAAGTTCTTGGAGGATAGACCATCAATGACTATTAGCCAAGATGATCAGGGATGCAGCTCCATTCTCTGTGTGTCCCTAAGTCTCTGACTGACAGAAGCTGGGACTGGACAACGGGGGATGATCACTTGATGATTTCCCTGTTCTGTTTATTCCCTTTGAAGCATATGGCATTAACCACTGTTGAAAGACAGGATACTGGGCTGGATGGACCATTGGTCTGACCCAGTATGACCATTCTTATGTTCTGACATAAAAATACTTGACAAGCTGTTACTATGGAAGAGAGATTCTGACTGTTCTCTAGGTGCTCAGTCAACAGAGCTATGTTGATTTGTATCAGCTAAACGTTTGGCTTCAAGCTTCATTAACTGAACATTTAATCGCCTAATCCTCTTTCATAACATAACAGTAGAAGTTGAAAGTGTGACATATGCCTTAATAGATTTCTCACAACATGCTGCACCTCTATAACTGGTCTGATCATTTGTGTTAGGATTGTATGTTTTGTAGAGCTGGTCAAAATGTTTCAAATACAACTCTTTTTAAAAGGAAAAGTTACCTTTTTTTGACAACAAAAATGTTAATGGAAACTTTTCACTCTTTTGAATGTTTCCAATTTTTGATGGAAAACAATGAAAACCAAAAAATGTTCGTTTTGAAACTGAGAACTCCATTTTTTATTTTTTTGTTCATGCTTTTCCAGTGCCATGATAGAGAAAGGGGTGGAGACAAATAGAAAAAATGGTGAGGAGGATGGAAAGAAGGGAGAAAAACCAAAAACTGAACAATTCAGAGAAATTTCAAACCTTTTTGCAAAACATATTTATTATTTTTCGACCAACTTACTACTTGTGGGGAAGGAAGATGATGGTGATTTCAAAGAAATATAGTTTGCTTTCATCTTCTGGTTGGAACAGCAGCTGGGAATATTCAGATTTTCCTAGTTGCATTTTGTTATGACGACCGTTTTTCACAAAAATATATTAAAGCAGTAGCTTTAATGAATGAATGAAGGAACAAGGATTAAATTGGGACAAGTTTCATGCTTGTGTCTGGGTGTTGACAGTCTTTCATCTCTGGATTCTGCTTATTTCAAGGGTTCTTCACTTTTTCAAATATCCTTTGTAGAAACCATTTGAGATTGAGAGGCTGTGCAAACATTAGCTGGCTGTGATAAGAGTTCAGCAAGAAACCCTTAAGATGTTTCTTCAGTGTGAGGCTTTTAAAGACAATGCTCTGGTACACAGAATTCCCCCCTCCCCCAGTTTTATTTTGTGGGAGGCGGGTTCTTTAGGTGTATAATCTCTATAATTTTGATAGGACAGATTTATCACAGCAAACCATTATGTTTTAGCCTCATGTTTTATGGGGATTTGTTACACCATTTGTTACACCATTTGCACCAGACAGAGTCCAACTTTGCAGCTGGAATGGGTTAAACCAGAACCCAGGTCCCAACTCCAAATGAGTTTATGGCTGAAATGGGTCGATTTTCCACATCTGCTTCCTAGGCATGCTGCATGTGCAGGCTAGTTTAGCAGAGGGATATGTAAAGAAATGACTGTGGAGAATGTTCCTGTATCTTTGCCAAGCACAGAAAAAGAAAGGAGGAGAACTGGTTAATCAGCTTTATCTATTTGGTTTTCTTTTTCTTTTAAATGTGGCTATCGTATGAGAATATCACTGTATGCTAAGAAATTGGGGAAAGGAGGGCTAATTTAAGCCCTGGTTCTGCAGAGACTTCAAGTCAAGCACATTGCAGGATTAGGGACTTAGATGGTTGATCACACAGAGTGGATATTAACAGAACCATATTTTGCCTGTAGTGACTAATTTGGGACATAGAAATATATGGCTAATTGAGCCTCAGTTAAATTCTCCAATTGGTTTTCTCGAAGAAACAAGTGGTAAAACAATACTTTTAAAAATCCATGTGGGTAAACTGTTGTTTGTTCCATCTTAATTCCTGTGTTTTGAATTCAGAACTTTTCCAATGAGGTATTTCATCCACATAAAAGCTCTCCATCCTTCTTTTTGGTAAGTAAGTAAATAAATAAAAAATAAAAATCCACATTGAGGACAGCTCTGTGCACGAGAAGAAGGGAACTTGACCACATGCCTCCCCTAACACTCTAATTAGTAACATGCTGGATGATTTTCAACTCCACCCAAGTTGCATAATTACTTTCATTTCATATGCTAAACAATTTTGTGTAATGTTTTGATGAGTAATTTCAGTCAGGATCATGGAGAGATTGTTGTCAAGCCTGGAAACATAAGGAGTTCCTCGAGTAAACAAACATCATGGATAGATTTTTAACATTAAGCATAATTTGATTTTCAGGTGACGGAACATGTTCCTTCTCTTGCCCTTTTGTCTTTTAACTTAGGAACACATTTGAAATCTGATTTAATTAACTCCCTTAAATCAGTTAAGGAGGAAGAGGAGATAGCTTTCATCTTTTTTCCTATGGCAAGGAAGGTGACATTCATGTGTTTCTGGATGACTGGTTCATTTTACCTGTCTTTGATGGGGCAAATAGGGAGTGTATAGTGCCATCCTTTGAAAATTAGTAATTGCTTTGGGAATGGCAATGGGTAAATTTCCTGTTGGAAAAATAAATGAGGAAACTTGAGTTCCAGTGAGATACTTTCAGCAGATGGCACTGCCTGCAAGATCATGAAACCAAATAGATCAATGGTGTAAATCTCTTGGCTTCGGTAGTTATTCTAGGAATGAATTTTGTTCACATGTCTTAAATCTAAGTTTACTGCAACCCCTGAGCTGTCTAGTATTCTCAGGGTTCCTAAATACACAATCTCTATTCCAATTCATCTAGCACTTGAAAATAGTCACAATATACAGGCTACAAAATGAGAAGCTAGTAAATGTACTTTTGCTGTCAGAGTTGTTAAGGAAGAATTGTTATTTTTCTGGAAAGAGGATCTTGATTTGAGGAATGTTTATATTGGCCTCTCCCATATATCCAGTGGACAATGAAGTTGAGCTACTCTGTGAAGAAATGATAAATTAGATGCAGTGGAAATATCACTCACACATTAGTTAAAACGGGCAGCAGAGTTTGTATTGAAGAACTGCAAGAGATCATTTAGATGTGGGGAAAATGCAGGTTTTTTTGATTGCCAAATTGCATCAACACTTTCCCTTACTAGAAACAATGTTGTATCTCTTCATATTGTTGCCCAAAGATCAACTAGTTAACATTTAGATGAAGTCCAACAGTCCCCTGAATATGTGGCGGTCTTTGCTCTGGGGAATATGCATTTGCTGCTGGTGCAAACTTCCTTCTCTGTCATGTTGGCTCGGTTCTAATGGCCAGTGCCTCAAAGATGAGAGAAGCCAAAGTGTGTAACTATCTGTGTAACTATTTACATATATATAGGCACAGATCACTCTTCTAACCAAAATAATTCTTACAATGAGATTCCCAGAGTAAGTATAATTATTATAAATTGGAAGTTCACATTTTAAAAAATATCCTCCAATATTGACTTAAAATTCTTGGTTTCCATGAATTTCCTAGTAATGAATTCATTTGCTAGAATATTTGCAGAAAGGTAACAGAAAAGAGATCAAAGGTAGTCAAAACAAGTTCATTTTAAAATCAGAATGAATTTTCAGGGATCATTATTTTTTTGCAATATTCACACATTCACTACGAGTGAGCAGGACTTAAGACATTGAACTGGATGTATAAAGTTCCAAAACCCATTACGAATCACTTGAGCTGCTCAATCTCCCTGCATTAGTAAAACATTTTGTCATGGCTATGTCGATTTGCAAGCAGATTTAGCCACCAATATAACAGTGAGAATCTCCAGGGGGTTAATTTTTTCTAGACAGATTTAATATTTCCCCTGAAAAAATACCATGATAATAAAAAAGATGCACACTATTCCAGAAATGATAGATTTATTTTTGGCAGGTGTTCAATAACCCTGGAATTAAAGGGAGTGACAGAGACTCATGATTCTGAAATTACAAGAGATTTTTTCCACCCATATTACAGTAAAAGGGAGTTATAGCTTTTGTTATGATGTGGCAGTGGTTGCATTGAGATGTCCCTCACAGTCAGTGCTTCATTTTTCAAGGTTTACCCAAATTCAGGGGAGAGATAGGAGGGAGCTCTGTGTACTCTCCCAAATGCAGGTTTCTGGAAAATATTTTCTATAGATCTTCCACAAGAACCTGGAACAGAGAAGTTCCTTCAATCCTTTCAGTACATCTGTTAAAATAAACACATCTGTAAACATTTTAATTTGTTTATTATGTGGATAAAGGCGTGACACATGAAAGTGCTAGTAAGAAATGTTCTTTATTCCCTGACTTCAGTCAGATGATGTGGAACAGGATTAAAAAAAGTTCGACCCAGTCACATAACAGTGATTAACATGCACTGACTTCAATGCCTAATGTTACAGCTGTAGCTGTTCCATGATTAAAAGCCACTGGAATTGCATTGGTGCATGTAGTGGTGCAGTATTTGAAAGAACTTTGAGACATCAGCAGAATATGCTGGGCATAAATGTATGTATATATCTGTGGTATTTACTGGCCCTCACTACTGTAGTATCTGAGTGCCTCACAATCTTTAACATATTTATCCTTACAACACCTGTGCTATTATCCCTATTTTACAGATCAGAAACTGAGGCACAAAGAGACTAGCCTGAGGTCACACAGGAAATCTGTAGCAGAGCTGGGAACTGAACCCACCACTTTCAAGTGTCAACTGAGCACCCTACACTTGGGCCATCCTTCCTCTTGCAGCTGTGATTACAGCTAAATATTGGAAAAGGTTATTCTACAGTAAACTTCAGGAACTAAGTGCTTTTACATGTCAAAAAGCTGAAAAGGAATGTAGCCACTTTCACCTGGACCAGCAAACTTCACTGACTGGGGGTGGCATTCTTCAGTTTTCCAAATGTTTTGTTTCCCTGTTACACAGGGCAGTGATATGCATTATACCTGATGCACTCAACACCTCACAAAATAACATGGGAGTTGAAGACTGAAAAATAACCAGAGACTTGTTTGAGCTGAAAGGGACTCCTGATAGTTTGGGTAGTCCATGCCCTGCATTGTGGCAAGATTAAATTAGTTATTCATAACAGCATACCTAATGGATGGGTGTAAAATCCTACCTTCCCTTTTTCTCTGATTTGGGTGATTTCACAATTTATTTTGGCAGCAGAATCTGTTGTTTTAATTTATTTTACTGGATATACAACAGTTCCTTACATATTTGTAGATCATAATCTTCCCCCCCTCTCTCCTCCAGCTTCATTGCTTAAAGATAATAGAATTACATCCGGGATGTATTTGTCATTCATTTTTTCTCAGAAGTCTGGTCGAATATAGCCCTTTCTGTGTTTATTTTTGATTGTACATTACTACATGAACCACTTTACACACTCTATTGAATCCCATTTTATTTGTTATCAATTTCTTTAGCTCTGTTGAATGTAGCTATTGCTTTTACTCTGTTATGTTCCTTTTAAAATACCTAGTGTTGAATGTGATGATGTCCCTTGGGGCTCATTATTCGAATAATTGCGTCTGTTTAAATGCTGTAGTATAAATGTTGTCCTATATTATCACATAATAAGGGAAAATTATCCAATTTAGCTATTTGTCGCACAAAGTAAGATTATGGTTTTGAGTATAGTAATATTTCAAGAAAAAATATTAAGATTTCAACCAACATTCACTGAACATGATGAAATTAAGTGAAGGTTCTAGCTTTGTCCATAGTTTACCTTTTCATACCGTCTCCATGGAGTCTGAAAGAAGCGCACGTTAGTATCCTTTTATCTTCTTCCTAATTAAGTAACCTTGAGAATCAGCCTGCATAACAAGAAACTTAACACCAGAAATATGGCTGGCTGCTTCATCTGTGCTGTGAGATATTGTGCCGACCCATAAAATGAACAAATACAATAACCTCTGCTCATCTAGAGGCTCATACAGCTTTCTGGTGTACTCTGCACAACATTGGAGACATACAGGGCCAGATTTAGGGGCAGGGTGCCGGGCTTGAGGGTTCCTGGGCTCAAGGTGCTGTTTTTGTTCTTAGCAACAACAGGGAAAATAGAATGTTTAAAGTAAAATGTTTCAGGTATTCCAAATGTAGATTCCTTTTTCACTAACCTCCTATAATGTTCTGAACCATTGTAGAATCTTGTGGAACCTTCCAGAGTTTCTGAGAACTACATTTTCCTCAACCTTTTGAACTAAAGGACCAGGGTTAACATTCTAAGGCTGTCACCTACTGTAACACTATTTAATAGTGGTCCACCCAATGTCGGTGCACAGTTCAATTTCTTGATGTTATGACATTTCAATTATTAAAATTAAAAAGTTTCTATAAGCGTAGAAGAAACAAATATTTTTATTTGCTTATATATGGCATAAAGAAATACAGATTTACAGCTCCTAGCATGTAAATTTATCATTTTATATGATGGGAATTAATCATGAATGCAAATCATGCATCAAAGTTGTGAAATGGGCTACAAATGCAATAAAAAATAAAAAAATATTCAAAAGTTAAACAAATGGAGGGAAGGGGCACCATTTGGTCCAGGGGGACAGAATAGATTGTTATTGCTGCAGCAGAAACTGACAATGGTTCACCATCTGATTTTTTTTTTTTTAATATAAATATTACAGCCGGACCCGAATCTAACAGAAGGTACCAGACCCCCCAAACTTTATAATAAACTTTCCTGAGATTAATAATTAAATAAAGAAATAAAATGATTTAATTTCTTTTCTTAGCAAAGCTCCATCCAGATGTGCTGCATGTGCCTAAACTGAATAACCACCTGCTCTTATTATTGTTACTCCTATTATCCTTACCTTTCCTCTTTTTTTAAGTACCTTCGAGTATCTAAATTCTGTACTGTAAGCTGTTTAGGGTAAGGACCCTGTGTGTTCTAAAATGTGCCTATTGCCTGTGTAGGTGCTGTAATATTAACAAAAATAGCAGAGCTATGGGAAATTTAAAACCTGAATTTTTCCTCCTTTAGCTTATCTCTACTACCCACACAAAAAAGCCCCACTATAGTTAACTTAGAGTTAAGGTTGCAAATGCCACCAAAGCAATAATTAAAATCAAGAAAATTGCTGGTTAAGCCAACGTTCATGTCCATGCCAACCTCAGCTTGCATAATGTACTACTTAAACACCTGAACGACACCCTCACACACAGTCAGTGCTATCTGGTAAACCAGGAGGCTGTAGATAGTGGTGAGCACGGGTGTGTGGAAGACATGGGGAGAAGGGGAGAATTCTGTGCAAAAGCGAACTGTGGTGTTGGATAGTTTTGAGGGCCAGGACTGTGCTTGCAGTCTGGTTTTGGGCAAGTCCAATCTTGTGCTGAAGGACTGTGTTAGAGGGACTTGCCTTCATCTCCTCTCTAGGCCTATCTTCTTCAGAGCTTTAGTTGTCCAACTACGTTTTCCACCCTCCCTACAGCTTCAGCCCAACATCTTTGACAGTCCCTGCTCAATCTGCCAGTCTGGATCATCCAGAGGAGTTGTAAAGCACAGCTGAGGGAGGCACCATCAGAAAATGGAAGTAGCTGATGGAACTTGTCTGTTCCGTGAGCTACTTTTGGTTTAGCTAGAATAGGTTATGCTGAAGGATAGGAAAAACTTTTATTAGGTGATATGTAGACACTGTCCAAAGTGGCATTACTGGGAGATGTTATCAGAACATATGCATGTGTGAAGTTTGGAGTTTCTGGTGACTGTGGTTCTTTAGATATAGGAAGCGAAAAGGTGAGACTGTCAGGGCCAAATTTCAGAAGGGGTTCATTTCTAATAAGTGCCTTAGGAAGACTTAGTGTAAAATTTAGAGACTAAAAGGAGTGAGGGCAGATCCTCAGCTGGTGTAAACTTCGGTGGAGTTACGGTGATTTATGTGAACTGAGGAGCTGGCACAAGGATTATAGTGCTGCTTTGTGTGCGAATCTTAGCTTTTGAATTGCTACCAGTCCTTCCATAATTAATACATGTGAATTTGCTGCAGATTGTAGATTCTGATATTAGACTTAATCCTGTTAGTCTGGGTATTGCAGCACACGATTGTGCTATTTAAGAAAGAGGAATAGCGTCAGCTTGGTTTCTTTGTTTTTGACATAAACTTAGTAGTTTTTTTTCCCCTTCTCAGTATTGACTCTCTCTCTCTTTCTCTCTCTCTCGCACACACACACACTCACCCTCTCTCTCTCTCTCTCTTCCAGTACTTCCTGGCACTGGCTATGTCAAAACTAACAAAGGAGTACCTCAGTGTTTTTCACCCTGCGAGGTGGGTTCTCCTGGGACTGGTGCCAGATGTGTTGAGAGGAGGGCACAGGGCAGAGTAGAGAATCACAGTGCATGAAGGATACTGCAAGACCCCATAGCCAGCTGCGCCCTGTGCACACTGTCACACTGGGGGCCTCTAATTCCATATGTGTGGTGTTCCCTTTTGAATTTGGATGGTCAGTTAGGTGCTACTATGGACTTCTGCCTTCTTGCCTCTTTGGGCAGCAGCCTGGCTGCCTGCTGGTCTTCACGATAGCCTAGGAGGGAGTGGCCTGAGGAGGGGGTGGAGCATGGCGCAGCACTCCTCTGATTCCACCCCTTGTGCCACACCCGACTTCTTGTGCAGCAAATAGGACAGAGGCTGGGGTGGAGGTAGATTGTAGGCCTTGGGAGAGGCTGGAGCTGCTGGAATGCTATGCAGCACCATGCTGTACCGTAATAGTGAGTTACTTATCTGAAAGCCAGGGCCAGACGGTCAGGGTGAAGGTGGGTGATGGGACTCCTGGGGGCCAGGTCTCCACTCGCATGCACGCAGCAGGAGTGGAGGCTGACATCAGGATCAATGCAGGAGGCGTGGGACAGAGCCAGAACAGTGAATCAGAGTCAGCAAAGTGTAGTTGGGGGTGGCAGGGCCAAGCAGCATTGTTGAGACTTCAGGGGGCACAGGTGGACTTTCCCCTTCCAGATCTTTTAACCCCAATTTTAAGCTAAGAGCAGGAGCTTGCACAGAAAGAATCCTTTCCCCCACATCCAGCTTCCTCTGTAGGGATAAGCTAGTGTCTGAGCTAGTCGATACATTAATCTCTGAGGGGGCTACTCTGAGATCAGTACACCTCCGTGGGTACCCAGTGTGTGGCTCCGTACATGGTGAGACAGGATTCGACGAGAGCTGGCAGACTTGGATTTCTGAATGGAAAGACTGAGCGCTGCACACCACCAGGCGAGCCTCCCTGCCTCGTGCTGCCCAGAATCTGCTCCCTTCATGCCAGCTGTCAGCTTTGCCTTGCTTGCCCAGAATTTCCTGCACAGCTGAACTAGTCTCCGCTCTTAATTGGGAAAAGCACAGCGTGGCGGCTGAAATGTTTGTTGAATCGTGTCTCAGTCCAGCCTTGGAAAATGATGTTGAATATGGCAGAAAGGACTCCTCTGGAAAGATCCATTTGAATTTTTAACTTGAAAGCACAGAGGAGCTGCTAAATGCACTGGGAATAGGTTTGCACATGTCAGCCAAACAAGAGAGGCAAGGAGAATTTAAGATGCTTAAGCTGCCTTGATTTGACTTTTGTAGCCACACGGCTGCATCATTCTTCATTCTCTCCCGGATGACCACATAATGCAGCCCTGCTGTTTAATCACTTGACTTTACTGCTCACTTGTGTCTAATAGTTGCTCCTCCATATTGTGAGTGGAATACAGTAGTGCTACTTCATTTACCATCACACAGCTGAAAATCAAGCAGACGTCGTCCAAATTCAAATGATTCATTTCCAAAATGCACTTGACATGGAGAAATACCTCCACTCGCCACCACCCACCAAATACCAAACTGACGGCGGTTTTATCTACAAAAAACACTGAAGCAAATTGACAGCCCAGATAGATGGGGAATGGAAGGCAGCTCTTATTCCACCCCCTAAAGGCCACATCTTTAAATAGTCTGGAACTCTGCCTTTACATTTGAACCTGCAATTTTGTACCCACAACCAACTGTGGACTCAAAATTGCAGATGTCATTCATTGGAGCAAATGTGACAGTATTCCATATTCTAACTACCTAATCCAAGGGAACAATGAGACAATTAACTGTCTAAATGCCATCATTTGTGCCCACAATTAATTATGGGCAGAAAGTTAGAGGCCATTAAAAAACCTCTTCCCTAAGTAAGCAGATTTATCCTCGTCTAGTCATTAATTATATTTCAATAAGTGGTCTCAACAGATTCTCCTATTTTAGACTGCTCTTGTGAGGGGAAACTAGATCATAGAATCATAGAGTTGGAAGGGACCTCAGGAGGTCATCTAGTCCAACCCCCTGCTCAAAGCAGGACTAACCTCAGCTATATCATCCCAGCCAGGGTTTTGTCAAGCCACAGCTTAAAAACCTCTAAAGATGGAGATTCTACCACCTCCCTAGGTAACCCATTCCAGTGCTTCACCACCCTCCTAGTGAAAAACTTTTTCCTAATGTCCAACCTAGACCTCCCCCCCTGCAACTTAAGACCGTTGCTTCTTGTTCTGTCATCTGCAACCACTGAGAACAGCCTAGCTCCATCCTCCCTGGAACCCCCTTTCAGGTAGTTAAAGGCTGCTATCAAACCCCCCTCAGATGATATTCCACTATGAAAAGAAATTTGTTTGTTTGATTCTGTTAAAAAACAAACAAACCCCAAAACAAACAAACCTGTAGTACAACCCAGATGGAATTTTAAAAAATATTTTAATTACTTTTTCTCAAATCGAAACTTAAGCTCTTTCCATGGAATTTAAAATGCAGCGTATGCACCACCTATTGCTCAGGGCTGTGTCTGAAGGCACCGTTGAGTCTGTAGTCTTTAAGAAGAATGTGTGGCAATATATAATTGCACACCTTATGAGGGAGACTGATTTGTTTGAAAGTCTGACTCCCATAGAATACGTGTGGTTCTTTTGTGACCTTGGCTATTTTTGTTGGAGTTGCTAATATTGGAAATCAATTAAACAAAAACTTAAAATTCCTCCCTGACAGAAGAATACTCCTTAGCATAGCCCCTTTTACAACGAAGTGTTAGAATGATCAGCCAAAAGAGATGTGCTGTTCTTAGTTCTTTTCCCGTGCATACTCAGCAATGCAACATTGTGTGTATAAATGGGCAGGGTGTAACTTTCTTACTGTGTACAGCAATGGCATACCATGGGTCTCTGGCGCCCAGGGACCAATACTTTCTTTTGCGCCTCCACTTCCCTCCCCTCCCCTCCCCACCTGGTGGCAGCAGTGCCCTGGGGAGGGTGGGCTGTGGGTCCATTTCCCATTCCCCCTCCCCCCCCCCGCTGTGGGGGTGGTAGGTGTGGCTGGGAGCAGGAGTGACAGGGGCAGATGCCCCCGGGCTGCCCGGTGGTGGGAGGGAGGGGCGTGACAGTCTCTGGTCCCTGTGGCTCCCTCGTTGGCCCCAGCATGGAGGTGGAGGGGCCGGGAGGACACTTGCTGCCCCTGTAGCGGGAGTCCTCAGCTGCCGGCAGGCCTGAGTTGGGGTCAGCGCAACTGCTGGGTCCTGACCGCCTGTGATAGCAGGGGATGGTTCCTCCTCCAAGGGCCTGGCTGGTGCCCACTCCAGGCCAGCACCTGGTAGCATGGCCCCCCCCCCCCTCCTCGCTCCCTCCCTTGGTATGCCACGGTATACAGATGATCTGGAATAAAATAAACTGCTAGGAAAATAATTAAGGTAAAGTATTTGTCTTTAAGGCTTTGTAGCATTATTTCAAAGGAAGAATAAAATTCATAGTTTCACATTGCAGAATGATTTCTCTTGTTCTGAAGCGTGAATGAATTATTTTTTAAGGGAAAAAAGCTCTATACAAAAAAGTTCAATGCTGATACAGTGTGTAGGATGTGATGTGTAGGATGCCCGTACCACTTGCCTGTAGGACTTTCAGTATGAAGAGCTTGTCTGATAGATTTTTCAAATGGAAAAGTGTTTTGTTCGCTTACCTTTATGATACACAAGCAATGTAGGCTGAAATAACCACTGCTTCTGTAGACTTCCTCATAAATTCTCTTTTATATAAAAGGCAGATAAGCCAGTTTGACCAGGCAATTGCATATAATGATAGTCACGATCAGTAGCTGGAAAATCCAGGGTGTTGGTGATTCAGTAGGTGCACTCTCTCTTCTTAGTACTGAAATAAAGTCCATTCTGTCATCTGTGCCATCTGTCAGATAAGACCATAGCAATGAGGCCCTCATCACTTATGGTCATTAAAATCCCCATAGTAGGAAGTTAGCTCAATTTTCCTGGCCAAATTCCCAATAAGAAGCACTGCATTTTACCTCTCTACATTTCAGGCACTTGTTAAACTGGATTGAGTGTTCATTCATAGTGCACTGACCTGAGATCCAGAGTGGTGGTGGTGTGCACTAATACCAGACGTGCCACATTTCAGTGGGTGGAGGAAGTGGTGGGCCTTATATAAAGGTAAGATTATTATTCAATAGAAATGTTCATGCCACTGCCATTCCTAGCCTAGCAGGGTAAGGCTGAAATAATATTGGGTCTCTTTAGAAAAACATGTTTTATTTTGGCACATTTTGGAGTATATCAGTGCAAAGGAAGAAAAGAAAGTTGTTACATTTATGGCAGCTGCTTCTGTGATCATTGGTAACTGCTTGCCACAAATAACTGCTTGTTGGTGCCTACGCGTGATCTTTTAAGAGATGAGTAGAATAAAATGGTACAGCACTGGCAGTATTTAGTGATATATACCTGCTAGCCACCACAAAATTAATGTAGTCATGGCAAGTATTTATTCAAAATGAAACTTATTATTTTCTGGTCTTTGCTTTACAATTTTATATCATTCAGCCCCATTCTCTGCCTCCACATTCTTTTTCTCCTTCCCCCCATTCCAGCCTTGGTGTCCCTTTTGTTGCCTTCTTCCACGCTGCCTTCTCTTCATGAAAACACCCTTTCCAAATCTGTTCACCGACCCACCTCCCTCACCTGAATCAAAATTCCTCCAGCAGTGTGGTCCACGAGAACCGAGATGACTAAAATATAATGAAATACATCATCAAGATGTGTATATGTCTTATGGAATAACTCGGCAATCCTGGCACTGTAACCCTTCTCCTTCCACTCACCTTCCCTCTTTTCTGTTTGTTTAGCATGAACCTGATTAATCTGCTAAACGGAATTTCAGTCATATGCTCTCCAGGAAAGAAAGTCTTTGTTTTTGTGAGGTGCCTTAATGGTTTTTTGGGTACTTGAAAATAATAAATAAGAGTGAAGAGATATATCCCTGCCCTTCTTTGATGCCTCGAATATGGCACTTCATAGTCCTTTGGTCTTCATCTCTGGTAACTGACATGAACTGCCACAAAATTCCTTCTTTTGTGGCTGACAAAGTGTGCATTGGGTTTTTGTTTTTTTTTTTTTAAAAGAGTGAGTGGGATTTTCAAGAGGGATTAGCGTTGGCCTATTTGTGCTCTCATGGAAATCGATGATAAAACTTCCATGGGAGCAGTTGGGCCAATGCTGAGTGCTTTTGAAACGTCTTAACCTTACATTCAGAGCCAGGACGGGGGTTCAGATTTTGAATGCCCTCAAAACTTTGGGGTGTGTTTTCAGCCAGACTATCTCTTCTACACTATATAGCTGATATAAGCACATCCATTTTGAAAAGAAAATGAAATGATACACTATAGATATTAGATTACTATTGGATGCTTTAACAGTTTACGTTCAGAGATACTTTGATGATGTGTGTAATAGCTAGCTGAATTTTTTGCATTGGAGTCTGTTTACTTTCATAGCTAGGATTAGCTATAAAGAAAACGAGAGAAAAGACTGACCGTTGCTTCAGAAACCGCATGTATCTTGTCCATTCTACCACTTTCATTTCAGATTGTTCATATACAAAGAGGCACTGATGAGCTTTGTTTCAATCCCTTATTGAAGATGGCAAGTGTTTCAATGATGCTTAGTATCACCAGATGTCATGATGCTGCAGAATTCTAATGTACCCTGGTAAACAAACAATGACAATAGCAATTCTGAGATGGAGTGCATTTGTACCAGGGCTAGTCGCTGTACCTGAAATAACAAAGGGATAATTGAACTCATTGGGATGACACACTGCAACACAGTGGTAAAAGGATGGAAGTTGAAAGATTAGCAGGACTTGGCTTGAGCAGGGTGGCACATGATAACATTATTGCTTCTGTCATTTGATGCTGGATGAGACAGTGCAGAAAGAAAGGCTATTTTAATAATCTAAGTTAGCATAAGATATTGATAAGGTCATTTTCTGGTATTTTCTGTTCCCTTTTTTCTTGCCCTTCATATGTTCATTCCTATTCTCTTTTCATTGGTCTTTTGCTATTGAACAGATGGTACAGTCCCTGTTCGCGGGCAGCAACATGACTGCAGGATTCTTTACATAGTAGAATCAGGTGAGAGCAATAAATACAGTAATTACTCACTCTTGTATAAGAGCTTTGGGTGGGCTTTAAACAGGAAGGGAACTAGGAACCCTGACTTGGGATTTTTGGGGGTGTAATAGTAACTTTAAAAGCTGGTTCTGAACCTGAGTGAATAATTTGCAGCAAATAATTTAGTTGATGAATTTAGCCAGTATTTCCCACTCTCACAAATTATGCCAGTTATATTTAGGTGCTGAAATATGCATTTAGTAGTATTCTATCCGTAGTCACTCAGATTTGAAGATGTTGGTTTTCAGAGTCTATATTCACTACATATGTACTCATGGGCATAGGAATGTCTATGTAAATAGTGGCAGATAAAGGATTTTAAATGTGGTACATTGTCATAGTGGAGAGGGTGGCAAGCAACAAAATAGCATCAAATGCTATTGAAAGTGTGAAAGATCCTGCAGTTAGGAGTGCATTTAGTTAATCCATCTCTGAGGGCTAGGACTTCTATCCCTTTTTTAATAGCCCAGTATTTACTGATAAACTTCCATCAGTCTGGAACAGATTTGACTTTTTCCTGTCTTCTTATCAGTCTTGTAAAATGACTAATTTGAATCCTGTAGAATGTGCTTTTACCTTCTCTTCTATTGGTTAAAATTGGTCTTGATTTCTATCTTAGGTTTTTATACTTTCCAATCTCAATTCTACCTGGGTTATAGCTGTACTGTATGTAACGGGGTGGTCTGTCCTCTTTAAGGACATTAGAGAAAACTCACAAAGTTTACTCTTATTAGCTACTATCTCCAGATTAATCACTGGCCAGTTATCTTTCTTCCTGGTTCTGTATGTGTTGGACATTTGCAAAGCATGGTGATGGCCGTATCAGTGTGAGATGAAAAGAAGACAGAGCTGTGTGTTAGCATATTGATGGCACTATCATTCTTATTGCCTCACAATCCCCCTTAGTGGCTTCGCAGTGAACCAAAAGGGCTAACAGGAATGAACTCTATGATATGTCAGGGCCAGGAGCCCTGCAGGAGAAGGAGTGTTTGTACTGGAAAGAAGGTACAGGACTGTTCCAAGGGTCAGCCTGGCATAGTCCTTAGGAACATTAATGGCACCTTAGGATCAGTGGGACTCTGCTTGAGTACACTACTACTCAATGCAAGTAAGGGTACTAGAACGAGGTCCTAAGGATGTATTAACTGAAAAGAAAGATTTGGTGGAGGGAAGGAAAGGGGAGACAGGAAGAGCAGCCAGCTGATCTTTGAATAGTCCATGTATCCATCTAATGAGAGTAATAAAGTGGGATGATTCCATCAGTTCTGGATTGCTGATTTCCAGGTATTCCATTTTTCTTTTGTGTGTAAATGGAATTTGATGGCACATTGAAATTACTTTTTAAAGCGGATGAGTTGGGCATTCAGTCTCATCAGCCAACTAACGTGTTGGGCAAAGACATCAGAGGCTTAACTGAAGCCTCAGTCAATTTATGGTTGCTGCAGTACATTTATTTTGTTTCTTTTAAACCTATGAGTAGGTTTGTTTATTTTTAGATTTAGAGGAAGGCAACTGTTTATTTTTTCTGGTGATGTCCAAAACGTGCTAGGTGTTTTTCAGCCCAAAAGAAGGCATGTTCCCTGCCCTGAGGATCTTACAATAAATAGGCAAAGGTTAGGATGAAAGGGTACAACATATAAGTAGAGTGAGCCAAGTAGTGCTTGGCTGTATATTCAACTAAACATGATTAGTCAGCTAAATTTCTTTTGCAGCCCTTCGCTGGGATCTGAGAGAAGGACTTAAATACCGAGATGGTAGGGGCCTTGCAGATTAACTCAATGCATACGGGGCAAAACAGAGGAAGTCATGAAGTGAGAAGTTGACGGATAGATGGATGAGGCTGGCACTGAAGGAGGGGATGGAGAAAGGATGTAGTTGTAGAGTATGAATCTATTAAAATGTGAAAGGGCTTGAATGCAATGTTTTTCATATCAACAAGTAATTTCAAATCTATATCCCATTAGGAGGACAAAATCTTATGGGTTTGTTTTCAAACTTCCATCCACAAAAGACCAGTTATTCTTACCTTACTGTAATGTATAATCAGGGGGAGCTTTAGATGTAGTCTTGGTAGTTGAGCACATGGAGTATCCCATTTCTGGAAGGAGCTCTACTGCAAGGAGAAGCCAAGTGCTCAGAAGATTTTGTGGTCTGAGTGGCCTGCTCCAGTTCTCAATGAAGTGAATAGAAAGACTCCCATGTACCATAATGAGAGTTGGATCAGGCACTAGTTTTGTATTCCCAGAAACTGTGGGAAGATGGTGGCAGCTGGAAGACTGATTCTTTGTCCTTGCAGGATGGAGGAGGAAGCAATGGGAAAGAGAGAGACGAGTGAAAGTCTGGGGGGGGGGGTAGGTGAGTTGGAGAGGATAGAGATGGCCATGACCTGGAGAAATGGTGCAAGGTCCAAGATGGATGGTTCTGCTTTGTTGGCTTGATGGGCATAGAGGTAGCCAAAAAAAGTCAACTATATAAGGCTGGCTGTCCTGATAGCATTTTTATTATATCACTTAAACTGTGATGTTTAGTTTTGCTGCTAGTGGTCTTGAATATTCTGGATGTTATTTCTGCTAACATTTGAATGGTTCCTCTAGTTGCTGTAATTGATGTGTGCATGTATTTGAAGGAATAGTATTCTCTTCCAGTGGAGCTATTAAAAAGAATTTTAAAAAGTGATGCCTGTTTGATGTGTGTTTGAATTGGAGATAGCAAAGAAGAGATGGGCTGACAGGTGAAAACCCTTCTTCTTGATCTCACTGAGCTTGTTTTTAATTCTTTTAGGTTTAAAATACCAAAATAATTAATTTAGATGGCATTTCTGTGGTGTAACTGAGAGCTCTGACACCTAACAGTTGCTCATCTGATATGTAAGCAAGCATCTTTTTGCGGTGCATATGTGGAATGGTGCAATCCTATTAATTAGCTGTTGGAGTTTATTTTGGAGACCGTTAATGGCTTTGTCTGCACATTTATTCCCTACACTCAGAGATACTACAAACTGTTATTGTGACCTTTTGTACTGAGTTACTATGACATGAAGTTGTTTCAGAGGGAAGTAGCATCCAGTACTCTGCCAGACTCCCCGGGATACCCAGCAGCTTCTGCCAAAGCCTCCAAACTATCTGCTCAGTGATGGGATGATGTTACTTCATGGCTGGAATCAGTAAGATGAGGTGTATTTGACAGGCAGATATATTTGGATTTGCCTATAGATACAGTGAGTTACTAGAGACAGCGGAGTACATGACAGCTTCTGCTAGTTGTGTCATTTCTATAACAGAATCATAAAAGTTAGAGATGGACAAGACTTGTTAATTCATCCAGTCATCTTTCTGAAAATGTAGGATTTATTCCTACAGTTAATTTTCTAGACTTTTTCCCAGTCTAGTTTTAAAAGCCCCAAGAAATAGGGCTTCCATCATTCCACTTGGAAGGTTATTTCACAGCCTAATCGTTTTCACTGGAACTCCTCACCCCCAATTTTCAGCATAATTTTTTCTTTATTTTTTTTTCTCATTAGTCTTACCTTCTCTTCAGTGGTATTTTTAAGGAAGCATCCCACTGTTGCACTACTTCTGGTGTAGCTACACTGGTGGTAGCAATGCTGGAAGATGCCTAGGAAGATGGTTTCACTGCTATGTTGTGTAGACTGGTTGAGAGGAAGAAGTGCGAAGATTTAGAGATGGTGTGGGGGAAGTGGAAGAGAAGTCAGAGATGACTCCCAGGTAAATGGCCTAAGTGACAGGAAAGATGGTGTGGTGTCATCAGTGACAGGAACCAGGCAATGGGACTGATGGTCAGGAATTCAGTTTTGTCCATGTCGGGTTGAAGTTAACAGTGAGACCTCCAGGAGGGGATGTTGGAGAGACATCTGAGGTGTGGGATGGAGTGGTGGGAGACAGCTCAGGGTGGAGATGTGGGATTTGGTGGAAAGGGGAGTTATTTGCATACAGATAGTAGTTGATGCTGTATGATCAAATGAGATTACCCAGAGAGAGGGTTTAAAGGGAAAAGAAGGAGGAGATGATCAGAGATAGAAGGAAGAATAGAGGACAGAATCATTGATGTGGCTTGCCTGTGCAAATGCCATTTTATGCAGCATTGAGAAGACAGGTCACAATTCTGCCCTTCGTGAATTGTGCCTGTTCCACAGTTGTGTACTCTCCAATGGAACACATCTACTGCACAGTAACAATAAAATACCAAAAACAAGAATGAAGATTTCTTCAAATCCTGAGGTTCTGAAATGCGGTGTAGTTCACTGTAGTACCATCTTGCTGAGGTTGCCTCAAAGACTATCTAATCATGACAACATGTAAGTTTCTCATTGGATGACATTACTCATAGACTCATAGACTTTAAGGTCAGAAAGGACTAGGATTATCTAGTATGACCTCTTGCATAACGTAGGCCACAGATCCTCAATAATCCACTCCTAATGGACCCCTAATTTATGACTGAGTTATTGAAGTCCTCAAATCATGATTTAAAGACTTCAAGGTACAGAGAATCCACCAGCAAGTGAGCCATGCCCCATGCTGCAGAGGAAGGCGAAAAACCCCCAGGGCCTCTACCAATCTGCCCTGGGGAAAAATTCCTTCTCGACCCCAAATATGGTGATCAACTAGCATACCAGTTGAAGATACTAATTTACCAGTAGGAGGTAGGTATGTGGTTCTCAATGAGTATGGCTGGTCTTGTATCACGGAAACTATGGATTCCATGCTCCTCTGTGTCAACTCTCAACTTTTACTGTAGAGTCTTTTTTTTTTTTAACTATAGTTTCATGACTTATGTCATTTTAACCATGACAATTCCGTGCTTTTTCCTAAAAAGGGCCATAACAAAATCACAGTCCTATTTTCATTATGTGTAGCCACTAGTAATTGTACACATAGTTGCTGGAGATCACTGTTCCTGAGTCTCCAGTCATGGAGGTGTCATAACCACACCATTCCTGGTACTGTGCTAAGTCAGTTTATAGTGGAACACAGATATTTGTTCTGGGACAATTTGCCTCCTTCTCTTCTTACCTATGGAACTGTAAAGACATCAGATGCCAAAAGGAGATGGGGCCCATGGTTCATAAAAAGGGGAAATGGTGAACCACCATGAAGAAAGAGCAGCAACAGCAGACCTCACAGTGTTTTTGCACTTTTTAGACTCTTTTAAACAAAGCTACTAAAATTAAATGTTAAATAGTAATTTTCTTATGTGAAACAAACTATGTAAGTTCCCTTTTGTTCTTTACTTTGGCACTGAGCTTCAAATAAAGCATGCATGCTGCCTTCATAAACTAACCCAGAACAATTAGTTCTAATTGACTTTTAGGCTTTCGTAACATTAGATTCTGTGCAAGTCCCCTGATTCCAATAATAAGAAAAGCTTAGTTATATGAAGTGTAATTTATGAGATCAAAACCAAAACATGAAGATGCACTTACTGAAAGTCCTACGTGGTTTTTACTTGGTATAATAAGTAACCTTATTAAAAGAGAGGGGGAAAGAGTGTTTGTTGCTTTCATAATATGTCTTTTTTGGATCTTGCAGGTTATAGTGTATAAAAGAAATGCATATTTCAATGAGGAACCATTTTAGAATGAACCAAGTTTATCATTAGATATCTAGCCTAGTTTGTTTGATTTGAACTGCAATTAGGGGGATGAGTGCATACTTGACATTTCTACTGAGGCAAAATGTCTAATACAATGCCATCTCTCAGGCTCCATTATGAGAAGCTAGTAAAATCCACTCAGTATGTTTATAAACAACAATAGAAACTTCTAATAAACTTACACAGCATATAACTACGTTGGCCACATATGCTCCATTTATTGTGGTAAAAAAGCAATTTTAGGTTTTCATAGGTATGAAAAAATGCTAACCAATTTCAGATTCACTTCACACAGCAGTGTCCATTTGTATTTTCTATCCTAAGGATGACCTGTCCACGTGTACGAAATGAGAGAAAGAATCGTATCTTCACTTCACTGAGAATCATGTCTGCAGCAGCACGATTCTGAGAGTGTTTTACTTATGTGCATGAACACATAATAAAGGAAAATAGAAGAAAGGCCCACAATGAGTGATTTTGCCCTGTGCAATCTTGGCCAAGTCATGTAGACCTTAGTCCAGCCAAGTATTCGTACACATGCGTATGTCTATTCCTAGTCAGTGAAGCAATTACTTCAATTGGACTTAAGCATGTGTTTAATGATAATGTTAACATTAAATAAATGCTTTGCTGAATTGGGGCCTTAACTTCCTCATGCTTTAATTTCCTCAAGTTTAAAACATGGATAATGATCCTTGCCCACCTTTGTGGAGTGCTTTGATGTCTAAAGATAAAAACTTGCTCCAAGTAGAAAGTATTATTAATTATATGCAACAAACTGTATTTCTTCCTCCTGGATTTCCCAGGGTCTCCTGTCTTCTGTGCAGGGCCCAAGCATAATTTTTTCAGACCCATTACAAATTTGTAACCCGGGCCCCCTCCCACACACATACCCATGGGGGCTGGAGTTGGGGCCAGGGCCTCTGGGCCACGGTAAAGTGTACCCTTTCTCCCCCCATGTGGGGGCCCTGCTTCTGTGAATGAGATTCTGCCATCGTTGCCTATGCTGAGTAACACCTTTCTCAACTAGAAGTCCCAATAAAGTCAATGGGACTAGGCATGGAGTAAGGTACAGTGCAAAGGGTTTCAGAATATGTCCCGCTGTCCTTTTCTTTTCTATTGTAAGTTCTTCGGTGCAGGGACTGTTATTTCCAAAGTTTTATGGCATGGACATCTGTCCACTAGGAACTGGCATTTCACACACAAGCTATCAAATGGCTAATAAGTATCTGTGTAGAATGAAATAGCACCTCATAGAAATGCGATGACTTTTTCCTGCTAATGTAACACTAAATGAATGTAGGAAGCACCGTTTCATACAAAAGGGCAACCCCAAGAGAGAAATAAAATGAGACAAATTTCTAGTTCATTTCTGGCCCCTTTGTGCCTCTGTAACCCAGCCACAAAGATCCAGCAGAGAATTATGATGGCATAGGGGAACTCCCTCTTGGTGCATCTGTGCTGCAGCTGGGCCTCCCAGCATATGGGACAGACAGAGGGAGTGGTGGAGCTCTCATTCACCATAGCAACCCTCAACCACCAAGAGTCTCAAAGGACACTAAGCTGCTGGCAGAGGTAACAGCTGCCTGGCAGTGGTTCTAAGTGACATTTATGCCAGAACTTGTGCAGGCGAGAACCCAGCCCAATATCTGAAATGATGACTAGGATGTTATTCTGTCTGATAGTGATTCTATCGCTGTATATATTGCTCATTCATCAGTATTAATCAATCAGATTGTTGATATTGCTGCCTATTCTCATTTTTTGATAGATATGAGCTGTAAGGTGTTTAGGGCCGATAGCTGAGCAAACTAGATATCAGGCTGAATCTTAAGGCATTGCAGAGATATGAAACTAGCTCACCTTTGCAACTTCTGGTCCTGTGACAGCCCCATCAAGGGCCCTACCTCCGTGGTGTGTTTAAAGCATCCCTCAGGCTTCTCTAACTTCTCAAACAGCCAAAAGTCAGACAGGATTGGTGTGGCAGGGGTGTCTTGCCCACATACTTTTCTCTATGCTGACAGAAGGGAGCAGGAGTGGTATTAGCGCTACTATACAGGCTCGACGCTAGAAGATCACACTTGCACCTGGGTGTTCCCGTAATGGGCACCACACATTAGGATAGATGTGGATAAATAGGAGAGAATCCAGAGGAGAGCAACAAAAATGCTAAAAGATTTTGAAAACCCGAGGAAAGGGTTTTTTTTGAAACAAAACAAAACAAAAAACCTTGCCATGTTTAGATTTGAGGAAAGAAGACTATAGGGGGACCTGATAAGAGTCTTCAGATACATTGCGGATTGTTATAATGAGGAATGTAATCAATTGTTCTCTATGTCCACGGAAGGTATGACAAAAAGTAATGGGCTTAATCTGCAGCAAGGGAGATTTAGGTTAGATAGCAGGAAACATTTTAACTATAAGCTTAGTTAAACTCTGGAATAGGCTTCCAAAGGAGGTCATGGAATCCCCATCACTGGCGTTTTTAAAGAACGGGACAAATACCTCTCAGGGATGGTCTAGGTTTACTTGGCCCTGCCTCAGCGCAGGGGCATAGACTAAATGACCTCTTGAGATCCCTTCCAGCCCTATATTTCTATGATAGTGGTTCCTCTCTGGGACGGCTGAGTGGCCTTTACAGCCAGAATTTGCTGGTGAGACAAAGCAGCTGCCCTCTGCCTGAGGATCTGGCCCATTGCATCTGTAGTATCACTCGGCCTTATATGTTCAGTAACAAGGGATTGAAACACACTTTCCCCTAGGGCTATGGAAGAAGCTGGAAAACTGAGAACATTTATAAAGTGACCCCCAGTGTTGTATTAAAGTCTGATTTTGAAAATGAAATTTAATCAAACTGGTCTGACTTCAGAACACAAATAGCAAGATTTATCTGATTCTTTGTAGCACACCCTGCAAATTAGGGTTTTTAATCACTGTCACTTATTTTCCTGTTGTTTAGCAACTATCAATTTAAGTTTCTAGCTGACTCGAGAATCCCAAATGTATGCCCTACTTTCTATAGCCACACAATTTTGATGGAAAAATGACTGAATCCTCCCATGCACAAAAATAGGTCTTAATCACTGTAAATTCCTGCTTGCATTCCATCACTTAAGTCCATAGGGTTAAGGCTGTCTGGTTTTTTTAAGGTGGCTGTCACTCATAGCTCAATTCTGAGAAAGGGCGGAACTATTTAGGTCTTTGTATAATACCTCATTCTTAGTTCATGCTGCTGGTTGCACTTTTTCTTGGTCCTGAACTTCAGACTGGTTGACCAATATTTTACTAACTACTTACTGGTTTGCTGTCTGGAGGGAAATCAAACCATCCAGAATATTCAGCCCAACTAATTTGAGGATTGAATCTTCCATAAACAGAATTATGTCTAAAGTTCCTGCTCCAAGGGGATTCCCGGCACCTTTGCTTTTCTTTATTCCTTTTCCTATGTTTTCTAAATAACTGAATCTTAAACCTGAGGGCTTCAGAAATTTTAGCTTGTATGTCACTTTCACTCTCCCTTTCAGTTAGAGACATACTATCTATGCATTTCCAATTTGCAGGTTTTAGTCTGAGTTCAGTTTTCCTCAAGTGCAGCAGGTTTTGTAGAAACTGTGTGTTTCTCACAAGATATTATTTATTATTTGTAATCCTCTAATGCCTGATAGCCCCAGTCATGGACCAGGACGCCATTGTGCTAGGAGCTGTATAAATACAGAACAACCAAAAAGATGGTCTCTGCCCCAACAAGCTTACAATTTAAGTATAAGGTATTGCAGTTCATCTGTTCCTTAAAAATGACTTGTCTGCTTGGTTTTGAGTCAGAATTTTCCAGGCAACTGAAGATAAGTGCTTGGAATGAAGGTGCCAAATTGACCTTTACTATAGCATTGATTCACTGCCAGGGCTCTGTTTAATAAGTGTCCAGTGAAGCTAAGAGTGAAGACAGGAGATGAAATCCTGGTCCTATTGAAGTCAGTTGCAAAACTCCTACTAACTTCAACAGAGCCAGGATTTCATCCATGGTATTTTAACAAAAACGCTACATGGGGAATAGCGTTTAATAAAGAGCAGTAGGGATGATGGCTCCTTGCCCTTCAAATGTATTCAGTTATAAGTATTTTTTTCAAGTACCTTTAGGGCATTAGGGGAGATGGCATAGGATCTCTTTTTATGTCTGGACAATGCCTCGCCTATTGTGGGCACTATGAAAAATAAAGAATCATCTTGCTACAGTTGCATTTGGGAAAAGCCAACACAATGGGAACAGGATCAGACTCACAGTGAAGTCAGTGGCAAAACTTCCTCTGACTTCACTGGGGGCTGGCCCGTGTCCTGTATCATCCTGGGAGACATATGTCTTCTGTAAAGAACGAATGACAAGAATGATGAATAGCATGAGTTTTAAAAATGCTTTGTGGTTCAAATGGGGCCTGCTCAAAAACCTACTAAAGTCAATGGAAAGCACATGTTCAACTTTTCCTTGGTTTGTCTAAAATTGTGTGTGTGTGTGTGTGTGTGTGTGTGTAAGCAATATTTATACCAGTTCATTAATTAGTTCCTTAGAATACCTACTTGGCCAAAGGCAATACTGGTTCTAGAATTTAGCACTATCTCCCATGTAGTCTGCTTTTTTTATTACTAATATATTGGTAGCACACAGCAATTAGGAGAAATTTTATTTATGTGCCACTAATGTCACTGTATTTTCTTCTACAACACCCTCCCTGAAGTAATTCATAAGGCCACTACCCCTCTTGGCCTTCAGTCCTATACCCAGGTACGCTGCTGCCATGTCGTCCACAGTAAAGAGCCAACAAATGATGAAAGCGCAAGGCCTGTGTCGTCTTGTGGCTTGTACAGAGTCGAGTATAATAGAGCTCTGAGCCTGAAGAGGCTACCTGGGTGTTACTACACTACAAAGTGAATAATAATGATGATGTATAACTTTACCGATTCTTAGATCTGAGTTCCTGAATGTATCACTGCTTTATAGCAAGTAACAGAGTGAGAGAAAACTCTGTAACAGGTAAAATATTTGTGGATGTGAAATGTAATTGGGGAAAAGGTTAATATTATAATGACATTAGTCCCAAACAAAAAAGAATGGATGGCTTGAGCATTAGGTGTTGGAGTAAAAAAGCATGTTGGTGTAACAGGTCAGAAATGACTTGTACACAACAGTGGGCATCTGAAAGGCTAAGGACTGAATGAACATGGAGGATTAGCCGCCATCTTACAAGGCGAGGTGTCTGGGTCTGTGTTGAGAAAGGTTGGTATGGTAATGTGGAAACTTATTTTGCTGGTATGGCAAATTTTTAATATTTAGCAAAGTATAACTTTGCTCTGCTGCTATCCAAGTTGTATCAGATCTCTGGATAACAAGAAAAAAACAACCCATTTCTAGGACTTTCAATAAAGCAGCTTTCACAAGCACTAAACTCGCATGAAATCCCCCACCCCAAATCTCCCAGAAACATTCTTAGTAGCATTGAAAAAAAAAAAAAGGGATGATTAATATGCCCTTTATAATTTGAGAGGCATAAAGAATACAGACTCCTGAGGTACTGATTGCTTACAATTTTCAAAAGAACTTGCTAGAAGCCACAATGTGTTTTGGAAGGAACAGGGATCATATTTCAGCCTTGGATTTTAGACACACGTTATGACACCCTGTGGCAGACGTGCCAGGAACTTCATTCCATAAATCACATTTCTTGAAAAGGAGGCCTCTGTATTCAGTAATAGTAGCAGCAGCACTTGTTTCTTCTTTTTCTTGGCTGCCTCACTTGGAAGGGGTGTAAAGACTTAACCCTAGTCAGGAGAACCTGCAGAGACATAACGTAGAATAGGAGAGCTCCAGCTTTTGCCTTGTTTTGCCTTAGTCCATATAAACACCCCCTGGAAAAAAAAATCTGATAATGCCGCAAACATGGGTGTGCTGTTTTCATTTAGTTTTTTGGCAGCATTTTTAACAAGAATGTTTTTGAGACTCTCAGACCAGACACATCATTGCGGATGGACTATAGTGGTAATAAAAACATCACCAATATCTTTATTCTGAACACAGGTTTTGTTAGAAACAGCTTACCAGCTACAAGAGAAATAATGGCTAAGAATATTTAATCATTTGTTCAAAGATGAGTGAGTTCTAAATCAGGATTCTGTCTTTACCTGCACTCTTGTTTAACTTCTTGGGTTCCTGGGTTTGTTTTTCACTGTATACCCCTTTGCTTTTCTTTAACTATGGTGTAGAACTTTATGGGACTAGACACATTCCTTACTTTGCCTTTTCATCCTGAGGTGTCTGAAGTTTAGTATGTTGTTCCCTCACAAGCTGAAAATGTTTCTGCATTTTCGTGTTTATATTTAAGCCATGTGAATTGTGGCAACCAATGGGATATGCCTGTGTTTAAAGTTAAGCATGTGCATAATTAAGTGCCTTGCTGGAACCGGGGATATATGCCCAGTTAACCTAATGAAGAACACTGCCAAGTTACTGGTTCTTTTATGAAAGAGAACTATGATATCACCATAGGGTGGCATCTTGGATAGCAGTTATACTGCAGTGTCTGCAGAGGAAAGCGCTTTCAGTCAGCCATCGAGAAATAAAAAAACTCTTTGTCATCATGAAGGAATATACATTTTGGATCAAAGTTCATTTGAATTACACTGTCCAAATATTTTGCAAAGAAATCAAGCAGAACTGTTGAAGACATTACTTATTTAATAAAATAGAATCCATTAAAAATATCATTAAACTTTATAGTGAAGATAGAGATTGTGTAACATGCCGAATTGGCAGCTCTGAACCTCTGTTTATTCGTTGAACAGGCAGCTGCAGGTTAAACTGCCCCACATTTTTGCAGCAATGTGTCTCATCGGGGACTGGAGATCCGTTATGTAGGGGAGAGCAGCAGTTCAGTTTCTGTATCCATTCATTCCCTGGCGTCTCTAGAGAAAGGACCTGGGTGTCATTTTGTACCAATTCTGCTGCCCAAGATGTTGATATCTGTCCATTAGGAACGGCAATGATACTGCAAACTTATTGAATGATGTAGGCATGGCCTGAAATGTAACATTGTTTGATTGTTGACCTGGGCTGTGCATTCAAAGGGTGTGTCTATGTAGTAGCTGGGAGGTGTAATTCCCAGTGTGGGTAGATGTACACATGCTAGGTCTGCTTGAGCTAGCACCTAAAAATAGCAATACGCAGTGCTATGGAGATTTGGGGCAGCTCTATGGCCCATAGGTCAGTCCCAGGAGGCTGTCTAAAGGATGCCAGAGGCTGTCTATTCTGCCCCTGGAGCGGCCCAGGAACAAAAAGGTATAAAGATGGTTTAAAGCTGCTTGTGCCCTTCTGCCCAGGGACTATGAATTCTGTGCTGAACCTCTAAAAGGTACAGCACATAATCTCACCCGGTATCTCTACCAGCTCTACAGCCATTTGGTCTCGTGAATTCTGTCTCCTTCTTCCCACAAGTGTCTGTCTTCACTGTCTGCGATGCCAGGCCAGAAATGCATCCTTTTAAGGTAACATTGACTGGAAAATGTGGAAATTTTGATGTTGTAGCTGCCTCAGAAAGAGCCAAAACACATTTCCTTGTTATGCTGTTTGATAATAAAAAGCAGAGCATGAAAATGAAAGGCAGCTTCCGTGAAACAGGTGTGCTTACAACCTTGTCCCCCTTTCCTTTGTTTAAAACACAAGTATCTCACCACTAAGATCCTGGCCACACTAGGGCTAATTCCCAGTTCCAGCAGTCAGTAGCTTGCCATCACTGTGGGGTAATTACTATATATACCTAATACAGAAAAGCAAAGATGAAATTTGTGCCGACTTCAGCAAGAGATTAGCTCTAGGGTACAAATCTCATCTCTCCTTGTCTGCGTTAGGATTTTGCACCAGTACATCTACATGGATAGATGGAATTGAAACAAATATCTTGTTGTAGTCAAGACTAACCCTCCAAATTCACTACATCTTTCTGCCCAGAAACCCAGAGGTCTTGCCCTTCCAAAACCATCCCAATAGTATTTTGCACTTCTCACCATTCACTCCGAGAATGAGTGCTTTTTATGTGTTAATGGCTGAATTAACTTTGTGGTATATTTGATTGCTATGACATGCAAAAGGAAAGAAATGAAAAGTGTTATTTTGTGAGCATTACTTTGTGGCGTACAGTTGGTCTTAGGCACTCAGTGAGTTAACTTTGCATTGTGATATAATTTCTGAGTTACAAGTCTGCCTCTTTGCATGAACACCACCCACACAAAAAGGGAGAACAGTCAAGCAGCAACATGTAAAAGACACCTAGACACACCTATTGAAGCAATGCTTTGCCTGATCTAGTATTTTGCATTCTTTTAGCCTTTGCATATTCAATGGAAAAAAAGCAATCAGGTATTGTATAGCTTATTTTCAAATTCTATTTGCCAAATCCTATAATCATTCTGTGTATTGTAATGCATGGACGGTCATGGAAACAGCATCTTTGTAGCACGTTTTCCTGCAGGTTCATAACTGTGTACAATACATCATTCTGCACACTAAACTTATGGTGAAAACAGCTATTTACATGTACATGCTATGCTGAGCCTCTTGCAGTGTTTGTGTTTTGCCTTAGTGTTTTGATTTAATGTTACTTTATTAATACTATGCTTTGTATTATTAGCTGAACAGTGGAAGATGCAAGGAAGACGTGGTTTAGTTAGTGAGGTGGCAGTGGTTTTCAATGCAAGTTCCAGATGAAAGGATCTTATAGTAAAGGCATTGGTTTGAGCACAGTATTGAGAGCCAGGAACTACAAAGTTCTAGTTCCGACACTGTTGCAAATTAGCTGCATTGCCTCAGCAAAGTCACAACCCCAGTGTCTCTTTCCTGATCTGTCAAATGGGAATAAGGGCTGGTCTATGCTGGAATCTTACATTGGCCTAGCTACATCTCTCAGGAGTGTGAATAATGCCACACTATGATAATCTAACTCCCAATGTAGATAGTGCTAGGTCGATGGAAGAATTCTTCCATTGACTTAGCTATCATCTGTTGGGAGGAGTTCCCCCATTGCTGTAGTGAGTGCTGAAGTGCTACAGTGGCACAGCTGCAGCTCTGCCATGTATAGCAGTTTAAGTATAGACATACCCTACTTTATAAGGAGGTTGGATGATTTAATGGAAGAAGAAAAATACTCCAGAAGTGCCAAGTATTATAGTCTATATATCTATAGACATCACAGTGCAGAGATATATTTAAATTAACATCTGGGAATAAAGTTGTGGGTCTCACCTACTGGGTGAGCAATGAGTATTTTGGAAAGCCATGAATGACTGGGATTTAGAGTCATAGTAGATAATAGAATGTAGTCATAGAATGTGATCTGCAATTGTGACGTGGTAGCTAAGAGAGCTAATGCAGTTCTTGGATGTATAAGCAGGGGAATATCAGTCAGAAGTAGGGAGGAGATACTTCTCCTTTATATAGTCTTAGTGATCTGGACAAACTGGACAAAAGATCCGAAGTAAATACGATGAAATTAAATAGGGGCAAATGCAAAGTATTCCACGTAGGAAGAAATAATCAGTTCCAGGTATACAAAATGGGAAATGACTGCCTAAGAGTACTGGCAGAAAGAGATCTGGTTATGGTGGATCACAAGCTAAATGTGAGTGAAAAGTGTAACACTGTTGCAAAAAAAGCAAACATGGTTCTGGGATGTATTAGCAGGAATGTTGTAAGCAAGACATAGGAAGCAATTTTCCACTCTATTCCGCACTGATTAGACCTCAGCTGGAGTATTGTGTCCAGTTCTGGGTGCCACGTTTCAGGAAAGATGTGGACAAATTGGAGAAAGTCCAGAGAAGAGCAACAAAAATTATTAAAGGTCTAGAAAAACATGACCTATGAGGGAAGATTGAGGAAAAAAAATTGGGTTTGTTAGTCGGGAGAAGAGAAGACTGAGGGGGGACATGATAATAGTTTCCAAGTACATAAAAGGTTGTTGTTAGGAGGAGGAGGAAAAAGCACTGGATAAATTGCTTAGGGAGGTGGTGGAATCTCCAGTGTTGAAGATTTTTAAGAGCAAGTTGGACAAACACCTGTTAGGGATGGTCTAGAGATAATACTTAGTCCTGTCATGAGTGCAGAAGATTGGACTAGAAGACCTCTCGAGGTCCCTTCCAGTCCTATGATTCTATGACGATCTATGAAATAGTATGTTTTGGATGTTATACTGAAGTACCATCTAACATAGTGATTTGAATTATTTTTTTGTCTAATGAAATCCCCCTACATGTAGTAAATGTGCAAATATCAGTGTTTAGGGTGAAAAATAAAATAAACTTTCCAAATTATTGTCTGTGATGATCTTCCTTCTGTGCCCTTCCCCCAACCAACTTACTGTGAAGTTAAATTGTCTCAATTTATAATTTACAAACTAATTAACAATTTAGAATTTACAAACTTCTCTAGAGTTTTCTGCAATCTTTTGGTTCCATGGTTTTCATGTCCGGTTGGATGTCTTTATGGTATCATGCCAGATGGTAGTTTGCCAGGGAATACAATAGATGAAATTTCATAGTGTAATATACTACAGAACTTCATTCTTCTCACATTCCGCTCACTTAAAACAGTATTTGCAGTTACAGAAGGTGGAGTTTTTATTGTGAAAACTACAAAAATTGTCCACTGTGTTTAAGTATTTGAAGAAAGCAAAATTATTTAATGATTGCTACTGCAGGTTTTGTAGTATGCAAGTATTTTATTTCCCCAACTGTCTATGTAGTGGCATGTCAGATGCAGTTCTTTTAAAGGCCAGATCTTTGGCCTCTACCATGACTGTTATAATGTATGTTTCACTGGCTGGTATAGGTTTCCCTGACATGTGGGAATTCCCCAGGTGGCATAAGAGCTCCTATGCCACTCCCCACCCCCTTTTTCAGCAATCACTAGCTACCAGATGCATTAAATAAATCTAGTTCTTATATTATCTTTTGATATCATCACTCTTACTTCTGTTGGTTTTCCTCTTATAGTGGTGATTGATAAGCCCTATATTTCTGGTTTTCCTATAGGAAAAACATGAAAAAAAGAAAACACTATTTAAAATAGTTTCTTTTCTGTATTATTAATGAAAGCAGTGAGTGAATGTATAAATGAGCTGTGAATTGTCACACTTAATTGGGTTGAAAATGAATGATACATGTTTTAATACTCTGGAAATAGCTGGCAGATAAGAAATTGCTTTCTGGAAATCTATGCCGTGGTTCTTGCATTTCCCATGATGCAGACTCTTAAGTTTATTTCTTCTCCCAACTGGGACTGATTAATCCTTAAACTATTTTCCTGTCTAACTAGAGTAGTCAGACTTACTTTTGCTGTGCTTAAGACATATTATTGAACATATTGTAGTGCTATTTTGTTAACTGTAAATGTCAAAAAAGTATTTTGTCTTAAGACTTAAACCTGGGGGAGGGAGAAAAGGGGATCAATTTGTTCAAGTCAAAAGCAAGTTCTCATAGATGATAAACTAGTACACTGACAGTAAATATATGAAAATGATTCTCTGACTTAGAATCAGGCTAAAAACCAAGGTCTTAGATGATCATCTAGTCCATCACCTGCCAATGCTGGATTGTTCCTCACTGCATACAGTAGAACCTCAGAAATTCACCCTGTATTATAAAATCATGAGCCAAACCCCACTGAAGAAGTCAATAGAAAGACTTTCAAAAATTGACATAATTTGGAAAAAAAAAAAAAAAAATTTCTACCAAAAAATCATTTTAGGAAAGAAAGGCCATTTTCTGCTGAAAAACGTTGGAGGGAAAATTTTTGTTCATCTCTACCTCTGCCTCCCAAAGGTTGTACTATGCGAGGGTTGCCCTGTTGTACTCTGTATTGTACCTGCACCTGCACAGATTCTCCAATGAGCTCAGGGCCTAATTCTACTAATATTTAAGCATGTGACTAAAGTTAATCCTGTGTGTGTTTCCACAGGATCCAGACTTTAGTTAGTTCCTCCCTTGCTGAACTCCCTTCCCCCTGTAAACATTAAGAAGGGAGCAGGAAAAAATATTTTAAAAGTATTTCCTTTTAAAAAAAAATTTAGCATATACAATTATTTACAGAGCACTGCCAGGGAGGTTTTTTTGTTTGTTTTTGTTTTGTTTTTAAATTAGTCGATTTCAAACCATTCAAATTGATAGTGTCCTGGTAAGGGAAGATTTACATTTGTAAGGCAAAGCAGGCTATTGATATATTATGCTGGACTGTCATTTTTTGTATGTAAAAAGTTACAGTGCTGACCTACAAAAAAAAAGTAATGAGGAAACTGCAGTGCTTAAGAATTGTTGTATGGTTTGTCAGCAGAAATGGAAGAGATTGCTTACTTTGCAAACTCATTTTGCAGTGACTACAAGTTTGAAAAATGGAGGCGGGATAGTGGGTTTAAGAATAAAAAATAATGACTTGTTTTACTAAACAATGTAATGGGTAAATTCAGGGAAGCACTTTAGCAAAAAGTGGTTTTGAAAATGGCATTTATTTGTATAAAATCAATATAATATCTCCTCTAGCAAAAAAAAAAAAAAAAAAAAAAAAAAAAAAAGCTGTACATTTT
Organism: Emydura macquarii macquarii; assembly: GCF_026122565.2. Lineage (NCBI taxonomy): Eukaryota > Metazoa > Chordata > Testudines > Chelidae > Emydura > Emydura macquarii. The sequence goes on along the minus strand of NW_027132509.1, from coordinate 3,595,400 downwards.
AAAGTTCCTAGTATACACCTCAATACCCATCTACTCCAATAGCTAGCCTATCCTCCATCAGGAGTATTCCCTGATCAATATGTTGTTCTGTGCTCAGACCTGACTCTAACAATGCCATCATGGGCTGGCACGTTTATGGTCTGACTGGCTTCCATATCAAATTTGCTTGGTTTACAAAGTACAAAGATGCCTTGTTCGAGTTGACCAGGATATCCGAATATCAGCTCTGAATATCAACCGGCGATCAGAGGTGAGCCTTTCTGGCTTGCACATCCTCACTAGTAATAAAGAAAGATTCTGTAAGGTAAATTCTTCTCTCACACCTGTGCAACTCATAGCTCTTATTGCCTCACCCACACCGGGGCACCTTGTGTACCGCCTGAGGTGAGGGAGAATGGGAATCTGGCGGCACAGAGAAGGGGAGATTCTTGATTGCCAGCACAACTCAGTGGAGTTCTGGAGTGTTTAGGTCTCAGATTTACTCCCAGAATTCCTGGCGTTCCGATGCATTCTCTTTAATAACCTTAGACATCCTGGTCCTTAGACATCTCTTATTCCAAAAATGAGACCGTTAGTCACAATTGTTCTTCAAGAACTGAAATTTCTGGGGGCAGCAAGAATTTTTAATCTGCTGAACAGCAAAGTGGCTTGTAACACCGAAGTTTCGTTCTAGGAGGATTCAGTCAAACAGCCCTCTTTGTGTTTATTTGTAAAATGTTTGAGTGAACTTGTGTCTCTGGCTGTTTAGAGATTGGCAGCACTGGAAAATTAAGTTTGTTTATTCACAAGATGTGTATCATACAAACAGCTGCAAATGGCTTCCCCTCACCACTCTGCTAATGTGTGACACTGACCTCGGGGGACCACCCTATCTGCGGCTGAAAGGTAGTGGTGGAGTCTCTTTTCAAGCTTGTATATTGGTTTGTGTTGAGAAGACTGTACCAGTTATAATGGCTTTTTGCACTGACTGCTCTCTAGCAAGAATCATATTGTATGCTTATTAGTCCTAAAAAGCAACAAGGGAAGTAAGTATTTGCAGCCACACAGTAGTAAGACACTTCCGATAAATGATTGACTGAGACCAGATCCTCAGCTGGTGTGAATTGGTGAACAAATCAATGGAGCTATGCTGATTTACACCAACTTGAGGATCTGGCCATTGGGCTTTTCTGCAGCACTTGTCATTGTAATATCTAAGCAGTAGTAGGAAATCTGGTCAGGTGCTACACTAAATAAAACTTAGTGGTGGTAGCTAAATTCAATGTTCTGAAAATATTTCTGAATGAATGAATTAGCAACAGTATTACTTATGACTGGAATTCTGAGTAGCACTCAAGGATGGACACCTGGATTTTGGAAGAGATCTATAAATGTGTTCGTCTGGCAGTTTTGTTCCAGTTCCAACCTCACTTCTCTTAAAGGTGGATCTCAGACAGGTATGGATCTGTCAGCTTTTCAGATGTGAAAGATTGTGGGGATTTTTCTCTGGAGTTGTCTATGTTGTTCTTGGTACCTGAGAAATGGAGACTTTTTAACTGGATCCTGGATATAAAATGTAAATGGGCCCTATTACCTTGTCCTCCTGGAAAACCTATCAGAGAGCTCAAAAGAGATGGAAATTCTGCAAGGTTTTCCTTTGGAATTTTCCCTAGTTGCTTTATCAGGAAGATGGGTTTTGCCCCATTCCCTTGCTTCCCCTGCAGAACAAGCTGCTGGCCTGGCCTGGCTCCAAACCCAATGAATCCCTCAGGAGACCAGGACTACTGTTGCAGAGGTCCTGTGTTTCAATGCAAGATGCTGGCTTTGTTGCAGCTTTGTTGTGAGTACCTCCAGGTGTGTTCCTTTGTTATTCTTTACCATTCACCCCAACCCATCTGCTCTTTCCCAGACTGCCCACCCTTTTTCTGACCTATGTTCATGCTTGACCAGCGCACAGCCACCTGCTTGGGAAGGGTGTTGCTGCCTCAGAGGCAGCTGAGACTCCTTCCTGCCTAGGAGGAGATCCATGTGTTGAGGGTCCCTTCCGTGTTTGGATTTTGGGGGCACAGTTGGACCCTGTGTTGTTATTTTCCTGCTTCAGAATAACAAAGAATAATGGGGAAGCTGTCCTGTCCTGGAATTGAAAGAAGCATTTCTCCATTTCACAATGAATCCTCTATCAGACATTTTATCTGATCCTTGATGAGGGACAAATACTTCCAGTTCTTGCTCTCCCTTTTAGCCTCTAAACAAGAGAATCCAAACCTGTCATTCCTCTCCACCAGCGCCTCCTTCCCTCCCACCCTAAGAATCTCACTTCTAACATCTTAATGCAATTTGTACGCAGTGACAACTAAATTGCAAAGGAAAGGGATACCACCACCACAATCACAGTGACTGACATCAGGGCTTTTGTCTATGTCTGTTGCTGACTGTTGCTTGCAGTTACTATTCTCTATTTGATTTGGGGACATAGGCTAGGACAGTGTCACTTCTTACCTGTAAATTATATATATTTTTTCCTCCTGAGCTTTAGAATCACCAATACAGCTACCCTGCTTTAATCCATATTTTCTTCTACCATTCCCCCCCCTCCTTCCAGTTTTCTCTTCTGCTGAACAGGGAGTTTGTCTCTCTGGAGATTGCAGCAGTTTTTGTTAAAGAAGTGTCAGCTTCTCCTCTTCTCCAGAATTTAATAGGTAACCTGTTTCTGCATGCTGAGTGGGTGGGACAGCTGATTTTTTCAGGAAATAGAGTGCTGAATATAAGGCTTCAGGGAATATAATTTACAGTCAAGAAATTGCCCTTTTCCTTACTTCAGTTCCTACTACTGTATAAATGATTAGTTGGACCGTCATGTTTTTACCCTCTATGATCTGTGAAGAACTCTTATTAATTGAAATATTCTCTGCAGTCCAACGTTTGTTATTTCTCTCTGCTTCTCTAGTACGTGACTTTCTAGTTCTTCACTTTCCTGCATGGCTAAAAACACAAATTAACCACTGCATTTTTCTGTTTCCTTTATTTACATTTAATTGGGATAAATATCCCATTAAATACTGGCAGGATAATTTATAACATTTACTTATTTTCTTCAGTAGATTTACCATCTGTCTGTGGGCTAGCAGTTGTCTGAAGAGCCCATCCTGCTAGTTTGCACCATAAAATATGTTGAGCACCATAGAGTGGGGCAGACTGGAATGTTGAGAGGGGAGATGGTTCATGAGATGATCTCCGTCTTACAAAGTGGACCAATGATTGATATAATTGGAGAACATCTGCCATACAGTACTGCTGGGACTCCCAACTGAGTGCCACACTGGCAATTTACCAAGAGTCTGAGGACTTCCCTTGTGTCTATTCTGAGAAGCACTCGATGCTGAGTGTCTTTAATATGTCTAATAGGCCACCTTGCATGTCTCAGTATGTGCTACTTCATCTAATTAGATTGAGTTTATCCATTGACAACTGTTGGTGTGATCTTTGATTGATTCAGCAGCCAATGGAAAAGAGAGCAGCACATGTTGGGATAAGCCATTGCTATGCTCCACAACTTCATACTCAAGTTGACACTGGCTGTATTTTATGCTTTTTGGAACCTTCTGACACTCTTCTGTTATAGGACTCCAGTCAGAATTCCTTAGAGTTTCCACATACTCTTAATAGCTTTCACAAAGTCAACAGCTTGTGTATTTCTTGCTCTTAGTATTCATGATTATTTCAGATCTGATGATCACCAGGTCTAAGGCTTGCCATCTGAATCCTTCCCACACCTAGGATAGAAGGCCTGGGCACACACAAGGCTGTGCCAACCCTGTCTATCATGCTTTTTGCTGGAATGGATACCTTGATCTGTTTCTGTAACTTAACTTTTTACAAGGATAGGTTGTTGGTTGATCACAGTCCCCCTAACCTGGAGGTCCAGTTGACCACTTGCATCTGGCCCCTACTCTTTGACCTGTGCAGCCTGGGTGGCCCTTCTAGGGGTTAAAACTCCCACCAGTTATAGTTCTCAGGGTCATTAGAACATACAAGCTTTCCTGCCATGTCAAAGTTCAGTCCCTCGGGAAGGAAAGGCTTGCCATATTGAACCTGATTGGTAAAATTCCCTTCATTGAGGATTAAGCCCATAGTACACACTGACAGCCTTGCCCTTGTTAATCTATTGTTGTGTACTGTGGTCATCAGATAACTACATACTTGCAGTATTGGGTGTAGAATCTTTGACTCCAAAAACACAGGCCTGAATTTGGTGAGCTAAAAAAGCAGTAGCTTTATCTCAAGTAAAAGGAGTATCTATATATGAGAGCAAGTCTGACATATTCCTTCCACTAGAGGGCAGTGATACACACATACAGACATCCATATCTATTACTACAGAAGCTATAATTAAAGAATCCTGTCCTTCTTGTAGAAATACACACCCCTCTGTGACCCATACATGCCTAGGGTAGCCCACCTGAAAATGCCAAGGTCAGTGCAGGCTGCAAAAGAATAGCAGATTCTCCCAAACTGGTAGCTAACACTGCAATTAGATTCACCAACCAGTTACAAAAAGTGCTTCTGATCCCTCCACTGGTTATCAAGAAGCTAAAACCAAGAAGTTACACAGTCCCCTTCGTTGCATTTCAGTCTCTGGCCCCCAATTAGCAACTAAGTCCAGTAAAGAGATAAGTTATTGAAACTCTATTCCCTTTACCAAAAATGTTCTCCTGAGCCACAAAGGGTCAGCCACAGTACCAGACCAATATAAGTTTGGATATTACCCAAAATGCCATGCTGCCAGCCAATCCTTTAGTAACTAAACTAAATGTTTATTATAAAGGAAAGAAACACATAAGAAGAAAGATGTTAAATGATTAAAGCAATCAGATAAATACAAATGATTTCAAAGCCCATATATATCAGATTCTCAGCAGAATTGTGAAGTCTGCAGGCTTGTACAATTCCTCTGGTGTACACCTAGTACCTGGATGGGTCTCAGTCCTTTATTTCACAGCTTCAATTGTAGAAGAGTTGATCCAGAGGTAAGAAGCAGGAATGAAGACAAGATGGAGATGCTGCAGCTGCATTCTATAGTCTCTGGTCTGCCATGTGGCTTGTTTCAAACACAAGCCCACCGCATATGGGCAGGGAAAGGCACTTGCTGTCCCCCTGACCAGAGGCGGTGCCATCCTCCTGACTTCTCTTCCTGGGCTCATTTTAAAGGTCATGGCTCTCGATGAGTCATCAATGCTGACACTAATCTGCCTGGGGGTGGGGGAGATGTGACCCAGTAGCACAGCGCAAGTGTTTGGATACAGATGTATATCACACACATCAATAATTTAAAGTACAAAGATGATACATACACATTAACAGTATCCTATTTAGCAAATTATAACCTTTCCAATGGTACATGACATGGCCTATTTTGTACAAATTATTGTAATTTTGCAATATTGATATCAATAATATTATAAATGGTCACCCCTAATCCAGAGAGTATTACACCCTCTAATAGTGTTTTTTGCATAACTTCATTCAAACAAATATCTAATTACATCCCCCCTGAAATCAGGCTTCTAGCCTAACTACTTCTATCTACTATGTGAAACATTTCCTGGTCTATTTTACTTTGCAGTCATGGAATCTGCTGCCCTGTTTATCTGGCCCTCATGAACATAGAGTTTTAATGCCCCACAACTGTTATTGAAGTTTAACCCCTCAGAATCACAGAATGTACCATAATTATTCATTAAAAGATTGAGAACAATGGTTAGGTCCTACACTTGCTCATAACTGGTCTCATAATCAGTCAGTCACCTGACTGTATTCCATAATAAATGTAATATTTATTGTTCTTTAAACTGAGCTTTACTGCAACTTTAAATACAAACACCAATTACCTTGTACTCACTACTGAAGGAAAGTAGTGCATGTGCCCTATGAGAAGGGACCATGTATATTTGTTTACAAAAGATTACATAATAAAGTAGGATTTTCTTGTATATACTATTTATACTAAGAGTAGTGCCTAGAAGCTGAGACTGAGGCTCTGTTATGCTAGGCAGTGTATAAAGACATAGTAAAAGTTGAAGAGTTTACAATCTAAATAGACTAGACAGACAAAGGGTGGGAGAAAAGAAGTCTCTATTATTCCCATAATAGCAGCTGTGCTGCCGTAGTGCCATAGTGTAGACACTTCCTACATTGATGGAAGGGGGTTTTCCATTGATGTAGGTAATCCACTTCTCCGAGAGGCAGTAGTTAGGTTGATGGAAGAATTCTTTCATTGACCTAGATGTGTCTATGCCCAGGGCACAACCCTTCACAGCCCTAAGCAGCATAGGTAGGTCAATCTAATTTTTAATTGTAGATCAGACCTAAATCCAAGGTCACACATGAAGCCTGAGGCCTGGTTGGGGATAGAATCCAGCACTCCAAAGTCCCAGTCCAGTACCTTGTGCCATAACTATGCAATGGGCGCCATAGCAGCATTGCTACTACACTGTAGCTATGTTGCTGTAACCCCTCAATACAAATGTAGACTACAGTGACGAAGGGTTTTTCCCATCAGTGTAGGTAATCCACCTTCCCAAATGTCAGTAGCTACATTGATGGAAGCATTCTTTCATCAAATTAGCTGTATTTACCCCAGGCGTCAGGTTGGCACAGCTACAGCATTTAGGGCCATTCATTTTTCCCACCACTGAGCACTGTAGCTATATTAACCTAAGCTTTAAGTGTAAATCACAACACCATCTTTCCTCTTTAAGTTTGTCATGCAACAAAATTATACAAATAATAATTTAAAAAATTTTCTAGCATCCTATAGGTACAATATACAATATTCAGCAGTTATCAAGGAAAGTTACATGATTTACAATCTAATAGTCTGAAGAACGTATGGCTGGACAGCACCTAGCACAATGGAGCTCTGATCCTTGACTGGAGTCAGTTGGCACTACAGTGAATTCAGATAAATGATCATTTGTCTTTGTCTGAACTGTCTTAATGCATTAGCTGAAATAATTGTGTTCCTCTTAGTAGACTCTGCTGTGGCATAATGAAAGTGGGGTAGACCAGAAATTGAAAAGTATAAGCAATTACATTGCTGCAAAATGTAGTTTAAAGAAAAAGGGTCTTACAGTTGCTGGGTGCTTAGTATCGCTTTATCTTCTTGTGGATGGCAAGCTGGAAAACTTTGACTACGCTCTTGACATATTCTGCTGCACAATAATTTGATAATCAGTCCATTCCATGTTTGATGTGTGATGACTAGTTCTACTGGCATTAAAATAAAAAAATTTTTACTACAACCTTTCAGCTCAGCAGCATCTTTTAGATGTTTCAGGCTAATAATTTAAACCTTATGATGGGCACTCTCATTGAAAGAACAGCTTTAATAATAATCATTTATATAATACGAAATACTTCCATCCCAAAGAATCTTAGAAAATGTATAAGTAGGAATCACTTCACTTCCCATTGAAAGAAGAGGGGTGAAAAATGCTGAGGCCAAGATTTTCGAAAATGGGTGCCTGTGGTTGGGTTCTTAAATCCATATTTAGTCATTTAAAGAAGTGACTAGATTTGCAATGGTGCTGAGCACCTAAAATGCCCGTTGACATCAGTGAAAGATGTGAATCACTCTGAAGTCTATTGGAGCTGCAGGTGCTTGGGAAAACAGGCATATTATCTAGGTGCTTAAATATGGATTTAGACGTCTATTCTTAGGTTACATTTAAAATAAATCTTGGACCAAATGTCTCAGAATGCACAGCATTATTAGACAACATTTTAGGACAAAAAGTGAACAACTTACCCAAAATGGGAGAAATGTTACATGGGCAGATTGTCATAGCTGGAGCTGGCTTAGGACACTGATGTAACTGGAATTAACTCTTTTGAAAAATGCCACAGGAACTTTTAGGATTAGAAGTGGCCAAGTCTCCATTTTTAGTCCAATCTGAAGGGCTGTAGTTAGACGACATTGTATGATAGATAATTTGTAGAGTGTAAACTGCATTACATTTAAAAGTTAGGGTGAAATTTCAAAGGGCCTAAGGGAGTTTGGTGCCCAGCTCACATTACCTTTCAGTGGAAGTTGGGCACTGAGCTGCCTTTTGGCCTTTGACAAGCTTCCCTTCTATCATTAACCTCTATGTTCATCTGTACTAGTATCAGTGCTAGAGGTAGATTTAGGTGCCAAGTTTAAGTCCTGATCCAAACTCCAATACAATGTGAAGGTGCATGGAACCAGCATTTTGGCTCACCCGGTTATGAAGGGAGGAACCAGGACCAGGTACAAGTCTGAGTTCAGATCCTAGTTTCTCCGAAGTCTGGATGTTGTTCAGATATAGGGACTGGACTGAACCCATCTCTAATTACAGTTGTGCTTTCATCTGGAATTTGAGTCTTATAGTTTGTGCCATAGCTGATGCTGAACTTTAATTATACCGATGTCTGTTTATGGGGTGGAGAAACGGAGACCAGATGACACAATTGACAAAGATTTCAGAACTCTGAAAGATTCTGCTTTAACTTTCTCCCGCTCCCTCCTGCCCTCCTCCCTCCCCCTGCCCCTCTCCCCCCCCCCCCAAATTCCCTCAGTCTATATGCTAGGAGACAGTATAGTTCATGCTTTTAAAACTTGTGGTGCAAAGAAGTATTGGTGCTCATTTTCTTCCTTCCCTATTGCGGTATCACTACCAGAATGAAAAAGGATGTCTTGAGAGCTTTTGAAAAAATGGTTGACTACTCAAGCCATTTTATAAAGCAGGAAGAAAAGGAAAAAAAATAGAACTCGGCAGGGAGTTGAAAGATTCTGAATGGGTGCCTCTTCTGACTTTTCTTTTCCTTGAAACCTGGAGCTGTTGTTCCTATTTCAGATCAAACTGTCTTTTAGTTCTTGATGGCTTTACTGCCCTTGCTCCTGAACCTCAACAGATTGGGGTTTATTTACCTATTCACACTCCACTGAGGAACCTCATTAATATGCTTATGAGCCACATCATTCTGGTGCCGCAGGGTTGACAAGAAAGACTCCAGCCACTTTGAGGGGAGAGGGGGAAGGGGGGAAGAACTGTAAGGAGATTATGCTTCCATTCAGCAGCCTAACTGGTGTGAAAGGCTCCCTGGGCCCACTGAGGTCATTTGAAGCCTAAATATGATGACAGAATTGATTTCTTTTTTAAAATTTGAAACATGCTTTGCTTTTCTCAGGTTGAGAAGTTTTGGTGTTGTAGGCCAGCTTAGAAATTGGCTCATTTAAGAGAATAGGGTGCTATTTACAGACTGCTGCCTTTTTATCCCTCTACAGAAGAAATTCTGAGAACTGTTTCCAGACATACAAATAGATGTCCTTATTTGTCATTTTTAATGGAATGCTTCCTTTTCATTCTTTCAGAGCATGCAAAGATATTGATGAATGGCAAAACTGCAGTTTCCTGTGTTGGCCAATAATTTATGTGAGAATGTGTTGTGTGTTTTCAATGGGCGATGGACGTGCTTGGAGCTGGGGGAATTGGATCTTGACTGTGACATCCTGGTTTCTCGATTAGATCATTCCAATGTCTATTTATTTCGGGGGAAAAAAATTAAAACTTCCAATCCATAGCTAGTGTTAATGACAATGACAAGGTAAAAGTACTTTCTGGAAGACAAATACATCTAATTGTGAAAATTTGAAAACAAGTTTCTGAGGTCCTAAAGTATGTAAATATAGAGTGATACTGTGTTGTGGATTCACAGTCTTCAAAGACCCTATTTGTTAACATTGCACACAGGTTAGAAAATATACAGTAGCACTATGCTTAAATAAAGTAACATTAAATTGATCAACACTCTAATTTAATTTGAGGCAACTACTGCATATTGATCTTGTTGTCAAGCTGATTCCACAGAACAAGCATTACACAGCGTCCATATGAATAACCTTTTGTTAATAGTATTTTAAATTAAACAAGTAGCAGTTTAAGATGTTTGAATTATGCACGGTTTTTAAATCTGTATGCAGGCAAAAAACGTCTGCTGAACTACTTATCAGACTCTTCTTTTTAGGAATCATGAGTACATTTCTTAAAGGGGCGCTGTCAGTGAAAATCCAGTGTTAATTTTATGTTTTGTACATCAAGGCTTTGCAAAAACTCAGCTATTTATTTATTTCTTTATTTAATTGTGGTAGTACTCAAAGGCCGCAGTCAGAATTAGGGGCCCATTATGCCAGGGGCTATACAAACACACAGGTAGTCCTAGTCCCTCCCCCAAAAACTTACTCAATATACAATTTTCCATTTATTTCCTAATTCATTTTTTGTTCGAATTTAAATGTTCCCCTGCACTTTAAAGGTTGCCAAACATTTCAAACTGTGCTAGTGTCTGACAGCAGGGATGTGAAAGTGACAAAAAGTAGGAATGAAATTAACCAGTCTGTTTTCCTTGTCCAAAGGGAGTCAATGAAGTTCATAAACAAACAGCACAAAGGGTGTGTGTGTGTGTGGGGGGGGGGGGGGAAAGAGGGGTGAGAAATAGATGTTTACAATTTTCAGTTTGAACCATCTAAAGTGTTCTTAGTGACCTAGGTCGTGATATTTTTTTCAGTGTTCTTTTAATGAGTGGTGCGTTGCTAAAAAGTACTGAAATTGCAGGCGTTGACAGTCACATGCAAGCTACATATTTTACTGCTTACTTATAGTATACCTCAAGGCTGGAACCCTTAACGTTTCATATGGCTGTTCTGTGCAAGATTGTTTCCCCCCTAAAAATGAGGGTCCGGATTCAGCAAAACCCTTCAGCACATGCTTAGCTTTAAACAGGTGTCACTGCCCATTGCCTTCAATGAGAGAAGCTGAGCACGTTGATTAAGTGCTTTGCTGAATCGGGACCTAGCTGGGTGATTTTTTAAAAAAATCAGCTTTTACCCATAAGCTTTCACGTGTCTTTTCCCCTTTCCTCTTCCCAAGGAAAGTTTTCCCAGCTATATCATACATGATGGAGTAATGCCAGTAGAATTCACTGCCATTTAGAGTTTGATCGTCTTCCCCCTGGAATCTATTGCCAACTTTCTGTTGAATTCAGTAGGTCAGGATCAGCCCCTTTATGAAACAATTAGACTAGTGCAGGTAGGTTGACAAATACCCTGTTGATATTTTAAATATGATCGGTTTCCAACATGAGAAGCGGGGCAGGGCGAGCAGGCAGCAGCAGAGGAGCCTGTACGTTTCTTTCAGTGCAGATTTTAAAAGGGGATTTTTCTCCCTGCTCATTTATTTGTGCCACTTGGAGGCGTTTTCAGACAAAATGCTCTAAAAGAGAGAAGGAGGCAGAGAAAGCCACGCTCCGAGTGCTTGTGCATCTCAGGGGGAAGAGTTTACAGAGTTAAACATTGCATTGAACCGATGTGATTGGCAGAAGAAAGTAGAACTGTCCAGGAAATGGCTCGAGTTTCAACAAGGGGGGAGTGACCAGAGGAGGGAGGAAGGGGAGAGAGGGAGAGAGAGAGAGAAGTGTGTGGAGGGGGAGAAAAGAGGTTTGTTGTAGACTTGACAAAGCTTTAGAGATTACAACAGGAATTCTGAATGGAGTGGATCTGGACCTAGGATTTTTTTTTTTTTTAAAGACATGCAGTTTTGTTGGATGGAAGTTTCTCTTCCCTTTTCCCAAGGCTGGATCTCTTCTCTAAACCCCTAACTGACCAAGGGAAGTGGAGGAAAGAAAAGTGTGGCTGATTTTTAAATCAAGGCTTATTTCTTTTTAATTTTTTTTCTTTTAAATCTCTATTCTCCCGGCAGCTTGCATGAGAAATGCAGGGGTCATGTGCGCCTATTCCACAGCGTGGGTTTGCCGTCCAGGTGCCGAGCGCCTGAAAGTGGAATAACCAAGGGACGATTGTTTTTCTTTGGAGGAGTTTTTCCTCAAGGGAGCCTGTGTTCGTCACTTTGCTTCATCCTGTACACACGCCTGTTGCAGGGGGAAGGCAGATCGCTTACCCGGAGCCTTTTCATTCCAGGTAATTGTACCAGGCTTGGCTGGTGGGTGGAAGAAATAGAGCCTTAAAGAAGGGACTAGGGTGGCGAGGAACCCGAAATGCAGCAGGACTCCGGGGCTCTGGATCCCTTTCCCATCTCTAGCGTTGTTCCCTCCGCTTTTACTTACATGCCGTGTAAACGGGCTCCACGCGTGGCTTGCACCTTGTGCGGTCCGGTGCCGAATGCCGCCTTTCCTAGTGACAGTAGCTTTGGGCGGCTGTGCCGGTGACCAGCAAAGCGGTGGCGACTCGGGCTCGGTTCTCTCGCTGGGCTGGGGCCCTGCCTGCCCTTGACTGGAAGCATCTGCCTGGACTGTGGAGTTCAGTGGGGGTCCGTAGACCCCCCTCTGCCCCCTGTCAGCTTTTCCCCTAGCAGCCGGATCCCAGCCCTCGGTATTGAACGAGGATGCCTTTTGTTCTGGATTGAGGGAACTGATGCCAAAGCACGTTAAAAATAAAATACAGATCATAAAAACCTCAGTGGGAGTTCTCCTCCCTCTCCCCCAGCCAGCAAAGAAGAGCTGGATTCTGAATGCTTGATCACTTTTGTACAGTGGCCTTTGGATGCCAGCGCCCGGTAGAGAGACAATGAAAATGACCAGCCGTCATGTGTCATTTCTGCTACTACAAGTACAAGAAAAGTTATTACTGCATGCATTCCAAGGCTGCACTTTTTGTGTTGATTGCCTGTGGACTTTGGTCATCCTCGCTGGTTGTAACGGTGAAGCCTGACAAAAAGTAATACTTTCCCCCCCCCCTCCGACAGGGTTTATTCCTAGCAATTGAATTGCATCTTTCTTGCCTAATTCACAGAAATCCACTTATTAATGGGTGGTTACAACAGGATCTAAATTGGCAGGATTACCAGTAAACAATTACCAGGCTGTTAATTGGCTTTTATTGAAAGGGAGCTAAACTTTGGGGGCAAAAATAAATCTCGAATATTCCCTTGCGGTGAAAGTGGGGCTGTGTCTTCCAAACACCTAACAAGTTAGAGCTTGTGTCGGAATTTTTTAAAAACTTATATGGCCATAGAAGGCCACAGTATAAAATCAACACATGGAATCTTTTACAGTAGTTGCAACAATCTGTCAACGGAAAGAAAAGTTCACATGGGGCTCAATGAAAACGTGAAGCAAAAGTTATTCAAACCAAAAGTACAAGAGATTCCTCATCTACCCATGCATTATAGAGAGACTTCTTTAGCGATAATTTCCTCCTCTTAATGAGATATATATATATAAATCTAAAGCTGCCTTTTCAAACAATGACCTATTATGAGTTTGGTGTGAAACGCTATCAACATTTAAAACCTCATTGTCTCCTTTGTACCAAATCCCTGTAAATCTTCCACTAGCCTTTACTCATTTTCATCTGAAAAGCCTGTTTGAGCTGAATAGACAGCAATCAGTAGCCTCTGTACCTCTCTCCCTCTCTGGAATGTCAATTAAAATGCAGATTTTTTTTTTCTGATCTCTTGGTGGCAAAAGGCTGGAGAAAAACAGGAAAGCAAATGAAAGAAGTTCAAACAATGAAAAACCACCGAAACTGCTAGCCAGTTCCCATTAGTCCTCTAGAATTAATGTTTAATAGCTGTGATACTCAGATCTACTTAGAGATTGAACTGGGATGAGGAGTCTTATTTTTATATTATATATATGACATTAGTTGAATGACACAGTCACTTTTTAACTACTATCCAGCTCGTTCCCTAGGGGGGCAGCTGATAGGTAGTCTTACGATTTGCAAAAGAATACTTGATCCAGATTTTGATATCCCCTGATGCCTAGGTGTTATACAGTGTGCACTGCATTGATTTGGATAACATGCTCTCTGCAAATTGCGACCTCTCTGGGGAGTGATAAACATCATATAAACAACAATGGGACTAGATTAAAAAAGAGCTCCGAGGATTGAATTTAATTAAAGCCACTGCTGAACAAGTTGTGTGTGTGCTTGTGGGCAAAGTTGAACTACAGCTTGGAGGAATTTGGTTGCGCTCCCAACCCAGGTTGTTTTCTCATGCTTGTCAGTTTGGCAAAGAAATTTGGGCAGGTATGTGACGAGGTGAAAATTGACTTGATGAGCGGGTGGCAGGGAGAGCGATCAATCATTGGAGGCTGACAACTCCTCCCCGAAGTGCAGGCTGAGAAGAGAGACAGAGTTCCCTTTCAAGGGGAAAAATAAACACTACGTGTGGCTTTCACCGAGTCTGAGACTCCGGGAGGGATTATGGTATTGTGTAGTCAGGAAGCCAGAATTGTGGAGGCCAAAAGCATGCTGGGGCTGTGTTCCAAACATTGAGATAGAGGTACATAATTATCCAGTGTAGGAGGTCTTTCCAAATTCCAAAGAATTGTCCACCAGCAAGGGTGGCAATTAAAATATGAAAAGAATTTGGTTTTATTTCATTTGGAGTGTGTGTGTGTGGGGAGGGCAGTGCGCTTTGAGATAGGGGATCCTTGAACTGCTTTAACATTTTTGGGTCCCTGACACGTTGCAATGCCAATTGCTTAATTCATGGACACACATCTCTGATTTCAGTTTTGCTGTTAAATTGTAAGTGAGATATGCTGCATTTTAAACCTGCCTTTCCACCATGGATTAAAAGCGCCTATTCTCTCCTGGCAAAAGTTCAGATGCAGAAACCGTGTTAATACTCAGGTGCGAAGGAGTTTTGACAGAAGCCTAGTGTTACTGGATTGAAGAATGTTTATGATGAGAGCAGGAATAATTTATATACCTTAAAACATTTTCAGAGGTTTAATGTAGCCTAAAAATCTTTAATGATAAAAATATGAGCTGAATTATATGTATTTAAAACAAGTCTGGAATATAATTCAACATTTTAATGTGAAATGTTTTCTTTCTTGCAATGAGGGTTTCCTTGGCTGCGTTTATAGTTGACATTTATATGTAGACTTTTATCAAGTTCAAAGAATGCTTTATAAAAATGTATTAAATTAGCTTCACAACCATCCTGTTAAGTTGTTAAGTATTATACCCATTTTACACATAGGTAAACTCACAAAGAAGAGACTCAAATGGCAGAGTTAGGAACAGATCCTAGATTCTGATTCCTCTACTCTAATTGCTGGACAGTCAGAGCCAAAAGTTACTTAAACTGGTTGCAAATTCACTCCTGCTTTGTCCTTATTTAAAAATATATTTTTAAGACCCTCTTTAAAATAATTCCTTGCAATGATTTAGTGTTTTTTTCATTGACGGTTTAATGGTAGCTTTTACAGTATACATTATGAAAACTCATGCAATGTTTAAATTTAATTTCAGGGAGTACTGAATGTGCATGAAATATGGAGAAAAAAGCTGCGGCTTGAAACATCATGTATTAATTATAAAAAAAATCTACCAATTACATTTAAAGTTACTCTGCAGTAAAGGGGCATCAAATATGACAGCAGCATTTTCCCTCTTTAACCCTAAGGTGGGACTAGTTGGTTTTTTTGCATTATATAGCTTTTTACAGGGTATTTGAAAATAGACTCTGAATGAGCTCAGTTATACTTATTAAAGGATGAATATTCATCTATGTGGCAAAGTGTTTAAATGCTGAGGAACCATGGTGGTGGGCATGTTTTGGACAGATGTTTTGGAGACAGTTCCATTTAAAAAAAAAAAAAAATGGAGGGTGGGAATGGGGAGAAAAGAGAGAGGGACAATGACAAAGGATTTTAGATTTTTTTTTCCCCTTCACAACTACCATCTCTGAAGTTTCAGTTGGTACTTAATACAACTAAGATTAGTCATTAGCCAGGTCACACAGATCAGGATTAATCATGCAATTACTTGATTTATTCATTCCCTGAGGAGCAGTCTTTTGTTTTTGTGTGTGTGTTTGGTGGCGGGGGATGGAAAGAGAAGAGAGAAGTTTGTGTCTGGTCCAGTTGTTAAGGCACTCTGTATTGGAGCTGGCATTTTGATCCATGCTTGACCCATCATTGTGGTGGTTATCAGGTCCATTGTGGGAGCTGCAAGTTTCTTTGGCACTAAATTTTTTTCCCAGTACATTGCTGTTTCATAAAAGGTGCTCTTCATCCTTTTAAGTGGCTTGTTTTAAAAGGATTGGAATAAGTATTTTTTTTGGCCTGTATAATGTCTACTGATACACATCTATATTCTCTCCCAAGGATGCCTACCTATCTGTATACATATGAATATATGTATAATCTGTGTATATATGTGTATTTATATCTATACTTTGCACGTAAGTAGAAATGGCAGATCTTGTATGATCTCTAGCAGAAATGTAATTTTGTGGCAAACATTCAGATTTTCATTTTCCAAAACACAGTGACATTAGCAAATGCAGCTGCAAAAACTGGACCATTTTAATTGTCCCAGACATGCAGTTATTTTAACTGACAGCGAAGTTATTGCAGAAGAATGTAAATATACAGGAGAGTTGGAATCCCAAATATAAAATAAAACCTCAAGGAAGATCTAAGAAAAATACAGTATTTTCCAACTTTTTGCCATGTGGAATATTATTGGTTTGTTTTAAAACCTGACCATACAGTTCTATAGGTGATGGACCGAAATGCCATGCAAACTCATATATATGTTCAAACAATAGCCAGCATAGAATTTGTATAATTGTAGTAATTTAGTAGCATTAAGTGTGATGCGTCTGCACATGTGTGCCTTTGTATTTCTTAACAAGCTGTATATTTTTCTGTGATTAAAATAGTTCTTTAAATATGTGCTGAGAAACAATTTTGTGAAATCAAGAAGGGCTTAGTTATGCCTGAGGTGATGATGGAAACTGTTAACAGAAAATGAAAAAATCACTCACTTTTCACATGCTTACAAAGCTGAAAAAGTATTTCTTTCCCTCTCTCCTCCCCTCCCCCTTGGGTTTTTGTGAAGATTTTCAACTGGCATTCAAGATGATTTCACTGACACTACTAAATCTCTCTCCTCCCCACAGCAGCAGCAACAATTCCAAGTGAGAAGCTTTTTATCAAGGCTGAAGGCACTGCTTTCAGTCCATGCTTGTGTAGAAGTGTTCAGATGGGATTAAAGTCCACATGGATATATGGAAAAGGACCAGGAACTGGCACTAAAAAGATGGTCAGCTGCGATTCAGGTTGCCTTGTATGCCTGGTAGTGGTCACCATGGCTGGACTTTCCCTGGCTCGGCCATCATACAATTTAATTGTTCAAGACACCACTTTGGAACCTGAAGGTAAGTCATTCTAGAATATTTCAGCTTCAAAATAAATTTATTTGAAATGGTGCCTGAAATAGAACTAAATTAGTTTATTTACCCAGATAAACACAGAGAAAGGGTCAGGTTAGTCCAGAAATAGTTTAATGGATTCTAATTCTCTCCCTTCCAAACATGGGGTTTGATCCAGCAAACATGCATGTACTTAACTTTATGCAGGTGAGTTGTGTCAGCGACTTCACTGGGACCTTCACTCATGTGTAATGTTAAGCACGTTGAGTATGTGTTCCCAGGAATGGGTCTGTGATTTTCTTTAAGAGAAGCTGTCTCCTACCTGAATGGAACCACTGTTTTGTACGCATCTGTTGCACATTTCTGAGCTAAAAATAAATATATTTTAGAAGCATAAAAGTCTTAACTGGGTTTATTAACAATAGTTAAGATAATTAAAACAGATTTTTTTAAAAAAAAAATTCCATTTCTTTTTCATCGTTTGTGCTGATTATGTAATTTTGCAGTTTGCTCTGCTGAGAGAATGAAAATGGCTTACTCGGTTTTATTTTTGTTTATGATCAGGTTCCGTTATTGTTTCTAATGCCTGGCCCTAGCACAAACTCTGCAGTGTGTGGTTTGCAAATTCTACAGGGGAATGTTTAAATGCAAATTATATATATATACACACACACACACACGTTTATTGAAAACAAAGAGTAATGGGAACATTTCTATTGATAGTATGTTGTATACAAACTAGTTCTTATAAAATCTAATATTTTAAGCCTAAATCTGTCAGATACTGCTTCTTTAGAGATATCCTTGCTCCAAACTGCTTTATATATTGACGTTTAAGAAGATTTTTTTATCATAACATGTTTATTGTATTTTAAGAATATTTTTGTTATGCTGTACAGCACGCTTGGCGGCCCCCTAAGCACCTCTGTAGGGATGGTCCTTTCTTAATAAAGTTATAAATAAAGTTGCAATACAATGCACTGATTCATTTCTAATAACTGAGCTGTCAAAACAGTCTTCTCAAAATAATTGTCTATTGACCACTTCTTATCCCGCAAGCATTGTTTAGGAATTTGGCCTTCTCTGTTATATTATTAGTATACAGGAATATGGCTTTGTTTTACTGCAGTGTAATTTAATGCTGAATTTATTTATTTCAACCCATCATATCTAAAAATAGTTTTCACCAGTTAGCGAATTTTTTTGAATAAATTCCAAGTACATTCTTATTGATGAGTGAGGTTGAATTATTTAGATATGATGAGTGCTCTCCTCTAGTGTGCATTCATAAAATTATTAACAAAGTATTGTAATGTTGAAGTCTGTTGTCAATAGAGATTATTGGTAGCAAAGTAATTTTGCTCATGGTAATATGAAAATAAAAAATAAAGTGCCAGACTCTCATCATTGCTTAATGAACCTGTTTGTTTAATAGCCCTCCAGGTGCTTTCTTGACTTCTTGGGATTAGGAAAAATCATGAATGATTCTGGTTTCAGGTCAGCTACTTGTGGCAAGACCTCCTGGTTTTAGGGTTAATGCAACAGGAATGTGATTTCATTGCATGGCCGTACAGGAAGAAGACAAATGTTTTCAGGTTATGGTCAGCATCATCATTTTTCAGTTTTCTAGGGAAGAAATAACCATTATTGTATTTATTTTATTAAACTTACAATTTTAAGATATGCTGCCTCCAAAATGAGTATCCACTAGATGAAATCTGGATCCTATCAGAGTGCAAATTATTGAAAAGAAGTTAAAACTTTGTCCCTGGGCAGGAATGGCACTTACATAAAACAGTGTCAGATGTGAGAATACTGAATTTTTACCAGCGAAGAGAAAATAGGCTTTTGAATTAATGGCACAATAACTTTCATGTTGCAAAATAGAGGGAACTGTGAGGGATTGTATTGGAGAGTTGGGAAATAAAAACTCCTTTTTGCTCATTTCCAATGTATCTAGGCTCTTTGATTGGGAGCTCATGTTAGTCTGTTTACAGAGCAGCTGGCTCAGTGGGGTCCCGATCCTGACTGGGGCTTCTAAGCAGCATTGTAATAAATAATATTAACACAGTTGACTACTCCTATGAAAAGCAAGCCTTTTTTTTCTTGTCAGGCATACTCACTAAGGGCCTGATCCTGCCAACACTTATCGCTGATTGGAGTGCTTACTACCATGAGTAGTCTAGTAAGAACTAAGATTATCAGAGTTTGAGGCAACAGACTCTTAAGGACTCCATTTTAAGCCTTCTTGCATGAGTGTAGAATTAGACCTAGCACCAAATGTTACATTGTTGACTAGGATGAGTGGTTCTGAGAGAGGGAAGTAGCAATCTCCAGTTTTAAATTATTGTGATATTGAGAAATAAGTCTAACCCCATATAATGGAGTTCTTCCCTCACGGTGCACTCACACTATGCAGTCTTTTGATTGCAGTCAGCACTTAAAATGCTGGGGGGAGTTGACCGCACACATAGGGTTACTTTGTGAACTGAATAATTAGTTTAGACACATATTTGATAAAGGGCAAGCTAACCCTTGACCTTCCCTCACCCAAGTTGTCTGTTGTGAAGCCTGCTGGCTAGCTAATTTAGTCCCCTCCATGTAGGACTTTGGCACTGCGTTCTGTATACCCATACTCATCACAAACCTTTTCCCCACAAATGCAGGAATAACCGTTTTTAATTTAGCTCAGTTTTAAAAGCCCTAATTTAAACTCTCGGTAAGGCACAGCCTAATTCCAAGCACTGTGAAAAACACAATGGTTTAAATTTAGTATTAAATGTGTACTCAAGAGTTTCAAAGGAGTAGCAGGGTATACAATCTTTTCCAATGGGTGCCACCCTGGGTGACATATACTTATGTTAGACACACAAGTGGCTAATAATTTGTCATTTGATATTTAACTCAGGAACAAGTATTCACTGATAGTAAGTGAAAGTAAATACCAGCTGGTGCAATTAAATATTCACAGCAGTTCATTAATATCTGTAAAGGGTTTCAGAATCCACAGCAAAGAACCGTGCTTAATGTTAACGTCACTTGATTAATACAGTTCAATCAAGTGACCCAATCCAGTCTAAGTCAGAATACTTTTAATCATTGCAACTCAGCCTTCATTTGCCCGTGGAGGGAAATACATATGAAAAGAAAAGCAAACAAAAATAAAACATCAGTTAAAGTCCCCCATTATGCAGGTTGTGAGGGACATCCAGCATAAGAACACATTTTAACATAGCTTTTATTTTTTTCCCTTTGTGAAATCCTTTTATTATGGTCAGGATTGGAGGAGGTATTCCAGAATGCATAATTTTGTGATACTACAAATACTATCGGCAGCAATGACACTTCTGGTATGAGTCAAGTCATGGAATGATGCATTTTGTGATGACTTCTTACCCAAGGAAGTAACAAGAGGATTTCAGAGGGAAGAAAATAAGTTCCAATTTGCCTTTTTAAAGTTCTGCCGTTTCCCCTGCCTGCCCTAAATCTCTGTTTTAAATTCAGTTTTCACTTGAGTAGTGCATGATATTACTATAGCATATTACAGGAAACTGCATCTATTCACTCAGCTCAGTCTCACTAGGTAAGAAACACTTGTTAACAGGAGTTCCAGAGGGGGTAGCTGTGTTAGTCTTTAAGGTGCCACAGAACTTTCGCTGTTTTGCTAAAAACAGACTAACAAATTTATTTGGGCATAAGCTTTCGTGGGCAGAAACCCACTTCGTCGGATGCAACTTGTTAGCATGAATAAACTATAATTAAGAAAAAAAGGTAATTGCTATTTCTGTGACTACTGTGGACGTGACCATGTTGTGTTAATGCAGCACCTTTTGAAACACCCACAACCATAAAAAAAGCTCCAATATTTAAAGAACAGGTTTAAGTTTTAAATGTAAGCCATTAGCTCTGACTTCTGTTAACACAATGGTAAAGCAGGTAAGAAAATGGTGTGATGGCCACTTCCACTGGACTCTTCTGCTAGGATTGTACGAAACTGTCACACATCCTTCTCTGCTCAGAGTGGGTTCTATTGCTTTATGAGCCCAGGTCACACCGAGTCTTGATTCACATCCTGGGATCTAGTAAGCTGTTCCTCAGACTCCAGGTTGTGTGCACGTGCCAGGTTGGCATTCCTAAAGCATAACATTTTTGGTTGGTGATGGTTATATGGTTACTGCTCCACATTTAACGGCATCGTGGAGTGGCATGAAGCATCGGAATCCTTCTTTCTACTCTCGCCCCCAAAACAGAGCAAGGCGACTTGCTACATGATGCACAGACGTGCCCTGTTTGTGAAGTAGCTTAGTAGTAGTACTGGAGGATGCCTTTACATCCCTGTGCTAGGGTGATGGGACAGCCTAGCACCTTCCCTAAAGGTTATCTTATTTCCTGCAACCTTTGAACATTTAAAAAGAGAGACTTAGTTTTAAGCTACATCTCTGAGCTCAAAGAAGCATAGTTAAAATTACACTAAAAAGGTTTTCTCCTCTGCCAGTGAATTCAGATTGGCAGTCACTAGGTCATAGACAATATAAAATACTTCACTTTGGTCTGCATACTTTGTAAAAGACAAGGCGCTATAGATATGTGAATTAAAATAATTTTGACTTGATAAATCTTGAGCCATTTATAGTGAAAGTCATGGACATCAAGGCCTTGTTCCCATTAAAGGAAGAAATTGTGATAATAACAACCTGTGGTTCTTTTTAGCATGGCTCCAAGAAAATCCAGTGGCTGGAAGTTGAGCTCAGAAAAATTCAAACAAATTGAGGTGCAAATTTTTATCAATGGTAATTAACCACTGGAAAAGATTTATCAAGGAATTTGGTAAGTTCTCTGTCAGAGGGATTCTTAACTCTCTCAGAGGGATTTAGATCTGCTCCAGTTCAACAGCAAGCTATTGGGTTTGAAGCAGGAATTACTGCGTGAAGTTCTATGGCCTATGTTGTGCAAAAAGCCACACTAGATGATCATAAACAACCATCTGGTCTTAAATCTATGAACCTTTAGCATGGACAAGGCCTAAATCTACAGGCGTGTGTGTATATCAAACTGCTGTGCAGAGAGCAAAACTGACCATTGTACGTTGCCTTTGTGGACCTAGCCAAAGCATTTGACACAGACAGCAGAGCAGATCTATTTGCAATGCTAGAGAAGATAGGATGTCCATCAACCTTCTTAAGTCTTGTATGTTTATTTCACAACAACATTAGAACAAATGTCCAGTTTGACGAGTCTACTTCAGACAGCTTTGTGATGAAAAGCGGAGTGAAGCAAGGATGTGTTCTTGCCCCTACACTCTTTGGAATCTTCTTCTTGATACTCGTGAACTGTGCATTTAAGGACGTGAAAGATGGAGTGTATCTCCATACAAGATCAGAGGGGAAACTCACGAGTTGAGGCAAAGACTGAAAAAGGGTGCTAATCAGGGAACTTCTATTTGCTGCTGCTGATGCCCTTATAGCCCATGATGAAGATCTACTACAAGAACTCATGGATCGCCTTTCAAGTGCTTGTCAGGCATTTGCTCTCACTATCAGCATTAAGAAAACGGTTGTATTAGGACAGCATGTTCCACAAGATCCTTTAATCACCTTAAATGCAAGCCAGCTAGAAGTAGTCCTGCTAACTAAAAGAGCATGGAAAAACTCAAAGCTTACTATCAAGACCAAAATGTTAGTGTACCAAGCTTGCGTCCTCAGCACTTTCATGCATGGTGGGGAAACATGGACAATTTACGCTCATCAGGAGAAAAGGTTAAAAGTTTCCACTTACGCTGCTTATGCCATATACTCAACATCAAATGGCAAGATAAAGTTATCAACGCAGAGGTTCCTCAAAGGGTAAATGTACCAAGTATGACAGCCCTGCTCAGATGACCCACCAGCGCAGTCGTCTTTGCTTGAGCATCTGAGCAGGCTGGAAGATGGACGCTTGCTTAAGGATATACTATATGGGGAGATATCAGAGGGGACAATAACAGGACGTCCCAAGCTTTCCTATAAAGACACATGCAAGCGAGACATGAAGGAATTGATCCTGACCAATGGGAAACCTTGGCAAGTGATCATAACAAGTGGCCATCATCTCCATCAGGGCATCAAAGCCCATGACAGGAGCTGGCTCCTACAGCTTGAAGAGAAAAGAGCTTGTAGGAAGCAAGCAGCTCTCAACCAAGACACACACATTTGCAATAACGGCCAAAGATTATGCAAATCCTGGATTGGATTATTTAGTCATATGAGATATTGCAAGCCATCTACATCATAGGCTGCAATTTTCACCGTCCTTCACAGACAAAAGGATGCCAATCACCGATCATACGCTAGCAGGAGTTAAAACTTCAGCACATCAGCTATATTTGCATTTTTTTCAAAATTTCAGAAACAACTGCATGCTTCAGGCTAATTTGCTACATTTGAAATCCCCTTCCATTTTGGGTTTTTTTAGTTTTTCTTGGCCAAAAACATTTCAGATAGGTTGAGTTCAATTTTTTTAACATGTGACTAGAAAACCAATATAATACAAATCTTTATAATTTTAAGTTACTCCTGAGTAGAGAACTTATAACTAAATTTTAGCTCATAGTAAACTTTTACAGGCAAGTTACAAATTCATTAAAACAGAGTTTACAATAAAAATGCTGACACAACTGTAGCTACATGGGATTGTAATATATACGAGACAATGGGCTATTATAGCATTGCAGTAATAAATGTGGCATAACTTGTAATGAATATTTTCTGCACCCAGCTTTCCAACTTCAATAGAAATAGCTGAACCCCCTTCTTTTTATACAAATCAATGAAGATTAATATTTGCTTAAAATAAATGTTTAGTTTGGAAACAGATGGAAATATAAAGAAAATACTTATCTGTATTCTTTCTTTATTGTTGTAAAATCCCATCTGAGAACTCACTGATTTTAAAGTGCTCAAGATTTTGAAGGGCTTCATGCTTCAAGTTTTAAATTGACAATGGAGATTTTCTTTCTTGGAAGCAGCAAATCTCCTAAGCATTGTGAGACCAGGTTTTTAAAAGAGCTGGTTCCTGGAACCTACTGTGGCAATTGAAGCCTTCTCTATATTCAGAACTGCGACTGGTTTAAGTAAAAGTGCAGTATTAAACCAGTACAAAACCTGCATGTGGATACAGTTTAGTGTGTGTGTATGTCTCACAGCTACACACAAAACCTTATTCCACTAGCTAAACATGATTCCTTACTGTGATGAGCTAAATCAATTTGGGCCTGATCCAAAATCAATTTGTCTATGGAAAGACTCCCATTGATCTCAATGGGCTTTGATCAGGCTCTAATTGCTTGCTTCAAATCAAATTAAGAGTTTCTCTACAGAACATTGCACCAGTTTAACTGAATTGGTTTTCAAACTGATGTAAAGTTGAACTGGTACAACTCTGAATGTGGCCAAGGCCTAAATCAGGGCCAGATTTTCAGAAATGTTCAGCTCCCATTACCACATCTATGGCCACCCAATGTGCCGAGTTCTTTTGAAAACGTGGCCCTTAATGTTTTAATCAGCCTACGTACAATTCACGTGAATTAATGTCACATGCATAAATGCTTGCAGGATGGGGCATTAGTTTGAAAAGTGAGAGTGGCGGAATTAAATGCTTCACAACAGTATGAGTAGTAAATGCTTTCAGTTTTTAATGTCTAAAAATCAGATAAAACATTGATCACAGTTTGATGTAAAAAGAAAAAAACCCAACTATATGGCCTGATCTTTACTAGGAATAGTGCTTAACTGTGCGAGCAGTCTCATTGACTCAGTTTTTGCAGGGTCAGGCCTCTAATTTGTATGGTTTCTGATGCCATGACAAACATAAGGGACACAGTGAGTGGAACACACATCAGTGTATATTTAACTGAATTTCTTCCTTTGGCTGTCATGCAAGTTTCATTTTAATTATTTTTTAAAAATTATTATTTTGAATTTGTGAGAACCTCTGTGGACTGGAGGGTTCTGAAATTTGATGTATTTTTATTGCCCTCATTTTGGCAAAAAGACAGGTTTGATTAAGAGGGCCAGTGGAAAACTCTTAGTGTGTGTTTGTGGGGAGGTTTGGAAGGTGGCTGGGAGAATTACAAAATTCGTGGGAATTTTCTCTAGTGTTGCCTGGGTATTTTTTATTTTTAAAGTATTTGTGTTACACTGTGAGATTCTCACCACATACTTGCTCCCAGTGGGCTTGTCTGCATTACAAAATGTTTGTATTTGAATATGATTGTGAGCTGTCCAGTTAGATGATATGATTCTGGTCATTAGTGTTATAACCCACACAAATCCCTAGGGGTTTAATTATGGTTAGCTGATACAAAGTTGACCACAGTTTGTGCTGGTTGACACTACATGTTTTACACTGCTAAGATGATGTGGTCAGTATTGCACCATGTAACTCAGTTGTTCACATGATAAAAGATAGTAACACTAACTAGAAGCCCAGAGATACAGTTGAATCAGCTTGGTTATATTGTCTCTTTAAATTGGCAAAATTAGCTGCACAGAGGCATCCATTTTGCTCTTGCATGCAAT
Source organism: Emydura macquarii macquarii (assembly GCF_026122565.2). Classification (NCBI taxonomy): domain Eukaryota; kingdom Metazoa; phylum Chordata; order Testudines; family Chelidae; genus Emydura; species Emydura macquarii. Next base: position 3,569,656 of record NW_027132509.1, on the reverse strand, counting down.
AGATGGGGCTGGTAGCCGGGCAGTGAAAATGAGAAATTGTGCTTATGTGGGACTTGCTCTGCATGTCTATCAAACCCTGTTCAGTATCCACATTGCAATGTTTTGCTTGAGGCCACCTAGCACACTTTAAAAATCATTGCACAACTGTTTAAACTTTGAGCACAGTTCGGTATTTAAAAAAAAAAAAAAAAAAAGTTGAGTTGGCAAAAATAACCTCGCATGGGCTAGTGCTTTAGTGCTTCAGCACTCCCTGCTGGTCAGGATGAGTCTTGCACTGCATCTGCTGAGCCCAGCTGGATGGTCAGTCAGCCACCCTGGTTTAAATCTCTACAGTAGCACATCATTGGGGTAAGGACATTAATTTCTATCCCTCTGTGCATGGGTCTCCCCTTATTTCCCTGGGGGGTGGAAGGACACTAAATGTTTTTTGTCTTCAAGGGCTTGGAGGCCCCCTTGATCCTAACTTTTTGTTAAAGGGTAGTTAGGGGAACCAGGCCCATCCACTGTGCTGCCTGGATTCCAGATCAGGGCCCTTAAACCAGGCAGGCAGACTCAATCCTCAGATAGTCTCCTATTGTGCCCTGAGCTCCTTCCCGCGTCACTTAGTTCTGTAGCCTTCTTCAACCTGTGGCTCCAGTTGTCCCTTCACCGAAGTGTGGTCCCTCTGGGTGGCTTCTTACTTCACTCTCTAGCCTGCTTGAACTGCTGACAGCCACCCCAGATTACATTCAGGATTAACATGCAGGCCTAGTTGTAAATCTGCAGCACACACCACTGCTCGGTAGTAGATAACAGCCTCCTAAATTAGCAGTTCAAAAGAACTGACCCAATGGACCATCTTCTATTAATGTTGCTAACTGTAGAGTGCTGCGACAGGGAATCTCCAATATTATTTATATTAAAAATACCTATATCCTTTTAAATGACTCTGGGACCTTCAAGTTGTGCAGATATCTAGCCTGTGTAAATGTCTCATCTTGTTACCTTGTCCTACCCCCAGGTGCTATTGTTTGTTACTCTCACTGATTGCATCTTGTTTTAAATTAGGCCCTGACCCCTGCTCTGAGAGTTGCAAAGGCAGAGCCCTACACTCAGAGCCCCACTGAAGCGCGTGGGGCTTTGCACAGGTGCAGGTCTCTGATCACACACAGTACATTGCGGGATCGGAATGGTGGACTGTAAATTCTCTGGATCAGGAACCTTCCTGTGTCTTCCTGTGTGCTAATACAGCTCCTAGCACACTGGGACCCTGATCCTCATTGGGGCTTCTGAGACTACAGCAATACAAATAGTGATATATGAAACCAAACCAGGTTCTTCCAGGCTTTAATGCTGATTAACCAAAGTGGTTATATTTGATTAAAAGGCCTGTGCAGACAAGGCCTTAGGTAGCATGTCAGGAAAAGGAATGTTCTGAAAAAACAGCCCATCTGGGAGTAAAGAAGGAGGTAGAAAAGACTAGTGGACAGATACTGCAGTTAAAAATACTGAACGCTTGTATCTGGAGAAACTCCATTGGAGTTGACAGATTACACAAAGGTCAGAATTCGATTCATGAGTTTTAGAAAGTGCCTCAGCTCAAGTTCTTTGTGCTGTGCAGGGTAAATAGCATGAGCATTTAAATGGAACCAGCTAGGTTTTGAATCTTCAATTCTATCAATTCAAGATAGTTGGGACAGAACAAAGTCAGAAAATACACCACGATTTTAAGTTAAGAATAGTCTATGTATTAAGGATTCAAGAATTCCTAAGGGAATTATCGGCACCTAATTGCCACTGATGTCTGAAAGTCTGCAGTTGAAGGAGGTTTTATTTTACAGGGAGAATGGTGAATTGACAGAATAGACTTCCAGGTGGAGCGATGGAGTCAAGAGGAGAGCTGGGTGAGAAACGGTTTTCCTATCATGCAAAAAATTTAGAGATTTCAAGGTTTAAACCCCTGCAACTCCCACATCCCAGGTGAGTGCCCTAACTCCCGGGGACTATAGAGTAAGTCTCTCTGTCCCAATGAATATTGAACTATTTCTATAAAGTGGAACAGCTCCAGCTGGAGAGATTAAGAGAGACCCGTCTCTCAATAATCTGTGGTGGTTAGGGCATTCACCTGAGATGTAGGAGCTCTTCCTGACTTGCAGCAGAGACTTGAACCTTCCCACTTCCCAGGTGAGTGCCCTAACCACCAGGCAATTGGCTACTCTGGGGTGGCACGCTCTCTCTCTCTCTCTCTCTCTCTCTCTCTCTTTCTCTTTGGTTCTGACCAGAAATTCCATCCTAACTTGGGAAACTGACACTTTCCAATGAAAAGTTTTTGATTTTGACGAATTGGCCCCACCCCACTCAAAAAACCCAACCTGTTACTTCTGACATATTCAGAAATCAAGTGTATTAATCCAGTCATGTGTAGGGGTCCAGTTTTTACTTAAGAAGCAATCACTGATTTGTTCACAACCTGACTAAGTCCCCTCAATGTCCAGAACTACAACTTAAATGTGAAGTTGTGCAACTTCTTATAAAGTCATACTATGTTCCCATGGTATGTTTATAGTGATAACACCAACCAGAGGATTGCGTGAGCCTTGAAGACAGAAGCTTAGTTCAATTTTTATGTGATGGGGAGTGGAAAGCACCTCCCCTTCATCACTCTTACAAATGGAAATAGGGGACTGGGGGGAAAAAAAAAAGCTATAGTTTGAGATGAGTCTGGTGGTTGATTTAAGATGCATTATAGTTTCTTCTGGATATTTTATCAAATAGAGCCACCCCTTTTCCTAGTTTCATGTCTCCTATATATAGTGTTTCCCAGTTAAGCAGATAGTAGCAGGTAGCAAAATGAAACTGGCTCAATCCCTTGGCTGTTGGATCATAAAGTAAGTGGTCTGTGCAGGAGTAGCTTAGATCTGATGTTGTGATGCTGTTGGAGGGAGGAGCAATGAGGAGAAACTTGATATTTGTCTATATCTGTCCCTCCCTCAAAGTGTGTCTGTTAGCTGTAGTAAAGGTTAAGTAAAATGCTGCATTCAAAGTTCTAGAAAAGATTGATGTCTTTTTTTTTTACATGTTGCATATAATTGCACTGTAAGTAGCTTCAATATTTGGTTTAGTTTTTATGACCTTGAATAATTGTGTGTGAAGTACACATCACATTCCCCAGTAGCATCTAGTTTTCATACGGATAACAATCTACTACTGTATCCAGCTAATGGAGTTATTATTTTAGCTCCAATGATAAGGGTCTATACTTTGGAGCTGAATAGGTTCAAATCCTGCTGATGGCTTGTGACTGGTCATTCTAACTGCAATATAATTAAAGGATACTTAAAAATGTAATTGGTGTGGCTACTTAGATGGGGTATGGTTTCTTCCTTCGTACGGTAACTACACTCCTTGTGTGGCAGTGTAGTTGCCATAGCAGTGCTGTCTCTTTGTACCTAGTTCCATACAAGAATATATAGCTTTTGTGGGCGCTCTGTCCTATAAAGTAGCTATATTTTTCCCTATGGAACAGGGCATAAAGTGAGGGTGACAGAGAGGCAACATTTCCCTGTCTCCCCTAGAGGGCTCTTACCATAGGGAGAGGGAAACCACAGGGCAGTCCCAGGAACAGCCGGTGGTCTTGCTGGGCTCACTGCCGCTTGTTTTGGGATTGGCATGCTCTGAGTCTTCCCTGACAGTGACTCCCAAGAACACACCGTGCACAGATAAGTCCAGGAGTATGTAAGACTTGGCACTTCCCACGTGCATTGTGTGCTCTTGCAGCCATAACTCCAGGTGCACTGCTGTGGGCCTGTACTAAAGGTTCTTTCTACTGGAGTAGGATGGACTGTGAATGCTGCGAGGAGTTCTCACTCCCTGTTGCAAAGCCTGAACTGATAAGCTTTCTCACCATGCAGCGGTTCTGGGAGAGGCAACCCTCCAATCCGGCGGCAGGACATGAGACACTGAGGCAGCCACCAGTCCAGTGCCTGAAATGATTCCTGTGTCCCACTGTCTCCCCCTTGCCTCCTCTTCTCCCCGCACCTCCTTTATGTAGGGTTTGTGGCTAGGGAATCAGTGCAGTTTGAGGATCTGCTGGGCACGACCCATTACTTCTTTGTCTCCCCAAGAGCCTGCTGGAGGCTACTGTGCAGTGGGCCATTCTGGACCATAATGCCATCACCTGCAGAGGGCTGTGGAGTCCCTCTGTGATACATTTCATGTTGTCCCAAGCAGTGGAATGGTGTCATATTCTGCCCCTTCCTTAGCCATGTAGAGGGAAATGTGACTTTCATGCATGGTGAATAAGAATCCTTGGTCATCAGGTCTTTTAAAGAAATTGCAGTTATTTATTTAAAATGCTCTATTCTGCCATGCACAATCTATATCCTGGTATTCACTGCCAAGACTAAATAGAGCTGAAAGTAGTTCCCTGCAACAGTGTGCAGCATTACTTCTTTCATATTGATAGCCAACCGGTTTCCAACCAGTATTACTTGAAATAGAAGTAATCACACATGGATTCATTTTAGGTGTTTTCCTGAGGCTTCCCTCTTTGCTAATAGGATCTCCAAATGTTGAAACTCCTTGCCATTTCCCCAGCATTATTTATATTTTTTTAAAGTCCTCAGTGCTTTGGAAAACAAGTCAGCACTGTGTAATATTTTCCCCTTCCCCTGATGACGTTGGGGTAGGATTTCTACTGGAGGAGATTCTTTTTTTTCTCTCTCCCTGTATTACTGTATGTAGCATGTGAGAGAAGTTGTCATGGTCCTGTATGCTCATACTGTAACTAATTGCTATTGTTGTAAAATATACACACATTGGAGTAAAAGGCATACAGAACATGGCATAATAACTTAATTTGTTTTGCAAGTGTCCTCTTTCAGGGCAGAGTAACTCTTCCTTTTGGAGTGGCTTTCTAAGGTATATTTTTCATTTAAGAGCTGCACCTTTTTTAAAAAAATCTGATCCCATTGATGATACAGCCCTGCACACCTCAGGTGACTAATTGAGAATAAACTAATTAACTGTAGAATGAAGATCATAGGGTGAAAGGATGCCAGAAAAAAAATCCCTCAATTTATTTGGGAGTCTGACTCTTAACATTTTGTAAATGAGGCTGTGGTTTGAAATACACTAGCACAAGTAATTTTGTTCAGAAGCTTCTTTTAAAGAACCAAATGAGAACTAGAATTTATCACTGTAACTATCAGAATTAAGTGCAGCTCCCACTCAGGTGCTGTTTATTTGACAAAGACTTTTGTCTCTATTGCACTGACATTTTTATATCTTTTTAGAGAAAAAAAAATTAGTCTTTGCTCTTTGTAGGACTATTCTTGACAGTGTAAGTTTGTGTGCGTGTGTAGTGAGAGGATGTTTATAATGGACTGTAGTGAATTTGGGAGGTAAAGTATTGCATCAAAACAGCTGGAGAAGTCATAGTTATGCCTGGCCAAGGGTTTTGAAGAAGATTGGGACATGACTGAGAGCTAGCTGGCTGAAGCACAATCCAGACAAGACATGCTGGTAGGTTGGGGGAAGCAAGTGGAAGATGTGGCAAGGATGATCCCCACACTATTAAATAAGGGGGTGTGCCCACCCTTTGTGAACTGTGCTCCTGGATCTTTACTAGCAGCCTGTTGGTTTCTGGATAGTGCTAAAGGTTTTGTTTTTGATCTACCGAGCCTAAATGGCTTGGGAACTTCACCGCCTTTATAAATTAGAGAGTCATAGATTCCAAGGCCAGAAGGATCCATTGTGGTAATCTGGTTTGACCTCCATAGAGCCTAGATAATTCCTGCAGTGTCTATTGCAGAAAAAAATCCAGTCTTGATTTAAAAATTGCCAGAGATGTAGAATCTGCCGTCAATCTTGGTAAGTTGTTCCAATGGTTACGTACTATCACTGTTAAAAATGTGCATGTTATTTCCGGTCTGAACTTACCTAGCTTCCAGCCATTGGCTCCTGTTATACCTTTCTCTGTTAGATGAGCCTTAGCATAACCGCTCTTTCCATCCCATATTAATCATTGTACAGTCTTGCTGAATCCACCTCAGTTTAAAAGAGCGGGGGCTGGCAGCAATGTGTTCTCTGTGAGGGGTCCTCAACTTCGCAACCCATCTCTCAGATGCAAAACAGGCTGGGTCTTTGTGCTGCAGAGGTGTTTGGTTATTTACAAAGGCTTTTGAAGTGGAAGAAGCTTGACTGAAGGGATGAGGCTTTTCTGAAGGTGAAGAGCTTTTTTGGGAATCCTTGCTGGGGCTTGACTTATTTTTTTTGGTGGGGTTTGCTGTTAGCGGATAGTTACATTGTTTGACTCTGTAACTGCGGTATCCACATTCATAAGATAAGCAGCTTTTGTTAATATTTTAATACATTTAGAAAACATAACAAAATACATATATAAATCTCCTGTTTATATTGGTCATACCATAAATGGAAATGATGTTTGGAATATAATTGAATTCACAGTAATATGAAAGTGAGCTTTAGGAATTTCTATAGGAATCTCTTCTGGCCACTTGGCCTTAAGCAAACAATATTTGCACCCTTTGTTCAGGATGGTTGGTTGGCATAGACTGGCTGTCTGGGGAGAGAACAGACACACCCAAGCCTGTTTGTCAAACATTTATCCTAGAGATGCACAGTTTTGTGAGGGACTATTGTGCAGTATCTCCACCTATGATGTCACAGACATGCTCATGCACAGGCACTTCTCTTCACATCTGGCATTAAAATAATGATGTAACCGTCAGCAGATGATTGACCCTAATGTCAAGGAAAAGGAGAATCTTTTTCAAGAATTAAGAATTTAGCTGCTGTTTGACATCCTTTTTAAAAGAATTTTTTGAGGGTGGAAGGACAGATATTGGTCACATTGCTTAATACACCACTGGAGGCTCTCAGATACCACAGTGATGGAGGCAGTATAAGAACCTGCCTACAATAAGATACTTTGGGATGGCAAAATGTCTGGTAATCCTGAGCAGTACTTGTGCCTGAGGGAAGTACAAAGGCTGCATCTGAGGCAAACCTCAGGAGTACAGGAGAAGCCAAAGATCCTTGTGCCTATATTCCCCTTGTGCACCCATACAAAGTTGGGTTGCAGGAGCAGCCCCGATGAGGCCTGAAGACCATCATTAATTAGGTTACACACTGTGTGAGTGAGGAAATTGGCCCTGTATTCCTTGCAGTAAATCTCACGTGAGTGTAAAAATATTTATTAACTGAGTGCAGAGTACTTGGAGAGGGGGTAATTTTGTAGAGTACTGTAGTTGGCAGGAACAGCTAGCAGTTTAACCTGTTGATCTTTCACTATGAAACTATTGGACAGGATAGCACTTCAGTGTCCCACCTGTTCCCTGTTTGCATTTGGGCACCAATTCAACACCCACACTGGAAAAGTTTATAGGCAAACATAACAAGTGCCGGTTGTAAGTGCTTCTATGTTCTAGTTTGGCAACAGAAAGCCTTCGCTGAAATAGCTCACTCTTTCCAAACACTGCTTGGTTATTTCATGACAATGCTTGGTGCTGTATCTTCCTGCAGATGATGATATTAATAGAGAATCATGAACCAAGTCGGGAATTACTAATTTGTGCAGCTCTGTATATGAGCTGTCCATTTTTTGTTGGCTTACTAGTAATTTTTCTTTTAGAGCTGTGGTTAAATATGTCATTTGACTTGTGCTGAAAGATTAAATAGGATAACAATTTAAAAAAAGAACACAATTAGGGATGGAGTTTGAATATGGTTTATCTTTCACAGTGTGTAATCACAGTTGGAGTAATCTACATTGCAAGTGGATCCAGAAACCTCCATCTGTTTGCTTTCTTGGACTGTTCAATAAAAGCCCCTTGTAACAGATAAAGGGAAGGCTAAATAATGTTATCTACACCTATATTGGCTTTTTAAAAATTTAAACAAAGTCATTTTTAGACGCCAGTAAATTGTTGGCATAGAGTAAATTCTGCACAAAAAAAAATTTGCTGTGAAGATAGAGCCCACTACAGAAGCTACAGGGAAGTCTGTCAACTCTTATACTGCAAAGTAAACTTGTCATCTTGTTTGTTTTGCAATTGCAGCTAATTAAAAAAAATCTTTGGCATTGAGATGTGAGTTTTCTTGGGTTTAACCTTTACTGATATGAAATTTATGTAGAAACCACTTGTTTTCCATCCGGAGATCACTTTTGTAATAGCACTATTTGGAGCGCTATGTTTAACCTGAAATATGGATCAATAGAATTCTTAATATGCCAGCAAGACTAAGGTGGATGAGGTAAAACGAGTTTGTAAAAAGTATTAAGCCTTATTATGGCTCGTTGAAGACTTTTACTAAAGACTGTTGTTCCCAGAAGTTAGGGCTGACATTGCCTATTTAAAGATGCTGCTTGGCTCCCATATGTAAGTTTTATGTATACATATACACATAGGCATACTGCACAGCTGGTGTCTGCATGTTGAAGGATATGTGTTGGGGCTGAAGCTGGGGAGCAGCTGCTCCACATGACACGCCTCCTCAGTACCCGAGCTGCTCCCTTTCTTTGCTTTCTATTCCACTCTGGGGAAAGGGAGGAGAGGAACAAGTGTGAGGGAGGGTAGGCTGTGGTTACATAACTTCTTATGGGAGGAACCCAGGGGTACAGAGGGACCAACTCCCTATGCAAACTCCTTCATGCAAAGGAGCGTAGGGCTTTGTGGAGTTTCTAACTCTCCTCCGCCATGTTGCATAAGGACAGGAATCTGTCCCACTTGAGGGGGGGAGACTGAGGTAACTGAATTTCCAGTGTCCTTTGGGAGAGGCTGATTTGGCTCATGGTAAATATAGAAAAACGTAATTTGCGTAGCAAATTTGTTTGAGGAAACAGCTGCTGAAATTCCTGTGAAAATCCTAGTACGATAAGGGAACGGATGGGTAAACTGTCTCCTCTTGAGTTTGAAAGCTTGGATCCCATGTCTCTAGATTCACATTCTTCTCAGGAGAGACTGTGAAATAAGAAATGGAGAGAACCAATTCAATGGAAGAATGACTGTAAGACGGAGCAGGGAGTGGGCAGTATGGAAAACATATATAGAAAGTTTGAAAAAGGAGCAGAGAGGGGCCAGAGAAAGAGAATAAAGTAGTCATATATAACCTGTTTATGCCAGCTTAGATTTTGTTTTTGTATCCCTTTATCCCTATTCAGAACTTTTCAGATAGAAAAATGTTTTGTTTTCTAAAATGAATTTCTCTTGGAGGAAAAATATCCATTCCTTTAAGTTCAGGGATGAAGTAAAGGTTTTCTATCTTGAATTAGTTTTGTGAACTGCCCGCCCAAATTGCGTTGAGATCCTCAGAATCTCAGATTCAGCAACATTCATTTGTCCAAAACTAGAGTGTTTTGTGGGCTGCTTTTGGTTAACAATAAGAAACAGTTATGTGTGATGTGCCTTTTAATAATCACATGGCCTTAAACCAAATGGCGCCCCAGGCGAGGAATGTCTTCAGTGCGCCCCTCTTCCATTTCAGCGCCTCCACATTTGGCACCCCTGCGCATGTACACTTTCACATTTACACAGTAAAATGAGGTTCACAATAAAATGAGGTTCACAATATTGCAGCTGGGCTCTCACTTCACTTTAGTTCTTTCTTATATCTCACTGACTGACTGATGATGCCCTGCCCCTTATATACCGGGGAGGGCATGGCGGACAACATTTTAGGAGGTTCCAGGAAAATGTAGTTGTCAGAAAGTCTGGAAGATTTCATGAGATTCTGCAAAGGTCTAGAACATTCTAGGAAGTTAGTGAAAAAAGATTCCACATACGGAATACCTGAAATATTTTACTTCAAACATTCTATTTTCCCTTTTGTCGCTAACAAAAAAATCAGCACCCCGAGCCCGGCACCCCCCAGGCCTGGCGCCACCCAAACCCGGAACCCCAGGTGGTCGCCTCAGTCACCTGCTCCTAAATCCAGCCCTGATCACATGCAAAGCTATCCCAATGAAGAGAGGAAAGACCACTGTTGCTTTGGTGGGGGCTTTCTTTGTGGTTTACTTTTCACCAATAAAATCTGCTCCATAGCTGCATTCTATTAATTTTATGAAATAGGTTGCTGGGAGAATCTGATAATGAAACTTTTTTTTTAACATAACTTAATTTCTGTGGATGAAAGGGGCCTTCACTGACTTTTGTTGGAAATTCTCTCCTTTCCCTTTTTTCTTTTTCCTCCTTCCTTCCACTTTTGCAGAGCCACCAACCAAATACCAAATCTCTCAGCCAGATGTGTACTCAGCACTTCCAGGAGATCCACTTGAGTTGCGTTGTCAGTTGAAGGATGCCATCATGATCAGTTGGACTAAAGATGGGGTCCAGTTGGGGCCCAATAATAGAACAGTGATTATTGGGGAATACTTGCAAATTAAAGATGCTACACCCAGAGATTCGGGCCTCTATGCTTGTACTGCTGTTAGGACTATAGAAAGTGATACTCTATACTTCATTGTAAATGTTACAGGTGAGTGAGCAGAACATAGTTCTTGCATGAAGTAGCAGTTTTCAGTATCAAAAGTGCTATATAAAATGACATTCTGTTCTAATTTGAAAAAGTCTAGCCAGACATTAAGTCAGATACACAGAATAGCCTTTCATATATTGAGGTGTCTAATATTTTCCCCTTAGGCCAGATCCTGTCAGGTGTAAATTGGCATAATACTCCATTTACTTTACTTTACTTACTATGTTGATTTATACGGACTGAAGATGTGACCCTTTGCTTTATGTCTAAATTACTGGATTAGATTTTACAGAGTGACCACAAAGATAAAACAGCCTGTGCAATATATTTAAATGGTATAATTTTCACATCAGGAGATGTATAAGTATATCCTAGAACCAATCACACAGTTCTGCATGTTGCTGTGTTACCTGCATCCTACAGTCCGTCTACTGACAAATCATTCCTGAGACAATTAGAGATTTTAAGAAGAGAAGGATCATAACTAGAAAGAACTAGATTTTCTGAAATTAGCAACCTTGCTTTGAAATCTTTACAGCAATTCCAGGATTATTACCCAGTTTTAGTAGGTTTTGTAAAAATAATACACATTTTGTGATTGAGTTTGCTGCTCATGTGAATTCAGCACATTTAAAGAAAATGTAATCCAGATATACCTTGTTTAGGTGTCTTAAAGTGTAGGAAATTGCATGTGCTACAAAATGCATCATGTAAAAGATCTGATCATCTTTAATATGCAGATGCTCTTACATCTGGAGATGATGAAGATGACAATGATGGCTCAGAGGATTTTGTGAATGACAACAACCACATGAGTAAGTAACAGCAGACTGCTGGAGTGACTGGCGGGATCCTTGTGGAAAGTAATTTCTTTCTAACCTTTTGCACTGTCAACTGCTTTGCTTTGTGGCTGTTAAATGCATGTGATATCAAATAGCAATAACTTTTCCTAACAGTTTTCTCTGTGTTACTTATCATGACTTTGGAACATGAAAATAAACTAACATTGTTGAATACCCAGTTTGTTTTACTGGTCTGTTCTTTCTATCTTAGTCTATCATTAACTTTGTAATAGTTTTCCTTCTTCCTAAATTAAAATTAACCATTGTTGTGCTTTAGAGTCCAACTTATAAACTAACATTCCCTTTCATTTTCTGCTCTTGTATCTGATCTGAAGTCTAACTAAAGATAAAAAAATCTGATTGAGAATGAGTTAATTAAAAGGTGGGTTGGAACCATTTTTAACTGAACCTTAAGGGACCAAATCCTGCAGTCTTTACTCAGGCAAAAATCCTACTGGAGACAATTAATGGACTTGGAAACAATGGGATTTATTCCTGGAGTGAAGACTGCAGGATTTGATCCCAAAGAAAGCACTTTGTCTAATTAGTAGTCCAACTAAATTCAAACATTTGTGATACTCAATTAATGTGAAAGTGGGTTAAAAGAATCTGAAACCTGTGTGGTCATTAAACTTCCTTCCCATTAGATCATTTAATATGCCTAAATAGAGCAATGACTAGGAAGAAAAATGTATTCATATTGATTTCTTATGTGGCACTATGGAACTGTTATCAAACCCCTGTGGATTACTGGTAGTGTGCCATCGTGCACACTATAATGTCACTAACATAGACTGCTGCATTTCATATTAACTTACTTAGAGATCACTCATTAGGGATGCCCTATCATTACAGTATGTAACAGTCAACTAGTACATTATTTTTCAGGCTGCTTTGCAATTAGTTCTTGTTTGACATGTCAATATATAGCTGAAACATACATGCACATGATTAAGTACTGGTGTTTTTCAACTGTACTAGAGATACTGCTGTATATAACTGCCTCTGTTCTGAAGCTGTGAAATGTTGCTATTTAAAATTATATATAAGTTCTTAGCTGACTGTTTGGCCCCTGCCATCTATTAGTGTGATTAAACCAGTCTGATTCACAGGTGCATCTTAAAGTGGCTGAGATTAAGCAGCTCTAGGCTGCATTGACAAAGGAATGTGGTGGCAAGGATAATTGGCAAGTTTGGAAAAGGGACATTTCCTTTAAAAACAATGTTTCATTGTCAAAACTGGTGAACAGAGCAAATGCACATGAGGGCATAATTCCTTGTTTCGTGTTTTAGATAACAGCCATCTTCAAGTTAGTGTTACACTTGCTGAAAAGATTTTGTGACATTTTCTAAACAGTTTGTCAGTATAGTGGAGCTTCTGTTTCCCATTAATACCTGTGGAAAAGACACTGTGACAGATTGAATTTTTCAAGTGACTAAAGGGAGCAAACAGAAAAAGTCCAGATTGCTGCCTCACAGAAGTGCTTTGTTTGCTTATTTAACAAGTTTACGTTACTATTAATTATTTATATGTCCTGTAGTATATTTTGTCACAGTAGTGACATTCTTGTAATATGAGTCTTCATTGTAGGCCACCGCTAAACTTTTATTGAGAAGAGGATGAAAACTTTTAGGTGTCCAGATTAGCAAGGTTCATCTGCATTCTTGCTGCGCAGAATGACACTGATGATGTAACCTAGACTTTGCTTATTAAAAACTCTTTTTATTTAGCAAAATAAAAGTTTGCTTAATTTTTAGGTGTAGACATAAAGAAACAGAATCTCTGATAAGAAAGACAACCCACTGTTAGAAGTTCTCTTTAATAAGGCTTTCATGAACTGTTCTCCCTGACTGCAATGGAAACCCTAGAGACAGAGAGAGACCAAATCCTCTTCCTGGTTCTTGTAAGGGGAGGGGAAGTAAATGGCTGCAGGTGCCTTCAACAGGAAACCAAACCTTGGCATTCTCAATCCTGAACACTTAAAACCAAAGCAAACATTTTGGGTGGTTTTATTTGCTACTTTAAAAAAATTCCTTTAAAAAGACTATTTATGCATTTCTTTGGTTACAAATATATTTTGTATGGCCAAAGTTTTCAAATGAAGGCACCTAAACCTGTAGACAGATGTAGCCTTATTTTCAAAGGTGCCAAGAATACACAACTCCATTTGGAGTTCATGGGTGCTGTAAGTGCACAGCATCTTTGAAACCAGGCTGCTTTTATTTAGGAGCCTAAATGTCGGAAACTAAGTTTGATCATTTTGGCCTATGTGCATTTTATTAAGTGGAGGGCATGCACAGCATACATCATTCTGTAGCTGGCATCCTGGCATGTTGACAAATATTTTAACTGGCAGAAAACAGTGGGATAGATCCTGAATGGTTTTTTATTCCTTCCAGCTTTTGTTTAAGTGATTTGTGAGGCTGGACTGACCATACTATAAAATAAAATTCTCTCTCCACAGAATAGCTTTCATGGCATTTTAAGCTTCCCCATCACTGACCTGATAATCTGCCTCCATCTTGTTTTTGAGGGCCACCTCTGGGGGCTATGAGGCTATTTGGTCCTGAATGCTGGTTCAGGGCCTAGTCTTGCAAGACACAGAATGCCTCCTACATAGTGTTGAGCACCCTCAGCTTCTCTTGGCCTCAATGGGAGAGTGCATTGCCACCATTTCCTCTTTGGCCACATCATAATAAATACACCATTGACATCAATGGGAGTTGAAAGCAGCTTGAAGGTGTCCTAGCTCTTTGTGCTCATTGCTGAGAATGCTGACATGAATATCAGTTGTGGTGTTTTGTGTGATATGGACACTTGTCCATGAAGAACTGGACTGAGACCATCAGCTGGTCTCACCATTTCACATGGGCCACTGAATGACCATCAGATAGGTCACTTCTAACTTGGACTGAATTCTAATATGTGAAAGGCAGCATATCCCAACCCAATCCTATGAACATCCAATTCTGTCTCCTTTTAAACCGTTTCCTTTCAGTTATATTGGCATGATGAACGTTTGTTTTAAAACAACCTTTATTTAAACCTTAAGTCTTCCTTTTAAAACTTGAAGAATAAAATATAATTATAGCTATGTCTATCTATAGAGTGATCAGTGATTTAAAAAAAAGGTGCAAATGAATCAAACTGCAGAGAGCAGAAATCCTCTCAAGGAAGAAGTAAAATTGGATGTCTAGTAGAAGTGGTCTTTAATTAAAGGTCAAATTCAATTGCACTTGAACCTTGGGGATACTTTGATTTGGTCACTTAAAGCAGGGTGTTGCTTGCTGGAGGTAGTCCTCAATTAAGTTTCACTGTAGTTGACGTCTTTTATATTAATGTTTAGTGGATACTTTTTTAAAAATAGGACTTTGTAAATCCTGAAGCAAAATGGTCCTCTGCATTGTCTACTTTCAATTTTGCGTGTACGAGATTTGCCTGATTAATTTTAATGTGACTGTAGTCAAGTCCAGAGCCGGTCAGTGGAATATTTTCTTAGCTTATGAGAATTCTAAAAGTAATCAATAATTCTCACCAGTTCATCTAGTACTTATACTATTACTGCATGAACTTTAAACTGATGTACTGTAACTATCCATATACATTCAAGTATCTATCTAGTTAGTTAACAAAGATAGTATATGATCAATATCGCTCATAAAAAGATCCTGCACATGAATTAACATGTTGATTCTTGGTTTTAGTAGATCTGTTATTCTGCAGACAGGAGCACTCAGGAGTACTCAGTCCAGTCCTGTAAATTGTGGAGCAATGTTCCATTGCAGCTTCCTTCATAAAAGTGTGGAAGGGGGAGGAGGGTCTGAAATTATGGGGTTCCACTGGCCAGCTGCAAAGCCCCACTCCCCTCAACATACACACACTCTCACATTGTATGCATGAGTTAGTGCATGCAGTGGACATGATTACAGCCTCTGTGTTGTTGTTAGGCTTGACAGAATTTGATTTTTATTTTATTTTTAAATTTTGATGGATCATATCAATGTTTATTTTTAAGATTTTTCTTTGTGTAGATTTTAAATCTTCACAGTTGCAGAAATCATGGGGAGGGGTCAGACAATTTAATGACCATAGACGTTGAGGTTCAAACAGTCAAAGCTTTATAACCATTAAAACAGAAATTGTCAACATCATATGTCAAAATATACAAAATAAATATCCTTAAAACACTATCTAACCTATAATGTAATAAACTCTCAAGCTGCATTTTTCTTACTGTGCTTATCTTTAAATGTTGTTTTTTCAATGGAAATATTTTTTCATTGGTGTGTGTGTGTGTGTGTGTGTGTGTGTGTGTGTGTGTGTGTGTGTGTGTGTGTGTGTGTGTGTGTGTGTGTGTGTGTGTGTGTGTGTGTGTGTGTGTGTGTGTGTGTGAGAAATCAATGTTTTCTGACATTTATCAATAAAAATTGAATCTTTCCAAGTCTAGTTATAGTATTGGCTGTTGGGTTGGTGCTACACAGCTGGTAGGGAGGGTTCCATGCACTCACCACAGTGAGGAGTTTAGAATAAATAAATGGCTAGGTAGTTAGAGTGTCTGTGCAAATCAAGTTTAATCTGACTTCAGGAATCTTGGATTTGGCCCAGTGAGCATATCTGTTTGATCACATTGCATTACCTTGTTGAATATGTTTAATGATGCAGAGAAAATATTCTTTTTATGTATTAGTACTTTAATGTAATTCTCCCTTTGCTTGATGTAGTTTTCATCTAATTCACTTTTTGCTAGATGAAGTAAATTCCTTTGGTTGGTTTACTACTTCAGTTTGTTGAAGGAGCCTTTGGTGTGTTAGGGTAATCTTGTTTTTAGCCAATAATTTTAATGGTGCTTTCCGCTGCATCTTTATTCCCTTTGGATCATTTAGCAATTTCTTGGTCCTACAGTTTAATTTTAAATACTTGCAAGTTAACTGATTTTATGTTTCAACTACATGTGCAAATTTGCTTTGCTTTTCTAGTTCATTAATTTTAAGACTAATTGCTTCTCCAGGCTAAAAAACCTAAACGCTTATCGTATCTAGCATCATTTTAAGACTTGCTTTTGGAATGTTTTTCTTTATAGAGGAGACGTTGTTAAAGAATTCCTGTATTTCTGTCCAGCTGTATTTTTATTTTGAGGGGGGTCCCAGGATTACTGAGTTTTTACCAATTGTAAGATGTGCTATAAATATTTGAAGAACGGAAGAGTTTATTTATAGTGGAGTGCTAGACTGCTAATGAAGGAAATGAAACAGGGCTGAGAGACATGCAGTTATTTTTCTAGACCCACTTAGTCCTGAAAATTCCATGCTAATCTGATTGATTTCAGGAAGAAGCCATTGTAAAATAAATTAATGTTTCCTACTGTTAAACAGATCTTGATTTTTTTAAACAGGTAAGGTGGCTTAATTAAAACTGTGTCATGAAACTACCATGCAGTTTAGCCCAAACAGTGCGCGCACACTATTTGAGAGGACCAGATCTAGAATAGTAGGGATGTTAGGGTAGTTCATAATTGAGTTGAACTGACTGTGTGGGGAAAATGGTACTGTGCATGGCTCATGGAGCCAGTGCTCATAGACCCTCATGACTCATGGGCATCAGCTATTATCTATCTCTATTTATCTATGAACATGTGTGTGTACATGTAATTTTTTCCCAAACTCAGCATTCACAAGGTAAAAACATACTGATCGGTTTCAGTATTTTTGTTTGCTCACATTTATGATTTTGGTACATGTCCTATTAAGGGCCCAGTTTTTAGACATCAGAAGCCCTCTTGTGCACACAAAGATCACATTCATCTGTGTGTGAGCACTGACCATAACTACAGATGGAAATGGGTATCTGGAGGTCTAAACTCCATTTGAGTGCAGTAATGAGAATCATCCATGTAAAGGTAGGCTCACAAATACATGTTCAGTTTTGCCCAACGCTTTTGTGCTTTTCTATCCACTCAACTTTTGGCTTGAAGGATCTTGACAAGCTCATAATAGTGAGGAAATCCAAAGGTCGCAACTTTGTCCTTGTATGATCAATTTTTTTTATCAGGTAACCTTTAGCAGACATGATGCCAAATTCTGCCTCACTACTGCACACATGCACATCTAAAAAGCCATGTCCTGATGAGAAAGCATGAGATACAATTTTGCTGACTTGGGTCTGGCTCTCCTCCAAATCCACGTTGAGACCACCACTCTGCAAACCCCTTAGAGCAGGGATTGTGCAAGAGTGTTCTTGGGCAGGATCTGCTTCTTGCTGTTGGTGTACTTGAATCATTCGGCCACCTGCATCGTCGCAGATAATTCATATTCCCAATATGGGAGGTACTGTTAACTGAGCTGTGGCCAGTCAAAATACATGTGCAAAAATGAACCGAGTCCTAATTTGTCCTTTGGAATATAATATCCCTCACTTTTCAGATCCTTGTAACTTCTGAGACTCGGTGAAGTAAATTAAAGGAATGTTTCTGTTAACCATAGTGCGTCAGCAGCAGAACTGTGATGAGAACTCAGAAGCATGTGATCCCAGTTGTATGCTAACTCCAAACCACATTGTCTCCCACAGACAATTCATGCAAAACCAAGAGTGAAACCTCCTGACAGTGGGAAGGAAGCTCAGAACAGTTCGTAGATACTTATTTTTGAGTATTTATTTTTGTAAACAGGAGCGCCCTACTGGACACACACAGACAAAATGGAGAAAAGGTTACATGCAGTCCCAGCAGCTAACACTGTAAAATTTCGTTGCCCGGCTATGGGAAACCCAACACCAACCATGCGATGGTTAAAGAATGGGAAAGAATTTAAACAAGAGCATCGCATTGGTGGATACAAGGTAAGATTGCACTTGAATATATTGCCATTTCTCATTTGCAATATGGGTCTGATCCAAAGCCTGTTAAAGTCAATAGAAAGGCTCTTAAAGGACTTCGGATCAGGCTTAGGATCACAAAAAAGTCCTCTAAAGAAAATAAGTTAATCTTGCTTCCTTCTTTTTATTCTGTCTGTTACTGAGCTTGCAAACTGAGTTTTATATCTTCTTTACAGATTCAGAGAATATAAATATAATTGAAGATACTTTTGGGAGTTTATTTGTAAAACTAAGAGAAAAATAACTTTACAAAACATGTTTTTTACAGATGAGATCTTAGCAGCCTGAGCTTTCAGTTCTAGTGTCCTGGAATATTCAGCTAGATTGTTAAATACAACAATCTACATTGGTGATTACAGAGGGTTTGATGAATGAAGGGTCGGAAGTCAAAAGTTATTATTTTCTGTGGAGTTTATGGTCTGTGAAAGTGAAATGGGAAGCAAAGTTTGAGGGAAAGTAACAGCAATTACTTACTTACAAGGCTTTGTTTGAATTTATAGTTTAAGATTACAAGTTTCAGTCTCAGGTAGTAGTTACTGATTAAAAGGGACAGTTAGGAGGGGCGAGCTAGTGCACTGGTACAGTGCACTAACCTTTAACCTCTGGAGCAGGTCAGATCAGAAGTCAGAATTTGGTCATCATTTCCTAGCCTTTGTTGAACATGAATTTGTTCATACACAGGACTGAACATGTTTGAGGGTAAGTATCTGTGCAAGAATCATAATTTCCATCTTGCCCCAGAGCTCCATGCCAGCTCTAATCCAGCATGGCATCTGTCACAGCCATGCTGCCACTGACTTCCTCAAGCACTTCTAGAAATCCCACCACGGGAGAAGAGTTTCCAAATATGGGCAGGGGGCAGCAGTGTAAATTATGGTAGAATCCCTGTCTCCTCCCACTCCCATCAAATCTATATATTGGGACCACACAGTGAGGTCTCTAAGGAATGTGGGAGGATCGTGACATATGCCTATATCTCTTCTCTCTTCCCCACTCGCCCAAAAGCTGTGATCTGCACACACAATCAGATAGGAGCATAGAGGAACCCTTCATTATGGCTGTATTTACAGGTGGGCTTCTGTGGGAGCTCACTCATCCTTCGCATAGGCTGCATCCAATTCAAGTCAGCATCTCCAGAAAAGCTACTGAAAATTGCTTTTATAAGGAAATGTCTTCATGGATGCAAAGACTTTCTTGAGTATCTAGTTAGATTGCTTCATATTTCTCATGTATGAGAAGCAAATATATTGGTTCTGAATTCAGTTTGATTTATGAAAGTTAGTGTAAGTTAGCGTACATTATAACAATGCCAAAAATGTGGTCATTTTGTTGGTTTCTTTTACAAAATACTTGTTTCACTTCCTCAGGTTTTTCCTCTGGATTTATCATTTAGAGTATTTTTTCCTAATAGTTGAGAGGATTAGATTAGCTGTTTGTCCTGGCATTTGATCCTTCTCCCAGTTTATATCTGACTTGTAGCACTTTTTATTTGAGGATCCCAAAGTGCTTCACACACATGAAATACTGAGAGAAATGAATTTACATGCTAAAGGTGAAACACTGGGTTAGAGGCAGAGCTGAGACTTGACCCCCAGATGCTCAGTTTCCTGCTCTAACCACGATGCTGCACTTCTTCCCAACTCAGATTTGAGGTAATCTTATTACTGCTTTACCTGCTAAAAGATTAAGGTGCCTTGTCTTGAGAGGGCCTGCTGTAGCAAGCATGCATATTGCCTCACATGCTATTGAGTCAGATCATCCCTATTGAAAAAAATTGTTTTCCAGGGCTAAGGAGGCCAGGTTCTAGGCTCTCCTCTTTTCTTTTCTACCCAGATTTACTGTAGAGGGTCTCAGTTTTTCCAATATTTGTGTTTCTAGAGAGGTAACTCCCAGAAAATTTCCCTAAACCAACATTATTCCTCTAAGTAGGGTTTTCCATCAGATTTATTTACTCCATAAATTACTGTTGCGTATGAATGTACACTTGGCAACACCTTCTGTCTTTAATTCTACTATCGAGTGTTAATGAATTGGCTACAATTCAGTGGGTTACGTCTTTCTTAGAGTTGTTAAAAGAATGAAGCCAATTAAGAAACAACTGATCCAGTCTCAGAATGTAACAGTAGCTGTTTTTTAGTACTGGTGGCACCACTGTAACACTTTCCACTATGTGAGGGGAAAAACATAGATATCTAGCGCAAAAATATTAAGTGGGGTTAATTAAATGTTGATCGTGTGTACAAGATATGTAAAAAATGCGCATATGTACACACAGATACACACACACACACACATAAATACATATTCCTGAAGCTGGTGTAAGACAAAATTTAGCTGAAAAGGTACATATTTAGCTGAGGTTAGTCCTGCTTTGATCAGGGGGTTGGACTAGATGACCTCTTGAGGTCCCTTCCAACTCTATGATTCTTTAATTCTAAAATTAAATATATTGTTATAAGCCTAAATGATAAATAAAATATCCTACACATTTTAAGATTACAGGTGAAAAAAGAATGCAGGTATCATGATTTCTCATAGCAAACATACATCAAATGAATGTCTTCAGATCATTTCATATTTATCATTGTCCTTCTTCAGTAAGCAATCTTCTTACTTGCCATAATTATCTTTAGCCTAGATCATGACAATGGTCCCAGTATGCAGAATAAGTTCTACCCAGAGAAAATAAGTGTTACAGAATAAAGCCTGAGGAGCTTTATACCCATTGATTTTGGGAGGTATAATGAAACCATTACACATTTATTCAAAATAATTGATAGAGTCAGAAAACTTTGCTTCCTACCAACAAATAAAGCTTGGTATGGATTTTACAACCTCAGTATGGATTGTTAAGTAGGGACGAAGACATTTTAGAAATGACTGATATTTTTTTAATATTCATCCATGTTCAACCAGGCGTGGCAGCATCTCGTGCTGACTTTTGTAAATTGGATTGTATGTAAAGTCTTTCTGGGGCCACAGTATGTAAAATCTTTTTGCTGTAGCGTTTCATACACAAGGTATCCAGAAAGACATAACTAATCTAGAATGGTTAGCGGAGAACTTCCATATCCTCCATTGCTACTTGAAATGACAATCTGTGCCCTTTTCTTCTGGCAGAACCAATCATCTACACAGATATAAAGTGCAAACAAGAGGAAGGAAAATGTAAAATTGTTTACTGATCTTCCATTCTCTTCCTCCCCCCATCTCTTTCCACCCCTCTTGATCTAAGGAATCTATTCTCTTTTCTTTTTGTTCTCTTTATCACAATCAGATAGCAGTACCCAGTACTATGTTCATTTGAGGTGGGTGGTGAGTCAATTTTCACTCAAGCATGATAGCAGAATGGGTATCTGTACTAAGGGAGGTAGCCTCCAGAAGGGAATTCCTCCACAGTGAGTAACTCTGCTTTTTAACACCTGGAAATGTAACCTTTTATGGTTTTCATGATATACTCAGAGTTCATATATCAAAGAAAAATGGCCCCTTACTTGCTTTTCCAAGCCTTTTTGATCCCCTTTGCCCCCTCTGAAATGACTATGGTATTTGCTAGGTCATTTGAAGAGATTTTGTAATTTCTCAGTATGTACTTTAATGAGAAAATATACTCTGTGTGAGATCACAAGACCCTTTACTTTTCTGCACACCACCCAGAAAGTAAATTTACTTCGATCAGTTGTTACTGTTTAAGTATTAACAGGTGTTTGTTTCCACATCTGCGTTTTGATAAACCACATCACCACAGCCCTTTTCACACATTTAAGTTCAGCTTGGGTAAATATAAGATAAACAAATAGTTTTGAATGTATAAGAACTATAAGAGTAAATAGCTTTTGCATGTACCTTTTTCACTATTTCTGTCGAGCTGAGTATCTGCAGCAAGGAAATTGTAAAATACTTTCGCTCTATACTACTTGATGCATGACTAATCGATCTATTTCTGATACAGAGCCATGCTAGTTTCAGGGTTTTGGTTCAGACTTCCCTTTAATATTTATTTTCTATTTTGTTTTTAATCCATGTATCTCATATTTTGGAAGGGTTTAGAATCCCAGTCCAAAACCTAGTTTGCTGACTGGATGTAATCTTTACAGTGGGGGCAAACCAGATCCCCAGATCTGAACACTGGGGAGGGGTAAAGTACGTTGAAATCTGGATCTGAATTTTGTGGCTTTGGTACTAGTCTGAATTCACATCCTATATGTGGAGGTAAAGAAGCACGATATATTTCAGCAATTTAGCTGATACCTTGAACTCATGGAGGGGCTCAAGAGTTTTTATGTGAATGAGTCATCACAGTTTTATGTCAGCTCTAGTCGCGGGATGGGTTGTTATTAGAAATTGGCAAAATCTATGCAGGGAGCAAGTTTACTCTTTTTTTTTTTTTTTAAAGGAAAAAGAGGCAAATGTTCTGTTTATAGTCTGGCAAGCATAGGGCAAACGTAATGTCACTGAAGAACATAGGGCTCGTCTTTGTGAACAATTTCATTGTGCAGTCACAATTATTGTCTTTTCTCTATTTAGTTTCTCCCCAATCCTTTCAAGGGGAAGATAAGCAACTTAAATGATGCTTTCATTGTTTTAGGGCTCAGTGCTTGTTTTTCTACCTCTTCATTTCACTCTGACACACAGTAGTCTGCTCTCATTTTCACCATGTTACAGCAAACATCCTCTTAATATTAGGACTGGTCCAACATTTTTTCTCAGTTTTGGTTTTCAGTGGAAAGTTGGATTTTTGACCATTTTTTTTTTTTTGTAAAATGACTGCTTCCTGCAGAAGATTTTGACTTTTGTTCAATAAACTAAACACCCCAAAACGTAAAAGCTTTTGATTCAGAAATGCTGCCAGAGTGCCCCGTGGGAGTTGTAGTTCAGCTGGCTCATGTCCCCCATTTTCCTTTATGGACTGGGTTCACCAGCCAAACTACACCTCTTGTGATGCCTATGACCAGGACCTCCCATGAGGCACCTTAGCAGCATTACTGAATAGAAATTTTTTATTTTCAGCCAGATGTTTTTTATTTTAATATTTTTGCTGAAAAGTCAAAATTTTCTGTGTGTGTGGAGGGGTTGGGGGAAGAATCCCATTTTCTGACCAGCTTACTTAATATTACCTTTGGTTCTATCAGCATTGAAGCAGTTTAGATTTCCTGTTAATGTAAAGATAAATTTGTATGTTTTTGATATGGTGCCTTGTGAGATTCTATTTAAAAAAAATTGAATTGCTGTAATAGGCTTACTAGGGCATGAATCAAAAACTTGCTGATAGACTAAGCAAAAATAGCACTTCACTGGTTTGGTTAAAGTGTCTATTGGGGTCATGCAAAGGTCCGTGTTAGATCGTATTTTCATTAATGGTATTGCAGAGACAATAGAAAAAATGGCAGCTGATGGTAAGGTAAGGGGAGCTGTAAACACCTGAGCATAGAAAGAAAATAACTTCAGCCTGGAAAAATGCAAGGTGGTATATTTGGGGCCAAATACTGCAAACCATAGCTATAAAATGAATAGATGATATTTGGAAAAGCAAAAATACCAAGATTAAAATAAACTAAGTGGTGCATTGTAAATTATAGCTATTGGCTCGCAAAGAAGTATGATTTCGAAACATTAAAGAAGCCTTCTGTATACGGCTACAATTCAAGAATGTTTGGAATATTGCATGCCCTTTGGGGTGCCCCGGTTCAAGAAAAGGCCATGACAAACTGGATAAAGTAAAGGACAATAAAGCTGGTTAGTCTTGGTGAGGTGGGCGTATGCTGAAATAACTTGAAGGGACTCAACATTAAAAAGAGCTTTAGGCAGGAATCACTAGAAATAGTAGGATGAAAATGGACAAAGAAACATTGAGGGTGGCCAGTAAGAAAAGTTTCCTCGCTAAAGATTAGTTAAGGGTACAGTATGTTCTTCTAAAGATAGTTACTGAATCTTTGTCACTGGAGTTATTCATGTTTAGCGGTACAATTCACCCCTGTGAAGTCCAGCACAAGACCTATGTACTGTATGAGACCCTCTTAGACCCGGTTTTGACATTTTAAGTGGAAATTAAGTTCTGTGTAGATCTTGAGCTGGCCTTCTGCTCAGGGGCCAGTTTCATTCCCAGGACCCCTATGTTCACCGGTTAAGACAGGTTGCCTAAGTGTGTGTGTTTAAAAAAAAAAAAGTCACCTTCTAGTGTAACTGTGTACACTTCAGAATCGTAACTGGCCTGCTAGATTCTAACAATGATTATAGTTAACCATTCAGGTCAGTAATCTTCATGAGGAGAAATTCCCATCAATGCAGGAAAATAGCTTTCACAGTTCTATTTATAACATGGAGGCAGTGAGCCAACAAGATATATCAAGTTAGCAGCCAAAAATCTGATTCCGTGACAAGATGTCATAAATGCTTTGGGCATCTACAGCAACTGATTAATTTAACCTAAAGAGGCTTAAGTTGTGTGTCTCACGTGAAGATACAATATCTCTCCCATCTGGGTTATGAGAGGGATATTTTCTCTCTTGCTTTTTTATACTGACATCAGTTATATTCACATTTTAGCTATAAGCCATATTTTTCCTATGAAAAGTTACCTAATTGATAGTATTTTCTTTCCAAATTAATTACTTGTATAGCTGTTAGTTTTGTTGACCCACAATCTGTTTGTCTTGTTTTGATATCAGATAAGCTAAAAACATTTGGTCTGTTCTGAGAAATAATCTAAAAATATAACTTGGAAAGGCAAAAAGCATAGAAAACGTTTCATGTTTCTTCTTCCTGGTAGAGGTTGTAAAGCATCCAAAATACATGGCAATTACCACCATTATTTATTGGCAATATGACAATAATATTCTTCTGGCCCTAAATGCTAAATATGCAAACTGCTTAGCAGCATAAAAACAGAATATAATAGTTATTTATTATAAACTATTGATACTTGGAAAAATTTGTGAACACTTAGGAAAATTTTATTCATATAGAAAAATTTAACACCGTTGCATAGGGCCAGTACCAAAGCCTCTAAACCACTTATAGCATGGCAAATGGTGTGTGGGCTGCCAGCTGTGTGTCTACAAAGGTTTGAATTTCACCCTTAGGGATAAATACTGAGCAGGCTTCATTTAGGCTCCAAGTACTTTTCCACTGCACTGGCAGGTTAAGCAAGCAGAGAACAACTGCATGGACATGTTGCCTGAACCCTTTGCAGAAGAACTCCAAGGTAGTTCTGTGCACAGCACAGGTTGTAGGGGGAAATCTGGGCAGGCCCAGCATGTGGTCACTATGTCTATACATATTATGAATCCACAGATCCCAAACCCCATCTGTTTGGGAGCAGCAACTGTTGCCCAGATGCATGCTGGTCATTGCAAGCAAGGGCTGAAGATGCTGGTCTCATAACTCAGTGGCATTTGAGTGGTTTGGTTAGGGTCCAGGCCATTTACATAGACTTGGACTCTGTTCCAGGATTTGGCTGTTTTAAAGCACATAACCAAAGTGACTATTTCCTAGTAGGTAATAACTAGCTGTGAAGGCACAAGGCAAGGCCAAGAGTCTGTGACAGAGCTGATAGTTAACTTATATAAAACACCTGAACCCTTGAGGCCATTGGTGCTATCACCAACATAAAAGTGCAGAAAGATCTAAAGAAAACAAAATACCTTTTCATGTGTTTTAATGTACCAAGCTAAATTACATGGCACCATAGATACAGAATTGACAATATTAGTCTCTTCATGATGGATAAAAAACAGTATAATAATCAAAAAGAAAGTAGGATTTCATACCTAAAGGTTTTCACTCGAGTCCTTACTAAGCTCTTTTTTTTTTTAGATGTATAATATCTGACAGCATTACTGAATCCCCTAAAAGCTATTCAATTATTCTAGAATACAATATTGTGGAAGGGAGAATTCACTGCTTTTCATTTTACATGATTAAAATTACTCAAATTCATGTTTACAGCACTTGATTTTTGTAAACCTGACTGTTCATTGACAAGACAGGTGTAGGTTGTTGAGGGTCCTGGTAGTGAAGGGCAGACATAATTTTCATGATATATTTATAGCTTATAGAATTGAACAGAAATTCCATCACTGGATCTAAAAGTTAGAAAGTTTGTTTTCAGTTTATCTAACTCTATGTTCATTTCACAAAACCACTTTGAGGGTTTTTTTAAGATCCCAGCCTAATTTTCTTTTTCACCTTCCAAAGGTTGTCATTGCAGTATTCAGATGGTCTTATATTTTATATCAGACAGAAATTTGTAGAACTTGTTTTTCAAAAAGATTCTCTGTTGATTAAAAATTAAAATCCTTGAATAATAAATGATCTGTTTGATACACAAACTTGCACAGGGAGTGTTAATGTTGCATTTCTGTTTTTTTTTTTTTTTTGCTCTGCAACAGCTCTGTATATGTAATGGGATTGTTAGTGGGATATAGAGCCTTTGACATCATGGGAAAAATCCAGCCATGGATGCTAGAGTGATACAGCCGATCCCATTAGATAACTGATGGAGGCAGATGTGAAATGTTTTGGTAGTTTAAGTTGAGTTTATAGTGGGCTGATGTCTACGTCATAAAAGGATCGTCACAACTAGGACTAATTGTGGCACGCTTGTTGTCAGTTGAAACAGAATGGCTGAGGTCTGAATGTGTATTGAAGAGTGTTTTTCCACTTAAAGGTGAGGTACCCTGGTAAATGAGGATGTGGCAGCGTTCACTGCTACTGCCTATGCTGTAGTTGCTCTGTGCATAAATAAGAGATTTTAATCTCCCAAACTGTCAATCCAGCATAGCAGTGGCTTTTAAAAAATTTGTGTAATGGGGAAAAAGAAATCTTTCTTTATGTGGGAATGATGAGTTCAAAATTGTGCTATCAGCCTTTTAAAGCACTCTCATTGAAATCCTATCAGGTACGAAACCAGCACTGGAGTCTCATTATGGAGAGTGTAGTCCCATCTGACAAAGGAAATTATACTTGTATAGTGGAAAATGAATATGGATCCATCAATCACACCTACCACCTCGATGTTGTCGGTGAGTAAAATTCTATCAGCTACAAGAAGTTTTTAAATTAATGGCTTAGTTTTATTTCTTTATTTACAACTAAATTTAATGGATATTTTAATTAATTTTAAATATGGTTTCAAGGTTGAATATAAGAATAACTTCTATTCTTGGAGGCTATTTCTACTGCTTTGCAACTACAGCAAAGCCTCATCAATTCACACAACTTATGCATAAATTCTCTCTCATACACCCACTCACATGCACACACCAGTTTCCTTGCATCTCTGCAAAGAAGTGATACCCAGCGTGTGAGATCTCATATTACGAATTCATTATTGTTATGAAATATGCTACAGTACACCTACAAATGCATTATGAAGTGTAAATAATTCAAACATCACTGCAGTTGTCAGAATTGTCCATTGTCTCTGAACTACTATAGTTACAACTGAAAAAATCTTCCTATAAAGAGGTCAGTTCCTAATGTCAGTTACACCCGAGTAACTCTGGAGTGTTGGCCCTTAAGTCAGAACAATTAATCTGGATTTACACTGGTGTAACTGAGATCAGAATTTTGGCCTATGAATGCTGATATCCTTTATTGAAGCATAAAGCATGAAATCAGTTAGCTGATGGAGAATCTTTTTTTTTTTTTTAAATTCTCATCAGTACCAAGGCCTTGATTCAATGGAGCACTTAAGCACATGCTTAACTTGAATTATGGTGTGACCATGGACGCCAAAGAGGCTATACTGAGAATGCTCAGTCAGGGCAAACGAGTGGCGAACTGTGGGTTTCCGGCACATGGGGGCAAGCCTGCATTTGGGCCCCTTCCAGGCTTCACGCACTCCCCCCCCCCCATGCAGGGCAGGAAGGGTCCCCAGCTTCCACAAGGCAGCACCCCCCCACCAGCTGCCTGGGGCAGGATTTGTACCTGTGGGGGGGTGAGGTGGGGAACATCCCCCCCAATTTACCCACTGTGCAGTGCCCTCCGAGTCCAGCCCCGCAGCCCGGTGCTGGCTTGGATGGGGCAGCCACACCCACCAGCCTGGGGGGGGAGAGGGCGTGGGGTTGCCCCTCCACGACGCGCAGGAGGTTCTGAGGGGCATCTGGTGGCAGCTGCCCCTCAGAGCCTCCTGTGCCCCCTGCCCCTGCTGCGCGTTATGAAGGGCCGGTCTGGCGCCCCCCCTGCAGGCTAGCGCCTGGGAGCCTGGACCCCCGTCCACCCGTTCTTGGTACGCCACTGGGGCAAACTTAAAGAATAGGGCAAACGATCCCCAAAACTAGTGGTTTATTCTATAATTAGATTATACCAAGCCAATACCAAACAGCTTCTATAAGACCTTACTGGTTACCAAGAAGCCAAAATAGAGTTCCCTTTAAGCAATCCAGCCTTTGGCTCCCACCCAGACAGCCAAGTCTATATAGTGAAGCTTACTTAAAATGTTATTCACCATCTATAAAGTTCTACCAATCCGAAGAGATCGGACACATTGCCCACCAAGTCAATGAATATTTCAGATTTTACTCAAATACACGCTTACAGGCAGTTCTTGTTATCTAATCTAAGGTTTATTAGCAAAGAAAAGAGAGTTACTGTGCTTGAAAGACCATTATACCTACGGATATTAGGTCAGTTTCCTTCATAGCAGAGATGGTGAAGCTGCTGGTTTGTAAAAGTCCTTCCAGAATCAGTTGAACAGTTTATAATCCAGTAGGCAGTCCATGTGCAGTGTTTGTTCAAATTATTCCATGAGAATTTGCAGGGATAATCCAGTCAACCTGGAGACCTCAGGCCTTAAGGCTTAGACTATTCCTGTCAAAATGTGAACAGATCTGAGATAATACCGGATCAGGCCCTAAACTTCCTTTAAAGTATTCTATAGCCTTCTGACAGCAGACATCACAGCAGGATCCTTCCCAATGAAGAATAGGCAGTGTATATTATTGCTTTGAAGCTAAACTTCTATTTCCTATGTATATACAGGTAAACTACTAGTGTTAATTAACATAAGGTAATTAGCCATTCAAACTATCAAGGCATTCTTTTATGGCATAGATAATTTAAGATGATGACAATGTAAGTATATTATTTCCTGCAATATCTTACATCTTTGACCTTAAGGTTAACTGAACCATCTGCATGCATAATATAATGTAATTAAGACATGAAAGGGAATTAGCATCCACAGAATAAGCTGGTTAAATTGTTAATTTATAACAAGATATAAGTAAACACAGACAAATACAATTGATATCTATTCTTAACCCTCTAACAATACAGGCCTATATTTTAAGAACTGTAGTGTATTTAACATGACTTGCTAATTATCTACAAGGAATAGCCCTGCTTACCATTTCAGTACTTTTCTAGTATGTTCTTACAGGTTGCTTTTCATTCAGCCAGCCTGATGGTTGCATAACCATCACCGGCTCAGCATCAAACATGTGCTTAAGAGAATGCCCTCTAATGAAGATGTCCTTTCCCCAGACATTTAAATCTCAAAAATTAGTTAATCTGAGCTGTTTAGCAGATAACTGCTGTCGTTTTGCTTCATGTGGGGAGATGCAATCTCTTAGGGAGCTAGGACCCAAACAAATGTAGGGATTTTTAAAGTACTAGCAATGCTTTGTAGTCTGCATAGAGAGCAGAGCATATTCATACAGTTGAGGTGAACTAACCTAGGGACAAAGCTATTTTTGTTTGAACACTTGTTTAAACAAAGTTTATTCAGGGTGCAGCACCAACGGCTGCCAGGAATTGTAGTAAATTGTATTACACATAGCTGTGTCCTATGTAGACCAGCTGGTGGAAGGGTGCAGTTGAACCACATTAGCTCACCAGGGAATTATAGCAAAGTAAGAACAGAGTGGTACAGAACTCTGTAGAGATTTTCTTTTCCCTTCAAGTCCTGGCTTTGTTCCACTTTGCTAGAGGTTACAAAGGGTTTGCCACAGGTTAAGGGGGGGAAAAGACCCTTTTGAAATGCTTGTAATTTTCTTAGCTGAAGTGAAGCTGATTAAAAAGCACCAAAACTGGCCAGTTTCACATTGACTGTGAACCCTTTCACCCACTTCCCTAGCAAATGTGTTCATGGTGAATGCTGTCAACTGAGTAAATATTTGCCAGAAACCCCTAACCTCCTCTCCCCCTTTAAGCTTTTTTTCAATGTCATGCATTCAGGAATATTAGGCAGAAATTTATTTTTCCTGGCAGTAAACTACAGTGGCCTGCATGAATGAATGGAATGGTAATAAGGATTATGTCATTTATATAAATGTCTATTTCTTTCCTATAGAGAAGCAGAAAAGTAAATAATGAAGCCAAGATTTCAAAAAGTGACTAGTGATTTTTGGTGCCTTGGTGTTTAAGAGTTCACTGGAGACACCTCATTTCAGATGGTGGGTGCTCAGCACTTTCCGAAAATCAGGCCTCTTTCATGTGTCTCAAATTGGGCACCCAAAATCATTCGTCACTTTTGAGAGTTGTGGTCCATGTTTTATGGGGAGCTAGCATTTAAATTGTGCATAACCATGTTAGTCCCCAATAACTGTGTGTGTGCGTGCGTGCGTGTGTGCGTGTGTGCGCATGTATGTAAAATATTTTTGTTTGGGGGAGATGTATTTAAGTGTGACATTTCTAATTTGATTTGAAGTCCTTTATGTGCATGTATAGATTGAGACGTTTGATTCAATGTCTGCAGAAGCCACTGTGAGTCTTTGATTTGATTTCAATGGCCATTGGATTAGCCCCCTAGTCTGAATGCATGCGGATGGGATTGGTGGACGGGGGTCAGGCAGATTCCTGTGGCTGCGGAGGTACTGCTGAGTGTGGCGGTTGGGCATGAAACAGAGTGGAGGATTGAATTAAGCCAGCATGGAAGGAAACTTCTGTCCGCCCTTCCCTAGATCATGTATTTCTACAGAAGTTTGGTTTAAGTTCTATTCTGCTGTATACGTTTTCCGCTCCCATAGGGTTAAGGAGGATTGTGGGTGTGTGTTGAGAGTGTCATGCTCCTTGATACATTTAGCCATTGTAGATCACCTCTCACAAACTTCAGGCCATAGTTTTAGGCCAAGTTGTATACTGAGAATGTTTGAAAACTTTCAGCTGAAAATCTTTTAAATTGATTTTCCTAAATGGCTTAACTAGTTCCAGAGTTGATTTAGTGTAAGTCGTAACGAATAGTATTAAACATGGCAATCTATTATAATAACATGAGCAGCTGACTATATGGTGTAATGTAGAGAAACCTCTGATTATGTCACGGTTTTGGGAGGTATCCCAGCAAAATTCATGCCAAATAATGACACAATGCTAATTGGGAATATCCATTATTACTTGACTCAAATAACTTTCCAAGCCCTGAACCCTTTTGACGTGTAGAAGCCCAGAGCCAGCAGAGCATGAGACGTTTTCAGTCAAAATGTAGGTGTGAAGTATAGTCATTTTTACCTTGTAATTACTTGGAAGGACCCTATAAAACAAGGACTCAGTTGGCTCAGACATTCTCATTCAAATTTATAAACCTGGCACAGAGTCATACTGAATTTCTTACTACAAGTGGGAATAGAAAGTACTGTAGTAAAAGTAGCAAATTATTAGCCGTCCTTATGTATATCACAAAAGTCTTGGTCATATTTACAATGATAACTTCTAGCTGTACAGTAGAGCTAGTCAGGTAACTTTGATGGACAGTGTTATTCTTGAAATGTTTTGTGTTGCCCTCTGCTCCTCCCTCCATTTTTGACTCTCTCTAATGGGTCATATCACTGCAGGGTCCAGCAAAAGGAGTAGACACCACATTAGCTTTTAAAGTGGGACATAAGTGGTACCTAGGCTTTGGGTTGATCTCCTGCCCATTGGTAAGTTTCATCCTGAGACAATTAGTTTGCTGTAGCAGCAGATGATGAGTATTTATTACAGTGCTGATACTTTTTTAAAAAAAAACCTAGTATGGCTCACTTGTTTTACACACACACATTTTCAACCATCCATCTCACCCTGTGAACCAGGAAATGTGTTTTCTGTCTATCTAGAAACTAATACTCTTTCTCTCATCTCTGCATCTCCCACTCTATATTTTTTTCACCAGAGCACCAGGAGAATATCAGTCAAAGAGTTAGTTGTATTGCCAAAGAACTATCATCTTTTATGATCTTCAAACATTAAAGAAAAAAATCCCCACAGTACCCAATCTTACCGCAAAGGTGCTAGAAGACATTAACATCATGTAATAAGTGATTGTGTTTAGTTTTGTTGTGGCAACAAAAAGATGAGTCCTGCGGTGTGATGATGGACCCAGAGTTTCGTCTCTAGGATTCCAAAGCCTGTGAGAAGGATTCCCATGCATGCCCCCAGAGCTCTGGCAAAACCCCCTGTATAAATGACTTTGTTTGAGTCTTGTCCAGAGGAGAGTATTTATTATTATTATTTATTATGGTAGTTTCTAGTTGCTCCAAACAAAATCAAAGACTCACTGTGCTGGCATTGTATGTACACGCAGCAAAAGTTGTCAATCTAAATACGTAAAGGATGGAAAAAATGGAAGCATTATCCCTGTTTTATAGATGAGGAGAACAGTGAGCAAAATTAATTTGCCCTAAGTTTCATAGCTGTGGAGAGCCAGGAATTGACCTCAGTTGTGTGTCTCCTAGTCCAGTGCCTTTAATTATAAGACCATCCTTCGCCTGGTAAATTTTAGCTCATCAGCTGTTACTAGAGTTCAGTGAAGTACCTTTTTATTCTACTGTATTTAATTGCAGGTAGAAACTTTTATTTATAGGAAGCTCACAAAACAAATGCCTTCCATGTATAAAGTCATTCAGTCTTAAGGGAGAATAATTGGAAACTATAATTATCACACTATGAGTTGTATGTAACAAAATCAGACTATAGAAAGCAAATAGGAACACAGCAGCTGGGGCTTTTTATATAATAAGATTGCCATTATCACCAGGGTGCAGCTTTGGTCGCAGTTGCTCTCTTTAAGCATGGAAATAATTTTACAACTAATTGAATTTATATTTTTACAGCAAAAGAGTTCACTGAACACAAAAGAGAGTTATTCACTGAACATCCAGGCTGTAGGTTGCAATTTGTCCTATTTAATGTAATAATCTGGGGAAACAAAAGATTGGTTTGGTTTCAATTTAAGTGTTTCACATTACCTCATTACAGGGTGTTATAAGCAGCTAACAACTGCTCAACATTCTCAGAGAATGTGTAGAAAGAATGTGTATTTACTATGAAATTAATAGAATTTGTCAGAAACACTTTTTGTCTTATTTTTTTTTAAAGGTACTGTTGCAACCTGTTTAGCCAGTTATTAATCAATTTCTAAATTGTCCAGTTGGCTCATACTTCTGGTTTAGTTTTAGATTAATAGAATACCAAGGAAGCAGAGTACCTTTAGCTCTACTCTATTACAGCAATTGCTATTTTCAGATGAAAATGGTGTCCGAATAACTTCTCAACAACAAGCCTTTTAAAGGGTTCTGTTAAACACTGTTCTGTTTAAAACCCATTTCCTGATCTTGTAAAGACTTAACCCCTCTGAGTGGTCCCATGGACTGGCATGCATAAAGTTACACACTGCAGTCTTTGCAGGGTTAGACCTCTAATTTTTTAAAGCAAATTTTCTTAACTGTGTTAAATTATTAGACCGTCCAAGATTCTAAACAGCTAATCTACTTTTCACTGTTGATGATTGTTTCCTTTTTGTATTTCTCTTTGGGAATGAGAACCAACTTCACTTTTGTTTCTAGTCAGTTTCACTTTAGGTTCTAGTGTGCTGTAATGTTGCAAAAAAACACTGCAATATTTTTTGTTCTTTGTTCTTTGTTTTTTTAAGAAGCATTTTGTTGTTTCTAAACTCAAGGAAACCTCTCCATTGATCTTAGATTTTATAAACACTTGTTTTTCAAAACCTAAAGTTTGACCTAACTATGTCCGTTCAATTTTGAAAAAAAAAAAAAAAAAAGTATTCAATTTATATGTAGGAACAATAGTGACTTACACTGTCTAACTTTATAGCTTGCAGTCTGCATCATCCAGTCTGGCAGGGGTTAAATGTAGGTATTGCAACCAAGCCCAAACTTGCATTTCTGGCAGAGGTGAATGTAAGCTGTTGACTAGATCTTTGCGTGAACATGCTTTAGCTCGACATATTTACTGAGTGCATGCAGCCTGCAACATGATGGGACAGAGACTTAAAGCATGAAGGAATACACACTGATGCTTGCCCTCAGGTATTTGGTTACATTGAGAAGGGAAGAAGCTTTTTGTCAAGGTACTGATAAATCTGACTGTGGACTTTACACCTTGCACTGGGCTTTTGGCAACACGTGTTCACCTCTGAGAAGAAATTACGCTGATTGTTTAGTGCTTGAGGCTATGGGTTTCACTGTTGAGAATAAAGACTGTGGTGTGATGGTTCAACAAAGGGAAAATGAATAGGATTCCCTTTCCCTGCCCTTCCCTCACGCCTTTAATAAAGTCAAAATATTCCAAACCTGTAGTTTTATAACATTGATGCTTCTGATGTCTGGCTAAATTATATTTTATGAACAAATACTGGCATCGTTGCTTCATCTGTCGGGTGAATGCTGAGTTTGCCATGTTTGGAATGCTTCTTGCTGAATCTTTTGTGAGAGGACTGGCCTCCCTGTCTCACTTTCTGTCTTACTACAACCTCGAAGCAGGTATTTCTTTTTCGTTTGATGCATAATGAACAGGATATCATTGAAGCTGTTGTGCAGATTATTATTTTTAATCTTGCCTTTTAATTCATCCATCTTCACACTTATGCAACTTCAAGTTTGCAAGAGTTGTCTGAAAACATCAGTGAGCCTTTTTATAGCTAGATAGTGCATTTGGCACTTACTGAAGTACATGTGTCTCATCAGTGTTGTTGTGACCCTCCATTCCATGGACTTACCCACATAAGAGGTTTATTAGTTTGCTACAGTGTCCAGCAATGAATCTGCTACTTGTGCTTCAATTCAAACTGGCACTTTTAGCTCCGAAGATCCCAGGGTTCAAACCCTGCTTTTTAACTCATGTGCATTTGTTTACATCAACACACTGTTCTATTGCAGTTAACCCATGCATTAACAATGAAAGCTATCAGGAAAGAGTTGGTGCTTCATCTTTCTGAGGAAAATAAGTTGAATACCGTGCAGTTTACTGGGTGACGTCTCTTGCATGAGACTGCAAAATGTGGAATTCTGTGGGCAGTGCAGAGACAATCAAGGATCTGTTAAAAAAAGAGGTTTTCCTTGGCAGCCTTCATGCAAATGTCCCCTCTACCCCCTGTTGTGCAGAGTGCTGCTGCTCCTTACTCCAGAGGTAGCTGCATTTCACAGGTGCTGAGGATTTTAAGTCATTAGACCATCATTGGATTGCTACCATTCCCATGGTGTTTCAATGGCAGTTGCTGAATTTTCAGCATAGAAGTACAGTTAAAGTACAGTTAATTAAACTTTAAAAGCTCTGTTTTAATAGCCCTATTAAAAACCATAGTTTGTGAAGCACTTTGGAATATTTAAGGAGGAAAGATGATCTGAAGTAAAAACTGATTTTTTTTTCAGGTTGCTCTTTTAGGGTTGATTATTTTTTGAAACATTTGATTCAGTCAGGTCTACTAAAGAACATCAACAGTGTTAGAAGTAGAGCTGAATGGAAAACTAATGACTACTTTCATCTTTTTCTTTTTTGCAAAATGTTGGCGAGCAGATTGCGAAGTTCTCAAATGTATTAGTTATTGGAAATTATTCTGTCATAACAATAGCTTATGACCTGTTTGTTACAAATATTCTCTATTTAAATTTTAAAATTCACACTGTTGGTTAGTGCTGTGAATTAGCTAATATTGTTTCTCTTCTCTGGTGGATGAGACACATTACTAACCAACACAACTTGTACTTCAAATGTCGGTTTCAAGTATGAATTTGTTTTCTGTGACTATTTGAGCATTTGATCTTAACTTTTTTTGTGTGTGGATATTTGTGCTAATACATGTACTAGGGTTTGGATATTTGCGGAAAGCTCCCATGTCCAAATCAGCATTCACTTTCAAATTCAAACATTTTTTCTGCTCTTCATTCAGCTCTACTCAGATGGCATTTCCATCAAATACACTTGGCCAGGAGGATGGTGATGATGCTTCTGAACCTCAAGGGAGAAGTGTGTAAATCTGTCAATTAACAAGCACTACTACCATGAGAAATGTAGTTGTTCTATTTTAGTAAACAGGTATCTGTTGTTCACTATAAATAACAGAGATGTTCAGATGACAGGAAATAGCTCTGCTGCTTTTTCATGCATCTGGTTTCATGAGAAAGTTATGCTGTCCTGCCCATTAGAATGCTTATGCTAAAAGTCAGACAAACTTAGATACAGAAGGGAGATTAATAGCTGAAGGAAATTACATAAAAGCAAATTCTTGCTTTGTCTTTGGCACATCTATAGTATGTTTGTGCGCAGGTGTGGCCAGCTTAAATATTTTCTATTTAAGCTGTTCCATCTTTTGCTTTGCTAAAGCAGGGGAGTTAAGTTAAAGACGATGAACAAATATATAGACTAACACGGCTACCCCTGGAACAAATAAATGTTTGCAGTTGGCTCACCCAGGAGCTGCTGTGCCCTCCCTGTTAAACCACTAGGAACCGGGGACATTTTGCACTTTTCTGGAGTTGCACAACATCTTTTCAGGATCCGATCCAATATTTGGAACAGACTATAGATTCCATACTGCAATGCAGCAACAGTAGCATATGTAAGAAGAGGGGGAAGCGTGGAAATGTCATAAAAGAGCTTAAAAGATTTAAGCGGTATTTTCCTGTCTACTTTGAAGGCAGAGACATTTCAGGGAAACGAGATGGAAAATATGTGGTGGAGCCACAATAATAATAATTAATACTTTGAATTTTGTAGCAAATTTACATTAATTAATTAAACCTCACAATACCTCTGGGAGTTAGAAAAGTTCTATCATCATTCTACTGATGGGGAAACTGTCCCAGAAAGGTTGTGATTAGCCCAAGTCATACAGGGAACCTTTCGCAGAGCCAGACATAGAAGCTTTATCTACAAGACACTCCCTTCATCAAGTGGTTGAGTGCTGACTGGATGGTCAGTGTTGCACACAACAGAGAACGCAACAGGTAGTGATCAATGGCTCCATGTCTAGCTGGCAGCCGGTCACAAGCGGAGTGCCCCAGGGGTCAGTCTTGGGGCCTGTTTTGTTCAACATCTTCATTAATGATCTGGAGGATGGGGTAGATTGCACCCTCATCAAGTTTGAAGATGACACTAAGCTAGGGGGAGTGGTAGATACCCTGGAAGGTAGGGATAGGATACAGAGTGACCTAGAGAAATTGGAGAATTGGGCCAAAAGAAAACTGTTGAGGTTCAACAAGGACAAGTGCAGAGTCCTGCACTTAGGACAGAAGAATCCCATGCACAGCTACAGACTGGGGATCGACGGGCTAGGCAGCAGTTTGGCAGAAAAGGACCTGGGGGTTACTGTGGATAAGAAGCTGGATATGAGTCAGCAGTGTGCCCTAGTTGCCAAGAAGGCTAATAGCATATTGGGCTGCATTAGAAGGAGCATTGCCAGCAGATCAAGGGAAGTGACTATTCCCTTCTATTCGGCATTGATGAGGCTGCATTTGGAGTATTGTGTCCAGTTTTGGGCCCCCCACTACAAAAAGAATGTGGACAAGTTGGAGAAAGTCCAGCAGAGGGCAACAAAAAAGATTAGGGGGCTTGAGCAGAAGACTTTTGAGGAGAGACTGAGGGAACTAAGCTTGTTTAGTCTGCAAAAAAGAAGAATGAGGGGGGAATTGATAGCAGCCTTTAACTACCTGAAATGGGGTTCCAGGGAGGATGGAGCTAGGCTGTTCTCAATGGTAGAAAATGGTAGGAAAAAGTTTTTCACTAGGAGGGTGGTGAATCTCCATGTTTAGAGGTTTGAAGCTGCGGCTTGACAAAGCGCTTGCTCGGATGATTTAGATGAGGTTAGTCCTGCTTTGAGCAGGGGGTTGGACTAGATGACCTCCTGAGGTCCCTTCCAACTCTAATATTCTATGATTCCTTCCCCCAAGTAGCTTAATGCAGCATTTGGAAACGGACTGGACAGTAACCTTTTCCCCACTTTCAAGTCTTGTCGGTGGGAAGTTACATGTTACTTTTCACATTCTCTTAAAAAGCATATCAGAAGTAATTTCAGTGGAAAGTTTTTCGTTGTTCTGTTTCCCATGTTTTTCAAGACCAAAATGAGGCTTTTCTCAGATGTGCCTAAAGCTGTTGCTTAATCATGTAGCATAGCAGGGACAACACAGGTGAACTCCAAACCTTACTGTGGCAGACATTAGTCTTTTTTTCAGCTAAGATACTTTTTTGCTCTGGGGAGGCTAATGAAATGCATAATGTGGCAGACTAACAGTAGGGTTTTGCACTAAGGATAGTCTAATATTGAGGCTGTTACCTTGTGTTGACAACTTAGCATTTTAAAACAAGAACATTCATGTAGCAAGCCTCGGTTCTTGACTATGTCTCGACCTGTCTTTTTTTTTTTAAACCCTCTGATATACTCATGATTTTAAAGAACAGATTTTATTCAATTTTGATACAACTTTTATAACGCCCTGGTCCAAAGCCTGTTGAAATCAGAGAATCTTTCCACTGACTTCACTGAGTTTTAAATCAGCCCTTATAAAAGCAGCATTTTTCCTAGTAGTGTCATGTTCCACTTTATTTTGCTCCAGCTGTTTCATCCTGACCCTGCAGGGAGCTGCTAAAGTTTTAGTCCTTAATCCTGAAAAAATTTGTGCACATGGTTAATTTTATGCATCTGCCTAGTCCTTTAGGAGTCAATGAGAGTGCTCAAATGCATACAGTTAAGCACATGCATAAGACTTTGCAGGGCTGAGGCCTTACTATTAATTCCTCCTCGTGCCCTCACATGTCAAGGCTCCCACCTGGAAATAAATCTTGAGAGTTGCAAGCATTGACTAGTTCCAGAGAGGTAGCCGTGTTAGTCTGTTTCTAGCAAAACAGTGAGAGTCCTGTGGTACCTTAAAGACTAACAAATTTATTTGGGCATAAGCTTTTGTGGGCAGAAACCCACTTCATTGGATGCATTGAAAAATGCATCGTTGGAAGCATTGACTAGATTTTTACATTAAAAAAAAAAAAAAAAAAAAGGTTCATTATCTGTTTAAAAAAACCTAGCAAGGTGCTGGAAGGTCTGTGTTAGCTGTTGCTATTTACATTAGGCCACCACAGATTAATTGTTCTGTGCTAAACTGTACTAGCTTAATCTAAGAGAAGATATAAACAGGCAAGATGACATGAATGGGAGTTTGTCCGAGTAGTGTCCGAGTAGTGCTGAAGCTTGGTCTACAACTCTTACCTATGAATTTTTCCCCTTCCTTGGGATGTAGGCTTCAGATAGTTCCTGCAACTCCTCCACCTTTAGATCCATTAGTTCTTCAGTCAAGTCCACTTCCCCAACTAATTCCCTTAATTTTTTAAAGTTAGCCCTTTTGAATGAAAGACCCTAGTCACAGATCTATTTTTGTTTATCCTTCCATTTAGTTTGAACTGAATTAGCTCATGGTCGCTTGAACCAAGATTGTCTCCCACAACCAGTTCTTCTATGAGGTCCTCACTACCCACCAATACCAAATCTAAAATGGTATCCTCTCTTGTTGGTTCAGTAACTATTTGGTGAAGGAATACTATTACATCCAGGAAAATCTCGGCCCTATTATTACTACTAGCATTTGTCCTCTAGTCTATATCTGGGAAGTTAGTCTTCCATAATTACACAGTTCCCAGGAGTAAATACTACTAGCAAAGTGATAAATGCTTTATTGCATACAGTATATCAACTGTTTCAAGTTTTCCTAATGATATTTTATATTTGAAAACTATAATTGTTTAAAAATCATGGATAACAGCAATGAAACCCATTAAGCTTTTCTTAAATTTGTAAGTCTCCTAACGTTACCTAAGAACTCGTATTCAATAATCAACTTTAGGGAAACAATACTGGTCCCAACTCTCCAGTGTAATACTTGAGTCTTATGCCAATGTAGCTCCACTAAGCTGGTGTCAAACTGGAGTTCTGCAGTGGACAGGTAGGCCCCATAATTAGCAATGACAAAGCATGTGAAACAGCAGAAGAAAGAAATACCCCAGTTTGACAATACTGGAGCCCTTAACCTTTTGCTAGGTTGGAGGAGCAAAGAAGATGGAAATGAAAATGTAGGTAAAGACTTTAGTCCCTATCAGCACCTACATGGGCAGACCCCTGTGCCCTGCTGATTTAAAGCACACTGGTCTGCCCATGAGGACACAGTTGTGGGACTGGGGTCTTAGGTATTACCTCTTCAAGGAGTCATGAGCCAATAGGAAATCTTGGAAAGAAAAGAGAAGAATATGATCAAAAGGGAGAAGACACTTGTTTCTCTGAAAATGTAGCAGAACAATAATTACATAATAAAAAAATCCTCTAACAAGGCCATACTTATTGTAATTGATAAGAAACCTGTTGCTGAACAGTAAAGCTGCTTGAAAATGAGAAAATTTATTGACAAACGGTTATTTGATCAAAGATGCCAACATTAGTAACAAATTATTTCACCAGCTCTGATGAACAAAATTGGTCCAAACCATAATCTATTCTGCAAAATCCATAGTCCACTCCGTTTGTGTTACCTGTTAGTAAATAGGTCTGTGGCAGGGGTATTCTTTCCAATTTATTATTGGCATTCCTTGTATTCCCAAAATATCTGCGGACTCCACAGGGAGTTTTGGAAAGGAATATTTTCTCTACTTTATCTCCAGTTTAAATTACATAGTGAATGATTATTTTATATATATATAAAAATAGAACATCACAGTTCACCAGAGCTTCTGAATTGGGTATAAACTAAATGCAGTGCTTTGTGTTATGCACAACCAAACGACACACAGCTGGTCGAAGCTACTCAATCCCTGTCTCAGTATATAGCGTATGACATTAATTAGTAGAGGGACTTTGCCTACACCTGCTTAGTCGTTGCTAGTCTCCTGAAGCATCACTCAGCTTTACTTCTGCACATCATTGATCAAACACAATAGAATTAATAGTGTTTTCCTTCTAATGTTTCACATGATGCAGGTGCTCATAAGCTATTGTTTAGTTCTGGAGTAAGAAAATTTAGGCATGGATTACCACCATAGGAGTGTACTCTGAGGGAGGAAATCTTAGTGGATGCTCTGGAGTTTCCCCTAATCATCCTCTCAATTTGACCCCGCCTATGCCACTCTACCTAGGAATGAACAGCCGCAGATCCTGCAGATCTTCTTGAGTGCAGTTGGGGACCCAGGGCCATCAGAACTCTCTTTCTGTCCAGTCTGGCTGGAACTCCCATGGCCATGGCGGTCCTCAGAGCTGTCCTTGAAAGAAGGTTCCCCAGTGCCGAGGAGGCTCCAGCAACAATTAATGTGGGCTCAGTCTTCGTTAATTTTTGGACAGGTTTACCATTGGCATAGCTGAGATATTTGGTGATGGACAATGGGCATCTCCCATGCCCTTTCCTTTCTCCCCCCCTTTCCTTTCCCTGTTCCACACTGCTCCCTGGGGCTGTCTATAGCATCCAGAGTGAGAGGCGGGCATAGAGGTGTGGTAATTGGGGTGAAGATGCATCAACCAGCAAATCTGTGCTTAGTGGGTTCCCAATCTTCCTTCTGGCCTTTAGAAACTTCCCTGAAAATTCACCAGGCTGAGCGAGTTGTAGTCAGACATCTTAGGGACTCCTTAAATGAAGCTTTCTGACATCAACTTTAAATGCAGAAGGTAGGGAACTAGCTTCTGAAAATGCACTGTTAAACAGAATTAATACTATAAACTATAGCAACCGAAAATGTGAAAATGTTCAGAGGAAGCAAGTGTCTTCTAATACATTTTGGGAAATCT